>NC_045621.1:50222352-51422352 GCF_009829155.1 Mustela erminea
CAGCTTGTGAGTTCCTAAGAAAAACCCTCCAGGATTTTGACTGAAGTTGCGTTGACTTTGTAGATGAAGGTCAAGAGAACAAACATCTTAATAGCATTGATTCTTCTGAATGATGAACAGAGCATTGCTATTTATTTAAGTCTTTTATATCTCACAGGAATATTTGGAAGTTTTCAGTGTACAGGTCTTGCATGTATTTTCTTAGATTTATCCCTAAGTATATCATGATCTTCAATGCTATTTTAAGTGATACATTTAGAAAATAATTTTACTGGTTTTTCCTGGAGAAATACTGTTTTTAAACAATCTCCTACTGCTTCATTGACAGCCATATGGAAGAAGATAACTTATAATATGTCACTGCATTTTCAAAACCAAGTTCCATAATTGAACACTTTCTTAAAGGCTTCTGACTATAAACAGTAGTCATGGGTAAATGTTGAAGTTTAGTATTCTGAGCTTGATTCTTAGGTTTAAGTCTCTTCCTAAGGTAAATGAAAGCAGGTGGTGAGGGCCATGAGTAAGACCTAATGACTTTACTCCTGATTTTCAGCCTTTATGTACCGTTCATAAGGATGCTTTCCTTGCATGTGTCAAACACACGTTGTCTTCAGTGGAAGGCAGTTTCCTTCTCCGCCTCTTTCAGTGCCACCTACTTTGAGGGTTTCCTGCCTTAAGTTCTACCCTTTGCAAATATTACAATTCATTCACTGCTGCAAGCACCCCTTGAGATTCTCAGGACCCTGTAACTCTGTAACCATGTGGTTGCACACTGTTGGAACTGGGACACATGAAATTTCAGAGAATCTAATTGGTATAACTATACGCAGAAATCTGGAACACAAGTTTGCTATTCTTAGATAAAGAAGGTGTGGCATATAAATAAAATGAAATATTACTCAGCCAAAGAAAAGAATGAAATCTTGCCATTTACAATGACATGGGTGGAGCTAGAATGCATTATGCTAAACAAAATCAGAGAAAGACAGATACCGTAGGATTTCACTCATATATAGAATTTAAGAAACGAAACAGGCGCCTGGGTGGCTCAGTCTGTTAAGTGTCTGCCTTCGGCTCAGGTCATGCTCCCATGAGATAGAGCCTCGGGTCAGGCTCCCAGCTCAGCAGGGAACCTACTTCTCCCTCTCCCGCTCTCTCTGCTTGTGGTCTTTTCCTCTTTCTTTCAGATAAATAAATAAAATCTCAAAAAAAAAAAAAAAAAAAAAAGCAAAGGGGGAGAAAAAAAGAGGGAGGCAAACCAAGAAACAGATTCTTAACTATAAAGAACACTGATGGTCACCAGAGGGGAGGTGGGTGGGGTATGGGTGACATAGGTGATGGGGATTAAGGAGGAATCACTAAATTGTACACCTGAAACTAATATTACACTGTATGCTAACTCACTGGAATTCAAATAAAAACTTTAAAAATATTTTTAAAAATAGTCATTAAAAAGTTTGCCATTCTTTCAAATTTTTGAGTGATTGAAAAATACTAGTACTCTTATCTAAATCTTGAAATACCTAATGGTTTCTGCAAGACATCAAAGGCTGCTGCTGCCCCCCCCCCCAATCAGGATCAGGACTTTGTTATTTATTTTTCTTTTCTGCCCCCATGTTTTATTTGTATGATACATGGTTAACTCTGGAGACCTTTAAAAGATTTTCAGTATGTTAAACTTGTTTGGGAAGGCATCCTTAAGTAAGGTTTCTAGAATATGTAGTATGTGGGGGGAAAAGGTTTTCGTATTCTCCTTTTTCAGAGGAAGAAACAGTGAGACTTGTTTGTACCCCTTGCATTTTTTAGTGGAAGAGTCCTCCCCAGGGATTTTGTAAAATTTTCATGAAATTGTTGATTGTAAATATAGTTTTATAATGTAAGTCTGTATCTTTAAATATAACTGAAAATGTTTTGAAGTCTTTGCCTAACAGCAATATGCACATTCTCTTTGTAGACCAAGAGGGATTTAGGAATCCAAAGTAGCAATTGCACTCTAAAGCAGTAATTAATTAGTGTTAGTGTACAGAAGGACCTACTTGGGGAATTTAAGAAAATGTGGATTTTTGAGTGTTTGGCGAATTGAGTCAGGAGAATGTTTGCAATTTAACAAGCATCTTCAATGGCTTTAGATGCTGGTTTTTTGTAGTATATATTTCAAGAAATTCCAGGCTAAAAGAAGGGGGAAAGCTTTGCTCATGAGGGGAGAGAATGATGATTTGAAGATGATAGTAAAGTCTTTCCAGTATCAATCCAGCCTTCCATCACTCTACCCAGTCCTTAGATCGTCAATAGCAACAACAGCCCTACTTACTGAACATTGCTACATGTCAAGTACAGTCGTGGTTCAGACTTTGCTTAGGACAACATGCGATAATAAACTTTATTAAAAGCATGACCTTCTTTCCTAACAAATTCAATTAAAACCATTTTTAAGTTGGGAAAAAATGATGAACTGTGATAGGATTAAATAAACCCTATTAATTATATATCTGGGAGGGACTTTTGGGATGCTTTGTTGAGGAAAGACCTGTTGAACTATAAGAAACTTTTGCTAGTCTAAATAAAGGAAATTATTTGGACAAGTCTCATCAAAAGTTATTTTCAGTCTGAGAGCTGTAATGGAACACTTGGAAAGTTGTCCTCTCTGACCAGGAAAATGATTTCATATTCCGAACTGAAGAATGCTTCAAGACTCTCCAAGAAACTATGACTGTGGAATGAATCTGACATGCTGATTTTTCAACTCCAGTCTAGCACAGAAATGGCCAGCTTTTAAGGTTGGGGATGGAGAAGGGAGTGTTACATGGTATTCATCGTATGTTCCTCCACTGTTCGAAACCCCTTATTAACTTGCTGTTCTCTTTCTTATACCTATTAGCTTATTATTTATAGCCACCATTGTCTGTTCCAAGGTACCCATTAGATTCTTATGCCATTGTCTTTCTTAAAATGTATTACTGGAGCCCAGCTAAACCCACTGAAGTTAGTAGCACGTTCCTCATGCTTTTCTACCTTTGTTCATGGTTCCCATCTGGAAAACTTCTGTCTCCTGCCCCTCACACCCACCTAGGATATCTGTATACTGCCTGCCCTTTAAAACTCAATTCGAAAACCACTTTCTCCAGGGAAGTTCCTTTGATCTTCTCTGTTGGAAAGAACCTTACCTTTCTTTGAACTTCTAGAGGATCACATATGGCTCTTACCGTATTCAGCATTGTATTACAGCGATGTCTGTTGGGTCTCACAGATCAGATTTAATGCTTTAGAATGACTTTGTTTCATTTCGTGCCTTTTTTATGCAGTGTCTTGCCTAATATGTTACGGATGAATGAAATAATAAAATCCAAAATTTTTTTTTAACCTTAGTATTTTTCAGGTTAGTGCCTGGAAATAGAGGCCCACTTGTGACAGCAAGATTTAAGGTGTTCAAAGGCAGGGGCTTATTTAGCAAAATGTTTGCATCCAATAATAACCACAGGGACCCTTTTGGTCACAGCACAGCTTGAATTTGCTGGCTCTGGTAGTGGTTAGACAAAATTGGACTCTTATCTGAACTTGCTTTCTTGGCCATCTATTATTTTAAGTAGCTAGAGTCTTAATAATTTTTCCTCATTCGCTCTACATTGTCCTCTTTTTTCATACCCATACTTTCTGTAGGTGGGAGAGTCTGACAGCCTTTCTGAAGTTCCAGAATTTGTTTTTGCCTTTTTAGGGGGGAACATGAAATATGCATTTCCTTGGCGACTCTGGTACTCTCAATTTCTTAGGGAGTCTAGATCTATTTGTGTAGATGTTTTTATTTGTATAAATTGTTGGCCCTTTGAGAGCTGAGACGTTATGGGTACCTTAGTCTCTCTTGCTTAGGAGCCTTGGTGCTCTCGCCCACCCCTCTGTCCTCCCTGCCCCTCCCCCCACATACCTACATGCACTATTTCTTGGCCTCTGGTGAACTATGTAACTCATTTCTGTCTATATATAATATTCATGTGGTATTTTATTTTTGTATGCTATTCTCCCTATGCACTTGTGTTAGCATTATCCCTTTTGGAGGGTAAACCCCTTGAGGACTTGGGTTATTCCTGTCAGCAGAGCTCTGAAGAGCATTTAGCACCAAGCTAATGCTGCAAATCAGTACGCGCTAATGGCAGCGATACTGGTTGTAATTATGGCTCACTTAGAGACCACAGTTTGCTGACTCAGCCTTGGGAAATGAAGCCCAACTATTTGCAGCTTCTAGGAAGAAAAATCAAGTGCAGTGAGCTTATGTGCACAAGAGCAAAGTCCTTAGAATTTTCACTATCTAAAAATGATTGCAGGGGCGGAATAATAAAACATTAATAATGGCATAATGATGGGTACATCTAATTCATCCCTAAGGGTATTTCAGCAATTTTGGTAGCCCTGCTGATACACTACTGAACTAGCGCCAGTGACCCTGTGACAGTCCCCAGCAGGGGGAGAAACCCAGCAGTCAGCGCCTCCCTCCATGAACCATTCATTTCCCAGAGATTTCCTGGATGTCCAGGTGTCTTACTATAATTTCAGAATTTTAAGAATTTAACCTCAGAATATTAAGGTATAAGATAAATGCCTGAAATTCTGTTTGATTTTGGAGCTGCTTCTCCAAATACAGTTTATGGAGCGGAAATGCTTGTAACATGTTTGTCTTGAGTCCAGCTGACACCAAATTAACCTCAAATAATTTCTCATGTAATTATACACATGGATTGAGAGCATTCAAAGGATCAGAAATGTTTTTGCTGGATGAGTGGAGTGCCCAATTCCCAACCTTTATGCGGAAAGGCTTTCAGTGACAAACTTTATTAGACCTAGGTCGGGGATGGAGGGCATGGAAGAAGGCTCCAAAGAAACAGTTGAATTGCTTAGAACCTAAGACTGCCTGCCTTTGTGCTGAGAAAGTCCACGTTGCAGCACAGCTCATGAGTTCATGAGTTCTTGAGTTAACTTACAGAGTTAACCCAGTATCTGGCTGTCCCAGCCACTTCACTGAGTTCCTTTAAAAACGGCTCGGTTTTCCAACTTGGGCTGCAGTAGACTTGAACCCTTGTCATTAGTGGAATCCAGAAATGCTTTGTCTTTTGCTTATCTGCAGGACAGGCCTCTGTGTGGCAGGGTAACCTTCCTGGTAGTCAGCAAAGGGAGGGGCGAGCCACGTTAGCCTAAGCCTTAGTAGACTGAGGTAGTGAGAAGTGTGTCATTATGGCGGTCACTAGGCAGTTACAGAGCCAGGAGAGAGACCAGCCAGGCTTATCAGCAAATGTCCTTTAGCTACATGAGTTTGGCTAATTTATGTTGTGCACATATGTATGCCCTGGACAGCACTGACAATCTGCTTGATTTCAAACTTGAAAATCTTACCCCTAATTTATGAGCACTGTGACTTGTCTATGACAAGAAGTTTAATTCCTTGAATGTTATGAAGGACTGCGTGCCAAGTGTTCCTCTCTATGTACCGGAACTCAAAGAAAAATAGAACATTTTCTACCCTTTTAAGAGCTTTTATTCTATCAGAAGCAAGATGAACACACTTACTATGGTGTTGTAGAAAGAACAAGGTTCAGAGAGTCAGAAAGCTTGAGTCTGAATCTTTGATCTGATGTGTGTGTATCTGATTTAAGGCAAATCATTTCCTCTCTGAACTTGATTCCCCCATCTATAAAATGGAGGTGATCTCTACTTGCCTGAGAGAGACTTGCGTGAGCTGAGAGGTCTAGAGAGTACAGTAAACTATAAAGTGCCACTCAAAGACAAGTGAATAACGCTTGAAAAACAAAAAGTGCTGTCCAGGTGGAAAGGTGGTTGTGTTCTTGGGCTGGCCTTAATGAAGTCATTATTTAACAGTGAGAAGAAACTTTCAGATCATTACTAGAGAAATTAACTGCTAAGTGTCTAATTCATTAAAATGAAATACTGGCAATTGACATAGCAGCTTAATGAAGATTCTCTGATTATTGATTGGGAGGATGACTTGGTCACTCCATTGATCCCTTGCATTTACCTCGTGTGTCCCTCCATAAGTTGTGTTCTCTAAGAGGAGGGCCTTCCCTGATAGAGGAGTACCTCATGGAAGAAAGGAGTACCTTTTTCCGTGAGGGGCTTATGGTGGCTGCACTCCCTTGCCGAAGCCTCCAAACAAGCTCTCAGGGGTCCACGTGGAGGTGAGGTCAATATGTAGGGTAGTCAAGCTTCCAAGACTACAGACACATCCAGATGAGGTGCTGCATGTGGCAGTTGCCTTTCCTTGAGAGAAAAGAGTCCGTGATCCTAGATTTTTTTCCCTCCTCTACCTAACCCAGTGCAGTTTGTGGCTTAGTGTCCTGAATATGAAGAAGTAACTTGAGGCTCTTTGTTTTGAATGTTTATGGAGAAGGGTTAAAAACCCCAGAGCGATTGTCATTTCCATCCAGAAACATGCCATGAGGAAAGTTTGATCGCACAAAGAGATAGATGGCAGGGGTGCCTGGGTGGCTCAGTCAGTT
Source organism: Mustela erminea (assembly GCF_009829155.1). Lineage (NCBI taxonomy): Eukaryota > Metazoa > Chordata > Mammalia > Carnivora > Mustelidae > Mustela > Mustela erminea. Next base: position 50,228,853 of record NC_045621.1, read on the forward strand.
AAGTTTAGATCATGATCCCAGGGTTCTGGGATTGAGTCCCGCATCAGGCTTCCCATTTGGTGAGGGTCTGCTTCTCCCTCTGCCCCTTCTCTCCAACTCATGCTTGCTCACTTGCTCTCTTTCTCTCTCTCTCTCTCTCTCTCTCTCTCTCTCTCTCACAAAGATAAATCTTTAAAAAAATTAAAGAGAGATAAATGCCAAGAGGGCAGGGTGATGGGATGCTGAATGATGAGACATTTAAAAGAAATTTGTATGTCACAAGTTCTTCCAAATGATATAAATTCACATTGACAAGTCACCATGTTATTTAGAGCATAGTTTTTATCCCTAAGAATAATTCTTCTAGATAATGGGACTCAAGTAGAGGACTTCATTTAATTAAGCTACTCACATCAGTGATGTTGAGCAAACACGTAACTGGTTATGAAAACAACCCGTGGGATCTAGCCGATCGAGAAGTGAGGATAATGGAAAACTGTCATCCCAAGGCATTTACGAGTTTCAATGCAAAGTCTAAAATTCTAATAGAGAAGAAGAAATTGTTAATTTAAATAAATATGCCAGTAATCCTTCCAAAGTCCTTTAGAGTAAATGTGTTTTGGCAAGGTGCTGACATTCTCCAGTGTACTCTCCCAAATGTTTCTGTTGTCCAAATGGCCGTATTGAAGACACAGAAAGAAAAGTTTTGATGAGCCAGATGCTGAATTTATAAACAGTAGCTCCTTTTGAGGTTAGATGAACAGCCCCAAGTTTTAGGGAAGTGACTGGATCTTTTGTATTCTTTCTCCATACCAGTTTTACTTAAAGCCCTGGATGTAAGCTGAGTTTTCTGAGAGTAGATATAACGTAGACTTACTATGTTGTGAAGCATCAGGCTTCTTAACATTCTGTTTGTAGAAATACGTTAGTGTATTATTCAAACAAGTGAAAAATGTGACTAAAACAGCAAATTTTTGTAAGCACATTTGAAAAAGTATGTATGAATTGTAGATTTCATCCATTATTTCAGGGGAATAGTTAAAAGGAAGTACTTAAAGGACCAATGAATGTCTATATTTGAGAAAGCCCCCTGGGTCATGACGATCTTGAGTAGGAAATGGAGAAAGATGCATTTGTTGATGGTCAAAAATGGAATTCACTAATTGTGTGAATGCCAACATGTTATATATGCTAGTCAACCAGATTTCATTATTTTACTTTATTTTTTTGAGGTGGGGGCACGTGAGTGGGAGGAGACAGTGGGAGAAGGAGACAGAATCTTCAGCTCCAGAATGGAGCCTGTTACGGGGCTCGATCTCACCACGCTGAGATTGTGACCTGAGCCAAAACAAGTTAGACGCTCAAACAACAGAGCCACTCAGGTGCCCCCAGATTTCGTTATTGTAATAAATATAGCTCTTCTGTTGTGAAGACGTTGCCTTAACAACAATCGTTAGGCATCTTTCAGCAACCGTCCACAGATTCAAATTTAGGTCCTCAAATAACTACTGTATTAGCCAGAGTTAAAATTCAGTGAGTTTCAGGGCGCCTGGGTGGCTCAGTTGGTTAAATGACTGCCTTCGGCTCAGGTCATGATCCCGGAGCCCTGGGATCAAGTCTCACATCGGGCTCATGCTTAGCAGGGAGTCTACTTCTCCCTCTGACCTTCTCCCCTCTCATGCTCTCTCTCTGTCAAATAAATAAATAAAATCTTTTTAAAAAAAATTCATTGAGTTTCATGCGTGAGGGAACTTAACGAGGTAGAAGTTTGTTGTCGTGGAAGGGAGCACAGTTGGAGTTGTCCCTGGTCATAGGAATTTTAAATATAGTTAATAAGATTATGCTTTTAAAAAATATAAGTTTTCTTGATATTCTAATATCTCTGGCATTACTTATTGTCATGCACAAGGTTGGAAATAATAACTGGCTTCTAGATAGCTTATCAGTTCATTTTTTGGGATTTTTTTTGTGATTATTTTAACCTTCAGCTGGGATATTGCTAAAGCCCTATGGCAGTTGGATCCGATCTGGTTCCTTAGTGAAGTCATGGTGATTCAAAATAAAAGTGGGGGGAGGCTTTATACATAGACCATTCGATAGCATTAGGAATGTCAAACATTTATGAATTGTTATTTAGAAGTTGCTTGCAAAATTTGGAGGAATAATTAGAAATAATATGCTGGGGCATGTGGGTGGCTCAGTCAGTTAAGGGTCTGCCTTTGGCTGAGGTCGCAATCCCAGGGTCCTGGGGTCAGCCCTGCCTTGGTCTCCCTGCTCAGCAGGAAACCTGCTGCTGCTTCTCGCTTCTCCGCTCATGCTCTCGTTTCTCTCTTACTCAAATAAATAATTGAAATCTTTAAAAAAATAGAAATAATATGTTAATCTTTTTGTTAATAGCTCTATTGAGATTCAGTTTATGTACTATGAAATTCCTCATCATTTTTAAATAAAGGGAAAATATGGACAAGTGTCTTACTGTGAGTCCCTTAATTATTAAAGCATTTTAAAAGCAAAACATGTTTTCTCTAATAAGATGATCTTTTTTATAGTAATGAGATGATTTTTCAGCCTTTCTAAAGCTGTAAGCAAGCAAAACCTGAGTGGACCAGGAAGGATATTGTGGTTCCCTGTGTTGGAGAAATACAAGTTTGTAGAGGATAAACACATACTTGAACATGTTGGCTAGTTGTCAGTGTTGCAAAATACTCCCAAACTCCGCTGTGGCATAAGCAATAATCAGATTAGAATTACTAGAAAAGCATCTTTTGAGGTTGTGGATAGAAGAGACCCTAAGAATGGTTTTGATTTCATGACGAATCTTAGTTTTTCCTTTTAGAGCTGATTCATTTAAACTTGTGTGTGTGTGAAAGGTAGCATAGGTCTGGAAAAAGTTGTGAAACCTAAGACGAGCATCCTAAGCAGGGTAAAGCCAGTGCCTGTGTGACTACCACATGATGAAGAAATCGAACCTTGGAGCCCCTTGGGATCACTGGGCATTTTCCTTCCCCCACCTCAGTCCCCTGTCATTTTAATACGAAACCGCTCTTTCCCCACTCCCTAGATAAATATGTGTGTATCAGCAAATAAAACAGCTTATGTATGTGTCCCTACCATTAACGTTTAATTTTGCTCGTCCTGTGAATCCATAGAAATGAAATCACATTCGTTCTGGCTCAACATTAGGTTTATAAGATCTGTCCATATGGGAGCATGTAGTACAGTTTGTTGGTTTTCGTCGAAATATGGCATACCATTGTATGAACATAATACGAGCACTTAGCCATTTTAGAGTTTGTGGGCATGTACCCAGTTTTTTACTACTGCTTCTTAGGCTGCTTTGGACATTGTGGTCTATGAAAGCTGACACACATGGGTGTGAGTTTCTCCCAAGTGTGGTACCTCTGTGCACAGCCTTAGCCTAAGACTTGTTAGTGACGCAGACTGTCTGGTCCCACTCCAGATCTCCATTCCCATACCACCTTGGGGTATATATTCTGGTTTCATAAGCTTATTTCAGTGACTGTGCCTTTGTTAAAAACATCTCTGGGTCTTCTGCTTTGGGACTGCCTCATGTACGCGTTCATGATCGCATCCGTGCATCGGTACTCCTGCAGACCGCATACGCTCACTTGTCTCTTAGCAGGAGACTCTTCACTCATTTTTGAAACAAATGGTCTTTACCCAGTTTGAGTGAAGGTTTTGGTATGTTTGAAGACTCCTATTCCCAAGAAAAGGAATGGCCCACATTGGAGACGGCCCGTAGACTATGCAGTGGCCTGAAGACCTGCTGAAATGGGCCGCGGACAGAGCCAGAGCAGGGCTGACAAACCCACTTGTACCGCCGACTAACTGCATCATCTTAGGGACGTGGTGAATTTCTTGGAGCTTTGCTTTTCTCCTCTGCAAAACGAGGATAGTATCATTCACTGTAAAAGTTCAAAACCCTCCACAAGCCGTGCAGATACATAAAGATCATCTGTGGGGCCACATTCTTGTGGTGGACGGGCGTCAGCCGTGGGTCAGCCATACTGACCTGTTGGAGTGTGGCCGACGCTTTTGCCTCCGTGAGTCTCATGCTTTTTACTTTTGTGCTTCCTGCAGGAACGATTCCAGGTGAAGAATCCTCCCCATACATACATTCAAAAGCTCAAGGGCTATCTGGACCCAGCTGTAACCAGGAAGGTAAGAGGGATTTGTTTTCACTCCTGCTGTCACTTCCTCGTGAGTGTGCACTGGAGGGGACCTTCCTTCCTCTGCACTGTCGCCTCTGTGGGAACCTCCAGGAAACCAGTCTCGGGAGACAGACACCATGAGGAATAAAGAAGAAAAGCCATCCTTCTCGTGCAGGGGTGTGTTTGAGAGTGCTTTCCTGAGACGGGAGTCACGTACCTCTGATGGGTCGTGAGTCACTGCCATTTCCAATTACACAGGGCAGTGAGTCCAGCCCAGAGGTGTTCAGGCCCCTGGAGAAAGCAGCCTTAGCGAAGGGAATACTTGTCTTTCATGCCTTGGTGCGTTTCCAGAGGCCTTGAAAAATCAGTGGGGCTTTGTCATCCCAGCTGTGCACTCACATCCTGTGTTGATGCTATTAGCCGCTTCCCCCGGCCTCACCCTGCCCCCGGCCCCGAGAAGGTAAGGAGAGAATAGCTGATTCCCTTCTCAACTGACTTTCTCCCTTTACAAACAGGCTGTGCTTTGTGCAGCCACACAATTGGTTTAAACCGATGCCTTGTGGTAAAGCATGTAGCCTGGCACAGCCCCGCAGGCTGGGCTCGGTCCTGGGCTGTCTCCGCACCGATCTGTCCTTACTCAGGATGGGTACGGGCACTCTTCACCAGAGAGCACTTGTTTTGGGGTTGACCTCCCACGACTCCTGCTTTCCAGGCTGCAGCAGAAATAACGAGAGCTGAATTCCCTCTGTTGTTTCGGGGTGGGACTCATGAGAGAAGAAAGGCGCACTTTTCCTAGTTTTCCGCTGTCTCCAGGGCTCTCGTGATTTTTTTTTTTAATCTTTTTCTTTAGCTTCTGCTTTTACTCCAAATATCCCTCTGCGCCCCCCACCCCTGACTCACTGCCCACCCCACCCCCCATCCAAAAAAATAATCAAGTAAATGAGGACAACTATTCCTTCCTTTTGGAAGTTTCTGTGCCTGACACGGGACCAGCAGAAGAAATACGGTCTGGGATGATGATGACATCCGGCTGTAGACTTTGGCGTCGGACTGTGAGGCCGCCGCCTCTTCTGAGAATGTACCTGTCAAAGTATAATGATCTCCGCTCCCCCCGCCCCCAAATATGGCTCACACATGTTTCTTTGCTTTAAAGAGCTTCTGTCTGGCCCCCAAAATGAGACCGTTGCCTAATTCTTACTCACCACTTTCTCGCCTCCTTCCCCAAGGATAGAGCTGCCTTCAATGTCATCAGCTGACAGAGGGTCAAACGAAGGCACCCTCCCCCAAAACACAATCCCGGAAAAAACAGGAGGTTTTGGGGGCTGTGCCGCTTTAAGGGAGCAGCAAGATTCTACTTCAGAAATATTTCGAGAAATCCCTGCAGCTTGCACACCCTCGGGCTGGGTGGCTTGGACCCTGGCCTTCGGTACCCTCCTGGGCAGCTAAGTAAGGCAGGAACACTGGTGTCTGTGTCCAGACTGAGTGCGCCTCTCATACACAGCGTGTTCCACCCCTGTAGAATAATTCTCTCCCTATTCGACAGACTCTTAGGAGAAAGGGGAAAATAAGAAAACTCCCCGAGAAGGCTTCTCAGAGTCCATCCCTAAGTGCTGTAAGGAGATGCTTGGAGGGAACGGGATGCTTTCTCCTGTCACAGTTCCGGTTCCCTTCGGGAACAATGATTCCTTAGTGAGGCAAAGGATGTAAGGCAAATAAGCTGCTTAGTTTTGCTCCATTGCAAATAGCTTAATAAAGGACAAAGACAAGGATATCTGTTTGGGCTGACCTTCACTTGTGAAATCTTGGCCCCAGACTGCGTTTGTTCATCTGAGTGGCCTGGTTCGGTCTGTGCCTTGCTTTTCAAGATCAGTTGTTCAATTGAGAAGAAAAAAAAAAAAAAGAAAGAAAAAATGGATGTTGGATTAACCACCTCTGCTTGAGCAAGATTTCTGTTGGGAGCTGGCAGGAAGAAATGATCTGTTCAGCTCAAGCCTAGAGAAAGGAAATTTTGCTTGGAATAAGGCAGGCTTGCAGTTAGAATGGGTTTAAAATTTTCAGCTATAGTGCAGTGGGGAAGAGGGAAGATTTCCAATCCAGACTTTCAGCTAGAGCCTGTCCGGGCTGAGTCGTCTTCCCCTCACTGTGTCTGGAGTCCTTGAATACCTCACTCATTTATCATTTGTTCACACCGGATAGAGGATATTTGATTTGCTGTCTTCTAAAAAAAATCCTTCAGTATATTCTGTTTAGCTTTTCTTCTAAATAGCTTTAAATCTGGAACCCTGGAAACCTGGGCAGGGAAGGAAGAGCCTAAATGAGCCATCTCTGTGAGCAGGACTCTTCCACAGCAGTCGCCTCGTTGAGTACTGGGGGCTGTTGGTCTGTGACCTGGGAGGGTGTGCTCAGGCCTAGTGTGCAAGAAGGTGGCATAGGGACCGTGAAGAAAGGAGGGGGTATGCTCTGCAGGCTGTGCAGTTGTGAAATGAAACCTTCTGTGGGGATCTCCGGGCCTCCTTTGGGGGGCTCATCCCTGGGTCTGCCTTTTATGGGACAGGGCCAGGGGACGGGTGCACACGGCTCACTGGTGGTACCTGCTCCTTGTCGCAGCTCCCCACAGGCATGTGATCTGTCTTTGCGGTGTTTCGAAGCATGCCGAGTACGTTGTCAAAGTGCAGAACGTTGGCAGTCATTGTTAATGTGTTAGCGAGGTGGATGCCAAGGCTTCTCTATAGCCCCGAGTCCCGCTGGCGGTGGCCCAGTTCCTGAGAGAATGTAACACAGGGGCAGAGTCCCTTTGGTTTTATCTGTTATCATGCAGTTGCAAAAGTGTAGTGACTCCCAAGAAGTGTTATCTGCTCCTGTTGTCATTCCCAGTATCTCCTGGTGTTTCCGTTGGAGGTCTTCTGTTTTGATACATGCCTTTTAGTCCTTCAGCGGATTCTTTTCGGGTTTGCTGTTGTGTCCTTAGTGCTATGCTGGGTGCTTTTGTGGCTCGTGGTGACCTTTCCCCTGAGGACCCGTGAAGGCCACCAGGAACCAGTCAGAACTGGGTAGGAGGCAGGGCTGGGAACGCTGAGCTGCTTTCTCAAGGTCACAAGGGCAGGCTGTCTGACATCCTGCACCTTGGAAGTGGTTTCCTCAGCTCTGTGGCCACTCTGCCTCATCAGCAGTCCTCGTTGCTGGAAAGCTCTCCAGGGGACAGTCGGGTGTCCCTCCAAAGGATACACGAAAGAGGAGGGGTGTGGCTCTTTTTTTCATTGCATTGGGGATGCTTTAATTTCATGTATCTGACTACACCTGGATTCTAACAACCGAGAAGGTCTTTGGAGTTCCTTAAGAATGGCAGCCAGGTGGAAACTGTGAGACTGTTGGCTTCCTTGGGGCCTTAGTAAGGAGCATTTGCGGGGAGAGGAGAAGAGGGTGACAGGACCCCCCCCCATGCTGAGCGGGGTCCCAGTCTTCATCTGGACACCAGGGGCTGCCTGGCTCTCCCCACCCCACATCCTGCTTTTCCAGCCTTCCTCCCTTCCTCCTTGTCCTTGGATGCCTTCATCTTTGCACCTGGATGACTCTCTTTCCACTGCAATTGTGGCAGCAGAGAAGGGTCCCTAACATCCTGAGCTAGAATTCCCACAGCCTTTTTTTGGAAGACCATGTAATATGCAGGTGGTTTGAATTCTTAGCACAGAAAACATGGAACTCTTCCTAGAGGGCACAGCCCATCAAATGTCCTACTTCCAGAGTGGCCCAGAAGTTCAGTTAATATAAATACGTGTTTCTGGAAGAAATTGTGTTCCAGAGAGCCCGTGTGCATCCTGACCCAGTGATATGTGGAAATCGTTGAGAGTTGAGAGGATAGAGAAGCATACATTTACTGCCGGAGGGGGATTTGTTGAAGAAAGAATGGCCTGAGGGAGTTCTGGAAGGATTTGTGGGATTTTGATGGGCCAAGGAATGAGGAAGGGCATTCCCAAAGTAGGAGGGACCTTCCAAATGAGGGCACCTGGGCAAAGGTAGCTCTGAATGCTTATTCTTGGGAAATGTTAGGTTTTGCAGAAAATAATTAACATAGCAGTCCTGAGATGGCTACCTTAGAAAGACCAGCTTCCCAGAGTGGCTGGCTCTTGGTCGGCAGCTGGGGACTTGCATTTCAGGAGAGTTCATAACTTTCTTGATAAGAATGATTCACTGTGCCAACAATACGGTGCGTGCTGAAGGCCTTTTTGCTTGAGGGAGTCTGGACTTCTGGTATGTGCTAGGCAGAGGATGCTGAAGTGTCCAGACTCCCGTAAAAACTCTGGGCACTGAGTCCCTGGTGAGCTTTCCTGGTGGACCCATTTCACAGATACTATCATTTGTGATTCCTCTGGGAGAAGACTGCTGCAAGCTTTTATTTGTTTTCTTCTGGACTTCAGCCCATGCACCTTTCCCTTTGTTGATTGTACCTTGTATGTTTCTGTTGTAATAAGTCTTAGCTATAAGAACAACTATAGGCCAAGTCCTAGGAGGGAGTCTTTACAAATCATTGAAATTAGGGTGGGGGGAGTTTCAGGAACCCCCAACACTTGGGCATATTGGTAAATATTGTTGTAGAGAAGGGAGAAGTAGCCTACTTACTCAAAGACACCTAGTACATGAAATAAGAAAAATTTCCTGGTCCTTTCTCATAAGCTGACTTTCATGATAAAACAATTTGTGTCCTTTGCAAAAAGAAAGGTGAGAGAAGCCCACTTTATTTATTTATTTTTTATTTTAGCATTTTTTTTCTTTAAAGTCAATTAATTAACATACAATGTATTATTGGTTTCAGAATAGAGGTCAGTGATTCATCAGTCTTATAAAACACCCAGGGCTCATTACATCGTATGCCTTCCTTAGTGTCTGTCACCCGGTTACCATATTCCCCCACACGACTCCCCTCCAGCAACCCTCAGTTTGTTTCCTGTGATTAAGAGTCTTTTATGGTTGGCCACATTCTCTGATTTCGTCTTGTTTTATTTTTTCCTCTCTTCCCCTATGATCCTCTGTTTTGTTTCTTCAGTTCCTCATCAGTGAGAGCGTACGATAATTGTCTTACCCTGATTGACTTATTTCACTTAGAGAGAAGCCCACTTTAAAAGCAGAGATATTTTCATATTGGGGTAAACTTATTACTAATGGCACTTAACAGCAGTTGATAAAATGTTTTGTGAGAATATGTGTTCTTGAATTCTAGAAATTCAGACGGCGTGTTCAAGAATCCACACAAGTGCTAAGAGAACTGGAAATTTCTTTAAGAACCAACCATATTGGGTAAGTGTGCCCATTTCACATTTGGCTTTAAGGCTTTTGGACACTTTACAAAGTGACTGAATCGTATCCAAAGAATTCAGCTTCCTTGCTAATCATTGTAAGTCAAGAGACTGAGGTTTAGATGGGTGGAGCGTTTGTTGGTGCTCGAATCGCTCACTGTGCAAAAGTTCGTAGAAGCAGAGCAGCCTTCGATTTGGGCTGTTTATAACAATCCTAAAATTCTTTGCTTGGATGCAGTGATAGTGCTTGGTCTCTTGGGTGCGTGACCATTCCTGGCAAACTGGGAGCTCCCACCAGGTAATGAACTCAGATGCTGGCTGTCTCTTGGCTGTCACAGAAGTTCTCTGAGCTCGTTCGTTGAAGCTGCTTTATTGTCCTTTCTTCAGTTCCAGAAGGGAAGAGAAGCTGGGATGATGTCCCCTTCTACCCTTCATTGCCCTGAATTGTTCTGAGTCTCTTCGTCTTGCATTCCAAAGTTTTTAGGACTGGGAGTGTAAAATCCATTCCAGAAAGTAAAGCTTGGGAAATCTCAATGCTAAGCATTACTGAGAGTTTTTTATGTGGCTTGCTTCTAGCAAGTACAACTTTGAGCATATGCTCCCTTACTCCTAGAACAGCATCATTGTACAGTGCCTTAGAATAACATGGCTTATCTCTGTGGTGGGATACCGGGTATCCTACTTTGTAGTTTTAGTTCTTCCTAAAGTACCTCTTGGACGGACATCCAGCAAGTTATTCAGCCTCTGTGCATTTTGATTCTTTGAATTTAATGGCAGGAAGACTGTAGATGTTTGATCTTTCAGAACTTTCTCCCGTGACATTTTTTGCAGATCTATTGGAAATGAAGTTTTGCATGTATGTTATGGTATAGTTTAATAGACTATTCCATTAAACAATATACTACATAAATAATAGTTTACTTCTACTTAAGACTATTTTAGGTATAAGCCAATAAAATGGTTAATTTCCACAGTGATTTCAGAATAAGCTTTTTAAAATTGTGGATCTGCAAGGCTAATTGATACATGATGAAGCTTGGGTGAGAACGTTCATTTCCTAGAGGATAACTGTACATTTGTCACCTTGAGAATGAAGTATTTGGAAAAGAACTGATTTCTAAAGTTGATAATCACTTTGTTTGAGAAAATGGGCTATCAAACAGTGGATCATAGAATCATGACTTTAGAACCAGAAGAGAAATTAAGGATTCCCTAGTTCTTCATTTTACAGATGAAAAGCATTTGGGAGCAGAGAAGGTGAGTGACTCCTGCAAAGTCCATGACTGTACAGCCCAGGTGCTGGGGTTCAAAATGCTATGTTCTTTTTCTTATGTAGTTTAATCTGGCAGCTCTTTCTTGGAAAGGAAGTAAGATAATCAGGACTCTGGGATCAAAGCAATGAGGCTTGTCTTCTGGGGGTGAAAGTCGTGGTGATTTAATACAGTTGGGCATCCAAGCTTGGGAAATACAAATACTTTCCCGTATTTGGGGATCAGGAACTAGATTCCATTTGGTAAGGTCCAACCCCGTACTGTTGGCACTTGGGATCAACAACGGTGGAATGAGCTACAGCCAGGGCTTCTCAAATTGTCGATGAGCATTTCTTCAAGCACTGCTGAAATAACGTGAAATTGACCATCAAATACCAAAGCAAGACAGTCATTTCCAATACAGAGTTGGCTGAGTAGAAGAGCTGTGGTTGGGTGGGAGCCAGTGCAAATCTGTAAGCAATCGGAGTGGTGTGCTGTTTTGGATGCTGTAGGCATGTTGAACGATTCTCACATTTCTTTCTTCTTGAGCATCTGAACTTTCCCTTTGTCTACCACCTATGTGTGAGACTTTCTGAAAGCTTTGGCTTTAGCTGCAGAAACATTCATGGAGGTGCCTTGTCTGGTTGTATGCAACCACTTATTAGCCTAGCCTTGTGCAAAACAAAACCACGCACACCAAGGTTTGGACCTGTCTCTACTGTCCTGAAAATCCAAGCCTGTGCCGGACCCTAATTCTGAAGGAAATGAACTCGCTTGACCTCGTTTGATAGGGAAATCTTCTGAATTATTCAGTAGTGTGAAAATAATCAATTACTACAGTGAGGAATTCTTGGAATGCAATGGGCTATCTAAGGGATTCATAGACTTTATTGTACTCTCTTGAGGTACCGTATTAGAATGGTAATTGGGTGCCCATTGGTTCAGGTTTTGCCATGCCCTTGATTAGTTATTAAATAAGCCACTTAGCTAAAGTACATAAATTCTTTGTATTTATTTACCGTGTGACCTAAGTTAACTTCTCATCTATAAAATGAGGATAATGATATTTGCCAATAGAAATGTTGCAAGGTTAAATGAGATAAATTTATAAAAGACCTTATATAGGGTCTCATACAAATATTGACTCAAAATATGATAACTATCGTTAGGCTTGTTGCAAGCAATATTTAATCAATAATATTATGTATCTCTAAGGAATTCCATACAGAGATTGTACTTTCTCTCTCTAAAATGACCCTGACACCTAGGAGATCGCAATTCCCAGAAATGAAAAGGAAGAATTACATTTAAAAATCTACTTGTCCTGAAGAAGTTATTCCTGGCACACACTTGTGTTTTAAGTTTAAAGTCTGGGGCTTTGCTGAGATAACATTCCAGGCTACAGCTTTGTCAAGTGAAGGGTCTGTTCTGAGTTTTGATATAAGCCAAAAACTCTGTAAATGGAGCAATCTTCTAAGAAAGAAAATTAATTTTCTTTGAGCCAAATTGAAATAAGAATTGGACTCGAAAAAATCTTATTCATTTACCCTTAGGAACTATAATAATAGATAAGAATTAGATGACGACTAATCCAAGCCCTTGAAATGACTCAAAATACCATTGAAAGGAGCCACACACTGTGAGAACACATTGGCTCTGCGGCGTGAGTGGGCACATGTCATGATATTTTGGATGTCAGGATGATAAGAGTCAAGGGGTGGGGATGGTGGTGAGCTGGATAGGTTTATGGGCTTTATTCCATGGCACTGAGGTATAGCTTCTCTCTCCTTGGAGGTACTCTATTTTAAATAGAGCTCTCCATTATGATAGAAAATTGCTTTTCATCCTGAGTGGGAGAACATAGAAGTTCTGAAAGATGCTCATTTCACTTTATCTCACTGGAGCTGAAAGAATGGGCCTGAGGTTGTGGGAGCAGTGTGCCAGCTGGCAGGGACAAGGTTTGTACAAAGGCGAAGGAGCCCGGAAACTCTCAGAGAAGGTCTGTCTTCCCTCCTGCATTTCCTGGTGTCTTGGTGACCCAGTTCTGGCTGGGCCAGGCCAAAAGAGAAGAGAGGAGTAAGGCTGGTTTTAACGGGTATACAACATGTCTGGGGGATGAGCATATCAAGCGACCCTATAATTAATTCATTCTTTTTTTTTTTTTTTTGACAGAGAGAAATCACAAGTAGTCGGAGAGGCAGGCAGAGAGAGAGAGAGAGAGGGAAGCAGGCTCCCTGCTGAGCAGAGAGCCCGATGCGGGACTCGATCCCAGGACCCTGAGATCATGACCCGAGCCGAAGGCAGCGGCCTAACCCACTGAGCCACCCAGGCGCCCATTTAATTCATTCTTAGTTGTCGAGTCTTTGAAATCCTCAAGATTGCTATCTTATCATTTATTAAACATGTTCAGTGTGTTATTTCTTACAAAAATCTTATTATTGGCCTTTACCTCTGAGCCTGTTTTATAGATGAGGAAACGGAATCACTTATTAATTATCTTGCTCCAGTCCCCATAACCGAGAAGAAATGAGATTTGAACTTAGATACGTTCCGATGTTATCTACACTGGAAGTTATTAAATTTTTTTGATTTAGGACGCCTTAACTCTCTTAAATTATTTTGAATCCTAATCTACTTTTGTTTATATGGAGTTTTTTTCTCTTAATGTTTACCATATTGGAAATTTAAACCGATAAATGTTAATTTTGCTTATTCAATCGAATTTAGTATTTATTTTAAGGTAAATAATATACATATATAAATACAAAATGGTAAACATAGCACAGACAACATATTTGGTGAAAAATAACTATTTTCCAAAGCAAGAAGGAAAAATTAGTGACAAGGATGGGACTGATTTACATTTTTACAAATCTCTTTAATATCTGGTTAATAGAAAGCGGCTGGATTCAGATTTCTTTGTCTGCATTTGATTTGTTGTAATATGTTGTATTGTATGCAAAGATATGTATGAGGAAAACCTGGCCTTACACACATACGTCACTTGAAAAAAGTAGTGTTGTTGTTGTTGTTGTTTTAAGATTTTATTTATTTTTTTGACAGAGATCACAAGTAGGCAGAGAGGCAGGCAGAGAGAGAGAGGGGGAAGCAGGCTCCCCACTGAACAGAGAGCCCAATGCGGGACTCGATCCCAGGATGCTGGGATCATGACCTGAGCTGAAGACAGAGGCATAACCCACTGAGCCACCCAGGCGCCTGAAAAAAGTAGTTTTTAAATAAACTTTTCTGATTTTTGTGGATATTCTTCTTTGATAATATACCATCCTCCAAGGAGCAGTAATTAGAGTTCCTTGCAACGTGGGATCTGAAATGCTATCAGTGAGCTTTTGTACTTTGTTAAATTAAAATTCACTGTGCTGTTTTGAAAATTGAATAGGTCTTTCTACCCAGGTGTAATTTTGAGTAACATCATGAATTGGTCTTCTGAAAAATGTTGTTCACTGGGTTATACCGATCTTTAAAAAATGGAGACATTTTATTCTACAATATAAAAACAGTCGCATTTGTTAATAATTACCAGTCTCATCTGAATATATTTTAAGTACCAGGAAGTTGTCAAGCTTGTGGTCAATACAAGTGTTCCAAAATATTCCTTTTTTTTGGTGGAAACCTCAAATTTTATCATGGACAACAAATACCATCAGTTCTTTTCCTCGAGATGGCAAGCTCACTTCATTCACTTTTGAGAAAATGTCTGTCAAACACCCAAGACAGAATAACCACAGTTGTTAGTCATTTTACATTTCATGTAAAAAACAACAGCTAGTTCAGTCTGTAACTCAAACAACTGCACAGGTGCTTTTCCTGGAGACGACTGTGGTCCTAGGGTAGGCAGCAGAAGTACTTTATGTGGGCTTTCCATTTTGTCACATAGAAAATGTAAAAGATATAACCTCAAGGGACAGGCATTAGTAATAATGCATAATTTTCATTGCTTCATTAAGAACCGTTTCAAATGAAGCTGACTTTTTGTTTGCCTTCCAAGGGCTTGGTGTGAGAACACAATAAAGAGGTGTACTTTGGCTAGCTGCAGTTTTATCCACTATTCCTTTTGTACCATCATGCAGGTGCCAGCACTGTGAAAAGCCAGTACGATCTTAATATTTTTATGAAAATGGTTGTAATGTCACAAACCCTTCAGAGGGTCTCGGGGCCTCCTAGTGCTGTGGGGGGCTGCGCTGAGCCCCAACTTGGGATGCAGTCTTGCAGGATAGATTTGGTAGCTGATGCTGAATCTGGGGAATGCTTACCTTCTTTCTCTTGCTTCTCATGATTTTTTTTTGTTTTTCATGATTTTTCAGCAGCTGCAGTTTCCAGCCTGTGTTAGGAGTGCCTCTCTAAGGAGACAGACAAAAGGAGTTCACCCCTTGTCCCTTTATCTTGTGATCTTGGGTTTGCTTTGTTTGATCTCAGAAATTTGGAACCAGAAAGTTCCCTTGAGACTTCATTTTCTAGATCAGAACAATGAGATTCTAAAACTGGTGGTGGGGGCCGAGGAACAGGGCAGAGAGAAACCAGCCTCTCTGAAACAGCTTTGACCTGTCTACAATAAAGCAGTGACTCTTGTGTCTGCACTCAGATCCCTTCCTTGAGAAAGACTTTTTTCCCCCAGAGCTATTTTTCATTATCATGGTTTCTTCCAGCTCCTGAGCCCCTGATTTGGAATTTGCCTAATTCAGATTTACAACATATGGTAATTACCCTGAATCTGTGGGGTACTCAGTAAGTGATGCGTGCTGCTGGAGTCAGAAACGATTCTAGTTTCCAAAACCTATAATCATCCAATTTGAAACGGTGTGCGTACTGGCAATATGTAAAAAAGTGTGTGGAGCATGCACAGAAGTGAAAAATGGAAATTATTTACTAGAGGAACCCTAAATTTATGATATGTCATTGCATGATCACCTGCATAAATCTACATAATGGGACATCCATTTTTTTTATGCCTTTAGATTAAAGATGCTGCTTTGAAAGTTGCCCATTTTTCATCTTTTTTCTTTTTTTTTTTTTAAAGATTTTATTTATTTATTTGAGAGAGAGACAGTGAGAGAGAGCATGAGCGAGGAGAAGGTCAGAGGGAGAAGCAGACTCCCCGTGGAGCTGGGAGCCCGATGCGGGACTCGATCCCGGGACTCCGGGATCATGACCTGAGCCGAAAGCAGTTGTCCAACCAACTGAGCCACCCAGGCGTCCCGCCCATTTTTCATCTTTACCCATTTTCTTTCTATATTGTTTTCCTTTCCCCGGAAGCTGACTCTTACCTCTGTTCTCTCCCACACAGAATATCCCAAGTGTGGTGGAGACAGAGATTGAGAGAACCAGAGGGGGGTGGGGGAGGTGAAGAATTTTTTTTTTTCCTGTAAACCCGTCGTAGCCTTTTTGCTGCAGTGACTTTGCTAACCTGGTATCATTGGACAGAGGAAATAGGTAGTCAGCCGTGGTGGATTGTTCTTACTCTTTCCTAAATCACCTAGGGGTATCTGGGCCAGATCAAAGACGCAGGGAACATCACATGGCTTAGAGAAACAGGGCTAGCTGTGTGGAATCGAACCTCTCAGAGGCAGGACCTGATACATGCTAGCCGACTGGTTAGGAACCGTGCCCTTCACTTTCAACATTGTGTTAAGGCACTTACGCTCCAAGTCAGCGAGTGAGGGTGGAGGAACCTAGGAGGGCATGGAGATGAAGCAGGAGAAGCTCATAATAGTTTTTATCCCTGAATCAAAATACATGCATATTAGCATTTTGAGTTGAGAATCGTGGCTCTGGATGTACTTGGCTCTTTCCTTCCTTCCTTCCCTCCCTTCCTTTTTTTTATTTTTATTTTTTTTTGTATTCTCTTCTGTGAGTCATTTGCCTTCTCCACTTTGTGGCCAAACTCCCTGAGTTGGAGGTGCTGGCAGTTGAGACCATGACAGGTCCACGGACTGTCCCGGACCATCCCTACTTCTTAGGGGCCGTGTGTCTGGGAGGTCAACCAGAAGGCATTACAATAGTGGTGGTTCTCAGCTCCTACACTGGAGTGTTTTTATGAGCCACTGGGATAGAGAACGTGGGACTTAGATGACTCTGAAGACTCTGGAACGGAGGGCGACTTTGCATTCTAAAGTGAACACCCCTGCACCCAGCCCCGGGGATTCCCGCCACACACCTGTCACTTAGGGCCAGCCACAGTGGTGTGGTCAGAGCCCCAGACCAGGGCCACAGGGAAGCCTTGGAGAAGCTGTTCAGAGACTTGAGTTTCAAGAACGGCTAGTCCATGGATTTCATAGTGAGTGCCGGCCTTTGTCTAGTCTCCTACCAGTTATAAACAGAAAATGTGTATTGTGTATATGTGTGTGTTTACCTCTTTCTAGGCTTCTAATTATTAGCACTTAAAAACGTCTCATGCCTCCTGAGATCTAGTGGTATAGAGAGAATCATTAAAATAAATTAGCCAAAAGTATCCTGAGGTAGATGCCGTGAGCTGGTGTATGTGCTGGTCTGGAAGGGAAGTTTCAACAGGACTGAGAACCAGCTCTCATGAGGCCCGATGGGTGGTTCTTTTGCTTGCCACCTCAGGTTTTTTGTTTTTTAATTAACGGGTATTTGCTTCCGTGGGGCTGTATTGGGTGCCTACTTTTTGTGATAGCCTGCCTGAGGCATGTGAGGGAAAATAAAGAGATAAGCTGTCTGTTTTTCCTGCTTTGCTGCCCTCTGGAACTCCCTGCAGGCCTGAGTTTGCATCCCAGAGTTGGTAGAAGTATGAGAAAGAATGAGCTTGAGGGTAAAACAAAAGAACAAACAGAAACAAAGGGGAAGGAGCCCCCAAAAGAATTTTAAAACAGGCATCCTGAGTCCACCAGATTTTTTTTTCTTCCTTTAAGACAGAGATTTTGAGGGTCACCTGGCTGGCTCAGTGGGTGAAAGCCTCTGCCTGCGGCTCAGGTCATGATCCCAGAGTCCTGGGATGGAGCCCCACATTGGGCTCTCTGCTCAGCAGGGAGCCTGCTTCCCCTCTCTCTCTCTGACTGCCTCTCTGCCTACGTGTGATCTCTCTCTCTCTCTGTGTCAAATAAATAAATAAAATCTTTAAAAAAAAAAAAAGACAAAGATTTTGAGGGGTTGCTCAGCCTTAAAGTTAAAATTCGATTGTGGTGTTCTCATAGTTTATAAAACTGACTGTCGTGTTTAGAGCAGGTGGGGCTTTTTTTTGGCTTGGTGTTTATGGAGGAAGGCAATCAGGTTGGGAATGCATTTGGCTGATGTACCTCAAGGTCCATTTCTGCTGACCTTTTGACTTATTATTTGTTGAAGTCTCAAACCCAGAGAAGGTTTAATCAGGTATCATACATTCTTCAAAGAGGAATGTCCTGGAGGAAATCTGCAATGGGCGGTGACAGGTGCTTATCTTCTGTACCTGAAGGTTCAGTTTGACCATGGGGCTTCATTGTTAAGAGTTACTATGAAGTGTAATTGAAAATGAGTAAAAATTCTCAGTAAACTGCATTCAAACCCACCACTCAAAGGCAAGGTGATATTACTTAAAATGAATTAAAAAAAAAAAAAAAAAGAAGACATGATATGTCATGTCTTGGCTTTGTTAATGGTATGTGGTGCCTGCAAGTTTTTAAGAGGTTTTAACATTCATGGAAAAAATTAAGCAGATCATGATCCCTATTGAATTTCCAGGAACCCCTAAACACTGGTGTCTCATTGGCTACTTGAGTGTTTTCGATGGCTTAGTGTGCCAAGAAGGAGTTGAATGTGGACTTGGAATCACGCCTGGATTTCAGTGTGCATGTCGTCACGTCCCGGGCCTGCCACATTCCCCGTGCAGTCTTGGCTCCTTGAACAGGCTGTGGGTCACTTGTGGTGGAAAATGTACAGTTAGCAAGTTCCTTTTTTTAGAATACTTCTTACACTTTATGCTAAGTCTCCCAAGTAGTAAAATGCAAGGGAGATGCAGGTCTACATTTTGCCCCCTCTTCTTATACATTGAAATGCTGTAGTTGTTTTTGTTTTTGTTTTCCAAAGATTTATTTATTGTAGGGAGAGAGTGGGGGGGTGGGGAGAGCAGAGGGAGAGAGAGTCTTGGAGCAGACACTACCCCCTGCTGCCTCCCTGCCCCCCCAACACACAGTGCAGAGCCCGGCACTGGCTCCATCCCAGGACCCTGAGATCATAACCTGAGCCGAAACCAAGAATGAGATGCTTAACTGACTATACCATCCAGGTGCCCCAAAATGCTGTGGTTTTTTGGTTTGGGTTTTTTGTTGTTGTTGTTGCACTATGGAAAAGTTCCTTCTAGGTGTGATGGAGTCTAGGCCTTCCTCCATGACTCCCTTTCAGTGAATGTTTCTGGCAGAACAGTAACAGCGTTCCCTGGGCTCTCTCACAGCAGACCGTGTGATGAACCTCTTTAATAATTGTCTTTATTTTTTGACAGATGGGTCAGAGAGTTTCTGAATGAAGAAAACAGAGGTCTTGATGTTCTGGTGGAGTATCTGTCATTTGCACAGTATGCGGTAACGTAAGTAAAACTTGGCTTGTTGGCTTTTGAATTTCTTGTGGTCACAGAAGATGGAAGTGAGTGGCAAAATTCTATACCACACCGAGGGGAGAAACCCAGAAGCAGATGTTGTAAGGTTTAAGGAGGCTTGTTTCTACTCAAGTAACTAAAAGCAAATCATAGAATCATCCATAGAAATGCTTTTAAGGCAAAAGTAAAATAGGGAAGTAAAAATCACCCTTAGAGTGCTTATTTTCAAAAGTGCTTTCCTTAGTGCTCGGCTTACATAAATCCATATGGTAGAGGACCCTGGCAGTCACTGAAGGAGGTGTCAGATGTATTGCTGAGTGAATAAAGCAAGACACAGAAAAGAAACTTTTTGTTAAAAAAATTATGTATATGTATATGTTTGTTTGTATTTGTATGTGCTAGTAAATGCAGAGAAAATGATAGCAGATATACCAAATCAAGTAGGACTGGAAAAAGGAATTAACAAGAGGCTTTTCCATTTTCTACTTTATATGTATTTGTGTTGTTTTGACTTACCTTTCATCAGGTGAAGGCGGAAAATTGCAAAAGACCAGGAAGGAAAATCAATTTAGTTAACCTTGTTTCTTGTTAATTCATAAAATTTTCCCTTTTGCTAGGCTTCTGGAGGAAGAAATTGAAAAGTGTACATTTGGATGCGACATTCTTTTTGCATTTACTTCTTTAATCAAAGAATATTGCAGTATCCACCGATTCTCTTTCTCTCTGAGTCTCTCTCTCTCTGTGTCTCTGTCTCTCTCTCTCTCTCTCTCTCACACACACACACACATACAGACTGAGGAAGTAATACTGTATTTTTAATTTGACCGGAAGACATTTGGGTGCAGGTGGTGTTTCTGCCCCTGTCCCCCGCCCCAATGCTTCTTTTAAAAGCAGTAACTTGTTTTTTATATTGCATCACTGCAAAGAAGTTCTAAGACTTAACCAGATGTTATAATCCTCAGCACTTCCTTAAGAATTCTTGGGAAGGAAGCTGTAATTACTCCTTTCTAGTGGATGCAGAAATTACAGTACAAACTGAAACTGGCTTGATCAGTTTCAGGTGTGATATCTCCTGTTTATGATATGGAAAAGAGTAAGAAACACCAATAGATACGTTCTTGCCTTTCTAGAAAGTTGTCCTCTGAAATATAATCCTAGTTTTATAGTGTGTTCCTCCAAGGATTGTATCTTATCTATGTCCATTGTGTCAAAAACTGCTAACTTCTCTTACACTTAATATTATACGACAAAACACAATAATATTACCCTGCTGCATAATTTAAAATCTGGAGGAAGAGTTTTGGAATTAAGGAAGAGCTAAGAGACTTCAGTTGTAGTGAAAAAGGATGGCATGCTATGTATTACATGTTTGCTATAATTTACCTTTTACCTACATCACAGTAGAGCTCATGCACCCAGCTTTCCCAGGCGTACCCTCACTTCAGACCAGTGGGAGAAAGCAGAGTTACCATGAGGGAATTCTAGATGTGGCATAAGACCAAATCCAGCAGAAGATCAGAATTCAGAGTTTTGGTTTCCTTCTTCACTTTTATTTTTTCTTGGCATTACCTTTACATGCTCTGCTTATTAATTTTGGTTTTGTGTTGCTTTATTTAGATAAATTATATATAGAGACATAACTTACATTTTTTTCTTGAAACTAATGGGTTGAAAAATTTCTTACTGTCCTTTTGGCTTGTGATAATTTCCTAGCCCAGGTAATGTGCACCAGTAGGCTCATCCTCTCTTCCTAGAAAAGGATACTTCACCAAGGTGTGTTTCTTCTCCTCCTGCTCCATGAGGTGGGCGAGCTGAGAGGAGCATAAGCCTGTGGGACAGCTGAAGGACGTGGGGGTGCTGCAGAGTGACTTGGAGAGAGTGTTGATGACATGGGTGATGTTAGGGGTGCCCCGTTGGCTTACCTTCTCCAATATCAGTTGTAGGCTTCTATTTTTAGTGTTTAAGGATTTGATTACTCAATCCCACCTCTTTTCTGTTCAGCTCTGCTTCCTGCATCCCAAGGCGTGACAAACTTGCCAGATGGATTCACTGACGATCTGTCCTGGCCGCCGCCTGGCTTAGTATTTAATAGAGGGACAGCATCGCCTAGTTTACAGATGACGATTCTAACAAAATATTTTATTTTGGCGATGGTACCCTTATGAAAAGTCATCCTTATTATTGCCAATATGTATTGTTACTGTCTGTTCTGAGATCGCTGTCCAAACCTTCCATCTGGTATTAATTACAGCCGCCTTCTGTTTATTCTCTGTCTGATCAGGTGTTGCTGGGTGGAACTAGAGGTAGAAACAATTGATAAAATATATTTTTTTGAGAAGGCAGAGCTCCTGTCTTTGGGATGGGAAAATGCACAGAACACAAAGGCCTGGCTGTTTAAAAATTTTGTTCCCCAAATTATACAAGAATGAGCAACTTAACTTGCCATTTATTCTAACACGGTCAACATGAGTAATAACCTCAAAAAATGTCAGAGAAACACCAGTCCTGCTTTAAAGAGCACCACATTGGGAAGAGATTCCAAAATCAAAGCAAATCCATAACTTTGCAAGTAATGTATCACATATGGTTGGAAAAGTACACTTGCCAACACACTAGGAGAAAATGCTCAGTGAAAATTGATGGGTAGGAATAAATTAGTATAAGCCTACATATTGACTTGTTAAAGCAAAATGAAGACAGCTGGAAGACGTTTCCCTGCCCTTCCACCATAGCAGTGTTAGCCGTTGGTAAGTTAGTAAACCTTGTAGTAAAATACAAATGATACGTTGCTATTAATTTTTCCCTGTTGTTCATCTGTGCGTTGGCCTTGCCCAGTATTTGTCATTTTGGATTTTCGAGGCTAGCTCTGAGTCCGTGGACATTCTTTGGCATTGGTGTTGCCTTTTGAGTTTCCTCTACTTGTGAGGACCCCCCGCCATCGGGTGCAGATGCGCGGTTGGAAGGAGCCGGTTAGGCATAGCCGTGTAATTGTGTGATTGTCCACTTTTAAGTCTTGAGTGGGATCTCTCTTTTGTTTTAGTTTTGATTTCGAGAGCGTGGAAAGCACGGTGGAGAGCTCGGTGGACAAATCAAAGCCCTGGAGTAGGTCTATCGAGGATCTGCACAGAGGGAGCAACCTGCCCTCCCCCGTGGGCAACAGCGTGTCCCGCTCAGGAAGACATTCTGCGCTGCGGTGAGTTTCGTGAACCCAGAGGGAGGCGCGTTCGCTGGGCGATGCTGGGACAGCAGAGTGCCTCACTTTTGTGGCTGGTCCTGTACCACGCAGTGCTGTATCTTTCTGCACAGCACTTGCATCTCCGGTGAGGCAAAGAGAGTTTCTTCGGGAGATCATGGGATCATGACTAGGGCAATGCTCTACAGCTTTGAATAGTTTTGGGGAGACACCAGCCCTGCATTTGGCATAGGAGGAGAATTCTGCTGCCGAATGGTAGAGTGCAGAGGACTCCGTAGATGAGTTTCCGAAACCAGGGGGCAGCTGACTTCGTGACTTAGGCTCTGTTTTCTGGGTCGAGGCAGCGCTTCTTGAGATTTGAGGATCTCAGGAATTCCTGGTTGACTCTTCATACTCCCCTGCCTTCTTCCAGTGGTAGCTCAGGTGTGTGTTCTGTGGGACGTGTTCTTAGAGGTGCAAGATGTTGCAGTGACCATTTTTATTTTTTTAAGATTTTATTTATTTATTTGACCGGCAGAGATCACAAGTAGGCAGAGAGGCAGGCAGAGGGAGAGAGGAGGAAGCAGGCTTCCTGCCAAGCAGAGAGCCCGATGTGGGGCTCGATCCCAGGAGCCTGGGATCATGACCCGATCCAAAGGCAGAGGCTTTAACCCACTGAGCCACCCAGGCCCCCCTGTAGTGACCATTTTTATTAACTGAATGCTTTTAAGCAGTGTTCCTTTGGTTAGTGTGCTCAGTTGTCAACCTTTTGTTTCCTCTTAAGGATTCTTCTCCAGTCTGTCATGGCTGAAATGCCACCAAGCTGAGGAAAGATGGGTGCTGACCGCCTGTACGACTAATGAGTACAATATCACTAAGATTGTTCTCTCTTACCTACAGTCATTCATTCACCGAAAAATATTTTTGAGCTTCTGTAAATTGCCAGACACTGTACTTAACGTTAAGGTTAGGATGGCTAAATCAGAACTCCGGCCTGTCAGGGTAGAGATGGCATCCAGAGCAAGTTCATAAATAACTGAATAAATATTTTATTAATTAGCCTTCCCTTCCCCACTGCTGCTTATTCTTTGTAACCTAAAAAATTTATGTCACTTACTCTAGGCTTGATCTGTCATGTGGATGTTGTCCCTGTCAGTGTTGAAGATTCCCATGGGTATTGGGTCATTGGTAGTAGGGTCTGTGTGTCAAGTTGTAAGTCGTGAAAATGTGGCTTGCAGACTTTTCATATTATTAGCCCTCTGATTACTTCTTGTCCCTTTGACTTGGGTTTTGGTCATAGAAAGTAAATACCTCAATAACGAAGTTCAGGTTTGCTGACGGGTTTGGCATTTGAATATGATGCTTCTGATCAACCAGTCAGATTTTCCATGTTTGGAGATGCCAGAAATATTAATGGATATGAATGGTTTAATAATAATGAAGAGCAGTGTTTCAGTCTATCTCATGGTCTTTGCAACAGGCTGAGAACTCTATCACTAGCTAGCCTTCACCAAATCTACATGTGGACAAGGCTGATTTGGAAGTTGAAGAAAGGCCAGTCATGTGTGAAGAATTCCCTTCATGACCTTTGTGTGTGAATAGGAATTCTTACCCTTAGTAGAGATATAATTATATGTAAGGAATTTAATTGATGAAGCACATTTTAAGTTGCTTTTTTATCGTTTTCTTACCTGGAACGTATCACCTATTGGCCAGCTACCCCTCAATAAAGATCAATTTTCCTGATTAATAATTTGTTAGGGCTAATTTTGAGTTATGAGGACTGTTCATTGAGAGCACGTTGTTTGTGGAAGAGTGGAGGAGTCAGTAAAATATGGAAATATCTTTGATTCAAGGAGAACTGTAGTCCTGCACCCTAGAAGGCACAGGGCAGGGACATCCATGTCCAGCCTGACTTGCTTGACAGTTGGCTCAAGGTAGATCTTGCTAGAATTCATTTTAAATTGGAAAAAAAAATTCAATTTAAATTGAAAAAAAAAGTGTAGGGATAGATATGATGGAAATGTTCTTCTGAGAAACGCAGGAAGTATCTGACCTTTCTGGTTGGCAGATGTGCTTGAAGATGACCAACTAAGAAACCCATATCACATTCTTCTGTCTTGCATCTGAACAGTTTCAGGCTGAGGAATGGAACATTGGGGTTTCCCTTGACTCTTCCTTGATGGGTTCTAGAAACTCAAAATCAATGTGGCAGTAACTTTCATTCTCCTTATTGATCTGAAGCTTAGTTGTTTGCTTTTGTTTTTAAACAACGTATATCAATGACATTCCATTCAGCTCTTGTAGTTCATGGATTTGTGCCTGGATTGTAATTCTGTATATGGTCATTTGATAGCATCTGTGACTTAAAAAAACCAAATGAACAGCGATCAGAAGTACAGGCATATGGTACATGTTGCTTTTCATATACCCAAAGATTGTTTACATTTCTTTTCTCTTCCTCCTCCTTCTCTCCCCTTTCTTTCTCTGCTGCCCACACTTCCTTCACTTTTTGGATTTCTTTTCGTTGTCCTTCTTTTCCATTCTGCCATCTCCTTTCTGATTGTCTTTGCCTCCTCTACTTTGTTCTTTCTCCTCCTACTGTCTCCCCTTCATCTGGTTCCATTCATTCCTTACCACCACCACCAGATGGTTTCTCTACCTGAGTATCTTCAGTTCCAATGCCACCAGAGCTGCTTCTCTCCCTGTGGCCTCCAGAGTTTACAGTTTACACACTGGTGATGAGGCTTCAAACTGGAAAAACTCGTAAGTCACGGGTGAGCACGATGGCCACGAGAGCTCATCGTACATGGTGGCAGGGTATCGTGACTGCTCCCATGTTATAATATGATGACCTCACGGCTCCCCATCACCCCGTACTAGAACAAAACCCACTGCCTTTTAAATTTAAATAACCCTCTGTTATCATATTATTATTCTTTAATCTAAGAATTTGATCCCCTAAGGTATATTGTATTCATGTTACCATTTTTGGGGAAAGCATAAAAGGGTATTAATTCGTGTTCTGTAGCTTATTCTGGTAGCTTTGTTTGTTAGGAATATGTCTTTGGATCCAAATGCAGATTTTAGTTCCCTTCTCTTAATCTCCAGATAAGAATGTAGATTCAGTGATCTCATCCTTTATCACTTGGCAAAATGTGTTAGCTAAAGCTGGAAGAGGAAATGAGATTTTAAGAAATTTAAAACACTTTATAAGTGGGGCTTGATTAAAGAAAAACACCATTTTTAAAGAAAATTGTAATGTGACGCACTCTCCTCTTTGTATCCAGACTTCATTTTTTTTTTTTAATTTCTTTTTAAAAGATTTTATTTATTTATTTATTTGACAGAGGGAGAGAGATCACAAGTAGGCAGAGTGGCAGGCGGGGGGGGGGGGGCGGGAAGCAAGCTCCCTGCTGAGCAGAGAACCCCATGTGGGGCTCCATTCCAGGACCCTGGGATCATGACCTGAGCCGAAGGCTGAGGCTCAACCCACTGCACCACGCAGGTGCCCCAAACTTCATTTTTTAACTATTTAAAATGGATTACTAAAAATTTTAGGACATGACATTCACCTTGAGTTATATCAGGTATTAGATTCTGTATTACATGAATTTGTCAGCTTGGCCAGTGGTCAAAATTCTGAGACTGATGCAGTAGTGACCGGAATTGTACGGTGTTGTAAGCCAAGAGTCTTGCGTGCCTTCAGTTAAGATTCCTGTTAACGTGGCTGTAGGTCTAGCTAAAATAAATGGTGCTGTATATGCATGTGTGTACATACTAGGTTTTGGAAGACAAGGATTGTATTCAGATTTAAGGGAAAGTGATTTTTAATTTTTAAGAATGATTACTTAATGCCATTAGACTTAAATAAGGAGTGACATAGACAGTAAATAAAAGCTTTGGGTTTTAAAGAAATCCGTGGAGCACTGAGAGCCTGGGGTCAGATTTTAACTGGGACTTGGGGTTACGGCCAGAGTTGCTGTTCAGGGTGAGGAAAGTGCTTCTGGTGGAAGTAAAGTGAAGAAGCATGAGAGGAGCAAAAGCTTACATCAAAGGTCAGGCATGTTTGGGGAAGATGGAAGAAACTGTCTTTTCTGGAGCAGAAGCTTTGTGATGGGGTAGAGGGTGGTTTAATGGCAAAATTGGGTCATATACATCCAAAGCTGGCAAGACCTTGAGGGTCACCCCGATTGACCCTTCCCAATGTGGTGAGGAAACCAACACCCACGTTTCCTCTAAAATGTGAACTTACAAAAGTATTTATTCCTAAGATATCCCCAGAACAAATTTCACTGTTTTTCCCGAGATCATTATCTTAAAGGAATGACATTTCCTGAATAGTCATCATTCTGTTGACCACCTCTATCTTTAGTGAATTTACATAAAGAGATGAAGAGTTCAGATTTAGATCCTTGTTGATAAACATTTTTTCCCTCATGGGACTAATTTTTTTAAGTATTTAAAAATAAGCACAGAAATGTAGAGAACATTGATACACTTTTTACTGGGGAGGAAAATATTGAGTGTTCTGTGCCAGGCACGGTTCTAAGGACTTTGGTGATTTACCACTCACAATGGGTTAATGAGATAGTGGTGACCGTTATCCCTGAGAAGAAACTGAAGTCTGTAGTGGCTAAGCAACTTGTCTGGGACCAAACAAGCTAGGTAAGAGGTCGGACTGACTCCAACTTCCAAACCATGTTTCCTGCCTGTTTATGCACAGGGGGATTTTTTCCTCCTTCATTGATAGCCTTTTTAAATCAGGGTGTCCACGTGTCTTTATTCCACTTCGCACAGAGATGCCAGAGGATCTAGCGGAGACCTTGAGTGACGTGCTGGTCAATATGGCTGATCAGTCGAGGTATTACAGAACAAGTTAACACAGAAACATGAAAAAGTGTTTACTAAACAAAGGACAAGAGTAAGGCAGAAAGTTCTGTACTGATAAAATTTCATGGTCACCTATTTGCAGTTGGGAAGGCATTGAAAGGGAAACTTATTAAGTGAAAAAAGGGACTTTTTTTAACCACAGGGAGGATTATGAGTGAACTTTTCTTAGGTTTTAGTTTTTATAATGTTTTCAAACTGGCCTAAAATACATGTAGTCTATACTTGTGAATCAGGGAGAGGCCACATAATAAAGAACCTTGAATTTTGGAGTTTGGTTTTTATCTGGTAGGCAACGGAATGGGAAGTCCCATGAGGTGGTTGATCTTTTCAGGTGTGTAGGGTCTGGGGAATGTTTTGGGTGTTGATTGGAGGAAAAGATTGCTGTTGCCTGAATCTATGCAGACGGTACCTGAAAAGCAGAGCAAAAGGCCAAGTATGAAGGGTAGAGTCAAAATGGAATTTGTGTTTATACAACTAATAATGATTTTTTATTTGCTGAGTACATACTGATTTACAATGAAAGTTTTGCTAACCTTGGTAAGTTCATTAACCGTTTACATGACTTCTTACATCTATGTAGTTTTATTTTACAGTTGCAAGAATTCCTGTTACCAAAAAACTTTAACTTGCATAATAATAAAAGAAAAATATACTGAAGGACTTAGGAGAGTGAAAAAATTGAGGCTTTTCCTAACCCATCCAAACTACAATAAAAAATAGCGTTCTTGCATAATTCATATTTTGTGCCTTTGAGATCAACTCCTTAGCATAACTATGGCAAAGTCGCGATTAGAAATTCATTACTTTTAAATTATAAAATCAGTTAAAAATAAAAAAAAAATTTAGAAGTAGGATTATCAACTAGAAATGCTCACTTTTAATAAGCCAAGTCTGGTGACTTGGTGGCCTTAGGGGTAAAGAGAAAATTTTGCGTATGATTGATTAGAAGAGAAATAGAATCATTAGTAGAAATAGCAGAATTGGAATCTGGAAGGGATCTTGGATGTGATTAGTTGGATGTGGTTTGTCAATGAGACTCTGCACTAAGACCTTACTCTCCGAGGAGTTACCTTGTTCCTGCAGACCGGTTTCTGTGTTCATGCCTGTGGTCCATAGAGTTGATTAGGCTCTAGTGTGGCAAATACTTGTGTTCACAGCAGTTGTCCTGATTTTACTTAGATATATGGGAACACCAACTCTGTACCAGTTGGCTGGTAAGTCAGAGGTATTCTAGAAGAGTGGAGCTCTTGGAAGCTCTTCCAAGTTCTTTTTCAACAGTAGCATTTTACCTTCAATTTTAATTGTTGGGGGAAGAAAATAATGTGACCTCTTAACTTTAAACCACTGTGGTATGAGATTAAAAAAAAGATCTCTGAATTGTGTAGTTGGAAGCTAAAGCACTTTTTACTTTGATTCGCAAGAAGAACTCATTTCTGTTCATTTTCCAGTTTATATGAATTAGGGATATAATTTCTAAAATGATCTCTGTCCTCTGTTCTCTTCCCTTTTCTGCCCCCAAGTTAGACAAAATCAACTCAGATCTTTTATAGTCCTCAGAATTGGGAGTTGTAATCTGTATTTTGTTTTACGTGTGTTCTTTCTTCTTAACTCCATATATTTGAACTTTGCATATGGAAAGATATTGAAAAATCTAATCTATTTCTTTTTTTTTTTTTTTTCTATTTTTTTTTTTTTTCTAATCTATTTCTATAAGGCCCAACTTATGGGGGGAAAGACTAGGAAGAAAAATATATTAAAAATTTTTTTTTCTCAAAAAAGTATTTTTTTTCTGAAAGCTTGAGTTCTTTCTGTCCATCTGATAAGATGGCAGATACTGACTGAAATTTTCATTAACACTGAATTTAGAAAGTGAGAAACAGAAAGTAAAGAATAAAGGTAAAAAAAGGAAAAGGGTAAGAGTAAAGGAGTGGGAGAAAAAAGAATGAGGAGACGGTCATTATAACTAACACCTGAATATCACTTTTGAGGGAAGAAAGATGTTGAAGAAACTCCTTAGCATGACTTTTGTCCTGAAGATCTGAAGTTCCAGAAAATGAAGTAATTACCTATGAAATAAAGACTTTCTAAATTTGCAGACTCTGTAAAAATAATCTGCAACTATAGACTTTCAGTTTTACTTTTCAGCACATTCTGTAAGCAAAAACAACTGAAGATGTCGGGTTGTTGTGTTTCAGATTTTTGTATTTCTTTGTTTATTTGAAGTTGTAAAAAGAGAAAACTATACTTGGGTTAAGAATGTACCTTTCAGCTTTTTAGCTGGGAGCCCATTTCAATGGCCGTGCTAGTGAAAATGGCGACAGCTTTAGTTTTAGCTTGTAGTGCACCATACAGGCATCTTAGTCAAGCATTTACGATTCCTAGAAACCCCGATTTCACTTGTTCCCCCTCTTCATTGGGTCTTTTTTCCAATGAAAGACCAGCTGAGAGAGGCTCTGATATGGAAATCATCTGGCCAATGCATAGTTGGGGGCCTGTCTCACAGGTACTCTGGTTGGTAAAGATGATAGGCTCTGGGACCTGCCTCCCATGTTAGGAGATTAAATTAATTCCTGTAAAGAACTTGGCTCAGTAGTGAGTAGTCAGTCAATGTTAACCTCACAGGATTGAGAGAAAACTTGAGGAGACTCCGGAACTTCCTACAGCTGTGGTCCAGTACCTTCATCATCAGCTAGACTTATCACATACAGAAAGATCCATAAACTATTTGGAGAAGATCTGTGGCTGATAAAGGACACATCTTCATTATACCTTTTGGGAGGCATTCAAAGATTATTAACCCCATTTTTGAGATGAGGAAGCCAAGGCTGAGAGAAGTTATCCAAACCTAGTAATAGAGCCAGGATTTAGAATCAGTCTTCTGACTTCTACGTCGAGTTTTTTATGATTCGATAGAGAAAATACATGTTTGTGTGCTCCTGCGCCCGGTCATATGCAAGTGTCCTGAGTCTAACCAAAACCAAAATATGGAGCTTGAGAGGCTAGAGTGAATGGTAAAACCTAGGGGAGATTCATGATGGGGTCTGGCTGTGGAAGAGCGGTGAGTAAGACCTAGAGGATGGGCTGTGGAAGGGGGGAGGAGGGAGAATGTTCTGAGCTGTGGCTCGGTGCTAAGAGCACATGGTTTGTTTAGGAAACAATGAATAGATCAGTCTGGCTGGAAGCAGTTTAGAGCCGGTTTATGTAATATATTGAAGGCCAGGCTAAGGAATTGGCATTTTAACTCATTGGCAATGATCTATTGAAGGTTTATGAAAAAGAGGGGGTAATTTGGGATAAACATAGAAATATTTCTATTTAAAGGTCACAGGAGATGGACAGTTTCCTTGAACACTCCCCATATATCCATGTAGGGATATATACAGGTTAATTAGCAACTCAATTGCAAACGCCTTTGCTGGAGGGAATATAATGAAAAATCAGAAAATTCAGACAAATACTGGCAGCTCTCCATTCATATGAGTTGGCAGCCTGTTGGTTCACTTATTCCATTCAGAATGTATATATGGAAATATTTTGATTCACAGGTTCTGTTCTAGTTGTTAGCTGGTCCTGTGATGGGAAACGTAGACAAGCGGAAAATTTCAATAGCTAATAAAAAAAAGATTCATTGGGAGGTTCGTGTGTCTCTGTCTCTGTCTCCATCTGCCCTCCCCATCCTCTTTTTCCCTTTTTCTCTTTACCTCCACTTTGAACTGTCTGGACTCAACTCTTTGAGCTCTGTTTCTTTTGGCTGTGGAGACCGTCAGAAAGTGCTTGCTTCATTTTCTTCAGCATTGTATATTTTATGAGTTTAATTGATAGAAGAAATATGCCCAAGTGATGTCATGTCTGAAAGGTAACAGAGGAAACCTAAAACCACAAATCTTGGTGAAATTATATTAAGCCCAGACCTTGGAACCATAAAAGACTAGTAAAATTATGCCAAATTATGTGAATACCCAGTTGGCTTGGCATCCCAATTGAGTTGAACCCTTACTGCAAGCTTCTAAGGAAGTTCTAACTACTATTCTTTATTTATAGATAGGTATTAGTTTGATATCTGAATAGTTAGACTGTTTGAAAATACTTTCGGTAAGAGGAAAAAAATACACCATTCATTTTTCCTGTTGCCATAAGGACTTCGATATTACAGACTTCACACATATTGGCAAGAAAGGTCTACAGACTTTTGAAAAACATTTTTTGTCAGACTTTGGGGAAGTCTGGTTTAGGTCGGTTCAGGAAATATTCATTTAAGGTTTTGTAGTAATATTATTGTCTGGAGAGTACAGGGTCACAGGGAGAGGCAGACATGTACACAACCCACCACAAGAGGATATCCATGTTTAGAAAGAAGTGTATATTGTTAAAACAATAGATTGCTGATCAGACGTACTTGAAGGTGTCACTGGGTGAGCAACAAACAGCTTCCATTTTGGTGTTTACTAAGTGCTCGCTGCTTCGCAGATGCTGAGCGCTGAACCATATCCATTGCAGATCACGTCTAGTTTTTTTTTTTTTTTTAAAGATTTTATTTATTTATTTGACAGAGAGCGATCACAAGTAGGCAGAGAGGCAGGCAGAGAGAGAGGAGGAAGCAAGCTCCCCGCAGAGCAGAGAGCCTGATGCGGGGCTCGATCCCAGGACCCTGAGACCATGACCTGAGCTGAAGGCAGAGGCTTTAACCCACTGAGCCACCCAGGCGCCCCATGTTTTTTATTTTTAAAAGACATTTATTTTAGAGATGGGGTGGGGACAAAGGGAGAGGGAGAAGGAGTCTTAAGCAGATCCCGTGTTGAGTGTGGAGCCCGGCACAGAGAGAGCTCAATCTCAGGACCCTGAGATCGTGACCCGAGCCGAAACCAAGAGTTGGATGCTTAATTGATTGAGCCATCCAGGCGTCCCATCTCCTTTATTTATTTATTTTTTTTATTGTGGTAAGAACACAACATGAGATCTTACACTCTTAAATGATTTTTTAAAGATTTTTATTTATTTATTTGACAGAGAGAGATCACAAGTAGACAGAGAGGCAGGCAGAGAGAGAGAGAGGAAGGGAAGCAGGCTCCCCGCCGAGCAGAGAGCCCGATGTGGGACTCGATCCCAGGACCCTGAGATCATAACCTGAGCCGAAGGCAGCGGCTTAACCCACTGAGCCACCCAGGCGCCCCTCTTAAATGATTTTTAAGCATACAATACAGTATTGGTAACTATAGGCACAGTGCTGTATAGCAGATCTCTACAACTTACTCATCTTGCATAACTGAAACTTCATACCCATTGATTAACAATTCCCAGTGTCCCCCTCCACTCAGTCCCTGGTAACCAACATTCTATTATTCTCTGCTTCTAAGAGTTACACTGTTGTGGATACCTTTAATTAGGCTCATACAGCATTTGTCCTTCTGGGCCTGGCTTATTTCACTTAGCAGGATGTCCTCAAAGTTCATCCATATTAGTACACATTGCAGGATTTCCTTTTTTAAATTTATTTATTTTTATTTTATTTTTTTAAGATTTCATTTATTTGACAGAGACACAGCGAGAGAGGGGAATACAAGCAGGGGGAGTAGAGGAGGGAGATGCAGGCTTCTCACCTACCAGGGAGCCCTATGTGGTGCTCGAGCCCAGAACCCTGGGATCAGGACCTGAGCCGAAGGCAGACGCTGAAAGACTGAGCCACCCAGGCACCCCTCCTTTTTTTTAAAGACTAAATGATATTCCACTGGATATATGTATGTTTCCTTTTTCCTTTTTATTTTGATAATCATTTATTTTTTTAAAAGATTTTATTTATTTTTTTGTCAAGAGAGAGTGTGTGAGCACAGGCTGGGGGAACAGTAGAGGGAGAAGCAGGCTCCTCACTGAGCAGGGAGCCCGATGCAAGACGTGATCCCAGGACCCTGGGATCACAACCTGAGCTGAAAGCAGACACTTAACTGACTGAGCCACCTAGGCATCCTGATATTGTTTAAAATTTTAAAAAATTATAATAAGAGTACAGTGATCCCCCTTATGCTCTTAATACAGATTCAGAAATTCACATTTTGTTTATTTACCCTACTGTTTACACATTTGCTTTGTCAGCATACACCCTTTCTAACCATTTGAAAGCAGGTTACAGAATTGTGCCCTTTTACACCTAATTTTATTGTAGATTTCCTAGACAAGGACACACTCTTACATAACCATGGTACAATTGTCAAAATAAGAATGTTTTAAGATTGACACTGCTTCTTAGTCTAGTCTGAGAGTTTCATCTGTTATTCCATTGTCTTCCATTCATGCTTTTTTTCCCCTCAAACTCTGTCCAGGATACAATGCAAAGATCATTTATCATGTTTAGAGGTTGTGTCTATGTAATGTCCTTTAACTTAGAACAGTTCCTCATCCTTTCTTTGTCTTCCATGACTTAATATTGTGTGTGTGTGTGTATAATATTTTATTTTTTATTGAGCTATAATTGTAGAAGTTTTAGATATACAACTTGATTTGAAAAATTTGTATATTGCCATATGATTACCACAGTAGCATTAGCTAAACACCTCTGTCCTGTCATGTCATTACTCCTTTTCTTTTTTTTTTTTTTTTTAAGATTTTATTTATTTATTTGACAGAGAAAGAAATCACAAGTAGGCAGACAGGCAGGCAGAGAGAGAGGGAGAAGTAGGCTCCCCGCTGAACAGAGAGCCCAATGCAGGGCTTGATCCCAGGACCCTGAGAACATGACCTGAGCTGAAGGCAGAGGCTTAACCCACTGAGCCACCCAGGTGCCCCTACTACTTTTTTTCTTAACCAGTTTTTTCATCCATTCATCTGTTGATTGATGTTTAGGCTGTTACATCTTGGTTGTTAGAAATATGGCTGCAGTGAATACAGGTATGCAGATACCTCTTTGAGATTTTGATTTCAATACTTTTGGATAAATACCCAGAAGTGAGGTTGCTCATTCATATAGTAGAACTATTTTTGTTTTTTTGAGGAACTTCGTACTTTTTTCCATAGTGTCTATATAATATAATTTATATTACCCCCCAACAGTGTGTTAAGGGTTTCAGTTTCTCCACATCATTGCCAACACTTGTTATTTTGTGTTTTGTTTTCTTTTTGATAATAGCCATCCTGACAGCGGTGAGGTGATATGTCACATTGTGGTTTTGACTTGCATTTCCCTGGTGATTAGCAATATTGAGCATCCTTATAAATATTGTCAGTCACTTGTATGTCTTCTTCAGAGAAATGTCAGTTTAGGCCCTTTGCCTATTCTTTAATTGGGTTATTTGGTTTTTTTGTTTTGTTTTATTTTGTTGTTAAGTAGTGGAGATATTGTTGTTGTTTTTCTATTAATCCTTTTGTGTCTTTTTTTTTTTTTTTATTATGTTAGTCACAATACAGTACGTCATTAGTTTTTTTTTTTTTAATTTATTTATTTGACAGAGAGATCACAAGTAGGCAGAGAGACAGGCAGAGAGAGAGAGAGGAGGAAGCAGGCTCTCCACCGAGCAGAGAGCCCAATGCGGGGCTCGATCCCAGGACCCTGGGATCATGACCCGAGCCAAAGGCTTTAACTCACTGAGCCACCCAGGCACCCCACGTCATTAGTTTTTGATATAGTGTTCCATGATTCATTGTTTACATATAACACCCAGCGCTCCATGCAATATGTGCTATCCTTAATACCCATCACTGGGCCAACCCTTCTCCGCCACCAACAAAAAAACCCTCAGTTTGTTTCTCGGAGTCCACAGTCTCATAGTTTGTCTTCCCCCTCCAATTTTGCCCCCCTCATTTTTCTCTTCCTTCTCCTAATGCCATTCCTTATGTTCCACAAGTAAGTGAAACCATATAATTGACTTTCTCTGCTTGATTTATTTCACTGAGCATAATCTTCTCCATTCCCATCCACGTTGATGCGAAAGTTGGTATTCATCCTTTCTTATGGCTGAGTAATATTCCGTTGTGTGTATGGACCACATCTTCTTTATCCATTCATCTGTTAAAAGGCATCTTAGCTCTTTCCACAGTTTGACTATTAAGGACATTGCTGCTATGAACACTGGGATGCATATAGCCCTTCTTTTCACTACATCTGTATCTTTGGGGTAAATACCCAGTAATGCAATTACCGGGTCATAGGGTAGCTCTATTTTTAATTTTTTGAGGAACCTCTACACTGTTTTCCAAAGTGGCTGGACCAACTTGCATTCCCATCAATGATATAAGACGGTTCCCCTTTCTCCACATCCTCTCCAACATTTGTTGTTTCTTGCCTTGTTAATTTTTGCCTTTCTAACTGGTGTAAGGTGGTATCTCAATGTAGTTTTGGTTTGAATTTCCCAGATGGCTAATGATGATGAATATTTTTTCATGTGTTTGTTAGCCATTTGTATGTCTTCATTGGAGAAGTGTCTGTTCATGTTTTCTGCCCATTTTTTGACTTGATTATCTGTTTTTGGGTGTTGAGATTGAGAAATTTTGGATATCAGCCCTTTGGATATCATAGTGGAGTTCCTTATATGTTTTGGGTAATAATGGTTTGCAAATATTTTCTCCTATTTTATAAGTTACCTTTTTACTCTGTTTTATGTCTGTGCAGAAGCTTTTTAGTTTGATGTAATTTACCTTGTCTATTATATTCTTAACCATGAGGAACTAGTTCAAAATTACTATAGCTTCCTTTTTAAACCCCCTTAAAATGAGTAGTGTTTAAAGGACAGCACAACATGACTCTAGCCAGAACCCTAACAAGCATTACATGTATTTCAGGCTACCAACATGTGCCTGGCAAGAAAAATTCCTGTGTATCTAATCTGTAATTAGGAAGATTCCAAAACAGCTGCTTCCCTGTTTTTTTTAGTTTAGTTTTTTTTTTTCCCCCCTCTGACCTTACCATTCCTTTTTTTCTGGAGGCAAAGATTTGGGTTTGACTTGCTTTGTCATTTCTTAGTAGAATAAGTCGATGAGTTGGAGCTCACTCATCAGTCATTCCAAAGGGCTTTTAAAACACACACCTTCTTGGGCAACTAGGTGGCTCAGTCAGTTAAGCCACTGCCTTTGGCTCAGGTAACCAGGGTCCTGGGATTGAGTTATACATCTGGGTCCCTGCTCAGCCGTGAGCTTGCTTCTCCCTTTCTTCCCCGTTCTTGCTCTCTGTTACTATCTCTCTCTCTCTCTCTCAAATAAATAAAATCTTAACATAACAAAGCACACACCTTCTTTCCCTGTGGCACCTGCTGCCAGTGCTGTGTGGGTTGAGCCTCTCACCACCTGCTTCTCAGCAAATTCATTGCTGTGCATGAAGCAGGTGGCTCAGATGACAGGTGTCACTGTGGTACTAAACAGGGCATGTTTGTATAGGTTTCTTGAAAGATATCTGTAGGAATTGCTTAGTTTTGTCTGCCTGTTACACTAGCTTCCACTTATTACTTCATGTGCAAGTAACTACTGGTACACTCAGTCTTAGAATCATTTCTATTTGGTTTTGATCTCAAGTCAGTTTTATAATCTTTTTCCATGTTCACAGAATTTTGTGAATTCTGATTGGCAGCTCCTCCAAGAGAGTGTCTCATCTTTGAATGCTAGAGTAACATTTTCGTTTTAATTCACTGCTTGACAGGAGAGCAGACAGGTCTCCAAGTTGATGAAGAGGGTCTGGGAAATTTGGTGGTGTTCATTTCCCTACAAGGTTTAGGTCAAAATGACCTCTCAAAAGATGGGATTTCCTTAAAATTCTTGAGACCTCCAAAAAGTTCCTAAATATGCATCTCCCATTTCCCCCCCGCTCCAGATGTCAGGTTTTCCAAAAATTGGACTCAGGGCTGTTATCTGACTCTGGGAAACCATGTTTCGTGTCCAGACATCCAGAGCCCCAAAGCTCTGTGTGCCCGAGGGGAGAGGAAAAGCTCTCAGGATAGCCAGCATTGAGGTCTTTTCTCCAGTGGTCCAGTGGCATTAGTTCACAATCCCTCCACCGAATAGTTTATTCCCTTGGTTTTCCTCTCTGGAATCCGAGGAAGTTCTTTCCAAACCCCTGTATCTCCAGGAAGCTGCCCCAAGTCACCAGAGAGACCTAATTGTTCGGGGACCTCATAAGACCTGCTCCCATTCACTTAAAGGAACAGTGATACATAGCATGACTTCACTGAGCCAAAAATGATCTCTAAGTGCCTGATAGAGGGAGGTCAGTGGAAACGAGGGAGTAAGGACTCTTTGAAAGCTGTCCTCCATAAGAACAATGTGGAAACGGGCAGAATATGCCAGAATCAACTTTTTCAGAATTCTAGAAATTAGCTAGCTTTGCAGCACTCTGGAGAGCATTTATTTAGGAAAAACGAGTGAATCTTGGTAAGAACAGCTGGCTTTGTGGCATGTCATTGCCCTGTTCTCCTCCCTCCTCCCTCTCTAGGTCCGCAGAAGCCTTGAAAACCAGGAGCTCTGTAATCGCTGGGAAAGCCATCAGCCTGGCAGCCAGCAGAGGGGCAGAATGGAAATGAAGTTCTTTCCAAGCCTCTTTTCCTCCTCTTCCTAGATTAAGCTAAGAGGTACTGTGAGGGTTGAGAACTAGTGAAGAAGCCAGCTTGAAGCCTCTGTTAAGTGCACATACAACATTAGCTGTTGACAGAATCTGCGATCGCTCAAAACCCATTAGATGGGACAAAAGTGTGGCTCCTCTGCCTCGGTCATCCGTAGGAGACCAGGAGAAATGAGGGCTGCCTCTCTCCGGGGCCTCTTAAATAGACCACGGTGAGCCAGAGTGACAGCCTTCAATCTGGCTCTGCTCACATAGTCTCTGTTTTATGTGAAGTTTCATAATAGCTTCAGGAAGGAAATCTTGTAGCAATGGGTTTCACAGTGTCTGATTCTGTCATGGTTCAGGTGCCAAGTTTATTATATTACCAGGGAAGCACCCATACCTCCTGCTGAGTCACCCACGTAATCCCTTGTAAAGCCCAGGTCTTTGTGGAAAGTCTTTTCAAACAGCTAAACTGGGATGATCAGTGCTTGTGAAAAGCAGACAACAGTGTAGCCTGAAGGCTATGTCATGGAACCGGATCCAGGCTGCTTTCTACACCCTTTATTTCAACTACAGTATATTGAACCTTATTTACGTGTGTCAACGTGATTGTGCAACAGCACCTGTGCACTGAGTTGCGATGACTGGCTTTGAGCTGTTTGAGTTTTTAATTGGTCACCAATTATTGTTGTGATTTTCCAGCACCTTAAGGGAATCGTGTAACTCATACATTCGGTGGAGTTTTGTGGCACTGATCACTTACCTTCATACTTTGTCCATGGGACCTGTTAATTACTATTCAGCCTCCTTCTTGAGGTCCAGGTGGACATTTGCAGCACCAGGGACTAAGGCTGTTTTTTTTCTTTTTTCTTTTTTTAAAGTCCAGTTTTTCTGATAACACTTGATTGTTTTGTTCCATGTTTTGCAGAATTTTGCCTCATCGCAGAAATTCTACACGTTACTTTATGAGGGTAGAGCAGGGCCAGCTTTCCACCTAAGAGGCCTTTGGGAAACATTGCACAGGACGATTGAAGTGGATAAGGCATTATGATCACACCCTTAGTTAGCTCTCCCATCTTTAGGGGAATCTAAACCTAGATCGTCCACAAGCATTTATTTATTTATTTATTTGTTTATTGGTTTTATTTGTTTATTTGACAGAGAGAGAGATCACAAGTAGGCAGAGAGGCAGGCAGAGAGAGGGGGAAGCAGGCTCCCTGCTAAGCAGAGAGCCCAATGCAGGGCTCGATCCCAGGACTCTGAGATCATGACCTGAGCCAAAGGCAGAGGCTTTAACCCATTGAGCCACCCAGGTGCCCCCACAAGCATTTATTTTTATGCAGCTTTTTCCCCTTTATTTGCAAAGTAACACACATCCACTGTAGAAGACTAAAAATACAGAAAAATGATGAATCCAGGGATCACAGGAGATGGGTATATTTTGACTCTGCATTGGTAATAGTTCATGTTCAATTATCTTCAGTGTCATTTTGCCTTTATGAGACTCACCCCTCAATTTGTCCATCCCTTTTAGTTTGACTTCTTGAATCAGAGCCCTATTTAAAAATGACTTTTTTATGCCTAAAGACCATTTCCAGGAATAGGTCTGTATTAACTAAGTCAAATCTGGCTTGGTTGAGGAAATGTTCACTCTATAGGGATTTTAAGTTCGATACTTTGCAGAAAAAAATATCCTCCTTTAAGCTGTAACTGTCCTCACTACCATGTCATGCTGCACAGGTGTGTGTCCTGCTGAGTTTATTTTGTACGTGATCATGTGTGTGAAGCAGAAGACAGGGCTGGGGTTGAGTGTGGGCAAAGCACATTTCATATAGGGGCTATTGATACATTTATCTTTTCCTTCCTAAACTAAGTGGTGATCCCTCAAAGGCAGAAGCAATGTCTTTCATTGTCTTTCGTTTTTCCTTAGCACTTAGTAGGGTTTAGCATAAACAGGAGATGCTTAATAAAGCTAACTTTGGAGCTTACACACGAGTTTTAGTTTGATCTCCTAGGGCTGGTAGAGAACATCAGAGGCAAGTACTTTTATTTTTAAGTTTTTATTTTATTTAAATTCCAGTTAACACCATGTAGTATTAATTTCAGGTGCACCATACAGCGATTCAACCCTTCCATACATCACCCAGGGCTCATCACAACACAAGTGGCCCCCTTAATCGAAGCCAGCGCTCTTAGATTGCTCACCTTGTCCAGGTGTCCTTGTTGGGGTTAAAGTGCATCCGGGAAATTGTTAGTCTTAACTCTGTTGGTATTTTAGGGTCAATTTAAGGGGATCTATTCAAACCAGCTACACACGGACACGTGTTTTAGGTAATCTAATACAAGAGAGCTGAATTTAAAACTATCGAGAAAGAAAAAAAAAGGTGATAAATTACTCAGTTGATAATTAAAGCAAATAAACCAAATATCTAATTAAACAGATTGTCAAATTCCGCAATATGTGCTTGATGAAGAGTAGATGAAAGTACATGCTAACCCATGGCACAGTCCCTAAAATCAAGCCGAAGAGGTTTAATGTGATCCTAAATTAAGTTATCAGCAAATACTTGTGTTTGCCGAGGTAAAGAGTTGTGACCTCTACCAGGGTATATTTACTTAATGAGAGAAAATTCTTTTAGAATAAGAATTCCAAATATAGAACAAAATTTCCCATTAAAGTAAAAACAAACAAACAAACAAACTTTTCTGATAAGTGACACAGGATGAAGATATAAAAAGAATACTGCTTGCCTGGGTGGCTTAGTCGGTTAATCGGTTAAGCGTCTTACTCTCGTTTTCAGATCAGGTCATGATCTCAAGGTGGTGAGATGGAGCCCTGAGTAGGGTTCTGTACTCACTGGGGAGTCTGCTTGTCCTACTCCCTCTGTCTCTGCCCCTTCCCCACCACCTCACACGCACTCAAAATGAATAATATCTGTAAAAAAAAAAAACCCCAAAAAACAAAAAACCACCAAACTGCTTACCAAGTAAGTGCATTGACCACTGTGTCCTGAAAAAGATGCCCAGATGCACATGGAGTATTAACCCTGCCTGGTGATAATGGCTGGGAGTGGGGAAATGACACCTGTGTAGACCCAGTGCTGTCAGAATGACGGATATGAATATTTGACAAAGAACTTGCCGGCACAGATGGCTTCTAGGCAGTAGCTTTCTCACTTGATAACCTGACAGATTGTCCATGAGTTGCAACTTGAAAAACAGACTGCCCTGAATTCTAGTGAGGACACTTGGATCTTGTCTCTTACTTTTTACCTGCTATGTGGCTGTAATTTCTTTGGGCGTCCATTTGCTGTCCATGTCAGGAAAGATGCGTGTAAATGATACCACACATCTCTTCTGGCTTTCAGAGCTCATTTTTTGTTATTGGTTGTAGTCGTGTTTTTTAAAATATATCTTAATGCTATGATTTTAAATACAACAAGTCCAAATGCTACCTTTAATTATCCATTTTTGTTTAAACGGAAAATGGGAGGAAAAACAAAATTTAGATTAAATGCCATACACTTAGAAAAAAAGTTTATCTCCATTTTGTAAGCATAGAAGATCAATACATAAATTATATATTGTTTTAGACCTATATTTTAATCTCCTTAAATACTGATAAGTATTCATGTGCTGTTTTATATTATATACATCTTAAATGTTGATCCAAAATGTGTATTTGAGATTACCTACCTGCTACAGTAAGTAGAAATCTTTTGTGTTACTAAGTTATTAGAATGTTGTAATTAGTCCATTTTTGCTAGTTTCTACAAATAATGCAAGCAATGACAGAAATATTTCTGCCTTTTAGAGTCTTATTTATGATGCTGCAGCAGAAGTACACGATTAATACGTGAAAGGAAGTAACCTGCTATGTTACTTTACGTCTCTGGGGAAACACCATTAACGTGTATGTTTGGTCTGTTTGGCAGAATCATTCAAATGTATGTGGAAGTGATGCAGAAACCTGCGACTGTGTAGAACTGACCTATCCCTCTTCCTTCCAGAGTTCCTTGCTTTGGTCAAATCTTCTGCAGTCATTGCTGCATAGAAATGTAACTTAGCAATGAGGACAGTTGAGTCCTTGGAAAATCACCTTTCTTCTTTTTTGAACTTAATCATAGACAGCTCTTGGTCTGGTAGCCACTGCTTTCTAGTAAAAATGCTCTCTCCCTCTCCACCCCCATCAGCTATTATATACTTAACAAGTGATGGCATTAAAGAAATGCGAAACAGGTTAGAATAAATTAAGGGGCAGGGAAAGAATTTCTGATATACACTGAGAAGACCACAAACATTTGGGTCGGGCTGGCTGTGTGATTGTGGTTTGAGAGGCACCAACCTCTGAGAGACCTCCATGAGGTGTGTGAGCAGACATGCTGAGGCTCGGGCTGTGGAGAAGTGACATGTTTCAGAGTTGTATTTTAGACGCTGAAATTCTGCTTACGACCCCTGAAATTCTGAACTCATTTCCTTAACTTTGTCTTTGCATTCAGAGCTGAGTTAGGCCAACTTCCATTGCTGCAGTTTTATTTCCAAGTGTGAATAAAGCAGGAAGTTCTTTAATAAAGCATTCTTCTTCTTCTTTCTTCTCCTCTGTTTTATTTGTTTTAATAAATGATTTTTATTATAGAAATAAGATTTTGTAATTTTAGGAAAATTAGAAATTACATGTGAACAAAAAGAAAAAACTACGATCACATCACCTGAGATTACTGTTTATTGAATTTCTGTCCTATTTTCTCATAGCTGTTTTCCCTTAATAATTGTGTCTCTGCATATTCATATAAAACGGACGTCATGATGCACTTCATTTGGTAGAAAAAGCATTCTCCTTGAGACTAGCATAAGCAAACTGAATTTTATACATTCAGGTATATGGAGGCAAGTGACACGTTGAAGTACTTTTTACAAATGTATTTAGCTCATTCATAGGCTTATGTGAAAAAATCATCTTCT
The DNA here is from genome assembly GCF_009829155.1 of Mustela erminea. NCBI lineage: Eukaryota > Metazoa > Chordata > Mammalia > Carnivora > Mustelidae > Mustela > Mustela erminea. Next base: position 50,271,627 of record NC_045621.1, read on the forward strand.
GTTTGATAGTTTTTGAATAGAAAATGAATGAAAAGCCTGCTCAGCAGAACAGTTTCAGATAAAACTCTCAATTCAGTTTTCGACTCTTTGCCTGTACTTGTGGGGCTTTTGAAAGTGGTTAACATTAATTGGAACTTCCTTTAAATTATTTAACTAGTTCAAGAAGAAGGAAGGCCTGTGAATTACTTTGTAGATCATTTCTGTCATTCATGCTCTCAGAGAGTAGTTGACAATTTTTCAAATGGGCTTTTACTTCAGGCTTGGAGTTGCAGAGAAAACTGGTTGGAGGCACCCGCCTCAAGCTCACTTGGAAGCTCTTGGTGGTGTTAGCTTGTCTCCTAGCACCATGTTGACCTTGCCACTCCCTCACTATGTGCAGGCTCTGAGAAATCTCCAAACGGGAGAACTAAGGCTTAGCCATGTGGGATCTCTGGAATGAGGCTTAACATCGAAACCTCCTCACTCTGTGAAATACCAACGTATTTCCACCCCAGTTTCACCTTCCACACCAGGCTTTCGGTGAGGGGTCAGGCTGAGGAGGCATTTGCTCACTGTTAAGGCCTAATATCACAGGCTCATATCAAATTTGTTCATTAAACTTGCCAAGGCTCCAACTCCTAACGGGGACTCCCGAGAGCAGTAATGGGAAGGTGCGGTTAGACTGGGGTCAGATGATTCGTGGTCTACAAATAAACGAAGCTTCACCCCTTCACTTGTTTGTAAATGCAGTCTGCAAGCCTGTTGTTTCCCATCACCTCTGCAGATCTAGCTTGGCTTCCTGATTAGGAGCCTAGGGGTGTTGATGAAGCTCAGGTACAGTTGATATGTTATATGTTGTGAATGAAATTGAGTGCCATTGTCCATAGTAACTGCCTTGACGAGATGATGACCGGTACACAGAACCATGTAGGTCTTGTAGTCTACGGAAATAGCTTCCTGGGGGTTGGATGGTGGTGATTTCCACCTGTAGTCCTCATGTGGGTGCAGGTAAAGATAGAGAACAGTTTCCATTTTTTAAGTGCTTGTGCCTATGCTGAAAAGGTAATCTATAGTTTTATAGAAGTTTCCTTTTTTCTTTGTAGATATAATACTTTGCCAAGCAGAAGAACCCTGAAGAATTCAAGATTAGTGAGTAAGAAAGATGACGTACATGTCTGTATCATGTGTTTACGTGCCATCATGAATTACCAGGTATGTTTGTGTTCTGAGTCTTTAAAAATCCAAATTCGTCAAAATCAGATCTTGTCCTCTTTGGTTTCTCAGTATTGTTTCTATCTGAAGTAAATATCAGGATTTAATGTGATTCTACTAAAAAAGGAAGGGTCTGGATCATTTTAATGCTCAAGACTTAACTCAGTGCCTGTGTATTTTATTTTATTTTATTATTATTATTTTTTAAGATTTTATTTATTTATTTGACAGAAATCACAAGTAGATGGAGAGGCAGGCAGAGAGAGAGAGAGGGAAGCAGGCTCCCTGCTGAGCAGAGAGCCCGACGCGGGACTCGATCCCAGGACCCCGAGATCATGACCTGAGCTGAAGGCAACGGCTTAACCCACTGAGCCACCCAGGCGCCCAGTGCCTGTGTATTTTAATTAGCATTTATATTTTGTGGTATATTTAGAGGGAAGATGTTTTCCTCCTTCAATCATAAACTTGTTTAGATTATTGGGTAAATGTTTGTGACCATTAAAGACCGAGTAAGCTGCTGGTTGTAGGCAATACTGGAACAACTTTAGAAAATTAGGATTGAATAGACTCTCACACGGGTCAGTGGTTCTCTCAAAGAGTTATATGATAAAAAGGTGAGAAGCTGTAATTACTGTATGTTGGACTTAGTGGTTCTTTTTTTTATATTTTTAACAATTTTATTAAGAGAGAGAGCTCGGGTGCACAAGCAGAGAGGGTGGGCAGAGGGAGAGGGAGAAGCAGACTCCTTGCTGTGGGCAAGGCGCCTGACTCGGGGCTCAATCCCATGACCCCAAGGTTATGACCTAAGCTGAAGGCAGACACTTAACTGACTGAGCCATCCAGGTGCCCCTGGACCTACTGGTTCTTAATCTTTATAAGAAGCACCTGGAGGATTCTTCTTCAAAGGGCAGATTCCTCTAGGTGTCTTTGATACAAGTGATCCCCTTCATAATGGGGACAGAAGACAGCTTAATGTGTGGGTTGTATTAACTCGAACAACAAGTCAAAGTTGGAGCCTGGAGTATCAAGGGTGAACTGACAGGGTCCAAGTTAGATAAGGGGAGCCAGGGTACGAATTGGAAAAACCTAATTCAAATATAAAATAGGATTTGGTGTCTATGAATATGGATGCTGAAGCTGGGTCCAAGCAGAAGTGGAAAATAAATGCATAGGTAGTGAGGGTCAGTATTAGAATTCAAACCCAACATAAAAGTGCTGAATTGAATTTGAGAATGTGAATGCACATTTTATTTTTTCTCTCAATCAGTATTTTTTGAGCATTGCCAGAAAGACCCTGTTCTAGGTAAAGGGAATACGGCATTAAAGAAATAAACAAATGCCCCAGGGAACTTACTTTCTAATGAGGGGAGACAGCTGATAAATAATTTGAGAAAACATACAGGGTTCCAGATAATAATGATGATGAAATGAAACAAAGGCTAATACTTATCAAAAACAACAAACAACAAAAACAAAAACAAAAAAAAGTCACAAAAAACCCAAAGAACAAAACACAGAGAGTGTTTCCTAATAGGACCAGTACTTTTAAGCCTATTAACTTAATTTAAAGCTCTTAACAGTCCTATGAGGTTGGTAAGGTTACTCTCCCCATTTTACTGATGAGGAAACTGAGACCGGGAGAAGTTAGGTAATTTGCCCAGGATCATGTAGTCAGGAAGGGGTAGAGTCAGATTTAAATCCAAGAAGGACCAGCTCCAGAGAATTGTTACCAATACTATAGAAAAGCTACCCAAGAAGTAGGAATAGGAATTGATGATCATGTGTGTTCAATTTTAAATAGGCCAGCCCAGGGCAGTGTCATGGAGAATTAGCAATTTGTCATAGTAGCAGTTTTAATGAGGGAACAAGGTAAGAGGTTTTAGGGAAAGAAGATTCTGAGTAGAAAAAGGGGTGAGTGCAAAGGCCGTGGGGCAGAAATAAGTCTGCTGTGTTCGGAGTGTGGAAAGGACGCCAGGCTGGCTGGATCGGCCTAAGAAGGAGAGCAGTAGGAGATGAATCCGAAGTTGACACGGGGTCCTGACTGTGTGTGGCTTTAACAACCAGTGAAAGGATTTTGGCTTTATTGTGACTGGAAAGCTATCGAACAGTTTGGAGGAGAAACATGACATGATCTGACCCTTGATTTTAACATGACCATTCTAGCTTTTGTGTTTAGGATTGACCTTGGGGGGCAAAGGCAAAAGGAGGTAGACCTTTTAGGAGGCTGCTGCATTGATTTAGGTGGATGTTGATGGTGGTATGGGGCCAGGATAGTAGGGGTAGAGATGAGGAGAGGTGACCAGATTCTGGTTTTGTTTTGACAGTAAAGGCAATGACATTGGCTACGTGGTGAGAAGTGGAGGGTGGCCCCAAGGTATTTGTCTTGGGCCCCTGTCAGATGGAGTTGCTGTCTACTAAGACAGGGAAGGCTACACAATGGGCAGATTTTGGAGACAATATAAAGAGTGAAATTTTAGGGGTGTTACTTTCAAAATGTCTGTAGTCATCGAAACAGAGTTTTTAAGTCAGTGGTGAGATATGCCTGTCTGGAATTCAGAACAGAGGTCTAGGAGACGTACATTTGGGAATTAATAGTAGTATATAAAGCCAGGGGAGTGCTTGAGAGCAGCAGGGGTCGCTAGACAAGCAAAGAGGTCCAAAATAGGAACACTGGGCACTCTGTTGAAATGTCAGAGAGCTGAGGAAAAACTAGCTAGAGAGACTGAGAAGTAGCCAGGGAGGGAGGCAGGCACCAAGCACAGGAAGTGTTTCAAGGAGAAGAGCATGGTCAGCTGGGACAGTGCCGCTGCTAAGTCCTGTAAGATGACAAGTGAGAGTTGGTCGTGGGCTTACAGAGTGTGGGTCATTGGCGGTCCTGGCATGAACAGTTTCAGTGGAGAGAGATGGGATGAAATGCGTGATTAAAGGGATTGCAAGAGACAGTAGGAGGAGGAGAGTCTAGGCCGTGAGTGCTTGGAGTTTTGCTATAGAGGTTAGCGGAGATACAGGGCAGTAGCTGGACACAGGTTGAAGGTCAAGAGAGATTTTGCCATTGTGGCTACTGTTTCATTCGGGTGCATTTGCATCATGTTTTTATGCTAATGAATCAGAGAGGGAGAAGTAACAATGAGGCATGGGAGAATTGCTGGAGTATAGGAAATGTTCTGGGTCTGGTGAGAGGAAACGGAATCAAGTAGAGAGAATGGCCTTGGATTACAGCCCAGGAAAGTTTTTCAGGAAGAGGTGAGTGAGGATGAAAACTCTGGAAACCATGGGTGGATTTATGAAGGGGTGCGAGCTTTTAGGAATTTTTTTTTTTTTTTCTATTTGCTTATATTTTCTCAGTATAATTAGGAAAAAGGTCATGAACTGTGAGGTTGGAGGAGAAGGAATAATTCCTCAAGTCAGCGGAATCAAAAGTGATTCTGGAACTTGTTACTTCATTGAACTTACACATCTCAGAACAAGGCAGGTCTTCCTGGGCTCTGGTCCCGAGTGCCATATTTCCCAGGGAGGCTACTAGAAACAATGGTTGTCAACCCGGGCTACACAGGAAAGTCAGCTTAAAAATTCAGATGCCACAGGGAAATACAAATCAAAACCACAACGAGATACCACCTCACACCAGTCAGAATGGCTAAAATTAACAAGTCAGGAAATGACATGCTGGCGAGGATGTGGAGAAAGGGGAACCCTCCTACATGGTTGAAGGGAATGCAAGCTGGTGCAACCACTCTGGAAAACAGCATGGAGGTTCCTCAGAAAGTTGAAAATAGAGCTACCCTACAATCCAGCAATTGCACTAGTGGGTATTTACCCTAAAGATACAAATGTAGTGATCCAAAAGGGCACGTACACCTGAATGTTTATAGCAGCAATGTCCACAATACCCAAACTATGGAAAGAACCTAGATGTCCATCAACAGATGAATGGATAAAGAAGATGTGGTGTATATATATACAACGGAATACTATGCAGCCATCAAAAGAAATGAAATCTTGCCATTTGCAATGACATGAACTAGAGGGTATTATGCTTAGCGAAATAAGTCAATTGGAGAAAGACAACTATCATATGATCTCCCTGATATGAGGAAGTCGAGAAGCAACATGGAGGGTTTGGGGGGTTGGAAAAGAATAAATGAAATAAGATGGGATCGGGAGGGAGACAAACCATAAGAGACTCTTAATCTCACAAAACAAACTGAGGGTTGCCAGGGGAGGGGGTAGGCAGAGGGTAGTGGGGTTATGGACATTGAGGAGGTTATGTGCTATGGTGAGTGCTGTGAAGTGTGTAAACCTGGTGATTCACAGACCTGTACCCCTGAGGCTAATAATACATTATATGTTAATTTTTAAAAAGTTTAAAAAAAAGATTTAAAAAAATTAAAAATAAAATTCAGTTGCCAGGGTCTCATCCTTGAGATTGGCAGTGAGTTGACCTGGGGTGTATCCTGGAAAATCAGTGTTGTGTTTTGTTTAGTCTTCCACATGATTTTGATAAGCGGCCAGATTGAGAATCACTGGACTAGAGCCTTTGCACTATTTTAATAAAGACAAATGCATAGTTCCATCATAAAGAGCAAGAATCTGATTCCTTGATAGTATCATGATTGCTAGAATTTTTCATAGAGAAATATGTTCAGGCACTAGAGACATAAATGGATTTATGACGGTATAAATTATATTAGGTAGAATCTTCGTTTTTTTTTTTGTTTGTTTGTTTGTTTTTTAATGAACATGGATAGTCCCCTAAGTTGACTCCTAATGCTTTGGTTTTTTTTTTTCCCCCCCAGTATGGTTTCAACATGGTCATGTCTCATCCACATGCTGTCAATGAGATCGCACTGAGCTTGAACAACAAGAATCCAAGGTAAGCTTACTTTGTCATTTTTCAAGTGTAAATAAATCTAACTAGAGGAAGAATAGAGCCAGTCAACACTTAGTCAACTTAGAGTTGGGACACTTCCAAGTGCACCTCTTTGAATTAAGGTTGCCAGCGGACTCCTTGGCTATGTAGAATTTTCTTCTCAGCTGAGTTACAGTTTTACATGTGGTGGAGTTGAGCAGCTGGCGACAACCTCCTCACTGTTCTCTTCCAGCTTCCACTTCTTTCGAGGCCTGGTTCTTGGCATCCTCGCAAATTTTACCAAATTGAGTAGAGAGCATGAGTTTGCCAGGTGGTTAGAACTGGGGCCAGGAAAGTCTTCAATCAGACTCAGCGATACCACTGGCTGCTGAAAGCTAACTACAGCTATAACTAATATCCCTTGTCTGCGCTTCACTCGCAAACCTTCACATACGTCGTTATGACCAAATAACAAAAGAAACACAAAACAAAAATTGCTGTGTATGTTGATTGCTTGTTCTGTTCACTTGACTCTAAAGGCCATTGCCGTATTCTTCCCATCACAGATCATCTCTAGAAGCCGGTCTTAATCAGTTTATTTTAGTTATTGTAATGGGTTTTCCATTCTGGTGAGGGATTCTGCATTTCACACATGTTACTCCCTTTCCCCAGATACATCTGTATAGACCATGCATCTGAAAACTTCTTAATGCAACTAAAAAATCTGATCACGAATGAGATCCTTTCTGATGTGGAATGAAATGAAAAATTTATAAATTTTGAATATTATTTCAAACTTCCTCTGATGATAGTTTTTGCAACTTGGTGATCACTTTCTTCACTTACTAAAAAGTCTGGGAAGTCATGCTTCTTTGTCCCTGCCTTCCACTACAGGGAAGTTGTTACTCATTTTTCTTAGGATAATTGACATTGTGAATTATCAGGCTGGTCTTCATATAGAGGTTGGCCATAGTTTTTTTTTTTTAGGGAAAAAAAAAATACTGAAGCGATCTTATTATGAAAAAACAATGCTGTTCTTGAGGTCATATTGAAAACTTAGACTATATTGCTAAGGGTTTCCTTATAAAAATATTTCAGATAAGGTTTTATTTTCTTTTTTCAAGTCAGAAAATATTCTTGTATTAACAATGCTATAATCCAGCCCCTCTCAGATCTCCTGCATATGAAGAAGTGGTGACAGAGACTTGCTGTGTCATAGGGGAACTTTATGGTACCATCTACAAATTGCAGATTTGAAATGGAGGACGTTAATTTCAGTAGATTTTGAACTTTTGGGGCAAATGTTATTTCTCTGACTTTAAAGCCAGGAAAAATATTTAGCCAGTGGGTCCTTTTCCTGAACATTCCCAAGTTCCCAGGTGTCTAGCTTATCAATAAAACTTTTTCATACATATTGTACTGAGTCACCCACTGGTAGAAATGAAAGACTAATCTTCCCAGAATTGATTTTCATTAGTGAGTTATTTATAATTTTGAGAGTGGGAAACTTTCCTTCTAAATTTGCTACCTCAGATAAATCGCACACATAGATGTTAGTAGAGGTTTAAAAATGTACTTTCATATAAATATACCTTAGTAAAAGTTTAAAAAACATATATGAATTAATATTTTACTATCACAGCCATCTCTGAAAGAGGGAGCAGCTGACTCATTGTGTTACTTTCACTGATTTTTTTTTTTTTGCTTGTTTCTTCTTGCTTCGACAGAACAAAAGCCCTTGTCTTAGAACTGTTGGCAGCTGTTTGTCTTGTCAGAGGCGGGCATGAAATCATTTTATCAGCATTTGACAACTTTAAGGAGGTAGGATCCTTTGTAGTTCGCTCAAACAAACCTCTCTGGAAGTCTTTGAACAGAATGATTTACCTTTTCTGTGTGTGTTTTATTATTGGGAAATAACTGACTTCAGTTTCAGGTGTACAACGTAAGGACTTGCTATTTGCATGTCTTGTGAAATGGTCACCACAATAAGCCTAATTAATATCTGTAGTTGACCTTTTTATATCTTCTGAGGCCTCAAGGGTGTAACAGTTGATTTTCTAAGACGTCACTGTGGGAGAAGTAATGAACTTAGTCTAAATATCTTAAAGGGATGCTTTAAGCTTCCTTGGGTGTCTCGTTTCCAAGAAAAGTTAAAAACTATTTGCAGGATCCATTTTCCTTTGGAGAACGTGGAATTGCCAGTTTGAAAATGGTTTGCAAACATGTTTTGTTAAATGTCTGAGGTTTTCATTATGGTGATACTTGATTACCCTCCGTGTACATTTTAGGAACTCTTTGATCATAGTTATTTCCCCCAAATCTTTTGTATTATCATTGCTCTGCTGGACGCCACACACACACACACAACAAAAACCCTCTCAGTTAAATACAGACACTGATTTCAGCAGTTGGTAGTCTTAACGAGGCAATCCTGTCCTAGACAAACAGTAAACCAGTGGACATGTGTGGTTGAAAATGAAAACTGAAATGACTACAAAGAAAGAATGACATGCAGATTATATGATACCAAGGATGGTGGCCCAAAGTATCAAGACATCATGATTGGAATAACCCCTTATATCCCTGAGTGGTAGCGTGCAGGGTCACGTGGCCATGAAGAGCGCCTGTTTGCTCCCCTACCATGGGCCTAACATTTAAGGCTCCTTTGCGGTGGGGTGTTATAAAAGTCAATAAAGGCACTTGGATCTCAGGCTTTCGTAGGGCCGTCAGCCAAGTTGTGCTTTCTCCTGGCGACCCTGTTAGGTTTCAGAAGCTTCTGGATTCGAATACAGATCTCAGAGGGTCTTCCAGACTTTCTCTCATCTTTCTTGGGAGCCTCTGGAGTAAGAACCCAGCTAGTATTTGTCAACAACCTCCTGTACGATGGGCACCATGCCAAGTACACCCATGAAATCGTGAGAATATGTGAGACAAGTATTCATGTTTACATGTTCTGGAAGAATAAACTGAAATTCCAGATACCTGGTTGGCCCATGGCCCATAGCCAGAGAAGTGGCAGAGCGAGGACCAGAATTTGGTGCTCTTGATCGCCAACTCCCGTTTTAGGTGGCATTTGGGCTCAGCTGTGCGTAAACCTCTTGGGGAAATACCGAATTAGATAGGACCTCAGAGCCATTTCCCCCATCCTACACCTTTCATTGGACTTACTGCACCAGTGGCCGAGGTACTAGCGAGTGACCCATGATTGCACATGTGGACTAGAAAGCTCCAAAGAGGTCATCAGGCAGGAGGACCCTTTCCTTTGTATTGTTTCCCTCCTTTCAGTCACTGCTTTAAGATTCTGATATGCATTTTGTTAATGCCAGCCATGGACAGAATCAAATATTGCCTTTTTACCCATTCAGCCTCAGGGATAGTGAAAAAATATCCAGGTTCCAAGAGTATGAGGAATAATGGTGTATCTTTAAACTCATACTTTGTCTTAAAAAAAAAACCCACAGAGGCTTTAGAGAGAAGAAATGTATGAATGCTTGTCTGTGGATATTTTGCATAAAGCATATTAGTACATAAAATTCACATTTACAAATAAGATGTGTTTGGGTGTATGGATGGGTGTATAGGAAAGTGAAACAGCTCACAAAGCTACTCTAACTCCCAAATCTTTATCATTTGATCATATTATCACATGTCTAATTCCTTCCACATTGGAAACACTTACTCTACCTTATCGTGACCCTTGTTATAACATAAGCAATATCACAACAAGCATCTGATGATATTGCGGGTCAGATTATGTCCTCAAATGATAATTGTGTGCAATCAATCAGGAATTATTAAAACCAGTAATTCATAAGATGGATGTTAATCTTATGTCCTTTTAGGTAAAATCTAATGTCTTTCTTATGCATGATCATACTTGCAGAACTGAGTTTCAGTGACCTGGTATCAGAATTGTATACAGTTTATCTGTTGAGGACATAGTGGGTGCTTAGTTGGAAAAAAGTAATCTTACGAAATCTAATGGCTAAGTAGCAGTGCAAACTAAATTAATTTTGACTTTGAATTTTTAAACCTTAACTAACAAATCTGCCTTACTTCTGTTACTTCATTACTTATGAGTGATGAGGTTTAAGATCTGATTCTCCTTGGACGGGCACTGGTGTCTTAGAGAAACAATGCCACGCGGGAGAAGGGACAAGAGAGGGTTCTGTGTGTGCTCCTGGCGTGCATTGACCTCGAGGTGCGGAATCCGTGTAAACAGACCAAGCAAAGGGATTACTCTAATAGCTGTGTGAACGAGGAGAGGGCAGGAGCATGCCCCCGAGAAACTTGATTGATTCTTACAGATAGGTCAAAAGAGCATCAACCCATTTATCTGTTCAATTTTAGCGTGAAAAGGAATTACTTTATGTTGATCCTTTTTTTAAAAAATGCCATTGTCATCCCAGAGTGTCTTAAATTTCTTCTTCTCTTTTCCCCCATTTTATGAGAAGCAACTTTTTTTCTTATACATCATAGTGAAGAGTGTGTTCTTTAATCATTTAAGGAAAAATGTCAGTGAAATCTTCTGGGTTTAGGGAGATTTGGGAGCCAGCTGCTGCTGATAAGGAAAAGTTATACTTAGGATCTCAGATGCTTGTGCAGATAGGGTTTGGGTGAGAGTGATATGTTTTGGGCCATTCATGGCAGAGAGAAGACCATACCACATACCAGGATTCCAGCAAGTATGGCCAACAGACACTTGCCTTCTAGAAGATTGTAAAGCTTCTTATCCCTTTTAGTAAGTTGGGATTCCATTTGTCTCCTTAAGAAAGATGGTGGGAGCATCCTAATTTTCGCTGAGGGGACTACTGATGGAGAGTGGTTGTGGGGTTCGACATTAGACAGCAGTATCTTGTCTTACAAATAAAGTAATAGGCATTAGTCAGACTCTTTGGGCTTTGATCGTTGTGAAAGCACGGCCATGAACACTGTTGCAATGTGGCACCAGATGCTAAAGGGAGGCTTAAAGACCCTGCATCTTAAGGATGTAGCAGGTTGTTTTCCTCCTCTGTTTCTTCTTCTTCCCCTTCTTCTTTTTTATTTTTTAATTTTAAAAAAAATTTTTAGAAGATTTTATTTATTTATTTGACAGAAAGATCAAAAGTTGGCAGAGAGGCAGGCAGAGAAAAGCAGGCAGACAAAGCGGGGGAAGCAGGTGGTGCTCGATCCCAGGACCCTGAGATCATGACCTGAGCCAAAGGCAGAGGCTCAACCCACTGAGTCACCCAGGCGCCCCTTCTTCTTCTTTTTTAAAGATTTTATTTTTATTTATTTGACAGAGAGAGACAGTGAGAAAGGGAATACAAGCCAGAGGAGTGGGAGAGGGGGAAGCACGTTTCCCTCTGAGCAGTGAGCCGGATGCGGGGCAATGCGGGGCTCCATCCCAGGACCCTGGCATCATGACCTGAGCCAAAGGCAGAGCCACCCAGGCGCCCCTCCCCCTCTGCTTCTAGAGCCAGCAAATCCCTTCTGTCCTACTTGACTACCACTAATTAATTCAAATGTAAATTACAGGAAGGTGTCTCTTCACTTTTGATAGACTGTTATGTATGATTCCTTAAATTTATCATTATTCAGTTAGTATTCAAAATCTTAAGTTTGGTTTTCTGTGTTTTTGCCACAAATTTTGTCACATATCCTCATAATAACTGGAGTACATACCTTAGGAAAATAGGGAGCGCTTCCAGTTTAATGATATCTGAGGACAGGAAGAATATTAACCCAAGGCTTTGCTTTAGGTGGGTGTTGAGGTTGGGACTAAGCCTGGTGTCCCTGAGGAAGCACATATGTCACATTAATATATTTGGTGATAGGGCACCTGGATGGCTCAGTTGGTTAAGTGACTACCTTCGGCTCAGGTCATGATCCCAGCGTCCTGGGATCGAGTCCCACATCAGGCTCCCAGCTCCATGGGGAGTCTGCTTCTCCCTCTGACCTCCCCTCTCATACTCTCTCACTCTGTCTCTCTTTCTCTCAAATAAATAAATAATCTTTATATATATATATATATACACATACATATGATGATAAATGAGTTCTTAAACCAGGTGTGGTTTGTGACATGCCTGAAAATTTGAGTGTGGTGAGTAAAGACCAAACCATTTAGTCAACCATGATGCTCCTTGAATTTTTTTCTCTTAAAGAAATTTTTTTCCCCCTTAAATAAAGGGAATTAACACATCTGCTTTTGGTGTTGAAACCTCTCCTCATAAAAATTTATGATCCTGAATTGAGGATCAGGGTGACAACAAGGAGTCATCTGTTTTTTGCTTATTGGCGAATTTTGCTATGTGGAGGGATGTATTACCATTTTGCCTAAATCAATACTTTCTTAGTTATATAGCAATATATGTTTTTGAACATTTGGCCTCCCCAACAGGAAAAAATACATTTGGAAGCAAAGGTCGTTCTCTTGGTGTTTGCAGTAGTTCAGGTTTTGTCTGTGAGAAGCAGAAAGCAACTCTAACATACAGAAGAAAGGGTTCATTGGAAAGATGTTGAGAAATGCATAGGGTTGACAAGGAGCCTAGAGAAACAGGCCTGGAAAATGAGCAGGCTTTCCTCAAATGTGGCTAGAATCTCAGGCTGTGTCCCCTTGAAGCTTAGCCACCATAAATACGACTTGAGGTTCTGATCGTGCTTTTTCTTCTCTCCCAAATGACATGGACCATAGCTAGCCATCAGCTGGGTCATCAGAGTAGGCTTACGGGTTAAGGACATGAACCAGCCCCCACTAATTTAGAGTTAAAGACACGATTTAATCTACTTTCCCTTAAGAACCTGGAGGTCTTCCACCTAGACCTTGCTCTCTTCAACTTTTCCCAGTCTTCCTCCTGTTTTTCTCTTCTGTTCTTTGGTATATCTGACAATATTCAATCCTTTGGTATAACTGCATTTAAGAAAGTGTCTGCAAGAGGGTGGTGGGGTTATCGATGTTGGGGAAGTTATGTGCTATGGTGAGTGCTGTGAAGTATGTAAACCTGGCAATTTATAGACCTGTACCCCTGGGGCTAATAATACATTATATGTTAATTTTAAAAAATAAATGAATAAATTAAAAAAAAGAATGTGTCTGCAAGAGTCTGGCAAAGAAATGCTCCCATTTGAAATGAGAGGGGAAGAGGCTGAGGCCTGTCGGCTCTGGGTGGAATGGCCTGCTCTGATAGTTGTGATCAAACTCTCCGAGGGCTTTGAGCTCTCCGCTCCCTGAGGCTGCTGGGCGGTGCACCTGGAATTCATCAGGATTCCAGAATGATTATAACTGTCTTCTCATCTGCTTCCAAAATGACAGCATCTGGCCTTAACAAATAAGCCTCAGGCCCGAGTTTGGTTCTTCAAGGCCCGCCTCCTTCCCAGGGCCGCCCTTCCAGTGTGGAGCGGCGGGGCCTCGTGGAATGAGTCACTCAAGGCCACCAGCACTCCTGTATGCAGCGCTCTTGGCAGTAGTCATTAGTTTTTTTTGCCGTTTTCTAGAAGGCTTCCTCAGAAAGCTGATGTGGTTTAGCTACCGGGCACCCGAAAGCACTCGTGCTACACATTATTAAGTTGATTTAAGAAAGCCTGTCAAGTTTTATTTACAGTGGGCCAAATTGGGCAGGAAGGAGAGCAGACATTTTGGTGTGCTTCCAGCGTCCTTGGAGTTTAATCCCATCTAATCTAACCTCTCAGACGTTTGAGGGTGTAGGATTATAAGTCCAGCACAAGACCCTCCAGATGACTCCTTCATTGCTAAAAATTTTCAACATGGAGGGAAGGGTACTTTTTTTTTTTGGTCTCTCCCTGAACTATAAGCAATGTATTTTCTCAGATCTCAGACTGTGGTAGCTACAGTTTGACCGCGTGTGTGTATTTCACGGTGTGAGGCCAGAATTACACTAATCTGATTGCCTGAACCTCCTTTCTGGCCAGACTGTCTTGTCAGTGATCAAGAAACAGAGTCCCCACAATTATTATTATTATTATTTTTGGACTATTTATTAATGGTTGTAGTTACTGCTTGTGCACAGTAAATGACCCCAGACATAGTCTACTGTGCTCATGGGTTCTGTGGATCAGGAGGTCAGGACGGGCATGGCAGGGATGACCGTCCCTACTCCCTCACACCCGGGGCCACCTCAGCGAAGATCCCAGCGACTAGGGGCAGGTGTTCATTTGGAGGCTTCTCTTCACTCAAATATCTAGCTCTGGGCTATGATGACTTAAGGGCTGAGCACAGTGGAGCCTACCAACCGGGATACCTCCATGTAGAAGTTCACATGACTGGCGCTGGTCATGGGGTGAGGAGAGCTGGCTTCTAAGAGGGAGGGTCTAGGACGGAGCATCCGGAGATCAGGGATTTAAAGTGACAGACGTCACATTCTATCTCCTGAACTAGTGTCAGAGGTCATCAGTGTCATTTCTGCTGCATGCTGTTGGTTATAAGCGAGTCACCAAGACCAACACAGATGCCCAGGGGTATCAAAGACTTCACTTCTCCATGGTGGACTGTGAGGGTGATATCACGGGAGAACGTGTCGGGTGGGAGATACTGCTGTGCTCATTTCTGGAAAATAAAATTCACCTCCACAACTTTTTGAGAATTACCAGTATATCTCTGGTGGTTCCTCTTCTGTTTTCTCTCTTGTCTTCTCTCAACCCAGTACTTCGGTTTGCCTCAGGACTGAAAGCTTTGTAAACTTCTTCACTGGTGTTAGAAAGGATGGCTGCCACTTTTGGGGCGCCTGGGTGGCTCAGTGGGTTAAGCCGCTGCCTTCGGCTCAGGTCATGATCTCAGGGTCCTGGGATCGAGCCCCGCATCAGGCTCTCTGCTCGGTAGGGAGCCTGCTTCCCCCTCTCTGCCTGCCTCTCTGCCTACTTGTGATCTCTCTGTCAAATAAATAAATAAATAAATCTTTAAAAAGAAAGAAAGAAAGAAAGGATGGCAGCCACTTCTTTCAAACCAGTTTGGCAAACGGTATTTTGGGAGCCTTTCTAGAAGAGAAAGGAGCCATTTATGTAAGATTTCTGAGCCGCTGGTAATGAACAAGTTATTTCATTATCATCTCTGTCTTCATCATCTTGTAAGGAACTGAAGGCTGGTCTCCTGTTGGTCATTAGGGGGTGAGTCATGCTAACTTACCGGAAAATTTTTCATGAATATTTGAGTGCCCCTTTGTGTCAGAAATATTGATAAACACTGGCAATAAGAAAGTGAGCAAGATATAGGCCTTACCCTTAAGAAGGAGCATCCGGAATCTGGTTAAGGAAACAAATATTTAGGCAGTTAAGCTATTAGGCTTTATGAAGTTAAATGTCAGATGCTTTATAAGAGGAGTAACCGCTAACCAAGAGGAGGTAGAAGCAGGCACATGGGGAGGCTTCCTATAGGAAGGGGTGCCTGAGCTGAATTTAGGATGAGTAAGAGTTTCCCAGGTATAAAAGCTTCTTATTAGTGCTGTAATAAATTGTCCTAAACTTGCGGTTTATTACATATTATCCTACCGTTCTGTTGGTAGCATGTGTAAAACAGTCTGTAGAGGCATTCTCTCAAGGAATCCATTTCCTTGTCCTTTCAGTTTCTAGAAGCTGCATACCGTTTTTGGTTCCTTGGCTCTTCTGACTCTGAGCCTTTGGCCTCCTTCCTCTAGTGACCATTGTGATTCTGTGAGGTCCACCTGGATAATCCAGGATAATCGTCCCATCTCAAGATCCTTATCTTAATCATACCTGCAGAGTCCCTTTCACTTGGAAGGTAACTAGTCCCCAGTGCTGAGGATTAGGACAGGGACATTTTTGTGGAGGCGGTTCTTTGACTCCCCACACCAGGTAAAGGTGGTCCTTTATACAAAGAAGGTGGCATCCTAGTAAAGCTTCAAGGGCCCTAGTTACTGTAGTTTACTGTACCCTCCATTCTTTTTTTTTTTTTTTAAAGTAAGGTTTTTTTATTTGTTTAAAGATTTTATTTATTTATTTGACAGAGAGAGATCACAAGCAGGCAGAGAGGCAGGCAGAGAGAGAGGGAGTAGGAGGCTCCCTGTTGAGTAGAGAGCCCGATGCAGGACTCGATCCCAGGACCCTGAGATCATGACCTGAGTCAAAGGCAGAGGCTTAACCCGCTGAGCCACCCAGGCGCCCCTGTACTCTCATTCTAAAGGGGAGGCGGGTGTGGGAAGAGACACAGGGAGGAGAGGAAGGGAGGGACCGATGAGGAAAGACTTCATGTCTTATTCCAGAGCCTTCATATTCCAGAGTCTGCCTGAAGAAGCAAGAGGCAGCGGCAGGAAATGTGTTCTCCAAACTCCTCCAAGCACTCGGTGCTTGGATCAACTCTCTCCGTACGGGAATGGCAGTTACATTTTGCTACAAGAGTCTCTTGGCAGTGAGCTTAGCATGAGGTCACTTGGAGGAGGGTGTGGCTACGGTTTGAGATTTGTTTCAGAGATTTTTGCCATTCATGCTTCTCATTCCTTGGGCCTCTTCTTCCAGTGACAGTCATCTGCTCCTTCATCTAATAATATCGCCGGGACTTTGCTGGGGGCCTGAAGGAACTAAAAAAAAAAAAAAAAAATGTACAAGAGGATAGTGGTTCCTGGGGACACTGGAGATGATGGTGGTGTGGGGGAGCATCTGCAGAGATGCTCTGCTCTTCAGCCAGACTCTAATTACACCCGCCCGGCTTTCCACAGGCTGCCTGCAATTCACACATGAGGCAGCCTCATCCTCTGCTTCGTTCATAGCAGCCACCTTTTTAGAAAAAAACACGGCTTTGCTTCCTTTTGTTTTTAGCTATGTAAAAGTGCTGTTTGGAAAATCTGGGCCCTTGGCCAGCTGTAAAATAGTAGGCATGTGTGTCCTCCTTGCATACTCTGGGACAATCACAGTGAGAGACCTCAGGGGTTTAAAAAAAAAAAAAAACAGTGAGAACTGCATGTCGCCTTAAGACCCCATCGATCTGCACTGGCGGCTGGCCTAGGTCCTTTGCCGTGGCCTTTCCGCTTGGGAAGGGTTCCTGGGGCAGGTAGAGGCGGTTATGGCTGTAGGGTGCGTATGGATGGTGTGAAGCCCTCTGCTGTGACTGGATGAGAGAACTGGCATCGAAGCTCCGACAGCTCCGACAATCATCCACTCCGAAAACCATTAGGATGCGGGGACGTTCCAGCTCCCGGTCAGGATTTGTTGGCATTTGGCCAGTTATTTCTGCAGGGTAAGGTTAAAGTGTCTTTCAGGGTCCCCTTGATTTCTTCTTGCTGTGTGAGGGCACGCCTCCCTATTCTTTTCCTCCCTCCCTCCACCCTGACTTGTATAACAAGGAGGTCTTTGTTTTTCTTTAAAGTCTGTATCTTGGGTCTTAAGTATGCTTTAGTATGCTGTATTTGTTCCAGCTGCTTTTTAAAGCACGTTCGTATTAAGTGAAAATAGAAAGAATTGTTTTAAAATGTCAAACCTGCTTTATAGGTTATTTTTAGTGGTCGTTAAGTCCAGTGCTAAGCAATGGCTAAGTCCTAGACGCAGGGCTATGTTAACCATCTTATTAACTAGGCTTTGGGGTTTAAATAGAGCTCTTCAAATAATCATGAAAATGCTGTGCTAGATATGTTAACTAGGGAAAGGATAAATGACATAGATTTATGTCTTAAGTATGAGTCTATGGGTGGATGCATATTATGTGTGTATTATTAGTAACAGCATAAAGATACTTTTATGAATAGTAACAGACACTAAAAAGAAACAAATGACAGGGTTTGGAGTGGCAATGTGTGTATATTTTCATTGCAACATGCCTCACATGGTTAAATGTCCCTATTATGCAGGGTTAGGGTTTTCCTACTAGTGGTGTTTTATGTGACAGCTCTCTTGTGTCTTTTCTAAAGATGCTAATTATCTTTTGTGTAATCTTTCTTCAAAGATAAAGACCGGGGCGCCTGTGTGGCTCACTGGGTTAAAGCCTCTGCATTCGGCTCAGGTCATGATCTCAAGGTCCTGGAATCGAGCCCTGTATCAGGCTCTCTGTTTGGCGGGGAGCCTGCTTCCCCCTCTCTCTCTGCCTGCCTCTCTGCCTACTTGTGATCTCTCTCTGTCAAATAAATAAATAAAATCTTTTTTTTTTTAAGTTTTTATTTTTTTATAAACATGTATTTTTATCCCCAAGGGTACAGGTCTGTGAATCGCCAGGTTTACACACTTCGCAGCACTCACCAAAGCACATACCCTCCCCAATGTCCATAACCCCACCCCCCTTATCCCAACCCCCCTCCCCCCAGCAACCCTCAGTTTGTTTTGTAAGATTAAGAGTCACTTATGGTTTGTCTCCCTCCCAATCCCATCTTGTTTCATTGATTCTTCTCCTACCCACTTAAGCCCACATGTTGCATCACCACTTCCTCATATCAGGGAGATCATATGATAGTTGTCTTTCTCTGCTTGACTTAGTTCGCTAAGCGTGATACGCTCTAGTTCCATCCATGTTGTCACAAATGGCAAGATTTCGTTTCTTTTGATGGCTGCATAGTATTCCATTGTGTATATATACCACTTCTTCTTGATCCATTCATCTGTTGATGGACATCTAGGTTCTTTCCATAGTTTGGCTATTGTGGACATTGCTGCTATAAACATTCGGGTGCACGTGCCCCTTTGGATCACTACGTTTGTATCTTTAGGGTAAATACCCAATTGCTGGGTCATAGGGCAGTTCTACTTTCAACATTTTGAGGAACCTCCATGCTGTTTTCCAGAGTGGCTGCACCAGCTTGCATTCCCACCAACAGTGTAGGAGCGTTCCCCTTTCTCCGCATCCTCGCCAGCATCTGTCATTTCCTGACTTGTTGATTTTAGCCATTCTGACTGGTGTGAGGTGATATCTCATTGTGGTTTTGATTTGTATTTCCCTGATGCCAAGTGATATGGAGCACTTTTTCATGTGTCTGTTGGCCATCTGGATGTCTTCTTTGCAGAAAGGTCTGTTCATGTCCTCTGCCCATTTCTTGATTGGATTATTTGTTCTTTGGGTGTTGAGTTTGCTAAGTTCTTTATAGATTTTGGACACTAGTCCTTTATCTAATATGTCGTTTGCAAATATCTTCTCCCATTCTGTCAGTTGTCTTTTGTTTTTGTTAACTGTTTCCTTTGCTGTGCAAAAGCTTTTGATCTTGATGAAATCCCAATAGTTCATTTTTGCCCTTGCTTCCCTTGCCTTTGGCAATGTTCCTAGGAAGATGTTGCTGCGGCTGAGATCGAAGAGGTTGCTGCCTGTGTTCTTCTCAAGGATTTTGATGGATTCCTTTCGCACATTGAGGTCCTTCATCCATTTTGAGTCTATTTTCGTGTGGTGTAAGGAAATAGTCCAATTTCATTTTTCTGCATGTGGCTGTCCAATTTTCCCACCACCATTTATTGAAGAGGCTGTCTTTTTTCCATTGGACATTCTTTCCTGCTTTGTCAAAGATTAGTTGACCATAGAGTTGAGGGTCTATTTCTGGGCTCTCTATTCTGTTCCATTGATCTCTGTGTCTGTTTTTGTGCCAGTACCATGCTGTCTTGATGATGACAGCTTTGTAATAGAGCTTGAAGTCCGGAATTGTGATGCCACCAACTTTGGCTTTCTTTTTCAATATCCCTTTGGCTATTCGAGGTCTTTTCTGGTTCCATATAAATTTTAGAATTATTTGTTCCATTTCTTTGAAAAAGATGGATGGTACTTTGATAGGAATCACATTAAATGTGTAGATTGCTTTAGGTAGCATAGACATTTTCACAATATTTATTCTTCCAATCCAGGAGCATGGAACATTTTTCCATTTCTTTGTGTCTTCCTCAATTTCTTTCATGAGTACTTTATAGTTTTCTGAGTATAGATTCTGTGCCTCTTTGGTTAGGTTTATTCCTAGGTATCTTATGGTTTGGGGTGCAGTTGTAAATGGGATGGACTCCTTAATTTCTCTTTCTTTTGTCTTGTTGTTGGTGTAGAGAAATGCAACTGATTTCTGTGCATTGATTTTATATCCTGACACTACTGAATTCCTGTATAAGTTCTAGCAGTTTTGGAGTGGAGTCTTTTGGGTTTTCCACATATAGTATCATATCATCTGTGAAGAGTGATAATTTGACTTCTTCTTTGCCGATTTGGATGCCTTTAATTTCCTTTTGTTGTCTGATTGCTGAGGCTAGGGCCTCTAGTACTATGTTGAATAGCAGTGGTGATAATGGACATCCCTGCCATGTTCCTGACCTTAGCGGAAAAGCTTTCAGTTTTTCTCCATTGAGAATGATATTTGCGGTGGGTTTTTCATAGATGGCTTTGATGATATTGAGGTATGTGCCCTCTATCCCTACACTTTGAAGAGTTTTGATCAGGAAGGGATGCTGTACTTTGTCAAATGCTTGTTCAGCATCTATTGAGAGTATCATATGGTTCTTGTTCTTTCTTTTATTGATGTGTTGTATCACATTGACTGATTTGCAGATGTTGAACCAACCTTGCAGCCCTGGAATAAATCCCACTTGGTCGTGGTGAATAATCCTTTTAATGTACTGTTGAATCCTATTGGCTAGTATTTTGGTGAGAATTTTCGCATCTGTGTTCATCAAGGATATTGGTCTATAGCTCTCTTTTTTGATGGGATCTTTGTCTGGTTTTGGGATCAAGGTGATGCTGGCCTCATAAAATGAGTTTGGAAGTTTTCCTTCCAGTTCTGTTTTTTGAAACAGTTTCAGGAGAATAGGAATTAGTTCTTCTTTAAATGTTTGGTAGAATTCCCTCAGGAAGCCATCTGGCCCTGGGCTTTTGTTTGTTTGGAGATTTTTAATGACTGTTTCAATCTCCTTACTGGTTATGGGTCTGTTCAGGCTTTCTACTTCTTCCTGGTTCAGTTGTGGTAGTTTATATGTTTCTAGGAATGCATCCATTTCTTCCAGATTGTCAAATTTGTTGGCGTAGAGTTGCTCATAGTATGTTCTTATAATTGTTTGTATTTCTTTGGTGTTAGTTGTGATCTCTCCTCTTTCATTCATGATTTTATTTATTTGGGTCCTTTCTCTTTTCTTTTTGATAAGTCTGGCCAGGGGTTTATCAATTTTATTAATTCTTTCAAAGAACCAGCTCCTAGTTTCGTTGATTTGCTCTGTTGTCTTTTTGGTTTCTATTTCATTGATTTCTGCTCTGATCTTTATGATTTCTCTTCTCCTGCTGGGCTTAGGGTTTCTTTCTTGTTTTTCTCCAGTTCCTTTAGGTGTAGGGTTAGGTTGTGTACCTGAGACCTTTCTTGTTTCTTGAGGAAGGCTTGTACCGCTATATATTTTCCTCTCAGGACTGCCTTTGTTGTGTCCCACAGATTTTGAACCGTTGTATTTTCATTATCATTTGTTTCCATGATTTTTTTCAATCCTTCTTTAATTTCCCGGTTGACCCATTCATTCTTTAGAAGGATGCTGTTTAGTCTCCATGTATTTGGGTTCTTTCCAAACTTCCTCTTGTGGTTGAGTTCTAGCTTCAGAGCATTGTGGTCTGAAAATATGCAGAGAATGATGCCAATCTTTTGATACCGGTTGAGTCCTGCTTTAGGACCGAGGATGTGATCTATTCTGGAGAATGTTCCATGTGCACTAGAGAAGAATGTGTATTCTGTTGCTTTGGGATGAAATGTTCTGAATATATCTGTGATGTCCAACTGGTCCAGTGTGTCGTTTAAGGCCTTTATTTCCTTGCTGATGTTTTGCTTGGATGATCTGTCCATTTCAGTGAGGGGAGTGTTAAAGTCCCCTACTATTATTGTATTATTGTTGATGTGTTTCTTTGATTTTGTTATTAATTGGTTTATATAGTTGGCTGCTCCCACGTTGGGGGCATAGATATTTAAAATTGTTAGATCTTCTTGTTGGACAGACCCTTTGAGTATGATATAGTGTCCTTCCTCATCTCTTATTATAGTCTTTGGCTTAAAATCTAATTGATCTGATATAAGGATTGCCACTCCTGCTTTCTTCTGATGTCCATTAGCATGGTAAATTCTTTTCCACCCCCTCACTTTAAATCTGGAGGTGTCTTTGGGCTTAAAATGAGTTTCTTGGAGGCAACATATAGATGGGTTTTGGTTTTTTATTCATTCTGATACCCTGTGTCTTTTGATTGGGGCATTTAGCCCATTAACATTCGGGGTAAGTATTGAGAGATATGAAGTTAATGCCATTGTATTGCCTGTAAGGTGACTGTTACTGTATATTGTCTCTGTTCCTTACTGATCTACCACTTGTAGGCTCTCTCTTTGCTTAGAGGACCCCTTTCAATATTTCCTGTAGAGCTGGTTTGGTGTTTGCAAATTCTTTCAGTTTTTGTTTGTCCTGGAAGCTTTTAATCTCTCCTTCTATTTTCAATGATAGCCTAGCTGGATATAGTATTCTTGGCTGCATGTTTTTCTCGGTTAGTGCTCTGAAAATATCATGCCAGCTCTTTCTGGCCTGCCAGGTCTCTGTGGATAAGTCAGCTGCCAATCTAATATTTTTACCATTGTATGTTACAGACCTCTTTTCCCGGGCTGCTTTCAGGATTTTCTCTTTGTCACTAAGACTTGTAAATTTTACTATAAGGTGATGGGATGTGGGCCTATTCTTATTGATTTTGAGGGGCGTTCTCTGAACCTCCTGAATTTTGATGCTCGTTCCCTTTGCCATATTGGGGAAATTCTCCCCAATAATTCTCTCCAATATACCTTCTGCTCCCCTCTCTCTTTCTTCTTCTTCTGGAATCCCAATTATTCTAATGTTGTTTCGTCTTATGGTGTCACTGATCTCTCGAATTCTCCCTTCGTGGTCCAGTAGCTGTTTGTCCCTCTTTTGCTCAGCTTCTTTATTCTCTGTCATTTGGTCTTCCATATCACTAATTCTTTCTTCTGCCTCATTTATCCTAGCAGTGAGAGCCTCCATTTTTGATTGCACCTCATTAATTGCTTTTTTGATTTCAACTTGGTTAGATTTTAGTTCTTTTATTTCTCCAGAAAGGGCTTTTTTATCTCCCGAGAGGGTTTCTCTAATATCTTCCATGCCTTTTTCGAGCCCGGCTAGAACCTTGAGAATTGTCATTCTGAACTCTAGATCTGACATATTACCAATGTCTGTATTGATTAGGTCCCTAGCCTTCGGTACCGCCTCTTGTTCTTTTTTTTGTGGTGAATTTTTCCGCCTTGTCATTTTGTCCAGATAAGAGTATATGAAAGAGCAAGTAAAATACTAAAAGTGTGGCAACAACCCCAAGAAAATATGGTTTAACCAAATCAGAAGAGATCCCAAATCGTGAGGGGGGAGAAAGGGGATAAAAAGAGGTTTAAAAAGAAAGAAAGAGAAAAAAAAAAGAAAAAAGAAAAAAAAAAGAAAAGAATTTAAAAAAGGAAAACGAATAAAGAAAAATACAAAAAAGAAAAAAATATATATTAGATAAACTAGTTAAAAAACGTTAAAAAAGAAAAAGGTAAAAGTTTAAAAAAATTTTAGCAGAAGAAGAGAAAAAAGAATGAAAAAGAAAAAAATTAAATTAACTGCAAGACTAAGAAAATCACAGGGGGTAAAAAAAAAAAGAAAAGAAAAGAAAAAAAATCACAGGGAGAAAGCCATGAGTTCCGTGCTTTGCTTTCTCCTCCTCTGGAATTCTACTGCTCTCCTTGTTATTGAAACCGCACTCCTTGGTAGGTGAACTTCGTCTTGGCTGGATTTCTTGTTGATCTTCTGGGGGAGGGGCCTGGTGTAGTGATTCTCAAGTGTCTTTGCCCCAGACGGAATTGCACCGCCCTTACCAGGGGCCGGGCTGAGTAATCCGCTCGGGTTTGCTTTGAGGAGCTTTTGTTCCCTGAGCGCTTTCCATAGAGTTCTGGAGGACGGGAATACAAATGGCGGCCTCCTGGTCTCCGGCCCGGAGGAGCCGAGAGCCCGGGGCCCCACTCCTCAGTGCGCCCTCAGAGAACAGCACCCAGTTACTCATGTCTGCCTGACCTCCGGCCACGCTCCGAGCTCACTGAGCCTGCGACCAGTTCAAGGTAACCCCGAGCTGCGAGCTTACTGTCGGCTCTGTCTCTGTAGCTGGCTTTCCCGTTCCAATACCTGCAAGCTCTGCGGCACTCAGATACCCCCGATCCTTCTGTGACCCTGCGGGACCTGAGGCCACGCTGACCCCGCGTGGGCTTCGCCTGGTTTAGCCTCTGGAGCGATGTCCCTCAGCGGAACAGACTTTTAAAAGTCCTGATTTTGTGCGCCATTGCTCCGCCGCTTGCCGGGAGCCGGCCCCTCCCCCCGGGGTCTATCTTCCCGTCGCTTTGGATTCAAGTCTCCGCCGGTCCTACCTTTCAGAAAGTGGTTGTTTTTCTGTTTCCAGAATTGCTGTTCTTCTTCTCTTTGATCTGCCGATGGATTTTCAGGTGTTTGCAATCTTTAGATAAGCTATCTAGCTGATCTCCTGCCAGCTAAAGTAGTCTCAGCCTGCTACTTCTCCGCCATCTTGACTCCTCCCCCAATAAATAAAATCTTAAAAAAAAAAAAGATAAAGAGAAAATAAATATTCTTTGGAACTTTTAGAGAGTTTTTGGGTAAATATGCTTCTTATCATGGAGAAAAAAAATCATTATAAGATCAAGAGTTTGACAGAAAATAAAAAGACATGATTTTTGTCCCACAAAAGTTTCTATTGCATTGAGAAAGACAGGGTTGACTTTAATAGGTATTTGGGTAAGGTCTTAATGTATGTTAAGGTAAACAATAAGAGGACAGTAATTCAGAATGTTAAGAATGATGCTTATATTTTTTAAATTCCCTATTATAACTTACACTGGTTTTAGGTTTTATTGCCAGTGAATATGCTTACTGATTTTATTTGAAATTTAAATACTTGTGAAACTTAAGCACATTAAAACAGTTTATCTGGGCTCTGTAGTCAGTACATAAGGGCTTTGTTTGGTTGGTTTCTTTTAAGCTAACAAACAGTCGTCTTGAAAAAGAAAACACGAGTAAAATTCTATAAACACCAGTCAGTAGATTATATCAAGTGTACAAAAAAGGCATGTATAAATACAGACATGGAGAGGCTACCATCTATTGTTTGCTGAGTGCCAATAGGCTGCTATAAATTAATTTAATTCTAAGATCCACACTATGAAGTAGGAATAAAGAAAAAGGGGTTTTTAGAGTAGGTAGTCCCTGGCATACTTTAGTAAATGGCAGCCGTGGGATTTTTACTCAGATCCATTGAGCAGAAGGCTCATAGTCAACCTTCTGTAACATGTTGTCACATACCAAACGCTGTCTGCATGTGTTCCTGCAATGCCCTCAGCTTTCTACTACAAAGCCAACCTAATTGGAACAGTTACAGATTGGATAGGTTAATGGAGTGTTTTTAGTGACTAGTAAAATTCAGGACAAACTGGACTATTTGTACAGGGCCTGAAAAAAGAGGATGGGTCTTGAGCAGGATTATAAAGGAGGCAGACATTTATTTGGTGGGTGGAAGGCGTTCTGGGAACAGAAGGAGAGAATGGCATGAGGTCCGTCCTGGAGCAGGGTAAGGGATGAATGTGCTGTGTGGCAAGGGGACATGTCTGGCCGGGGTCCGTGATCCAGAAGAAAGCATGGCAGGGTGCAGGCATGGTCAAGAATCTGAGGACGTAACCGTGGAGGGATCTGAAGCCTGTGGTAGAATCTCAGCTGGAAGGTAAAGGAGCAGGGAAAAGAAAAAGGGGATGAGAAGCAACCAAAGTTACAAAGTACTCTACGGTTTATAAAGTGGTTTTATATCTATTCTATACGATTCTGTGGAAATCTGTGAAAGGGAATTTTATGGAATTTTTTTTTTTTAAGATTTTATTTATTTATTTGACAGAGATCACAAGTAGGCAGAGAGGCAGGCAGAAAGAGAGGAGGAAGCAGGCTCCCTGCTGAGCAGAGAGCCCGATGCAGGGCTCGATCCCAGGACCCTGGGATCATGACCTGAGCCCAAGGCAGAGGCTTAACCCACTGAACCACCCAGGCGCCCCTACAGAATTCTGATAAATCTTCAAGAGTATGCATGAAGTACCTAACAGGGGAGATGTTAGAGTTTCGAAAATAGGTGGTTCAGATGATAAGTCACTGGGCCCCGGACCAAGTTTGTGGTCATGGCAATGGAGGTAAAGCCTCAAAAGGCAGCAGGAGACAGGATAATGCAGTGAATTTGGGGATGGATATAAGAGGAGAATAAAATCTATTCAAGTGATATACATTTAATTAAGAAAGTAGTACAGCCACAATAAACAGGTATCTGGGCTTTTTTTTTTTTTTTCCTTCTTTCTAGTGAAGAAGCTGAGCTATGTTTTTATTAAATTCATTCTCTTTGTGATGGTTAAATGTCTGTTAGATTCTTAGTTCTGAACTAAAGATGATGAATGAGAGAAAAGGTAAACAGAGGTATTGGGGAGAGTGTGTGTGTGTGTGTGTGTGTGTGTATGTGTAATCCAAATAGAGAAGGGCATTGTAACTAAGGAGATGAACTCCACATGGTGCTAGCCTAGAGGAGTAAGGAGGCCAGGATAGAATGGTCTGGAAAGATGCTCAGACCAACACAGAGGATGGAGGACAGTCAAGAGGGTGAGAATACCGGGTCGGTCTGGTGTCTTATGGTGCAAGTTCCTGATTTCGGTGATAAGTTACTCACATGGTCTCTGTCCCCCTTCAAATTCTACATTTTCATATTTCTATATAAAATTTGGTCTCTACATTCTTATGTATGTAATACATATGACGCATATATGTTCAGGTGTTTCCATCTGAGAAAGGTTAAGTGCTTCTTGTACTGAAGATAGGAAAACAAGGTACCCAGATAATCACATGATGGGTACAAACATTTACAAACACGAACAAAACATAGCCTCTCCAAGGGCAGTTGGTAGGATAGACACAAACTTACAAAAAAGATAGAGCTCTGTGATTTTAGACCACCTTGTGGTTTTAGTCCCTTGTTCCCTTTACAACCGCCTGGCAATGGCTGCATCATTTTCCAAACCCAAGTGTCATTAAAAAAAAAAAATCCGCAGCGTGTCAAAGGAGCTTGCTGCTTCTCTAACCAGAAAGTGAGCTGGGTGTGTTGGGGGCCACATTGGTCCCTGCTGCTTGTAAGGGCCTGTCTGGGAAAGCATCACCGGCTCGAGCTGTGTTTGAGAGACTGCGCTTCCGAGTCATGATTCAGGTTTTTCATTTCCCAGCTCCTCCGTCGTACCTGGACTCCGTCTTCTTGTTGTAGTCTAGCAGCCGTTCTTTATTCCTTTCGCCTAGTGGTGCGTGTGGCTCTTGCCCAGGTCTTTCATTCCTTAGAGCCATCTGCCAAGGATATGTAGTCATGCTTGGTTTTCATTCATAGCAATCGACTGACACACACTCAGTAGAAGAAAGTGGCCCAGCGAGTGGTTCCTGATGATGATCCAACAATCGCCGTCAGTCAGCCTTCATCACGAAGTTGAGCTCTCTGACGGAGTTTTCCCCCTCAGGCCTGCGTCACTGGAGAGTGGAAATGGCCAATTACAGTAACTTGAGCTATCGCTCTGTTTTGTTTCAGCAGTTCGGTTTTGGCTGTGGAAAATGAGGGTTCCTTTCCCCACCAATAAATGTACCAGTATACCACTAAGAACAGCACTGAATTTTCCATTTTGAAGTATTTTCCAGGAATAGACGTAAGGCTTGGAAGTAGCATATTCCATGTGGTAGTTGTCCAGGACATGTTTAGTGCATTGTTAAGATAATCCTCTTCTTGTTCCTTGTGTGTTCTTGGTTGTTTGATATTTTAGCGTGTTGTCTGTTCTAGGGCAAATCTCTTTACTTAGGTAGATTCACTGAGTATGACTGTCCCTGAACTTTGGGGAACGCCTGTCCTGTAGGCCATGTGGGAGAGATCTGTTTCCTTTATCTCTCTTCTGTTCTTGCTTAGAATCCAACATTCACTTGGCTTTGGGAGAAGAATATCTAGCCTTGTAATGAGCCTCCCTGTGACAGAGGAAATCACATCCCAGAGACAACAGAGAATGGTTAGGGATCCACGGCTGTCTAACCTGGTGAATGCCAGGGATTGTACCTGTCCCTGCGTAACATAATTGAAGGGGACGTCTTTTTTTTTTTTTGTCTTTGTTTTTCATTAATCTTCATGTTTTTCCTACCTTGTAAACTGGTGGCAGGTTTCCAGGGAGACCTGCCCTGTCCAGATGACGTGACTTCATCTTTGTGGAGAGATAGATTTAGTTGTTCTTCGTGTGGTGTGACCGACTCCCTGACAGTCTTGGGAGACCTTGTCCTATTAGAAATCCATTTATTTGCTTCTGCAAGTTTTGGGTTTTGAGAATTCATCATCTTTATAGAAATAAAAAAACTATTCTCTAGTA
Organism: Mustela erminea; assembly: GCF_009829155.1. Classification (NCBI taxonomy): domain Eukaryota; kingdom Metazoa; phylum Chordata; class Mammalia; order Carnivora; family Mustelidae; genus Mustela; species Mustela erminea. The sequence continues at coordinate 50,300,025 of NC_045621.1, forward strand.
GTATACTCTTCTAGTTCTTACATTTTTGGTTTCAAGACTCCTTTTTACATTCTTAAAAATTATGAAGAATTCCCCCAACAATTTTTTGTTTATGCAGATTATGGATTGATATTTACCCCATTAGAAATGAAAGCAAAATTTTGATACTTATTTCATTAAAAATAACATAATAGACTCATTACACGTTAGTGTTAACTTTTTCTGTTAAAAAAAACATTTCTCAAAACTTAAAGTGAGGCGTGCCTGGGTGGCTCAGTGGGTTAAAGCCTCTGCGTTCCGCTCAGGTCATGATGCCAGGGTCCTGGGATCCAGCCCCACATTGGGTTCTCTGCTCAGTGGGGAGCCTGCTTCCTCCTCTCTCTCTGCCTGCCTCTCTGCCTACTTATGATCTCTATCTGTCAAATAAATAAATAAAATCTTTAAAAAGAAAAAGAAAAACACCTTAAAATCAGTGACAGTAGTGGCTGTTTTAGTCATCTTGGCTCCCATAACAAAATGTCGTATACTGAATGGCTTAAACAACAGAAATTTATTTCCTCATAGTTAAGGAGGCTGAAAAGTCTTCATGCTGGCATGGTTGGGCTCTGGTGGATTCCCTGTCTGGCTTGCAGGTGGCTGCTTTCTTGCTGTATCTTCAGATGGTCTTTCCTAAGGGTGTATGTGTGTATATGTGTGTATGTGTGTATATGTGTGTGTAGAGGTCTCGCCTTCTCTTCTAAGGCCATCAATGTCATTGGATTAGGGGTTCACCCTTATGACCTCATTTAACCCTACTAACCTCCTAAAAACCCCATTTCCAAATACAGTTGAATTGAGGATAAGGCTTGATATATGAATGTTGTGGTGACACATTTCCGCCCATAATAGTGGCATTACTTTATATTTTTATGCATCTTTTGGAGTCTAGCTTAATAGAAGATAGTTGTATGCTCATATCTGCCTCTGCATTCAGTCACTTGTGTTTTTTTGATTGATGTTGTTGAAGAAAACAAATACACAGATGGAAAAAAAAGTATTTTAATAGCATGTTTAGGTAACAGTGGATATTCTTTTTTGAAACTACACAAACACTGAACAGGTAGTATCTTATGAGTTGTTTTGCAGAGTAGAACCAGAAACTGTATTAAATGAACTTCTGATACTCTGTTAGTTTAAAATTTGTCTGTCTTTTACCTTGAGTGAATGCATAGTTGTGTAATAATATAGGGTAGCTAGTTGGAAAATATCAATTCACTGAATTATCTGGATCTTCTAAATATTGACACATTTCATCATGCAGTATTTTTTAAAAATCACATTATCACCACCAATTTCATTAGAAAAATCTTTAAATATTGGAGAAGTTGTCAAACTCATGGTGAATCTAAGTTTTCCAAAATTCTCATTTTTGCTTGAAAGCTCAATTTTTATCATTGGAAACAAATATTGTCAGTTTCCTTCATCCATTTTCAAGAAAATTACTGCCAAGTTTTTAAGTCTGAATAACTGTGGTTTGTTAGTTATTCTTTCAAATAAAGACGAAAAAAGATGGCTAGGTCAGCTTGCAAGTAGAATAATCCTAGAAATGCTTTTCCTCAAGACACCTGTTTTTTAATAAGTAACAGAAGTGCTTTATGCAGGCTTCTCATTTCATCGTAGAGAATATTAAAAGGGTGTATATTCACTAGTCAAGATTGAATACAATTAATACTTTTTACTGGATCGTCAAGGTTTTTTAAGTTTTAAATTGTAATTTCAGTATAGTTAACATGGAGTATTATAATAGTTTCAGGTGTACAGTACAGTGATAGAGCAATTTCTTACATGATCTGTGCTCATCACAGTATGTGATGTGTACTCTTAATTCCCATCCCCTAATTCACCCGTCCCTCTATCCACCTCCCCTCTGGAAACCATCAGTGTGTTCTCTATAGTTAAATCTGTTTCTTGGTTTCTCTCTTTTTTCCCTCTGTTTTGTTTCTTAAATTCCACATTATGCGTGAAATCACACGATATTTGTTGCTCTCTCACTGACTTCTTTTGCTTAGCATAATACTCTTTAGTTCTATCTGTGTTGTTGCAGATGGCAAGATTTCATTCTTTTTAATGGCTGAATAATACTCCATTGTGCGTGTATACACACACACACACACACACACACACACACACACACACCCCTACATCTTCTTCATCCATCTATGGATGGATACCTGGACTGCTTCCACAATTTGGCTATTGTAAATAATGCTGCAATAAACATGGGGGTGCATGTATGCTGAATTAGTGTTTTTGTATTTTTGGGGTAAATACCCAGTAGTGCAGTTGCCGGGTCATAGGGTAGCTCTATTTTCAACTTTTTGAGGAACCTCCACACTGTTTTCCGCAGTGGATGCAGCAGTTTGCATTCCCACCAACAGTGCACAAGCGTTCCTTTTTTCCCACATCCTTGTCAATACTTGTTGTTTCTTTTCTTTTTGATTTTCTCTATTCTGACAGGTGTGAGATGATATCTTCTTGTGATTTTGATTTGCCTTTCCCTGATGATGAGTGATGTTGAGTGTCTTCTCATGTGTCTGTTGGCCATCTGGATGTCTTCTTTGAAGAAATGTCTATTCATATCTTCTGCTCATTTTTAATAGGATTATGTGTTTTTTTGGCTGTTGAGTTGTATCAGTTTATGTGTGTGTATATATATATATATAAATAAATCTATTTATATATATAAATATATATTTTTTAAATTCAGTCATGTTTTCTTTTCTTTCTTTTTAAAAAAGATTTTATTTATTTATTTGACAGTGAGAGTTCCCAAGTAGGCAGAGAGGCAGGCAGAGGGAGAGGGGGAAGCAGGCTCTCTGCTAAGCAGAGAGCCCGATGGGGGGCTCGATCCCAGGACCCTGAGATCATAACCTGAGCTGAAGGCAGATGCTTAACCCACTGAATCACCCAGGCGCCCCTTTATATATTTGAGTACCAAGTCTTTATGAGATATGCCCTTTTATCAAGGGTATTCTTAAATGAAATTGGCTTTTTTTTTTTTTTTTTTTTTAACTGAGACTCTCTTGAGTACACTGATTACTGGAATACTTGGTGCCACTGCCTTGAGTCATGCCAAGGCAGCAGTGGTTTTCTTCACCCACTATTGCTTTTGTACTACCAGTGCAAATGTCTACTCAGTGAAAAAGGCAAGTAACACCTTAGCGTCATTATAAAAATAGTTTTGACCTTACAGATGCTGTGAAAGAGGCTCAGAGACACTTGGTGTTCAAGAACCATGTTTAAAGAACTGCTTCCCAAATGCACGGTCAGCTGTCTCGTTGGGCTGGGTGGAAGCGGTTCCAGGTTGCTCAGAGAGTGAGGTCTTCCTGATGAAGACCCAAGACTGGGGTAGAGCCCAGAAGAAAGTGAAGATGTGAAATGAAAGGAGGACGGAGCAGTGGATAAACCTCAGGCCTTTGCCTGTTTGTGGACTGAGGCCTTTGATCTAGCCAATGAAGAGTTCTTAGCTTCAAGGGCTCTAAATTCATAGCACACCCTTGCTAGATTTAAACTGACTTGTGATTTAGGCATGAAGAGAGATGGATTGACATCTGTCTCCTGAGCAGGGCCCAGGATCTGTGGTGAAAATGCCACAGGGTTTAAACAACTCCTGCCATGTGTCGTTGCTACAATGCAGCAAACATATGACCACTAGAAGTGTGTCACCGTGTCCCCTCCCTTGTGTGGCTTGACCAAACCAGGTATGCTCAAAGGATGAATCTATGAGAAGTGAATGAAGTACAGTGTTAGGCCTTCTGCTTTGGAGGGGTCTGATGGGTAAGTCATCCCAGAGATGACTCAGGGCCTTATCTCCTCACTTAGTCCTCAGAAAGTCGTCTTGCACTGCAGTGTATTTTGGTCTTCCTCTTTTAGGAACAGAAGCCTCGAAAGATTCTGTATGAGTTCTTGCTGATGACCAAGAGATGTGTCTTGTATTAAAGCCAGAAAGAGTTAAGTCAGACATTGGGAATATTTCTGAAAGATGTCATTTATGAAGAATTACATTGTGGAGCCTTACTGTTGTGCATTTAGTGAAGGTCATCTTTTTTTTAGGGGAGTGATTAAAAATGCATTTCTCATTTAAGGTGTGGTGTTTCAACACGTTATTCTTTGGGGGTTTTGCTAGCCCTTTGCTTCTATGTCAGGATTCTTTACTCAGTACAGCAAAATACATACATGAAAAGTAAAAGAGTCATCTGGCTGTTCCGTGTGGTTGGTGCCAAAACATCTGGATGTTTGGAAACATCTGGAAAAGCAACTGAAGTTTTCACCAAGGTGATCAGCATGATGTGGATGAAACCCCTGGCTCATAATCACATGATTTACCAGTTCAACATCGATAGAAGTGTTCTACTAACTCATGAAGAAGGAGGGTTGAATAGTTCTTAGAATCTTAGAATACATTCAGTTGTTTAGCTTTCAGTCATTTTCAGTGAAGTGAGAGAGAGAAGGCCGTTGGGTTTCAGAATGCTTCAGTTCAGCAAACATTTCCGCCCTTAAATCCCTGGACACATGAGAGCCAACAGTAGGTCCGAGTGGTCTGCTTCTGTCCCAGCAGCCACTGGGGAACCAGTGGATGAAATGTCTGGTTCCTGTAGGAGAATGAGTGCACAGACCCCTGCGAGCACACGATGGCCCAGCAGAGTGGCTTTGTCTTCTTTTGGTCAGGGCATAATGGCGTCAGACAGTCCTCAGGCTGCTGGTGCTCCCAGTGGAAGGTAAAGAAATGCTCTTCACCTAGAACTAACTATGAAATAGCTGTTTACTTCATGCGGCCCTGAGAAAGAAAACGGAACTTTTGTTCCCGGGCAGCCCCCCGAGAAGGGCCGTCTAATCAGTCATAATAGACTGTGCCTCTTGAAAACGGTGCCTTCCTGCAGGGAGCCCTGCGGATCACAGGGGCCTATTGTGAGAAGAGAAAAAGAAAGTATTGAAGCAGGCACCCGGCAACAGGGCAAGGAGGAAACACTTAAGCGAGGGGCCTTTAATTTTTATATAACTAACCCAGAAGCATATTTTATAGCCACCTCATAAGAGTCAGGCTTCAGTCTGGCTGCAGACTTTGTGTGGTGCCCTGGGAGCCATTGCTGGGGAAGCCAAAGACAGTCGTTGACCTTGAAGGGGGACGGAGAGGTGGCTGAAGGCCGGCCGTCTGTTGTTCATTTCAACATCTGGCTAGCAAGGAGACTCTTTATTACAGGCTTTTGTAAAACCCTCTTTCCTCCACCAGGAGCCTTGAGGGAAATCATCCCCTCGCCCCTGCTCACCCTCAGAGACCCTGTAAACCGCTGCCTCTCTTAAATCCGGGCCCCAGATGTAGCCGCATGGCTCGGGACACTGTTCAGAAATGTCTTTGACAGATGTTGGAGAACGGAGTGGAGTTGTTTTTTGGCAGGAGCTATGCTCTTGCTTCAGTTCTCCCTGAAGTGGAAATGTCTCCCGCTTGTCCCAGGTGTGGCCCGTTTTCATCTGGGCAGAGAAGGTCTGATCAGCTTTGTATGCACAGGGGAGACAGACGCCAAGAGAACACGCTTGGGCCCTTAGGTGCGGGTCCCCGGGCTTGCTGTGGCCGAGGGCATCTCTCTCCGTTTGGTTTGTGTCGAGTTTCCAGGCTGGTCAGTTTGGGAATATCTGGTTATATTACCATGCCTACGTTAGAATTTTAGAACTTTTAAGTATCAAGTGAGGGTTTTTTTTCCCCCCAAACTTCAATGAAACTTTTTTCAGTGAGATTTTACCAGGCAACTCAGTAAAACAGAGTTGGGTAAATGAGCACGGAAGTGCCAGGATCCTTTCCTATTTGTGTTTTTCCTTCCTCTCCCAAGCTCCCCACCTTTGGAGACTCCTTCTCCTCCCCTTCTTCTGTAATGCTTATGGCTTCCTAAAAGAAGCCTTGAAAACAAGTGGTATAACTTGAGGCTCTTTTTTTTCTTTTAAACCTTTTTTTTTTTAAGTGTTCCAAGATTGTTTATGCACCACCCCCAGTGCTCCATGCAATACGTGCCCTCCACAATACCCACCACCAGGTTCACCCAAACCGCCCCCCCCGCCCCCAGACCTTCAGTTTGTCTCTCAGAGTCCACAGTCTCTCAGGGTTCTTCTCCCCCTCCCATTTCCCCCAACTCACTTCTCCTTTCCTTCTCCCAATGTCCTCCATGTCGTTCCTTTTGTACCACAAGTAAATGAGACCATATGGTAATTGACTCTCTCTGCTTAACTTATTCCACTCAGCATAATCTCCTCCGGTCCTGTCCATGTTGATAGAAAAGTTGGGTATTCAATCTTTCTGATTGGAGGCATAATACTCCACTGTATATATGGACCATATCTTCTTTATCCATTCATCTATTGAAGATCACTTGGCTCTTTCCACAGTTTGGCAACTATGGCCATTGCTGCTATGAATATTGGGGTAGAGATGGCCCTTCTTTTCACTACATCTGTATCTTTGGGGTAAATACCCAGTAGTGCAATTGCAGGGTCATAGGGTAGCTCTATTTTTAATTTCTTAAGGAATCTCCACACTGTTTTCCAAAGCAGTTGCACCAACTTGCATTCCCACCCACAGTGTAAGAGGGTTCCCCTTTCTCCACATCCTCCCTTACACTTGTTGTTTACTGTCTTGTTAATTATGGCCATTCTGATTGGTGTAAGGTAATAACTTAAGGCTCTTAAACTAATGAATGTGAAAACTCAAGTCTGGAGATCCCAGAGACAACCATGTCATCCAGGCTAACAGCAGGGTAGTGGCAGGGCTATGACCTATAAGGCGGGTTTTCTGGTCCCATTTGGTCCTGTTTCTGCCCTCATACCCCTTCACCCCCATCAGTGTTTGAGCTGCAAGATACAAAGAGGTGTGGACATCAGGCAGGACCTCAGGGATGGATGGGTGGTCCAGGATCCCAGCCTGAGCCCTTCTGCTTTAGACAGTGTCAGTTGGGGCCAGTGCATTTATTTACATGACACTGATTTATAAATGAAGATGCCTCTGAAGTTTCCTACAGAGTACATGACTTTCCAGAGCATATATACTTTTATTTTCTGGCAGCCCTGGCTGTTAGTAGTGGAAGCCTAATTCCTTTCAGATTGTTCCATGTCCAGAAGCCTCCTTGACGGTCTACCCTGCTTGGCCTTTCTGGAGCTGCTTTTTCTTAAATTTGCTTCATACCCCACCTGCTTCAGTGGCTCCTTGGCACTCCTTGGATCGAGGAACCCGGTGTTAAAGCTAGTGGGGGAATGGGAATCAATACCACTGATGATGTGAAAGGCAAGAAATGATCTATCTCAGTTGCCATGAAACAGTTTTTTTTTTACTTTAAAGTTTTCCGATCTGGCCTTCGTCGGCAAATGGAAGTTGTGTGCAGGAACATATAACAGTCGGCATCGCATACAGGCAGATACACTCCTGGCTTTTATATGTTTTGATGAAGTCCTTGAGGGTGTCCCCACGAAGGCCTGTCAGTGTGTGGGTTCTGAGCATAACTGAGCAGCGGTGTCTTGTTCCTTTCATCCTCACCATTTTCTGAAGCCAGGTCAGTTTCAAAGGGGAGAAGAGGTACGTTCAGCCATGGCTGTTCTGTTTGAACCAAGTGTGTGGGGTGGTCCAGATGTGAGCGGTATGAGCGGAGACTGCTTTCCTTTGATGCTGAACATAACTTTACCGGCCTCCCCCAGACATATCTCCCCATTTCCTGTGGGATTACAGTATATGCTTGTTTAAAGATTGCTAAAGTAATGTAGAAACAAATGTGAATTTGGTTTGCATGCTTCCTTTCCTTCAGCAGAAATAAAGGGGTAGGGAGGAGGGCTGGCCTCTGGAGTCCCTGCTGTTCTTATGGAACAGTGTCAGAAAATGCGGTCCTGAACTCGTTAGTTGAGATCGACAGCAGAGCTGTGCACTGAAACCTTTACCGAGAGGGACATGGTAGAGCTGACAGGGGAGGCCCTTCTGGTTCTCAGAGTGGGTGAGGGGAGCGGTCAGCCAGATCATCCTTTCAGAGTCTCCCAAAACTGCCGTCTCTGTTGGCAACATGTCATCTTGTGCATTTGGATTCTTCTCACCAAGTGCATCACAGCTGTAAATTGGAAGATATTGAAGTATTATTTTTAACTATTAAAGGTATTTCTCTGTTTCTTAACACAGATGTTCTTAGCAGGGATTTGTCTGTTGATGGGATGCCCTCTAAAGAAATGCATGTATTCAAAGCTTTTCTTGATGTCCATTTCAATCCTGTCTGTCAGGGTGGTATGTGATTTTTGGGATCTTTACCCAGCTTGAAATTAATCTAATACTGCTTGTTCTAGATTTGATGCTTTCTTTTCTTTTTTTTTTTTTTTTTTTTAAACAGGCTGTGCATAGTTGGTTTTCTTGCTGCCCACAAGTGCTTTCCTCAGCCATATAAATTGCCTTTTTTCTAATGCCTTGCACACAACTTCTGATTATTTGGGAGTTCCCTTATTATTGATTGTACTTCTGCAGGGCAGTGGGTTAATTCCTGCTGCATTCCCTTGACACTCAGTTCTGGTAACTGGAGACTTAATGGTCTAGTTATCTAGTTTATAATTGGTAGTCAGAAAGGCTGGGGTTGAGTCTGCTAGTCTATATTATTTAAGCTATGGTTTAGCAGCCACGAGTACTTGTTAAAACACAGATTCCTAGTTCCATTGTAGGGATTCTACACACTCACTCAGTGTGTCCTGATTTAGACACCAGGAATCTTCCATTTGTAGAAGTTCATGGAAGATTCTGGTGCAAGCACATCAAGTATGCACCCGGTGTAATGACCGTGGTTTTTAATAGTAACATTTTTCATCTCTGTCGGTGTCTCAGATAATTCTGGAATGCTTTAAATTATTGTCTTAGGTCTATCTGCACATGCTTGGCTGTGCTGGAGAAGGAACACCAGCCAGGCTGGCTGCTGGAGACCTGGCTCTGGCCTCTCTATTGACCTTTTATCAAGTTACAGTTGTTTGCTCTGTCTAGGTTTCCGTCTCATTCATAAATCGAGGGCACCAGGTACCTTCCAGATTCTTGACATTCTTTCATTTGAAGGGTTTTACCAGCCTCCGAGTTGTACTCCACATTGCTGTTCGTTGATGGCTCCTGCTTCTTCTAGTTCTCTGGGTGCCTGACAACTCAGCGGAACTTTAATCACCGCTTCAGGTAGCTGCTGGTTGTTCGCAGACCCAGGGCGGCTTCTATTCCTTTCTCCTGCCCCTACCAACCTCCCAGGATAGGTGGACATAAACCATTCCCCTGGGAAACAACTGCTTATATTGGGGTTTTCTCTTAAAATTCAGGTTGTAATTTTGACCCTTTCCATGTCCAGCCTTGGCAGTTTTCACCCACTGGGCTCTTGTTGCAGGCTAGGGACTTTCGTGCCTCTGGGCGGAAGATATGGTTGCTGTCGTGCTCTAGGGAACCGTGCTTGGAATGCCTCACCTCTGTGCCCCCCAACAAACCTTTTGCTTCCAGAAACTTGCTGCCTCTTCTCCAAGAAGGGCTGTGGAGTTGCTTCAGAATGGTCTGGGTTGCCTTTAAAATTGTGCATGTGCATGTCACCCAGCCCTGCCTGGTCCTCTTGAATCCAGCACTCCTGGGTGGGTTTGGACATGTGTGTTTTTTGAAGACTTGACTTTAAATGCTCCCTTTGGAGCCGCCTTCTCTTCCTCTGGACTGAGTTTTTACTATAATTATTTTTTGTTAAGGGAGATGTAAATAAGTTTGGGGTTGTCATCAGAATACAGTAAAGTGTGATCTGTGCATGTTGAGAAAATTAAGCTGCTTCAAGACCTCGGTGGCCCTCTGAGACTGAAGGCTTAACACAGCACACCGCTGAGGCACAGGAACCATTGCTAAAGCCATAATCCTGGTGCCTGTCTGCTCTTCTTTCATCAGTGTGTCAGAGTGGGAAAGTCGTTCTTCCTTTCCTTAAAGTGTATTTTCACGTGATTACTCATTTCTCCTTTTTTCAGTGTAATTCAGCAAAGATTATCGGGAACTTACAACATGGTAAGCATTGTTCTAGAAGCTGAAGATAAGAGTAGTGAACAAACAAAGACAAAATTGCCGTCTTCTTGAATCTTTCTCTTTATATATGTGTGTTTATATATGTGGGATTTAACATAATGGAACTAAATGGCTGCTGTATAGCACTATGAAATGTCATTTTAGGGAAATTCTTCAGGACCATCCTTTGTATTGCTAAGGTGACAAATAGAACTGGAAAATCGAGTCAAGCATGTGAAACCCAGATTAAATTCAAAATATTAAGACCAGAGACTGTGTCTTATTCACATTATACATAGCTCATGGGTATTGAGGTACATATTTTCTGAAGGCAAAAAGAATAATCCAGTGGGTTCCAAAATAATGTAGCCAAGGTCACTGGCAGAATTAAAGTTTATCCTTTGATTTTGGGACTAAGTCTCCAAAGAGTTCTTCTTTGTTATAAATCTTCCTTTGACTCTGTGTTTTTAACTCCTGTGTAAACCCAGATACTTTGGGGGTCCTGGAGTTTACAGTAATTTACCTGCCTCTTTAACCTGTTCAGTGAAAGCATTAATTTGAGGTGAATGTTTCAGGCCTAAGGGGTACTACTTCATAAATTACTACAAACTTCTGTACTTTCCTTGAAAGGGTTAATATAGCTTCCCAAGTGTCTCCTCTAAGAGTAGGTACTTTGTTTTATGGTGTCTACCTCTTTGTTGTGGTTTATGCACTAAAATTATTTGATTTAGATATAATAGGAATGTTTTCAATCTGCTTTCAAGGAATTTAAATGCTACATTGTTCAAATCTTTTAGCATGCCTATTTTAAAAGTGCTTTTGTAAAAAGGAAAATGAGGTATGGGGAGAAGGGGCTGTTTTTGTTTTTGTTTTTTTTTAAACCATAACATCTTGGGTTTCTGAGTGTGGGCTAAAAAAACAATGGACTGCAAAGATAGCCAATAAAAGAAAAACACATTCGATAGAGATTTCAAGATATCAAGGGAACATTTAAAAGAAACCAAGGGCCTGGCTCAAGTTGGTACTTAAGAGTTAACTGACTTAGAAGAGAAGTGTGTGAGCGAGGCAATAAAAAGATATTCTGGAAATAATTATTAATGCTAAAATTCCTGCATCTCATTTTAGAATGCCTATGTTTGGAATTTCATATGCATGATGAAAATGTGTATTTCAGGTTTGTGGAGAAAAACAGCGCTTTGAGAAGTTGATGGAACATTTCAGGAATGAAGACAATAACATAGATTTTATGGTGAGTTATCCAGTACTACGTTACATTCAATGAAGTAAACTTCGTTTGTGTGCTTTTTTCCTAAATCCATTTATATTCATATATTATACATATGTGTGTATGTATGTGCTTATAAATGTTACAAAGGACAGAAAATTGAGTATAGTATGCTGTAGATTCAGTCTAGAGTGTTCCTCACACTCTGTAGTTTCCCCTTACAGGGGAAATTGGTGTTTGTTTCCAGTTTTATCCCTCATGTGCTGCATAGCAAATAAAGGGCGAAGCCATGTGTTTGGGGAAAGGACATTCACTCCTGGCACAAACTTCTGCAATTGCCAGTTTTAGCTGTCAGTCAAGAAAGTAGAAAACCAAGAACCTTGGCCATTTTGTCTTTTGCACACCCCAGCCCGTGACTTTCTCCAGACTACATTCTCAAAGATTAAAGCTCATTGGTTTGTAGAATTGAACTGTATGCCTCCCCCAAACTATTATACAGCAGTGATTCCCGCCCCCTTGACCTCTTTCCCGCTCTGGTAGCTGTGAGCATGTCAGCATATCAGCATGGTAGTTCACGTGCAAGGGCGCGGTTCAGCAGCACTGTCCTCTGCAGCGATGAACAGCAAAAGGAGTGTGAGCACTGCTGAATTTTCAAACTTAAATCTTAATCTTGCGGTGAAGGTGGAAATATACCCTAGAGAATTTCCGAGACACACGACCCATGAGTGCACCCAGATCTGCAGGCTTTCTCTGACCCAATCCGGTTGACCCTGGGCAACTGCTGAGCCTAGGCGATCTCACAGGGCCTTCATCTCTCAGCTCACCTCCAGCTTGGAGCAGGTACCCGGCCAGTTCTTAAGTTGTCCAGTCTGTTCAAACCTGTGTGGAGGGTGCCAGGCATGGTTTTATTCAACTTGGTTCAACAGCCATAAACCATGAAACATAGTTTTGCAGATTTCTAACCCTTTCATGTGAAAAACTTTTCTGGGTCCTTAAATTTTATGTGCATCCTAGCCCTCAACCCCTTCTAAATTTTATGAGAATGATGAGGTCCTTTTAGAGAAACTTTTCTCTTCCATCAAAGCTTATTATTTGCTTTTTTTTTTTTTTTTTTTTTTAAAGGCAAACAATGTGAAACAAGGAGTACTTTCACATTGGCTTTTTAATTTTGTTGTTAGGAATTTCTGAAGTGTTGAAGGCCTGTGTTGGCACGAATGATAAGTACGTGAAGAATCCATACATGGCTCACTTTACCGGTTTTTTTCCTCTGCCTTCAGAGGGGCAACTTCTTTGTCCCTGAAAGCTGAGGTTGCAAACTGGAGGCTCCCACACCGAAGCCAACCTACAGGCTTGTGAGCTGGGTCTGACAGTGACGTCCTTCTATAAAAAATTTGGAAATGGTGCATAAAATACGGATTGCTGCTTTTTTTTTTTAAACTAAAAATTTCAGCTAACACGAAACCCCTGCGCTTGCAGAGTATCAGCTGGAGCCAAGTTGCCCCTATTTTTAGTCTGAAGATCCCCTTGCCAGTTTGCCGTGGTCCACACCATTCCTTGCTGTGTTACACGTGGCCCACTTCAGTGATTATCATACTTGGGGATCTCCCTGCCACTTGAGTTTCTGCTGAAATTACGATTATATAATCAAGTCCTTTAAAATGCCTTCACTGTTTACAAGGGAGAGTCTATTTCTTGTCATTATTTATATGTGCATGCAGTGAGGAAGCTAATTTAGGAGCTGCTGGAATATAGGTACTATGCTCAATTCCTCTGTCACTGAGCAGATAGTTACCTCTCAGGCCTATCTTAAAACTCAACAGAGACTCAGAAGAGAAATGGACAGATGCCAGAATTGAACCATATTTTCCTCCAGAAAATGAGGTTTTTCTTAAACTGGCCTTGGGAAGGCAGTTAAATTGTACAACCTCCCAAACAACTTATTCCTCATAAAATATAAATTTTTCTAGCATAGCATAAGGCCTTTTCCTGTATTTTTTTTGTGTGTGTGTGGAAAAAAAGTCTAATGAAATCTTTAACTCATTTAACCACAGAATGTGAAGTCATTTTTTAGTAAATTGCAAGTCTTCTTATAACCTAGAGAGCTCACTGTCTTCCAGAGAGATCATCCAATGTATGACTTACATTCAAAGGAGAATCTAACTCAATAGAAACAATTAAAAAAAAAAAAAGATAAAAGAAACTGGGTTTGGAGGAGAGTGGAAGAAGGCGGCTTTCAGAGTAACTGTGAATCTGTATCCCTCACTCATTCTACCTCCTTGTTTTGTTCTTTTACCCATAGAGGGAAAACATTAGTAAGATATTTTCACCAAAAATGTCACTGTTAAGAACAAAATAGGGCTCCTGGCTGACTCAGTTGGTAGAGCATGCAACTCTTGATCTTGGGGTTGTAAGATTGAGCCCCATGCTGAGAGTAGACATTACTGAAAAATAAAAATCATAAAACAACAACAACAACAAAAACACATCTCCTGAACTTCGTTTTGTTCTTTTACCAAACCAGGAACTGGTTTTCTCTGTGGCAGGTCTCAGCGCCACTGATGCAGTCGTGGAAAGAAAGCAGTAAATCCAAGGCTTTGTGGAATGGAAACTGGTTGACTGTTTAAAGTGGGAAGTTAGGTCAGAGATCATGTTATGATCTTGTTGGTATAGTGGGGCCCATGGTGAAATTTCAGAAGTGATTAGCTGTGGTACCACCATAGGTGATTTTCTAAATGTTGTTTTTTATAAGATTATTCACATTTTCTATGATATGCCTGTAACATCTTACACAGTTTGTTGTATATACCCATAAGACTTTTTTAAAAAAGGTTTTACTGAGAAGTGAGGAACATAACATCTAACTTACCCCCCGAAAGGATATTTTTTGCATATTTGCAGGGTCATGCAGCCATGCCTGCGGTCTAAGTTAGAACATTTTGTCACGCCAGAAGGAATCCCTGTTAGTAGTTGCTGTCCATTCTCCTGTCCCCAGTCCTTGGCAGCTTCTAATCTACTCTATCTCCATGAACGTCCTGTTCTGGATGTTTAATAGGAATGGCATCATCACACATGTGGTCTTTTTTTTTTTTTTTAATTTTTATTTATTTGACAGACAGAGATCACAAGTAGGCAGAGAGGCAGGCAGAGAGAGAGGGGGAAGCAGGCTCCCTGCTGAGCAGAGGGCCCGATGCGGGGCTCAATCCCAGGACCCTGAGATCATCACCTGAGCCGAAGGCAGAGGCTTAATTCACTGAGCCACCCAGGCGCCCCCACACATGTGGTCTTTGAAAATAACTTGTTCACGTAGCATAATGTTTTCAAGTTAGAAGATGCAACAGGACCTTATCCCTTTTATCGCCACATAATATTCCGGTGTACGGATAGAGCACATTATTTTAACCCATTGGTTGATGGACAGTAGTGATCCCCCCCCCCCCCCACGTTCTGGTTGTGAATAATGGTTTTGTGAACATTTGTGTGTGAGTTTCTATACGGGCGTGCATTTGCATTTCCCATGGGGACATACCAGGGGCAGATGGCCGGGTCCTATGGGAACTCTGTTTCTAACACTTTGTGGAGCGGCTGCGCTGGTGGACGCTACAAGAGGATGCGGGCTCTGCTTCATCCACTGCCTTGCCGGACTTGCATTTTGATTATAGTCGTCCTAGTAGATAAGGAGCGGCATCCTACAGTGGCATCTCTATGACTTTTAAATTTAAAAAATGGTAAAATGTTTTTAAACACCCAGCGTGAGGAAGGAAGAGGAGACTGGTAAGTGCATTGAAATGTGTGACACTGAAAGCATCTGCCTGCCATTAAACTGAGAAGACCGGTTGGGAGCCCTGTAACCCATTGGCAATTTCATTGCAGGTGGCCTCCATGCAGTTCATTAATATCGTAGTCCATTCAGTGGAAGACATGAATTTCAGAGTGCACCTCCAGTATGAATTTACCAAGCTAGGCCTGGATGAATACTTGGATGTAAGTAGAGCTGCGACCTTTGGCTCCAGTGTAAGACTTGATTTATTTTGCCTGCCTTCAAAGATGCATTTCCGCCGTGACTAGAACGCTCGAAGCTCTATGTGGTCAGGTCCCATAGCGCTGGGTAAAGGGAACCTCGCCGAGTGATGCAGTTGGCCAGAGAAACTGGATTCTTGCAGATCTCCTGGGACCTTGGGCTGTGGTCTGCCAGCAGTCTTTTAGTACTGGGGCCAGACAACCTCTTGTAGCCTTGCTGCAGCTTTCCTTCCGCGTTTGAGCTCCGTCCGGGGCAAGTCTTGCACCCTCGTCTGGGCTCTTGGGCAATCCACGTTCTTGGTTACTCTGGGGACCCCATCAATCCAAGACTGCAAAGAGTGATGAACAAATGCTGAGAGCACAAAAAAAAAATAAAATAAAATAAAAAAAGAGGAAATGGACACTAGAGACTTCCACATGTAGTGATTACATTCTGTTTAATGCTTTTGTGGCTTTGGCTGGTCCTTTTTTTTTTTTTTAGATTTTTAAAATTTATTTGACAGATAGACATAGCAAGAGAGGGAACACAAGCAGGGAGAGTGGAAGACAGAGAAGCAGGCTTCCTGCTGAGCAGGGAGCCCAATGCAGGGCTCGATCCCAGGATCCCCAGATCATGACCTGAGCTGAAGGCAGACTCTTAACGACTGAGGCACCCAGGTGCCCCTTGGCCATTCCACTTTTAAGTTCTTGGGAGAAGGAGGTCTAACCTTTCTCTTTCTCTGACTCCCCAGCAGAAGTACTTAGCCAGTTCCCTGTAGTTGTTCTTCACCTAGGAAATGTTGATGTGAAAACCGTGAATGGACTTGAGTAGCCATGTGTGCATAGGGTGCCCTTATGTCCTTTGATTCTTGAGAAGTTTTGTTTCCCTTCTGTACAGCAATGGTCTACTTGAATTTGAAAGGCCACTTGCAAGAGGGCAAGAATTGTTAACCTCAATTTCCAGTCTTGTTTCTAGCCACGAAGAAGATAGAAGTGCTTCCCTGGGAGCTCTCGAGAGTTTAGCTGCCTGTCTCTGTTAGAGGGGGAAGTCAGGGAATTATACTTTATTGTGAAGCAGAGTTACAGCATCAGTTGCTCTCTGAGCTCGTGGCCTGGCTCAGCACACCGGCTAGGCTGCCCTTGGAGAGATTCCTGTTGTCTAAGGACTGTACTCAGGGAGAGGCATGACAGATTTCCGTTATAGAGGTGTTTGAGTTGTTTTCTGACTTGAACAATCACTAGTATCTTAGACAGAATTTGGCACTGAAAAGTTTTCCCTGCTCTACAATCAAGGTTTCTCTCTCTGCTTTCCCTACTCTGAGAGTGGCAGGATTTGAGCGCCCACTGGGTGTATCAATCGCTAATGGTCTTGTGGGTTTAGTTTTGTGATGGTCGTGCAAAGCTCCTTTGGGCTCCAGGCTGCTATGGCGAGAGGAACACATCAGATAGTGCCCGTTACCCATGGTGTACTTGGTGAGAAAACATGCCTAGCTCCTGCTTTATTTTCCTTTCTGGAAAACAAGGGCTTTGCCCTTGTTCAGATGTCTTTTTAAGCATGTACTCCTAAACTAAGATGGAATAGACTCTCTTTGAGACAAGCTAAGTTACTAATTTCCAGATTAGACCAAGGAGAAAATCCATCTTTCTGAGAATTTATGTAGAACGTAATTCCTCTGAAAAATTTAAAACTTTTTTCTAAAACTCTGTTTCTCTAACGTCTTGGTCTGTTGGTTCTGGACCTTGATAGAGGTGGTTAAAAGATTAATATTATAAGCATATAATATGTAAATGCTTCATTGGTTTACAAAAACCCAGCCTTGTAAGTAGCCATTGATTTGTTCAATCTGTTTTTTGGTATCTTCCCTATGCCAGGAATATTTTAGCTACTCATCTGTTTCCCCCAGGGGGAGGTCAGGACGTATGTTACTTGCAAGGAAGACTCACAGATTTTCTTGATCTCTAATTTCACCTTAAAGTTGATTGACTTCCTTTGGGATGCCTGGGCCTGTAATGCAGGGAGTAGAGGAAATCTTCCTTATCTGTGCTTTGGGGAGCCCTAAACTCCATCAGTATTGTGGGGGAAGTTACCTTGGAGGGTGGATTCTAGCAACTTATTAATAAAACCCAGGGCTGGTATACTCCATCCGTGTCTTCCCCACCTCCTGCCTAACCCTCCTCCTCCGTGGAACCACCCTCTCTAGTCAGGCAAATTACACTGATTCTAACATCCTCTGCACACAGATGCGTCTCAAACCTGGGACCGTTGCTGTCTTCTGAAGCTGCTTCGTAATTTTTCTGTTGTCTAATTTCACCTGTATCAAAATGCTCTGGTTTGGAATATGTCGATATGGGGAACATATCTGTAGGAAGGATTAGGGAGGAAATGTGTGTATACTTGAGAGAGGGTATTCGCCAGGAAGTAATCTGATGGTGGCTTCTTAGACACTTGAACACTCTGTGATTGTCTCGAGGAGGCTGAGACATCACACCCTGTCTTGGAAAAGACCGCAGTGTTTGGAACAAACGGAGACATGCAGGCTGTCGTGCCATTACGTTCTCTTTCCACAGCTACGCTCATGCCGCCCTCTCTTGGTGTTTTGGTTTTTAGAAACTGAAGCACACGGAGAGCGACAAACTCCAGGTGCAGATCCAGGCGTACCTGGACAACGTGTTCGACGTGGGAGCTCTGCTGGAAGACGCTGAAACCAAGAACGCGGCCTTGGAGAGGGTGGAAGAGCTGGAGGAGAACATTTCTCATGTAACTACCGCTCGGAACAGGAGACGCACACACGCTTAGCTGTTAGGGCGGTCGGTGACGGGATTCCGAGTGTAGGGGTGAGCTGTAGCTGGAGAGAGAGAGAGCTGTCAAAAGCCCCTCGGGGTTCTTTCAAAGAAAGCGTGGCTGTTACTTAAAACCAAGGGGAGTCCGTTGCCTTGCCTTCACTCGTCTGCTCGGTTTCCGCTGAGCCCAGGTTCCCTGGCCATCTTTGTTACAGACAGGCACCCAAGAGTGAGGTGATTGGTGCCATGTTAGGGGGAAAGGTCACTCGAGTATGTGAATCTGGGCTGAGGTGAAGAAGTCCTGTTCTACTGAACAGAATCATTTTCTATCACACGTGCCCCCATAGGCCCATGGCAGTTGGGTTCTAGCAACTCAAATAAGCCCCAGGACTAATGGACTGTTACTTGTGTCTTCCCGCCTCCCACCTAACCCTGTCCCTCAGTACAACTAGCATGGCTGCCCAGGCAAGATAGCGCCCACTTCAGCCTCTGTGCAAGTTTGGTTTGAGGTGTCAGTAAGTTATATTTCACTCAGAGTCTTGTGAATGTAAGTCCTGCTCTACCCCAGAGTGTCCACACAGGCTGGTGGACGGGGTGGTCTTGTGTCCACGATGCATGTCTGCACAGTCTTGCCTTATGCTTACTCAAGTTCTAAAAAGATTCTTTTCAACAATAGGCCTTCTCAGGGAAATTGGCGAGCCTTCCCTTCTATCCTCCTCAAGGAGTGTCCTCTCTGTATAACCTCACCTCCATTTCAGGGCAGAGGCTCATTTTTTTCTTGCCACAGACAGGGCTGTGAGTCTGAAGGCCTTCAGAGGCTGTTCATGTGGTCATCCATTACGCAGATATTTGAATATTGCAGGAATGAACAGAAAAATGGTGCTTCTTAAAGACCCAAGTGTTGTGAGGACCACATTCTTTGTTGAATTCTGCTTGACAGTGTCCTTGGTTATAAATGAATGGTCTCTTTTTGCAGCAATATTATTTTCTGCCATTTGAGTGGTACATTTCTTTTCTTCCACATCTTCTTAGTTGAGAGTACCAGACGCGCTCCATGTCCTTCACCTTCCTCCCTCACTCTGAAAATGGGCATCTTCTTGGCTGTAGTTAAGCCAAGTGAGTGAGCCAACCCTCCCCCCACCCTCGTGAGTGCTGCTGTGACGTGGTTGGCACCTGCTTAGGAAGGACACTTACCGGCCCAGTGTTTCTTACCCTGAAAGATTTGACTCATATTCTGAACCTGATCAGCGTTTTCATCTCCATGCTTCCTCCTCACCTTGCCCCCTTGATTTTCTTTACTTGTGATCTCTTCTTTCCTTGTGAGCATTTTCAGTGAAATCCAAGGTTGCTCACTTTCAGAGCCTTGTGGGAAAAGAAACTATGTAACATGTGGTTTACCGTGTCTTCCTCGGGAAGCCTCAGCCAGCATCACATGACCATAGTCACACAACCCACTTGGAGCGGGCCGGCTGTTTATTTGAACTGCCCCTCCAAATGACTTTTATTATTTGGGTAGTTTGGATCAAAACCAGCAGTACTGTTTTCTCACCTGGTTTTCCATAATAATAGAACCAAGTATTGTGGACCAATGATTTTCAAAAGCTTTTGCCTAATGGCCTTTTCTTCGGGCAGGACAGGTGACCTTCCCTTCTTGCCTTACCCACTGTCCCCCACCCTTGCCAGCTCTGGCAGAAATGGAGGGAGACGACACTAAGGAGCTGATGTATGGGTTTTATTAAGGATCATGTGTAGATTATTAATTCCTATTAGAAACAAATAGGCATTCCGAATCCTTTTATAAATATTAATATTTCCAGAAAACAGCTCGGGGAACACAGGCAGGACTCTGATGGGCCTTGAGCTCCACTCTCTCTGAGAATGGTTTTTGAGCTCCACTTTCTCTGAGAACCGGGGACCTGAGCAGAATGGTCGTGTGTTGTGACCCAGGTTTCCCTTTTAAAACTTTACAGTTGTCTGAGAAACTGCAGGACACGGAGAATGAAGCCATGTCCAAGATCGTGGAACTGGAAAAGCAGCTCATGCAGAGGAACAAGGAGCTGGATGTTGTTCGGGTAAGTGTGCTGATGACCGCTGCCCCAGACGGGCATTGTGGGAAAGGTGCACTGCACCACCGGCTTTAGTCCTGGTAGAATGCGGGGTACATTCATGTCAGAGGATTGCACTGATGCAGCATGTTTATTGGAAGCATTTCAGAGGGGATACTCAGATGAAAGGTACATACAGTTAGGGTACATATACACATGTGTGTGCAATCAAATGTTGGGGGTTCAGTCCTTATCCCAGATTTTGAGAGTAACAATATTTTCCCATCTGGATGAGTCAGAGTTGATTCAGTGGATCACCCATTAGCTTGGAGGTAAAAACACAGAACGGGTTTAATTCATGCCACTTATTTATTTTTATTAGGACTTGGACTTCTTTGTATTTTCTTTTGCTTTGCTTCTACTTGAAACCAGATTTGGTGGTTGCTGTAGAAATGGTGAAATCAACACAGGCCAGACCTAATGGAATTCACCAAAAAAATTTAAAAAAAAAAAAAAAAAGACAAAGCAAAACCAAACCATTTTATTATCAGATAATCCTGCTATTTTATTTGGCCTTAGCGTTGTTTTACCTTACGTATCAGGTATTTATAGAGTGCTGTCCATGTGCTTAGAACTGTCCAGAACATAAAATCACCAAAACGCCTGGAGGGCTTTCAGGCACACGGCTTGCCTTTACACCATTGTTGATGAAATGGCACATTTTATGCGATGCTTATCATGTCTGTGTGTGTTGCTTGATTTTCTGACATGTCCTACAGTTACCTCTAGGAAATTTATTTTTTGGCACGCCATGGAAACAAAGTTGCAGCATATGGACTCAATTCAAGTCAGACTCTCAGATTATTAATAATAGACAGGGTGTGAAGAATGTTTCCCTGCCTGCTGGAGGTTTGTGGTGAGAGATCACATGTACAAGACCCAGCAAGCAAGTTCCATAAAATCCTTACACTGGGACCTTGGTGGGCCCCCAATAAAAGGAATGGGGATGGCCTTTAAATTGAAAATTGTAACTTTTTGGTTTTCTGCTAAAAGCCTAGACAGGGCTAAGTAATCAGTAGAGGGAGGCACTGGCCTGTTCTGTTAACTAAATACCGAAGGGAAAACGTTACAAGGATTGCTGTCCTAAGCTTGGTCAGGGGGGCATTGTGAAGGCCAGAGAACCCCGTTCCAGAACAATCGGTCCCTGGTTGTTGGTGAGTCGATTATTCCGTGCTTTGCAGATTTTTAATCCCAGTCTGATTTCTGTCCAAATCTGACTTAGGGCCTTTTGTCTATGGTTAACTGATATGTGTCTCAGAGTTACAAATGAATTTTAAAATAAATAAAAGGAAAACATGCCGCCCCACCCGAATACCCTCAGTGTTTTCCAGAGTCAGCTATAAAATTATTTTTGGGTCATTTCTGCCTCGTTCTTCTCCACCTGCAGGGAAAATTGCGTTAGTTGCAACTTCTTAATAGAAAGAACTATATTGACAGTAACAATTGCTAGAATATATGGCATGCATTACCAATGAGCAATTGATAATGAATGGGATTTTATAGGATCTGGCTGAGCTCCATAGGATTCCTATGAGTATCTTTTCTTTTCTTTCCTTTTCCTTTCCCCCTTTCCTCTCCTCTCCTTTTTCTTGATCCTCAATTTGCCACTCTGATGGTAGTAGGTATGAATGTCATGTGAAGATAAAACTGTTGACTGTGGACTCTTTTTGCAGGAAATCTACAAAGATGCAAATACCCAGGTTCACACATTAAGGAAAATGGTCAAAGAAAAAGAAGAAGCCATTCAAAGACAGTCTACCCTGGAAAAAAAGATTCATGAACTGGAGAAACAAGGGACCATTAAAATTCAGAAGAAAGGGGATGGGGACATCGCCATCCTGCCGGTCGTGGCTTCTGGCACATTGTCCACGGGGTCAGAAGTGGCCGTGGGTAACTTTGTGGGACCAGTAACGGGGGCCGCCTCCTCGGGACCCCTGCCCCCCCCTCCTCCCCCACTACCTCCATCGTCGGACACACCTGAAGCAGGTAAGAAGCCTCGGTGGGAGAACTGAGAGTGTTGGGATATTTGTATTTCTTCTTTTATCCACTGTGTATTTATGTCCTTTGTCTGCTTTTGTTGGCTGGTTCTTTATCTGATTTTAAAACTGATGTTTTGAGATTAAGCTTCTAAAGCTGAAGCTTTCACGTATGTTGCAGTATATTCTTCATTTGCCAGGGGGATTGTATAGTCTTTGAAAAAAATTCCCGTGTCCTTTTCAGTGTTTTGCTTTTGGATACTTAATGTGCAACGTGACATCCTGCCGGTGAAACCCTTCCCCTGTTTTCAAAGGCAATTTGTTTCTTCTTTTTCGCTAGTGCAAAATGGTCCAGTCACGCCACCCATGCCGCCACCGCCCCCGCCCCCTCCCCCTCCCCCCCCCCTCCTCCCCCGCCGCCCCCTCCTCCTCCTCTCCCAGGCCCTGCAGCCGAGACTGTGCCTGCTCCTCCTTTACCACCCCCTCCTCCTCCCTCTGCACCCCCGCTGCCTGGGACATCCTCACCCACAGTGGTTTTCAACTCAGGATTAGCAGGTAAGAGCCCGGAATTCAGACCCAGGTGCCTGTGTTAAGAAATACTCACTTGTGTTACCTCCAGAGGCTTTTAAAGCCTCGCTAAAAGTCCAGGTCTCTTGCAAACCCATGTACCTCCTCTTAGTCTGAGAGCAGGGCTGCTGATGTGGCCAGGGCAGGGGAAGCCCTGCACAGAGGCGTTTGTCTCTGGGTAGCTGTTGTTGTTCTCTCTCTAGCAGGCAGTCCTGATTTTTGCAGATTTCCTGCCTTCCACTCTCAACACCTAGAAAAGGGAAGAAAGACAAGTTCCCTTCTTAGGAATCAGTGCATTTTCCTGGATTCATCGACCACTTGTGGGCATCTGTTTGCCAGGGCTCTGACACACGGTGCTTCTGGTGCTCTTGGCTCTGTTTTTGGAAGGTATTCACAGTGTCATTTCCAAAAGGGGAAAATGGCTCTCTGTGTCATTGCTCGATGTGGGCTTCCAGGCACGTCTTCTATGCATTTGAAGACATCAGAATTCACTCTAGTGCGACTGAAGCTTCAAGGGAAGCATTGCCAACAGTGGGATCTCCGTGCCTTGAAACGCTTCTGAATCGTGCCTGCTGCTCTCCTGCTAACCAGGAGAGAATGTGGCATCCCCACCTCATAGGAGATGAACCGGGGCATGGGTGGGGTGGGAGGGAGAGAGTGGTTCTAAGGCTTTGAAATGGGAGTTCTGATTTTTTGGCTCAGGGAAGTGAATTCTTACTCTTTTCTAAAATACCACAAGCCATTTTCCCTGTCATGAAGCATTTCCCTGGCATCTTGAATAGCTCTGAGCTTAGTCGGACCATCTCTGTGACATCAGATAATTCTGCTTCCTCCTCCATTTCAGTCCCTTTATGAGGTCTCATTTCCAATGAAGAACTACCACTGTGATAGGTGCGGTAGTTCTCAGAGCCTTCTGTCCAATGTCTAATGGCCGCCTTAGCTGTGAGAGATTTCCTGGACTGCCCACCCTATCCCCCAGAGTGTCCCATCAGCGGCTCTACCGGCCAGTCAGTAGCACTAATTCGTCCTAGTAATGGAAGGTCTTTTGGGCCCCAGAAAGCCTCCCAGAGGCGCCTTGTTCCACACCGAGTCTGTTGTGTTTCCTTCCACTCCAACTTCCATAAACTTGTCCAGGAAACAAATAGTGTTCACAGAGTTGCTTAGGTAACTGAGTCGGTTGGGCATCTGCCTTCAGCTCAAGTCGTGATCCCAGGGTCCTGGGATCGAGTCCCGCATCAAGCTTCTCAGCGGGGAACCTGCTTCCCCAGAGAACTCTGCTGCTCCCCTTGTTTGTGAGCGTACTCGCTCTCTTTCTCTGACAAATAAATAAAATCTTTTAAAAAAAGAGTAATGTTCACAGTAATCCAGTGATTTAGCTCTATTGTTCAAGGTCAGTACCATCTACTACTTTCTTCTAGAACTTATTGCTTCCTAAAGCAAAAGTGGAAGGTGGCCGTCATGGAGTGTGAAGACCTATAGTTGGCATGTGCGCTTGGCTTACGGATGAGGCTTCCCTCGTAGCATCCTGAGAGCACTCACCATGGCCCGTGGCTGCTTCGGTGGCTCTTGTCGGCACCACTTCCTTTCTCTTTGGCACAACCTACCACAATAGAGCCTCCATTTCCATTCGTCCAAGCTCTCACCTGGAACTCAGACCTGCCTTGGCGTGAGGCTGAGGTGTGCAGGTCCAGGGCTCCCTTCAGTAATGGGTCTTGTCCTCTCTGGACTCTTACCACAACTCAGTTTTAAACACTTGCAGCCTCTCTTGATTACCTCAGCTCTGTGGCGTGGAACTTTCTGTTTAGCTAATGACCAACTGCTGCCCTCAGGAGTGCTGCCGTTGGAGGGTGTCTTACACCATTTTTAGAGGGCTGTGCATGGAACTTAAGAAACTTCTCTTTGGTGCCGTAAGTGTCCATTAAACAATGACAAGATGTTCTGTTTTACAAGCTCTAAGGATTATAAGACCGTTAGGTAGCACATTATATGAGATGTGTTGCCAGTGTGTGGGGTAACTTTCTCCCTGGAATTAAGAGGCCAGACAGATTCAGGATGTCCCAGTAGAGGCAAGGGACAGAGCTGAGATGATATGCCACGGGCTCCTGGAACCCAGAAGCCTGTGACATTGCTAGGCCTTGGATCGTTGGGCAACAGGACCCTTGGCCTCTCTCTTCTGTAGGAAATGAGCTGTCGTGTGCGTGGTGGCCAAGACAGGGCACCTGAATGAAGTCCTCTAATTTTATCTAGTGAATTTTTCTTTGCATTTTATAGAGAAAATAATATAGCATGGAATGTATATTTGAAGCGTTAGGCTTACTTCCTCACATCTGTGCTAGAGCAGCGTGGCTCCCATTTCCCGTGTCGGTCATGTGCAACAGATGGCTGGGCGGTCTGTAACCTTTGCTGTCTCTTTGGGAAAAGGTGCATTGTAAGTTCACAATGAGAATTTGTACTTGGCCGATGATGTTTTGTTAAAACGTGACTTGTATCTTATGGAATACACAGCACGGTTCAATATGGCTGTTTGGGACCACGATAATGAAATCATTTTTTCCCCTCTTCTAAGAAGGATTACTTCTTAAAACAGGATAGTGAGTGAGTCTTCAAGGCAGGCCTGAATGGAAATGAATTTTTGGCTCTGTGCTGCCTTGTGAAATGTGTCCAAGAAGCATGAAATTCTCTGCTAAGAGTGCGTGAACTGTTGAGCGGCTTGACTCTAACCATATCTAATATATAATTTTTTTTTTTTTTGTATTTTCTTGTTCTTTCTGCTTCCACAAAAGATGGGCCAATCAAGCTTTTCTGTAGGTTGCTCCTCACTGAGTGTTGTTTGCCGTGTGTTTCTGTTGGTCACACTGTGCTTTGACATCTTCTCACTCCCATCTTACACTGAACCATCGCATTTGGACCTTGTATGTGCGGGAAGTCTTGCGTTGGCTGACTGTTGGTCCAGGTTTGCCCACACATTTTAGTAAAAGAGATGAGGGCTCTGTAAGCAGGCAGCCTGGGTTTCATATGACATATTCCTTTCTCCCAGAGAGAAAAAGAGTGCCCCCCCCCTTAGTTTAATGGTCAGAGCTGAATCTAAGGCCTCAGCTCTAGAAGGATTTTAGACTTATTCTGGGGGGAGAAAGGATAGTTGCTCCTCAGAACAAGGACAAGCTGCAAGGTGCTGCTTTTCCAGGCCCTTCCCACTGGTCTCTGGCTCTCTCTTTGGAACACACGCCTACCCACACAAAGCCACTCCTTTAGCCTGAATGCTGCGAGCACAGTGTCTATCATGGTCACCTCTAGGCCCCTCTGCTATAACCCACTCCCCACGCCCCAGTCGGAGTTAAGACAACTTTCTAAAGATAACATTTTTTTTTTTTTTTGGCCTGTGTTCTGATCTCAGGCTTACTCGTAATTTTGCTGATGAGTTCAGAGTAGGGTAGCTGCAGACGGAGTAACTTTCAGCGCGTGTCCTGGGGCCCGTGGTGTCCATGGATGTATGGCGGAACCAACTGGCAAGGACCCGCCAGCTCAAGATTGTGAGAGTATCCCTGCTCAGCTTCTCTCCTGCTCCCCCTTCTCCGTCTGTATGCCAGGCTAGAGGAGGGTCTCTTCCTTTGTCCCACGGAGGACACAGGTTTTCCTGGGCAGTGTAGACCAAAATGAAGTGTGGTGAGCAGTCCAACAGTGTCGGGTGGTGGGGCCTCTGGGGTCATGGTGGTAGAAAGGCCTGGTTTGGCAAAAGCTATGTTTCTGTGTTCTTGCATGCTTTTGTTGGATTTATCAGATGACATTCCTGCTGTGTATGTGGCCTTCATAACTCTGGAGGAATGGCAGGCAGCCAGGGAAGAGCCCAGTGTGCGTTGGGTTTATTTTGTTCTATACTGTCCTTCACCCTCCCTTATGATGGCAGGACGCTAATGATGGCAAATAGTGGAGCTCCCAAGTAACGTGGTGGCAGCTCAGGACAGACTTAAGAAAAAAAAATGTATGTATGTATATGTATATATGTATATGTGTACATATATGTATATACGCGCGCACACACACATACATGCATATATAGAGACACACGTGTGTGTGTCGATGGTTTGGGGAGACTTCCTTATGATGTGTAATGAATTCATGGAATTTTTAATGAATTTACTTTTTTTTTAAAGCTCATTTCCCTGCAGTAAGAGGAGTTGACAGTTCCTCACCTGACCCCTCAAAGATAGATATCCCTTCTTCTCCATTAAGAGGTTTTCTGCGTTTTTCATGGGTTCGTGGATGCCTTCTAGTCACATGTAGCTGACTCCTGGGAAGAAATTGCTCTTTAAAGAAACAGGGAAGGGACCGTGGCCATCCTCAAAAAGCAATACTAATCCTGATTTCTGAGTACCACTTCTGTCATCTTAAATCTTTTCTATTTTGAGCTGTTTGTGGCCCTTGACCTGGTTGAAATAGCTCAGTGTCAGTATAATCCCCGTTGTCAAAATGGTCCATGAGAATGCGTTGCTGCAACAGAAAGCCGGCCTTCTTGATGTTACATTCCTGGTGGTGTAGATAGCCGCTGCCTGCAGTCTCTGATCGTCTTTAAAGATTGGTTTGGAAATATGAGTTCTGGAACCAAGAATATAGGATTTCACAGTCTGACTCACACTCACTAGTGTCCCAGAGCATGTGTTCTTCCTGCTGCCTAATAACATTATTAATCATTTTTGCTCCCCAATACTTTGTCTTAAGCATTGTCCTAACATTGTCGAGTGTACCGCAGTAATCCATTTGTCTACATTTAAAAGAAAAAAAAAAAAATCAACCCCTGGCTGTTAGACAACTTTACCATCATGTTGCATCGGTCAACCAAATGATGCCCTGAAATTGCTCTAAGCCAAAGCCAGGCATGGTGTTTTCTGTGCTTATAAACACTTGGGCGCCTCTTGCCTGTGTTCCTCCAGTGTTAAAGTGTCATCTGCAAGGACTGTTCCCTGATTGTCCTTGAGGATCGTGGGGTTTTGGTGATGTTTTAATTTCAACCTCTCTGACTTCTGTAGCTGTGAAAATAAAGAAGCCAATCAAGACGAAATTCAGAATGCCAGTTTTTAACTGGGTTGCCCTGAAGCCAAATCAGATCAATGGCACGGTCTTCAACGAGATTGATGACGAGCGGATTCTGGAGGTATCTTTCTTGTGGGTTAGGGACAGGGAGGGCTCTCTGGGCAGCAAAGCTGAAATGGGTGCCCTGCTAACCTGGAAGGTTCAGTGATACAATGTTAATGTTTTAAATGCCTTGATGTAAAGAAGACAAGAATTTTTATATTGGAGAATGAAATTGGACACTGTTTCGTAAGGTGGTTTCAAAACTGTGTTTAAGAAGTTATGTTACCATGGAGTGGTTATGATTCTGGAGTGGTTGTGATTGTCTTTAGTGAATGCCACAAAATATCTATCTGACATGAGCTCTGCTCTCCATTTATAATAGGGCATAAAAAGACCCTTTATTGAACTCTCAGTGAATAAGAACTCAGTAATCACACAGTCTCTGGTTTGATAGATAGTTCTAGTCTGTGGTGGCCAGCCCTGCAAGGTAAGTAGTGAAGAGCCGTTGAGTTGGCCAGATGGGATCAGTTCTCTAGTTGAGACGTTTGAGATGTATGTGTGGCCTACGTCGTGTCGTAGCACAAACAGGAAAATAGAGTAAGCCATGATCAAAGGCAATATTGAGTAGAAAAAGTCAGTTCTTTGATGCTTACACTTAATTTTTAAGTGTAATCTGGTTTGCCTATCTCATCTCTCTCTACTCCAGGATTTAAATGTGGATGAATTTGAAGAAATATTTAAGACGAAAGCCCAGGGTCCTGCCATTGATCTTTCTTCAAGCAAGCAGAAGATAACACAGAAGGGGTCCAACAAAGTGACATTACTAGAAGCAAATAGGGCCAAAAATCTTGCCATAACGTTAAGGAAAGCTGGAAAGACCGCCGATGAGATATGTAAAGCTATACATGTGTAAGTTCAGGACATTCTGGAACATTCAATCTAGTGAATTTAGGGTAAAAGTAAAAACAAGGAAGTTATGATTTGTAGATAACAAAAATATCTCAATAGTCGGACAAGATGGAAAACAATTCTTGATGTCCACATACCAAAGTTTCCCTTTGTTACATTATGTGTGATTTCAGAGTTGAATGGAATGCTAGCACTAAGGAGGCAGGCCAGAAATCACCCTTGGGAGTGCCGTACTTGAGTGAAAACTATTTTAGAAGAGTAACAACTGGATTGTGACATCATTTGTTAACTTTGTTAACATTGTTAACTGGGTTTGCTTTCCAGCAACTCATACCTATGAGGAGTGGAGAATTACAGATGCTAAGAAAAAGGAGAGACTGTCTGTTTGCTCTGGAGTATCTGAATTTTCTCTTGATGTGTTGAATGCAGATTTGATGGCATTTGTGGAATGATACAAGTCAATGCCAGATGCAAATGTGATACAGATGCATATTTTAATTCATTACAATAGGAATGTGATTCCTGTTTCTCTTAGTAGCTTTCGGGAAATTTTGAAGTTCAGTTCTTTTCTTATCCCTGAACTGCAGAGAAGCATTTGTTTTATTTACTTTTCTATGAGAGGAATCTTTCTGCCCTTCTTGTGGCCATGATGACTTTCAAATATGCCAAGGAACAAATATTTTAGGTGTGTTAGGAATGAATCCGTTTTAAACTGGTAGATTTAAATTTTGTAAATTTTGGTAAAAGATTCTTAGGGGACTCTATGACCCTCAGAAATCATTTGTTCCAATTTTGTGTCCTCAGTCAGGATCAAAATCGAATAGTCCAGTCTATCCTATATTCTGTTCTGATGTCTGATGTTGAAACATAATAGGCATTCTGGATTTTAATCTATATATGCTATATTCATCATGACGATTAGATGTAATTATGTTATTTTTGCTGGACAAAGATTGTCCAGGGAAGATAACAGAGATTGTGGCAAATATTCTGTTTGTTCAAACTGAGCATATAGCTAAAAAAAGACCTGATACTCCTTTAAGGGATGTATTCATTTAAGCCAAAACATCCATTTAGTATAGGCATTTGGATACATTTATTTTCTAATGTAGAGAAAATAGCCCAGGCTGTTGGTTTAATTGAAAAATATTGGGGTTTAGCAGATAGTCTGTAATTGTGTGTGTAATATCAGTGTCACTAATTAGCAGTACTTCATATGCCTTAAGAATCATGTCCTTCGCCTGGGTGGCTCAGTTGGTTGGACGACTGCCTTCCGCTCAGGTCATGATCCCGGAGTCCCGGGATCGAGTCCCGCATAGGGCTCCCAGCTCCACGGGGAGTCTGCTTCTCTCTCTGACCTTCTCCTCGCTCATGTTCTCTCTCACTGTCTAAAAAAAAAAAGAATCATGTCCTTGAACCCCTTAACCGTCAGTTGCTTCAGCCTTTCTTCTCGTTCTTTCTGTCATTTACTGTTGATTTCTGGAGACTTAGAACTGTAATACTAGGTTAAAAACCAAGTATGACTGTTGTGATAAGGTCTGGGTTCTCAGAAAGGACCGTTGAGGCTGCTCGTTGGGCGGTCAGGAGCCAGTACAAGTGGTATCTTCACCATTCATCCGTAGACACCATCAGTTCATTGTGTTGGTGGTTGACGAGCAGACCAAATGGTGTGGTTGAACGGGTAGGAGGTTTTCTTTCTAACACTGACATGTCCACATCTGTCTTCAGATTTGACTTGAAGACATTGCCTGTAGACTTCGTAGAATGTTTGATGAGGTTCTTGCCAACTGAGAACGAGGTGAAAGTGTTTCGGCTCTATGAGCGGGAAAGGAAGCCCCTGGAGAACTTGTCAGATGAAGACCGGTTCATGATGCAGTTCAGTAAAATTGAGAGACTCATGCAGAAGATGACCATCATGGCCTTCATTGGGAACTTTGCAGAAAGCATTCAGATGCTGACTCCTGTGAGTGGACCAGCTCTGGCAGGGGAGAGGGTCCAAAGAGATATAGAATCATTTCTTTCTTTTTTTAGTCTCTTCGAGAATTGTACTTCACACCATGGGCTGTAAAGACTCCTTCCCAGAACTTTCTAGATTGCATTTTTATTTTGGCCATTTTTTTTTTTTCACATTGTATATGCCAACTGAATGTGAAAATGGTGAATTTCCATTTTCCATATTGCTATTCTCCTCCACAGAATGCCATTTACTGTGTCTAGGCATGTCCTCTAGGTTTCCACTTCAATACATGGGATTAGGAAAATAATTTTCTCAAACTTGTTCCCCCCCCGAAGACACCAGTCCTCTGACTGACTGGGTTGGCAAGACTGAAAATGTTACTTTCATTTTTAAAAATGATCCTGTATCTTTAATGAACAGACTTATTGACTTAAATTGGGAGCATTATAAATTTACCATAGGAGTCTTTTTCCTTGGCAGTGTGTTATAGTACACCATGGTGATGGAAAAATAGTAGCCAACCATCTCTTGTTTCTTTGTGTTAATCTGATACAGACTTATGAATGTTGTAAACATAAATATCAGAAATAGTTCTTTCCCAGTTCTGTTTCTAAATACGCTTTTGTTAATTACTGATTACAGTAGCATGTCTGTTCACAACATGTTCTCAGGACTTCTGGAGAGTGATCATATTCCTTTGCTCTTTTGTTTTCATTCCTGGACAGCTCCGTTGATTTAAAAATGCATTGTCTTACGTGGTTCGAGGTAGTGGGCGGGGGATTGAGTTCTGCTAGAAAATGCTGTTGACTCCAAGCTCTGAGTCCCATCAGTCACAGATTTTGTGATGAGCAAGATCTGACATTTCTTCTCATTTCAAATACTTTGAGAGAAGAGCTTGCATGTGAAGATAATGGTCACCTAAGACCCTAGCAGGATAACATAAATTTTTTACATTGAGGAAAAATAGAATTTCAACATTAAAGCTTTAATCTAAATGCAGGTGTGTTTCTTCTGTGTTAAATTTTAGTTTCTAATTAGAGTTTCTTATTTTTAACATGTCTCTTTTTTTCTCTCCCCTCCCTGTCCTTCCTTTGAATGGAATCTAGCAACTGCACTCAATTATAGCAGCATCTGTTTCTATAAAGTCGTCCCAAAAACTCAAGAAAATTCTGGAGGCAAGTGAAGTTTTCCTCATATACGTGTAGGGAAGAGCTGACTTGTCAGCCGAATTCCTTGGCCTGGGATGCTCTACTGATGGGCTTCTCTCTCTCTCTGTCTCTTTTTTTTGCAGATCATCTTGGCCCTTGGAAACTATATGAATAGCAGTAAACGAGGAGCAGTTTATGGATTTAAACTTCAGAGTTTAGATCTGGTGAGTGAACTAAAAGAAATACAAGAGCTATATAAAGGACAAAACAGTTGGCAGAGACCAAGTCCCAGAGTCCGCTTTTGGAAATGGGGGTAGGATGTTGTAATGAACATTGCTAGTTGGAGAATCAATT
This sequence comes from Mustela erminea, assembly GCF_009829155.1. Lineage (NCBI taxonomy): Eukaryota > Metazoa > Chordata > Mammalia > Carnivora > Mustelidae > Mustela > Mustela erminea. Next base: position 50,332,140 of record NC_045621.1, read on the forward strand.
GGTATAAATTTTCTGGAACATCATTTGGCAGCGAGCACATAGAACCTTAAAAATCCTCATGCCCTTTGACCCAGTGTTTCCATGTCTGGGACTCTTTCCTCAGGAATCTGAATTATGAATGCTTTATTTATTTTATAATTGCAGATAATAAGCAACAATATGAAGATCCAATATTTGGGGAAATTATTAACTATAATAATAGTTAATATGGTAAACTATTCTTTAACTCTTAGAATGTTTGTGAAGAATTTTCAAAGGGATGGATAATTTTGTGTCTGAAAAAGGGTGTAAATTGCATGGACTGATTGAGTTCACCCAAGTAAAATATGTAGGAAAAACCTGAATGGAATTAGGTTAAGATATTAACAGAGAGGTTGAACAGAATTAGGGTTTTTTTTTTTTCAAAGTGCTTCTTTTTACTTTTCTGTATTTTCTTAATATATATATATATTTTTTCTAAACATGTATATATTCTAAGTACATATATGTTATTCATATATGTATATATATATATATAAAATATTATATTTCTGGATGGAAAAGAGTGTGCAGCTTTTCAGTCATCTGATTTAGATGGGCAGGCCTAGAGAAAATCCTCTGTGGATTCCTCTCCCCACAAGGCTGTGCGGGGCTAGCGTGGCTTCCACATGAGGAGGTTGGGCAGTGGGCTGAGTCCCGAGCCCTGGGGAGACACGGCTGTTTGGTAGGGAGTGTCCAGTTGAGTCCCAGTCCTGCCCGAGAGGGGCATGTGCGGCAAGCCCCGCTGCCGTGTGTCACGGAGGCCGGGGAAGAAGAACGAGCTGAGCTAGAATCGTGCCGACCGCGCTACGAGAGTCCTGCCTTGTGGGCAGTACCTGCACGCCCGCTGATTCTGTGCTCACTCCTCTGCTCCTTCACCCTCAAACTGGTGACTTCCGACCTTTTAGCCAGGGGAGGTGGTGTGGCAGATGTGCAGTGGGGTGGTTTCAGGTGAGTGGAGATGCGTGTGGGAATCGTCCCCGACACCGAACATACCCCGGGAGAGAAGTCCTGTGGTCTCCTTTACAAGTCAGTGGGCTGGTTTAGTGAAGAACATGTCCAGGCTTGACCCTCCCACGGGAGGATTTTTTGGTCCACTTTGGGGTGCTGTACTCTGAGTGGAAGGACGTCATGGTGGGGGGCAAGCTCCCCATCCTCCTTCGCTCTAACTAACCCGTATTCCTTTTGTTTTCAGCTCTTAGATACAAAGTCGACAGACCGAAAGCAAACACTGTTGCACTACATTTCAAATGTGGTAAAAGAGAAATATCACCAAGTGTCCCTGTTTTATAACGAGCTTCACTATGTGGAGAAAGCTGCCGCAGGTACTTGGCTTTGGCTCTTCCTGCTACCCCTGGGGATCAGGTGCCTTTAAACATGGGTCCCGGGGGAGCCATCCCCTGCTTGACCGGTCTTCGGAACCCCTTTGAAAGGCAAGGTGAAAGTCTGAAGCTCTTGGCCGAGGTCCGTAGGCCATGGTGTTGCCCACGCCTGGGAGCCATAGCGACTAGGGACACAAGGGAGACCTCTCTGTGTCCTCTGTACAGAGTCGGGGCTCTGGACCTTGGGCCACTTACGTCTTCCTTTCAGTGTCCTTCTCAGTCTGTTGCTGTTGTTGAAACAGGAGAGTGAAGATCTGAAAGTCCCCCCCCCCCCAAGAAACACTTGAGTTTGATTTTGGGCTGTCCCACTTGCTCAGGTGTGGTAGTTCCCAACATTGTGCCTTTAGCATGAGCACAAGCTAAATTATCAGTACTTTCGGCTGTTATTTTGCCGTAGCAGTTATGCATTTTCTCATTTAAATCATCAAGTGATTCTGGGGTAGCTGGCCTATAATGGGTATGTAATGGTATCCCCGAGTTACAGGTGAGAAAACTGACATTTTCAGAGGTTCCATAGCGTGTCCGAGGTCACAGGGGTAGAACGTGATGGAAACAGGACTAGAGCCCACATCTTCTCACTTGGTGTAGTGTCTAATGAAGCGTGTCCTCTCCAGAGACCATTCGGCTAGAAAAAGGAACCAGACGCACGTTGACCCCAGAGTTGGTTACATACTGGAATTCTCACATTAAGTTCTTGAACCCCAAGCAGCCAAGGTGTTTAGTATAAATTCACATTCCTGGGGCCTACTTCAGGCTTAGCGAATCGAATTTTTGTGGGCAAGGCTTTCTCTGACTTCCTCAAAGTAAACGGCTGCTCCGCTTGTGTTGTTACCACAGAGCACGCCGCCACACCACTCTTGCACACAAGATTTCTCCAATTTTATTCTAACAGTTTGCATGTCCATTCCAACTTGTGCATTTATGAATATAATCGAGTTTTCATTATAATTCCCCTAGGCCCTAGCAAATTGCTGGGGGGCGGAGGTAAATGAGCGAGGGAATGAAAGAGATGATGCGGTGCTAACTGGGGACAGATGCCCAGGGAGCCCTAGTGGAGGCGCCCAGGCAGGCGGGACAGAGGCAAGCCGGACTGATGTTTTGACTGTGAAGGGCTGTGAGGTGCAGGCTGTGACAGGCCCGCTGAGGTCAAGGCTCAGGAGGCAGTGATTTTCCTCCTTCCAGGTTTCTCTTTGCCTAAATTAGGGATTCTTTAGCATCACAATGAACAGAATTGTGTCAGCAAAAATTTTTGTTTTGGCCGTTTTGTTTGGCCCAACTGCGATTCCCCAGAGGTGCTGGAAAAAATCAGTCTGGGAAGGCGGAGTTCCAGACGGAGGTTCCCTGGCTGAGTTGTTCTCTGGCTGCCAGGTAAACTGACATGGAATCTTTATACCCTCACTCCTCTGTCCAGTCACTCCTTTGCCAATCCAGTGAGCCTTTCGGAGCCCCTGCGGTGTACTGGGCACTGTCCTAAGCACTGAGGAGTCGAAGTTGAGTAAGACTGTGAGTCTAGCAAGGGAAAAACCTGACTGCCTCATGGAATTCATCCACTTGCAGAGCAGAGATGGGCTGCGGGGGGCTAGAGGGAGGGCCCAGAAGGTATGAGGAAGGCACCTGCTCCGGGAGGGTGGCCACACAGGAGATGGAAAGGCTGTGCTGAAAAACCCTTCTGAAGCAGGGAAGGCTTCTTTGAGAAAAAGCCTGTCCAGGGTTACTTTGTTTCTGGCGGGCAATGGCACTCAACTTGGACATCTCAATGCTGCCCCCTGCTGGAGAGCCACGGGAATGTAAATGAGGTCAGAGTGCAGGAGGATCAGATCTTGGGCCGCCACACAGTTAAGGAGTCTCTGAGCCTACAGACCAATAGGTTCTCCTCTCCCGTAAGAGAAATGGGATAGCGGGGTATAGTCCCAGGGTGTGGAGTCCATGGTTGTTCGCTGAACTCCATTTTGGCCACCTTCTAGCTGTACGATATAGGGCAGGCCATGTAACCTACTGATGCTATTTGTTGTTGTTGCTGTTGTTGGCAAATCGAGCTAATAGTGTAAATGAATTAGTGCATATATGGAAGCTAATGCAGTGCAGGGTAGCGAGCACTAGTAACTTATTCATAAAGTAAGGTCTCTGCTCCGAAAGATCTAAGGCCTGAAGCCCCTAGGGTCTAGTGACCCTAGGAATCCACTGAGAACTGGGCATACCAGCCAGACTCGCTGTGGTTTTGACATTCACGGGGACATTGCTGTCTCTGCTTCAGTCTCCCTCGAGAATGTTTTACTGGACGTCAAGGAGCTCCAGAGGGGCATGGACTTAACCAAGAGGGAGTACACCATGCACGACCACAACACGCTGCTGAAGGAGTTCATCCTCAACAACGAGGGGAAGCTGAAGAAGCTGCAGGATGACGCCAAGATAGCACAGGTAAGGAGCTGTACCCTGACCACGCACAGCGATGTGTTTGGATCCCTTAAACCCACTTGGGTGCTGGCCTGGCTCTGGGGGAACATGGCCCTCCGTCTGCTGAGGGTGGGTTTCTTCTTTAGCTAATGACTCCCTTGGGTGAGCTCTTTCTGAATATTGTCCCTGTTCTGTTCACTGTCCTCTTCTGATCTGGAGTCTTCACCCTGTTCTGTAGAGGTCCTCCCTCTCTCTTGCTCCTCCCCTCTCACTCCCAGGCTCCCTCTGCGTGAGGCCGGGATTCATTTCGGCCAGCGTGTGTCGTTCCTGTGCTTTGCAAAGCACTTTTCCTTCCCAGCGTGTTGGGTTTCTGTGGGCCTTGACCTCAAAATCTCATGCTACCCCAGGGGTTAAGTTTACAGCCTTGAAAAAATAGCCCAAGTGGACTGCATGCCATCACAGAAGGGAAGGCAGAGTGTGGTGGGGACTCAACGCAGATGGGGTGGGATGGCTCCCAAACGAGGCTGTCCCGTGCCAGGAAAGCGTTTAAGCAGAGACCTGAGTGTCTCTGAGGTGGGGACACTGTAAGGTGCATTGAATTAGCCAGTGGGGATCAGAGTCAGAGCGACTTTTGAGATCCCTTCTAACCCTGTGTCCCGTGGCCTTAGGAAGCTCTTGAAAGGGGTAGTTCCTCGTGTGTGTGTGTGTGTGTGTGTGTGTGTGTGTGTGTGTGAAAGAAAGAGAGAGAGACCTTATGTAGAAACACAGTTGGTCCCAGAGATGAATCCTGTGTGGCATCTTTGCCTTCTGCTCACCTTTGCCTCGGTTTTCAGAGGACCCAGGAGACCCCAGAGGATCATGGGAGTGGGAGGGGCCGCAGGAATGCTGTGGCAGTGGCTGGATCCCCCCTGCTGCTCTTCCCCCAGGGGTCAGGTTCACATGCTGGACTTTATGAAACTTGAGGAGTTTGCTTCTTTACAGGATGCTTTTGATGATGTGGTGAAGTATTTTGGAGAAAACCCCAAGACGACTCCACCCTCTGTCTTCTTTCCCGTCTTTGTCCGGTTTGTGAAAGCCTATAAGGTAAATAGGAGTGTGGGGTCCTTTCAAGCCTTCCTTGGTGCTGGTCGTCAAGGGGGTGTCCTCCAGACCTGCGTCTGGTCTCTGGTCTCCGCTGCTGTGTGGTGGCCTCCCCTGTTCCTTCAGGCAGCAGATCTGGGAAGTCAGCGTGAGTCCAAACAGTCTCTACTCCTGTGGGGGCTGCGTGTTCCTGGGGCCCTCAGCCCACCATGCTCCCTGTCTCCAGCCAGCCAGGCCTGCGGTTCAGCCTAAAGACAAAAACTCTTGATTGCCCTTTGGGGCAAGTGAAGACACTCCAGAACCATCCCTTCCTCACTGACTGTTCACTCTTGTGAGGGCAGGTAAAGGACTTAGAAACTCCAGGCTTCCCATGCGGTTGTTGGACAGGTGAAAGGAGTGGCCTCTGGCCTGTGGCAAGGGTACTGTAGCTGAGGTCAGGGACATCCTGCTCGTGCGTGTCCTGCCCAAGCCGTTAGGTCATCTAGACCAGTATTTCTCTGGCGTGGACTGAAGGATGGTGCTAGGTAGAATGCTTGCTGTCTGTTTCCTCATCTGGACCAACAGTGGCCCTTCCTTTAAATAGCCTGTTTGACACAATCCAGGTCTTGAAAAAGCATGTGACCCAAAGAGGCATGTGTTGGAAGAATTTGTTCCTTGAGAAAGAATAAGTGGGGGGATTGGGGGGAGGTGGTTGTTAGCGGCTGTTAGTGGCTGTTAGTGCCCTTAGGAGACATTGCAGGCTGTACTCGCCAAGGTTGTCTAAGTATAACCTCAGGAATGTTGGTGGAGGAAGGAGTGTGATTATAGGGGAGGAGGGATGAGGCTTTTTTTTTTTTTTAAAGCTTCTATTTACTTTGAGGAAGAGAACATGAGCGGGTTTGGGGGGAAAAGGGAGAGGGAGAAGCAGACTCCCACTGTGCAGGGAGCCTGATGGGGGCCTCAATCCCAGGACCCTGGATCATAACCCAAGCCAAAGGTAGATGCTGGGGAGCCACCCAGGTGCCCCAGGTCTTCTACCTTTTTGAGAAACAATCTCTTGGATATAGTGGGTCACTTCTCTAGCTCCAGAATCGTCCTTTGGCCTTTTCCTGAAATTCAGAAGGTTACATTATTTATTTACTTATCGTGTGGCAGTGATGTCACAAGCTGTTTGCAGAAAGGAAAGGGAGGCTGAACCCGAACACAGGACAGAGACCTGGACGCTGGAGGTGGTCTCTGGTCCCCAGCCACTGCTAACCATGTGCTCGGGGTTCACTGGCTGGAAATGCCTGTGCCCTGCAGACGTGACTCACAGTGATTCTTGTTATGTGCTAGGACCACATTTCTTCACATAAAAAACTGTGAGCCTGAGGTCTGTACAGAAAAATATGGGCTATTTTAAAATTGTAGAATATAAATTGGGAAGTGGGTCTGGTTGGTCCCAAAGCCCGATACTGCAGCAGGGGTATAGCAAAGGACAAAGCGAAGTTCCTTGGTGACCTGTGTGGGGTGGCGCAGGTCAGAGCCTGTCAGTGAGCCGCTTCCACATTGTCGTTTCACCCCGTGTTCTGTTAGGGGGCTCCGAGGGGTCTCTGGCAGGCAGTGGCGGTGTGGGGTGTTTTACTGGCCATTGATACTGCACGATGAATGACTCCCAGGCTAACAGTGACCTGGGGACCTTTTGGGCAGACACTGGGGTTGTGGGATGTCATTCCTCCTTTCACTCCCCAAGTCTGAACCAGAATGTAACTTAAGGGAGAAGTAAAGGGGTCCAAAATGTAAACTTTATTCTTGATAATAGCTGGACTGGAGGGTGTGGTGAGTGTCTGTGAGCTTCTACCTCAGCCCTAAACTAGATAACTGACTCTAACGCTTCACAGCGAGACTGTTAGAAGTCTCTTTAGGGAGGCTGGCTTCAAAGCAGAGAATGTGCAGGAGAGCTGAGCAGAGGTGAGCCTGTCTTGATTTCCTGTCCCAATCGCATCAGACAAGTCACTCTGTGGCCCTTGGGAAGGAGTGAGCTATGGGGTGAGACCCCCTGGAGGAAGTAAGAGGCAAGGGAATGGAGGTTTTCCCCTAACAATGGGCAGAAGGAGAGGAATCTGAACTCTTGCTTTTGGAAAAAACTATAGGTAGGTGGACAGGTTCCGGAAGCAAAACAAGCTCACATGGAAATCCCAGAGCAGAGCTGCCTGGATAGTTTCCATCCACATCTCTGGGACGGGCTGAGAAGCAGTGTGTGTGTTTGGGGCGGGGGGCGGTCCTCAGGAAAGACTTTCTGGACAAGGTACGTCATGATTGCTGGATGTTGAGGAGATGTGATAGAGACCAACAGGGAAAGCCCGGATCAGTGTCCCTGATAAGCCTAAATGTAGATCTTGTCCCTTCCCCTCCACTCTGATACCTGGCTCGCCAACATTCTCTTAGGAGCGACTTTAAAATACCTTGATGGCTGTCATTTCCACGGACTAATCTTTGGGTTCCTTTGACTTTGCCCAGCAAGCAGAAGAGGAAAATGAGCTGAGGAAAAAGCAGGAACAAGCCCTCATGGAAAAACTCCTAGAGCAGGAAGCTCTGATGGAGCAGCAGGATCCAAAGGTGAGACGTGGCCAGGGCCTGAGACGGCCTCATTTGGGCCAGCAGGGAAGTGGGGGCAAATGCCAGACCTGCACGCATGCCTGACGGCTTTCCGCCAGGGCTTGGAAGCCGGGCTCGTGGATTTGTTGTTCATCCTTTGTTCTGCACACAGTAGAAAGAAGTGAAGAACAGGTGTGTGCAGCTTTTCCGGGCGTGCAGAGATCAGGAACTTAAGTCTTGTGGCTGTCTAGCGAGATCATGCCAGGTAGCCCGATGAGGACCTGTGGGGGGTCCAGGGAAGGCTTCACAGGGTCGCCCTTGGTGCAGCCTCCGTGGCTGGCCGCTTCACTCTGAGCAACCGGATGGAGGATTCCCGGGAGGGAAGCAGCTCGGGTGCTGCAGGCCACAGGGCTGGAGGTCACGGTGTTCTTCACCCCCATCCTCTGCACCAAAGCTCAAGAAATGGATGGTTGTCCCCAGCTGCCTCTTGTAGCCAGACTATCCAGCCTTCCCGCTGCCGCCGGCTGGAGTTCTGCGTGGTTTTCCCAGAAAGTTTTTTTTTCCCCCAGAAGCTTTCTGAGTGTTTCTCTGAGCAGGATTTGGGATGGGGCCGCTCGTGTTTTTGGCTGAGGCTGCTTGTTGGTAACAGAATGCTCAGACACAGTTTGGATCTTCTCAAGCCCCCGTGGGTGCTGGTCCCTCTCATCTCTGCCATCCTTCTCTCTCCTCAGTCTCCTTCCCACAAATCAAAGAGGCAGCAGCAGGAATTAATTGCAGAATTGAGAAGGCGACAAGTGAAAGATAACAGACATGTATATGAAGGAAAAGACGGTGCCATTGAAGACATTATCACAGGTAAAAGATATTTTCTCCTAGTAGCCCGTAGAGACCCCACTGATCCTGCCCACAGTGGACCCCTTCCACAGCTTGCTCCTTTTGGTCAGAATTTATGAGGTCTTCAAGTGACTTGGTGCAGACCCAGAATTATGGGGAAGGACTCCTTGCTAGTGTTGGAAGTAGATTCCCAGTAGCCTGTATACTGCCTGTCAGAAAACCCCAGCACTCTCTGAGAACTCTTTCGTCATTATCATTGGAACCCCACAGATTTCACCAGGCTCCTCCTCCTGATGGTTTTCCACTGTCTTGGGTTTAGTTCCCTGCTCCATTTTCTACCTTGTGGCCCCTCCCACCCACCTGCCTGACTAATAAGTACCACGGACAAGGCCCACGCAGGGTTGTGTACTAACCACGGTCAGTACAGATTTTCCCAGCACGCTCTTGAAAAGCGTTTTTAAGTCATTCAAAGTAACTGAAGACAAGAGGAAATCGGGAGCTAGAGCTTTCGTTCTGATAGGCCAACAGGCTTCTCAGGCTGCTCAGCTAGAAATGAGTGGTATCTCACCCAGCTTGGTCCTTGTCTGATTAAGTTGTAGCTTAATGCTTGCTGCTTGAATCCATTCTCCAGAGATTCTGCATTCTCTTATAGTTGAGACAATAATTGGAGCCACTGTCTGTGGCATTGGCTGCAAGTGACTTTCATGTCTGTTGCATATGAATACTGTTTTGTTTTTTTTTTTTTTTTTTTTTTTTAGCTTCCAAGATACTTACCAGTTTTTTATTGTAGAGAATTTTAAAAATACACAATGCAGAAGTACAGAGAACAGCCCGAGGAGTTCTGTATACCCATCATCTTTGAACAATTCTCAACTCCTGGCCAGTCTTGTTATGTGTCTGCTTCTACCTGCTCCCCATTCCCTAATCTCTGGGATTCTGAAGCAAATCTAAGACGTACAATTTCATCTGTATTTCAGTGTATGTGTCTTCAAAAGATAAGGATTCTACAATAAAGCAAACAATCATAGCCAGAGTATCTTTGTCACATACCTCCAAAACTAACAACTTTTTAACATCAAGTACACATTAGTCACATGTCCCCAGCTGTCCTAATTCTTTAAGAATGTAACTATCAGAATTTTGATTTCTCATTTTTTGTGAATAGCTTACCATCATAATTAGGGATCCCCAAAGCCAAAACTATCATTTTTTTTTACCAGTTCAGACCCAAGGAAATAAAATAGGTACATAGATCACTAACAGGAAGTCAGTAAGAGTTTCTGGCCTAGCGTAAAGCGGTCTCAGTCGTCAGTGGCTAGGTAAGTGGCTGGTAACATGCCTGTGTCTGTGTATGGCGCGCACACAGTCTGTACGCGCGTGCCTGCCCGTGTCTCCTTGTTCACTCTGCATTGGTTTGCACATGGCCCCTCAGGTAAAGTCCCCCATTGTTGGGCAGCTCTCTTTGTTTCCCTGGCACTGAGGGAGCTGTTCTGCTCTCAGCAAGACTAAGAGCAGGTCTTTTGGGGCTGAGCACCTATTTGACTCAATGCCGCAATAGGATTAACTTGTTGGGAGAGAAGCATCTAGCCTCGAACAGCAAGAGCTCCTTTTCCAGTAGGCTGTTCTCCATCTCGGTGACCCCGGGGTTGTCAAATGAGCAAAATCTACATTTTCTATTTGCCTGATCTCATCGTTAAGCTGCTGTTGGAGTGGAATGAGTATCTGCTTACAGATCCTACCGTTTTTATTCTCTTTAAAATATTTTTCGTTTCCCATCCGCCAAGCCCCAGACTGAGAACTATTTTAGACTTAATGAACTCACTTGGGTGTACATTGCCTTTCCCCATCTCCAGGTATGATTAACAAAGCACTAACCGTGTACTAATGTGATAGATCCTGGCTTTTTACTCTCTTCTGTTTGTCTTATTTGGCTGTCATTTTCAACGCAGTGCTGAAGACTGTGCCCTTTACTGCTCGCACCGCCAAGCGTGGCTCTCGATTTTTCTGCGAACCTGTTCTTACTGAGGAATACCATTACTAAACTATTACTCTTTCTCACCCGATGCTCTTAAAAGGTTGCTACAGATTTTTTGACCTCTTATGTCCCTCTGTATGTCTACTAGGACCCCCGAAGATGCTAGCATGGCATCTCCGTCTCTGCCATGTTGTAGTTTATGTTGCCTTCACACTGCATGGTTTTGCACGCCTGTCGTTACTGTTCACTCACTGCCACTTTCCTATGTCTGTGAATCCACGTGCCTGCAGTGGTCTGAGTGTGTGTGAGTTGAAATAATAGAATTGCTTGTAGAAATTTTTAGAACAATATTGTAAATAGAGCATGACTTTTGAGAATTAGCACTAGGATCAGCAGCTGAGTGGTTATAAGGCTTTTGGGCTAGTGCCTTTGAGTACAAAATGATAGTCATTAATAACAATAACTAACTATACCTAACATTTATTGAGCACTTGCTGTGTTTTAATAGGTTTACAGATATTAAACCAGCCTCCTTTCTGTATTCAGTTAGCATGCCTTGATAACAAAATGTGCTGTGTGCAAGTGCTCAGGAATGCAAAGTGCCCAGAAGTTGAAAAATGATATGCAGAAAGAACTGTGAACCACACACTTGTAAATTGGGACTTTCTTAACTGTCTTACGTCACCTCTAGCCATCACCCACAGTGTGGAGCTCACAGTACAAGCGAGGAACCCTGGGCACATGGAAGTCTATAAGTTGATATAGGCAAGCCATAACGTTATACCCGGCCTCTTTTCCTTCTGGGCGTCGTGCCCAAGTTCGGTTACCAGCAGTTCCACATTGGAGCAGGGCTGTGAGGCAGAAAGTGAAAACAAAGGCTTTAGGAACTTCCCATAGTCTCTCATTCACACTTCTTCACTGCGACTCTGTTCCATGTCAAATCCAGGGTATTTCTCTTGCGATGAGATGATATCTGGACCTGCTTTTTTGGTTAGGAGTGTGGCATCCAGAAATACTAATAGCAAATACCTATTATTGGAAAATGCTACTATTCTTAGAAAAAAAAAAAAATCCCAATATTTTCAAGAAGTAAACTGCTTGCCCTTGGTTCTTGATGGCTAGATAAGAAACTTCTTTGCAGTGTCCAGCTGATTAGAAAAGGGACAAGGCAAGCCCATACTCTAATTAGATATAACTCCCACGTTGAGATTGACATGGAACAGGTTACGTGTTTGTTTTGTGGCATTAACTCTTCTGTGAATTATACTTGTTATGCATGTTCCTCTGTCTCTGACGATCTCAAGAGGATGTGGTGCATTGTTGCTTGCTCTGCAGCATACTTACCCACCCGTGCTTATTAACAAGGCTAGACACTGTCATCTGCTCAGCTAATTGTTCCTGTCAGTTTTGTGGCTGGACTATCATCCTGGAGCCAAACTTCAAAGCAGCTTGGATTTGGGTGGTCAGAGAGCTGGGTGGGAAGACACTCTGATCTTTCCCTTGTTTTATCTAACACCTCTTGTATTAATGGCCTCCCATTCTCCTCCCCTGTTGGCTAACATGCCGGGTATGTTAAGCACTAAGTTGAATTGCTTTCCATTTTCATCCCATTTTTACTTAACCATCATTTTGTGTTTTTGTTTTTTTCTGTTTAGCCTTAAAGAAGAATAATATCACTAAATTTCCAAATGTTCACTCGAGGGTAAGGATTTCTTCTAGCACACCGGTGGTGGAGGATACACAGAGCTGGCAAGCATCACTTTTTACTTAGCTTCCTCCTCTCTCTGTATGCAGATCAGTGGTTTCAGTCTATGGCTGAGGGTAATACTGGTGAGAGTCTGACAAGGGAGAAGTTTTTGTAACCTCACATTACAGTGATGTGAGGCAGAGCCTCTCTGTTGGACTCTTTGTGGCCTGCTTCCAAATTATCAAGTGTGATGGCTTGGGCAAGGGTATTTGCTGATGATTGTACTTGCTTTGGGTGCTAGGCTGTCTTTCCCTTACTGTTTTCTTGGCCTCTGAGTTAATCAGTTAAACCCTCTTGATTTGAAGAAACTGAGAGCAAGTCCTGGCCAGGGAACATGATCTATATATAGACTTTGAAGAAAGATTTGGATCTTCAGACCCAATTGTTCAGAAGACTCAGGAATTATAGAGCTACAAGTCATCACATACCTTTAGCAAAAGTGGAATTCTGACCTTGCCTTATCATTCTGGGCAAGAAGCAGAAGCTTGAGAGGATGAGGGCATGTATAAAACTATTCTTCCCTTGAATTTAGAAAGAGTGAGGCAGGGTGACGAATTGCAAGGAGTCAGGATTGGTGGGGACTATGCTGAACCTGAGAGCATAGGTTTCAGCACTCACTCAGCTCCTTTCTTTTTGCCATGTGAAAATTTGGGCTCAGTATTGCCAGACTCTGCAGTTATCCAAGGAAGTCAGAAACCCTCTTTTTAAATATTAATTATCTATTACAAGATCAGGAATTTGTATTTAAAAGTATAAGTTGGGGTCTAAACATTTTGTAGGCCAGATATGGCCCATTGGCTCCATTTTCAAGCTACCAAGTAGGTAAAGGAATAAAAAATTGTTGGTGTTTATGTTTCCCCTTTCAAAGATAGAATGTCTCCTAACAGAAGTTAACAATGTGAAGGGAAATAAATACTAAGTAAATGAAACAGTGGGACGGGGTTGTGGGGGGTGCGCGGAGTACACCGCCTACCCTGACGCAGTCAGAAGCAGCTTACCTGCTGGCTAGGCTACCTACCTTAAGTATTCATTATGAAAGCATGATTTCGTATTAAGAATGTTTACATAGAATAAAATGTCTTTGTTTAGCCCACTGTATTCTACTAGAATAGTGCCTGCTTGAACCAGTATGCAGTGGTTGAGTCATTCATTCAACAAGGGTTTTTTTTTTATATTAGGCATTTTTAAACATTCTGTGCATTTGTAGTACAAATTGGAGAATGCTGGAAGGCCCAAACAACTTCTCCCCTCTAATGAAAAATAGGAAATACTGGGTGGCAGGAGACAATGTACAGGAATGAAGTATTATTTTGATTTAGTGATTATTTTTGTTTAGTGATTGGGCATTGTGTTTCACAAAATAAAAAAAAGACCTCAGCTAATACTAACTGAATACAAATAATGGGACCTCTGCGTGCAAAATAAGCGTAGTGTCCTGTGATTAAAATTCCAGAAAAGATAGGATAGGGTAGTTGGTTTATTAATGTTGCAGTTTAAAATTCATTACAATTATTGATATTCAGGTTTCCAGAAGAAAAAGGACAGAACTAAGCCAATGCTTTTTCCAATTGAAGAAACATTTCAAAATAAGACTCCAGCTAGATTCTCTAGATTCTCTGGCCAGTGACAAGAACAGTTGCCTTTCCTATATATTTTTCTAAAAAGTTCCAGAATCACATCAGTATTACATCCTGCTTTAAATATTGAGGGCAAAGTACATGTCTGGCTCAAATACTCAAATGAGTTTTAAGGACCTGTTAGCTGATTCTTCTACACAAGCTGCTTTGATTGGCTGCCAGCTGACCTTTGTCTTGCTTAGACACATGATACTAAAGGTTGCAATTCTCTGATTGATACTCTCCTCTTTACAGATCTTAGAAACCAACCATACAGACGAGCCGATGCGGTGAGGAGAAGTGTCAGGCGGCGCTTTGATGATCAGAACCTGCGTTCTGTTAATGGTGCCGAGATAACCATGTGAACCTGAGACCTGCCTGTATGAGTAGAGTATACGTGAATGAAACTTTCCACATGAACTTTATGTGCTACCATGTAACCGCAACCTTGAACATTGATAAAATATTCTAAGGGCTCAGATTTAGCAAACACATAGGAATTTAAAAATGACGGGCTCTCCTTTCAACCTTTGTTAACAAGTGCCTAAAAGTGGAAGTACCTGCTCAGATTAATCAAAGCAATAGGGTTTGATTTGATTAGGTATCTTTTTACACCAGTGTATTACCCAATTTTTTAACCAAAATGTAAATTTCGTATTACACTCATTATCTGCCATTGTGATTGTCCCATGATGGCACACCCTGGTTTCCTGATAAGTTGTAAATAACATGGATGCAACTGCTGTGGGTTTCCTTTGCTGAGATGTTTAAGGAAAAAAGTTGCTTTTGTGTTTTAGACATATCCATCAACTTTGTTATTTTTAAGGGCTTGCAACCTGGAAGAAGGAAAGTCACATAAGCTCCTGTCCATAACCAAGCCCCAGCCAAGTACAAACAGGATGCACTGCAGTGGCACAGAGGTCACTCAGCTCTCTCATTTTACATTCTACACTGCTGTACTCGGGTAGGACACCCTGTGAGAGTTCACCAGTATGAATGCAAGGATATGATGGCATACAAATTTGTGTAAGATTTTTTTGCAGTACTGTGTTCTTCAGCTAGAGGCAGCTTTTAAAATAATAATAATGCAGATGTATTTATTAATTAGCACTAAAATTAACATCTCAGTAATCAGTATTAGGATTTCTGAGGACCATTATGGGCCTATTCTGAGAACAGAAATTGGTGCCTTGCTAGCCAGGGAGAAGTTCATTAGCTCTATCAAGCATTTCAGATTACTTCTGCTAGCTAGTAGTGTAGTTAACCTAGCCTTATTCTCCTGACAATCGCAGTGCCCCCCCCTCCCCGCCCACCCTTTTGTAAACCGGAGAAGATATATTTGGCATCATTGCTTTATAGGGAATTGCAAATTAAATTGCTTGAAATGTTCACATTTGGATTAAGCTTAAGTGATACATAATAGGACTAAATGGCCAACTAAGCCACTGTTATTTTTCCTTCCTCTCTGGCAGGGCACTTGATCCATTCCAAAGTCAAAAACTGGACTAAAGCTGATTTGTACTTTACATATTATACACTCTGCTTCTGGCTTACTTCTTGGTACATCAATATATTAATTGTAAAGTTTATTGTATAGTATTTAACCACTGAATTTCTTATTTTATGTTGTGCTTATGTGAACCCCTTGGTGAAGGTCCCATTTTCCTTGGATAATGTGTAGTTATATGATCTCTTTTTAAATGTACAGATATTTTGCTATAAAATTGGTGCAGTTTTTTATGGTTTTTACACTTTAATTCCCACCTAAGCCTCTGGGTAATATTGTAAATATTGTTTAAAAATGCATCAGCCTGTGCTATACAATCTGAATGTTATTTTAACTTATAGTTTTTTTTAATATATATATTTAACTACAAGGACAGTTTAGGGATCAGTTACCACATTTCACTTTAGCATACTTATTTACAAAAAATTACTTTTAAAACTGCCACCTGCTAGCACATTTTCATAAATGTGTACTTTAAAAAGAACATGCCAAGATTTTGTCTGTTAACATTGATTTTGATGAAAAAAACAATTTGACCATGATACAACACAAGTAGTTGGCCCTTTTTGACAGGCGGCTGCTTTCCAAAGCTTAATACTAAAAAGCATATATTAAAATAGTTGCCTATTTATTAATCAACAAATAGACAATAATGTTGGCATGTTCTTTTCTGTTTATTAATGGGCTTGCCTTCTTAGCAATATTAGAAATGTTTTATAAAAAAGCAATTCATGTTACTTTTCTGGTCTTTTCATGACATATGAGCAAATAAACTATTTACACTACTATCCTGTAATATGTTGTAGTCTTTCAATGACATACTTTAATGGGGGGGGCGTGGGGAGGGTTTACCAGTGTTACATGCTTTTATCTTCTAGGAAGTTATTTCTTACTGATACGCTCTTGATCACTTGCTGTATGGAATATAAGAACCTAACAGATTTGGTAGTGGGGGATACATCTCTAAAATTGTACTTACCAATTTATTGCTTCCAGAGAAACACTGGTGTTTGTTGAAGATATTACTCCCCATCCCCCAAATTTGTTTTAATGAGGATGTTGTGTGTATATGGATAGGTTACGTGTGGACTGCACAGACGTAACCTTGCAACCAAATACTACATTGGTTGGCAAGGTACATACAAGCAGTTTGGCTTCCACTGCCCAACCAAACATGCTGATATTTTAAATTATTAATTCCAAATCATCAGTGCAACATTCAGTATATTCTTTTTAGGAAAGCAAGGAAATTTGGTATTTTAGAAAACTGTCCAAGTGGCTTAAAACAACTGTTTTAAAAAATTTTAGGATTTTATTTGAGAGAGAAGGAAAACACAAGTGGGGAGGGGGGGCAGAGCGAGAAGCAGACTTCCTACTGAGCGGAGGAGCCTGACATGGGGCTTCATTCCAGCCCCCTGAGACGACCTGAGATGAAGGTAAGTCACCCAAGCGCCCCTCAAAACTTTCTTAGAGAGGCATGAATAAAGTTTAATTATTGTTAACAATTCAGTGCTCTTCTTACGCCACAGTTATACAATGTCGTTGAAGCTTTATTTTATAAAGAGGGGGTAAAGTTAAATTCCAGTTAGTAAAATTCTCTAGTTTGTGCCTCATGGTAAAAGAAATAGTATCTTTAATATTCTACAAATTCAAAAACGTTTTCAAAACCAAAGCACAGCAGTAAGTTCAAATGAGATACAGGTATGGTTAGGTATGGGTGGGGCATTATATACCATTAATATCCACTCTTAAAGATAATTACCAGTGACTTCAAAATAATATCCTTATTCTCAACTCCCAATCCTCTAAAACATCTAAATTCTAATCCACTAAAATTCATTGATTGCCCAAGGGGCCCTGACGACTCAACAATGCTTAGCACAGGAAGGGACTTGATACCCATCAAAGACTGTGGTTCAACATACTCGATTTTGTAAAATTACCTTTTTAGACTGCAAGCTACACTCTTATGATAGCTTTACAATGGGCATACCTATTAGTTTTAATACTTGGTAAAACAGCTCTTAGCCCTAAGACATTTTTAAAATTTTTATCAGAAATGTCTACAAAGATGATCAGCTCAGTATATGCAAAAGGATTAATCTGATAGTTTTTCATTTCTCTTAAAACTAATACCTGACCTAATTCCAAGAAAAAAATTCGAAGCAAGAAACAAATGCAAGAAGGTTAGATATACTTTCTTTGATATAGTTTTTTTTATAGAGGCAAGTTTTACACTGAGGAAACAGAATGCGGGCCTCTAGCATCTCACAGCAAAGAACTGCATAGGAGGAGGGGTACTTAAAGGAAAAAGCGAACACAAATCCAACTTAGTAAAAGATGCCATCTTTTCTAGTAAATTATATTTATTTACAAAAGGTCTAATTTTATATAACTATTAAGTTCTTTACATCAGAACAATATATAAACAGAAGAGAAAATCTGGTAATTACAAACACAGAAAATAGAAACTTGTTCCCCCTTATCATTACTCACCTTTCAGAAAAAATCTTCTGTTAAGTTGTAGAGAGGTAGGCAAGAGACCAAACCTACCAAATTTCAGGCAGGACCAAAATAAAGGAGTATTTATATATAGACATTTTAGATGCCCCAAGGAACAGCATAAAAGGGCATCAAGAAATGGCTTAGTTGGATTATGATCTGATTAGGCAGCCACTCTATTTCAGTCTATGAATGAAAACTGGGGTGAGGGTGGGGGTTAGCTAGTTCCCCTGAAATGCAAACATCAACCTAGGCCATAACACCTGGGGCACTTACCAATCATTAACAATAATGAGATGGCCTTGAAGTGTAGATTATATTGAGTCACAAAAGCAATTTTTATATAGCCAGTTTTTTGAAAAGCATAGAAAATCTACAATTAAGGAACTTACCGCAAGGGAGACAGCTAAATAAAGGAAGGGCTAGGGGGAGTGTGCAGGTACTTGAAGCAAAATCATCTCACTTCCCATACCTCACCCTTTGTTGGAAATAGCCTGAAATGATTAGTTCTCAATTTAGAATTTGGGAATTTTGTCACTGTTTCCAAGCATGGCCTTTACCACTAACTCTGGCCTAGCTAAACATTAGCTCTTCAAACAGAAGTTTACTACTTTTAAACTACTATGGTATCTTAATTTATGAATATGAAAAGCTACATTTCAAATCATCACAAGGGGTTTCTTTTCCTACTCAGAAACACGGAAGTTATATGTTCTCGCTAACAAGCTTTGGAAATTTCTGTAGTAAAAGATAAAGCCACTAGAAGTTATCTTCAGTGGTGCACTTCAATTATGTATGTGGCTTTAGTTGTGGGTTAGTAGAGTTTATTGCGATGATGCTTTTTCAAGCCCTGTAATACAGTTACTTGGTACCATGGATGCTGAATGTATCTGCCAACTATTTTACAATCATTCAGTATAGGCCTACAATGTGCCAGGCACTGTTCTAATCCACAGGATATAACAGTAAATGAAACACAAATCCCTGTCTCCAAGGAACCTGACCACCATTTACGTTAACAAAACTGAAAAACGTAAGAGCAAGGTAAGATTTAATAAAGAAGGTAAGAATTATTAGACTAGTACATGCCATTACCAGAACCAAAAAGTAATACTGTAAGCCTACTTAGAACACAATTCCATGAAAAATTACTCATGACATTATTTTGCTTTTTCTTTATTTAAAATGAGTGGTTTTACTTAAGAGAATGTAAAAGAATTAAAATTGTACCTGATACTGAGAGAGATACATCCCCAAGGGAAAAGAAAAGTCTGATTTAAGATACAAGCAATTAATGTGATTTGCCTCATTTTGCTTTTAGAAATGTTTATTTGGTTCCTTAGTTTTGTAATTTACATTTAAATTACATAATATTCTTAAATATTCTATAAACTTATAGCATTCATCACTCTTCCCTGGGTACTATTTGATTGGAAGCCTTTCTCTCTCAAATAGCATCTAGGCTTAAAAACAAAACAAAAAACAAAACCCCAAAACCCCATAGGGCTACCCCTTTCTGATGCAAAAAGAAAAGTGGCTGCCTAGTCAGCACTGAGTTGACCTTTAACACTGGAAGAAAACCGGGATCATCCAGGCAAATGCTTCTTAACACAGAATACAGGCCCTTTGGTAAAAGAAAATTATGGACCATCTTTCCAGAAAAATGTACAGAGAGACATTTCAGTTTTTACAGTTTCTTCACTCTACCACTATGAATAGAGCTTTACTCTAGGCCGTTTTTATAGCTGTATAAAATGAGGCCCAATTAGCAAAAGTCAAGATGTGACACTGATCATTTTCAAATTTACTGGGAGGCATATATGAAGTTCTTACTGTTGAAAACATGAATAATCTGTATTTCTGAAGCTGCTTTGGGTAATAATGAAATAGCCTGGCTGTGTTTTTAAAAAAAAAAAAAAAAAGGAGCATTGCTTTTATTTTTTAAAAGCATTAAGTTATTTAAACAAACTTGGGAAAGTGCAAAGAATTCATCATATTTGACTAACTTTTCATACAAATTCAATTTTCCCATATAGGAATTACTGGACTGGGAGAAAACAAAAACATCAAATACTGAAGATTCTGATTTTGACTACTATAATAATAAATGTATTAGTAAATTTAACCAGTAACTAATATTAATGATACAGAGGAAGAAAAACTCAACATTTACCAAAGTCTGATGCTTAACTGAATGTATAACTTCCCCTCATCTAAATATAAACACACTTTCCTGTTTGAACACATTTGTTCAAACCCCTTTTTGAACATCTGTTTAACAGAACCAATGTTCTAAGACATTTCAGCTTTTACCAAACTGAAAATTGAGAAACCTAATCTTCCCATCACCTGTGACTTCAGACTGTACAGTACCTTTTGGTAACTAAATCCCATTTGATGGGCTCATTAAAGGTAGACAAGGATTACAGTCACTTCAATTACATCTTTTATAATGTCGTTATATTTTGAGTAGCCATTTATTCAATAGTTTTATTTTTAGGTCAGATAATTTTCATGGGTGAACTATAGAGAAACTTGAATTTGTATTGTAGGAATTTGAGGTGATAAGACAGTATCTCTAAGAAATACAGAAATCTATTTTGAGGACATGCTAAAACATATCAATAACTTTTTATTTAAATAGAAAAATTAAAACTTTAAAGTTGCACTTAAAAAATCATCATTCATGGAATTAAAACAAAATTTTACAGATTCTAAATTAAATTCTCTTATGAAACACCACTAGTATTTCTGCCGGTATCATATGCATTTTGAAGATTTTGCCACTGACTTCCATGTCAAGTGTCTGACATGATTAGCAATATTAACTCATTATGAGACCTCTGAAAATTAAATCTAGGCAACTCCCGATTGCCAAAGTTGTTATATTTTTTGGTTCTAATATACAATAAGAGACTAACCTTAAGCAAGCAACTTGATTACTTCACATCTTCTAAGGATAGTGATTCTCATTTTCCACAGTCATGTCCGTTTTCACAGCAGAAAAATGACTTGGCAGAGAAAAGTTTAGAAATAACCCCCCACCCCCACCCTTTTTTGAGGCTTTCAACAGTGGATGCTAGATTTAATTGCAAAAGTATGCAGGGATGGGAAAAAGCAGTCCTGGTCATTTGAACTTCTCAAATTCATTAGAATGGTGAAGGAAAAAAAAATGAATTAATTTTTGTTCTTCTAAATTCCAACTTGAAATAGGATCGCTTGAAGTGTCCAAAATAAAAAAAATATCTAATGCCAAAGACTATGTGCTAAAATTTACTTATTAAAAAAATCTCCTGCACTGAAGGAAAATAGTATAAATTACATTACCAACCTTCAAAAGTCAGCATGTAAAGAGTATTCTACCTTCAAACCATTGCCTCTCTAAAGTTTTCTATAGGAAATTTGTAGATCAAAAACAAATTACAGGGGCCTCAAATGTACTGATTTATAATATTCTTAAATATTAAAAAGGAAAGGAACCTAGCTATGTGGGTAAGATGAAGCAAAATTTCAAGGATTTAGTATCTTTAAATGATCATACAACTTTTTTTTATAGCTGAGTAGTTTAAGTAGAAATAAATACTAGTACACGCTAGAAGAGAAGGTTTAATAATTGATAAAAATGTACAAAAATATTCAAATCAGAAATGCTTTAGAATGTGTACCACGAAGTCAATACTTCTCAGTGAATAGGGAAGGTAAAAGACTTCCTCAATGAAAAAAAGTAAGAGAAAAGATCGGATTTAAAAAAAAAAAAAGACAACTGTTAAAGAAAATGTTTAAGTCAACATTGATTTTTGTTTCAGACAAGGATATTGCAACTATCACTTAAAGTATGGTGGCACATTCTTTAGTAGGTCCTTAAGGCAATATATTTAAACTAATTTACAATTTGATTTGATGTTAACTGTTTAAACATCACCTCAAAATAATGCCCTCACAGTAGCCTTTTTTTAAAATGTTCAGATGTTTCATAAAAAATAACGGTGGCTTTATTATAGTAGCGCTCATTAGCACCACTATCGTTAAGGGTCTACCAGGTTTCCATTAAGAACACCTATTTCTGCGTTCACCATAAAAGATCATATCAGCTTTAACCAGTTGGGTAGTGCACAAAAAAGCAGTTTTGTCAGTTGCTGGTGCTTTTTTTGTACTACTAAGTATCAAAAAAATTTTCATTATATCTTCAAAATCCAACTTCTATAAAGTGAATCAAATCGCCTCATGACTCAGAGTTCAGAACAAAGTAGAGACATCTGCAGTTATCAGTAAATTGCCACCTTTAATCCATCCTGCAGTGCCCTATGAAAGGGTCACAGAAAGACAGTTATGACCGTATGAAAATATGATTCTTGATACAGAATCAAAAGTTATTTTCAATTTCCTTTGCTTTTTATAAAGTCCACAATAACAATACTTAAATGCACTTTTTTTTTTTCCTGTGATATAATTAAAACCCAGTGTTATTTCAATTGAACTTTAAAATAGAGTCCCTGGTCTGAATTCGACTTTAAATCATACTGTAAACATATATTTGGTATAATTTATTGATCATCATCCAGTTGCTCCAAAAGGGTCCTTCTGCGCTTTTCCAATTCCCCTTCACTTAGTTCACTGCCAGAAGTATCCCAATTCCCCTGAAAAGACATTGAATACAATTACATTTAATGTCAGTACTCAAAAGGTTAAGTAGTATTGAAACTTTGAGAAAAAGGAACCAAAATATATGGATTGTCTTCTACAGAAACAAGTCCATCACAGGGTTTAGGAATGCTCTTTCCCAAAAGCCTCCCAATGAGTTGCTAACTACTCCCTGGTTTTATAGGGCAGAATTCAGGACAAGACTTTTATATGATGCTACTTTCATTTTGCATTAATATATAAATCAGGCAGAATGGTAAACCATGGTTTCTTTCCCTTCCTCTTACACCACTGAATATACAACATTTTGTTTCCATTTAATAAAGCTAAGTGCTCATTACCTAAGGCACTATATTCCTTGTTAATTTTGTAGATTCTTGATTGCCTTCTAAGTGTTTTATATTACAGAAAAGTATACTTTGAGCATACTATCCTAAGATTAAAAACTTAAGATTTTTAAGGATAAACATTTAAAATTTATGAGGAAAACATTATTTAGGCTGAAAAACAATTAAAAAAATTAATACTCTTTGTGAAAAACAACCTTAAGAAAATAGATAGTTCATATATCTCCTTCCATTCAGAGATTTCATTTAACTGACTACAAAGAAGAAAACTGTTAAGGTGCTATTAAGTATTCAGGAAATCTTCATTCACCAAGGGCATGCTTCAAAGTCACCAGGGCACCTTTTAAAAAGAACCTCTGTATCAACGGAATCACAATACCCAGAGGGAGGACCAGGGCTTATCTGAACTAGAGTTTAAACTAAATTCTCCATGGGTCCCTTCAGGGGCATTACTCCTGCTAAGGTGGCTTGTGTTACTTTGCTGTCTTATATACATACCCACACAGATGGAAACTACGAAGTCTACTGTTATTTGATATTAAAATGTTAATTTTGGCATGTAGTCCCTCTCCTATACCTTTGCCCTTATCTCTTCCCTCACAATGATTACTCCTAAAAGTTATTGGAATGCTACCCTTTCAAACTAGATTTAGTAGTACTGATGTCTGAGCACATCTGGAGAATCCCCAATCTGAGTCCCATATTCCTTAAAAATCTGGTAGAAAACGTCCAGTGGTACTCCTTACAACTTACAAAGTAAGACTTTCACAAAAAAAAGTCATGAAGACTTATTTTTGAGAAATAGACAACTCAGAACACTTGCAGCAGGTATGTAGGAAAGCTATTTTGTGTAAGAGGTAAATTGAATTTTCATTGTTTTCTTCAAATGGTAGCCAATCTGTAAAAAGTCTATTAAATCTGATAGTCTATTAAATCTGATATAAACCACAATATCCATTTTTGTTTTGTGGAAACACAGGTATGAAATAATTCTGAACACTTACAGAATCCTTTCCAGTCTTTTTCTTAGGTGATTTGTGTTTTGATTCTGATCTTTGTCTAGTTCTATCTTTTTCACTTTCTCGGTCTTTTTCTTTTTTATCCTTCTCTCGTTCAGCATCTGACTCTGGAGAATCCTGTGTAAATAAAAAATATCATTAGCATTTTGATGAGGATACCACTGTTTTTTACTATCTCCATAACAGGTCATATTTAAGAACATCCATGTATTATAGGGCATGTGTTCCTAAGTATGGTGAAATTTGAATTATTAACCTCAAGGATTCTGTAACATTTCCAAGATTCATTGGAAAGATGACATTCTGATTCAGTAACATCACAAAAGAGCTTCAGTAAATTAGGGAAGAAAGCACACAAGATAGGATTATATCTATTATGTAAATGTAGACAAACATTACATTTTCTGCCAACCCAGTATTTGTTGGTTTATTCAGATATAGCTACAGAATGCTGTGATTAGCTTAGTCATCTAACAGGCTGACTGTTATACAATAAATTCTTTCCTCAAAATTGCAAATGAAAGCAGGACTATTATTTTTTAAAGATTTATTTAAAGCACACATGAGCATGGGAAGGGGCAAAGACAGAGGGAGAAAGAAAATCTTCAGCAGATTCCATGATGAGCAACAGAACCCAATCCCACGACCCTGAGATCGTGATCTGAGCAGAAATCAAGTGTGGGGTGGATGCTCAACTGACTGAGCTACCTTGGTGCCCTGAAAAGCAAGATTTAAAGTGCAATGTCTCTGCCCAAGTAAGTGGTCCGTTCTTAGATATGTATAAATTCGAGTGAGCAGCATGAAGAATAAAAAAAAATCTCATTCAAGAGGTAGTAAATATCCAGTCACTTGTGTTTTGAAAAAGTTCCTGAGGGTATCTTGATGCATATGTAAAATTAAGAACTATTTAAACTTGTGATTCTCACCACAGCTGCAACACATACACACATACTTAGGTCTTTCTCTAAGATTACTTTAAAAAGCCAGAGTGGGGGGACGCCTGGGTGGCTCAGTTGGTTGAGCGGCTGCCTTCGGCTCGGGTCATGATCCCAGCATCCTGGGATGGAGTCCCACGTCGGGCTCCTTGCTTGGCGGGGAGCCTGCTTCTCCCTCTGCCTCTGCCTGCCATTCTGTCTGCCTGTGCTCTCTCGCTCTCCCTCTCTCTCTCTGACAAATAAATAAAAATCTTTAAAAAAAAGCCAGAGTGGGAATCTTAACACTGATGTGTGTTTATTTTCAAAGCTCACTAGAATATTTTAATTGAAGATTATGGTAAAGACAAACTACCTAATTCCCGAGTTTAGGTGTCCTGGACTGCACAGGACTAGGCAAAAAAGGGTTCTACTGCCACTGAACAAGTTAAGAGCTAAAACAACCTAGGTGTAGTATAACAAAAGCTTACTTACAGATTTATGTCTCCTCTTCTTGCTTTTCTTCTTATGTTTTTTTGACTTCTTATAACTTCTCTCTAAGCAGCATGAACAGAAAAAAAGACAGTCTGAATTTGAGGACATCCAAGTGCCAATGATTTTTTTTTTTCTTTGAAGTTTTATTTTGGAGTATGAGGGGGACGGTACAGAGGGAGAAGGAGACAGTGTCTTAAGCAGACTCCTTGCTGAGCAGGGGTTCAATCTCAGAGATCAGGACCAAGAAGTACCCTTAAGTGACAGTGCCCCCCAATGTCAAGGATCCTATTCAAGTTAAAAGAAATGCTTACCGGACTCAGCACTAGACGAGTGTTCTGAGGCAGACCGAGACTCTGATCGCTGTCTTTTTTTCTTTGAATGGCTGTCATCATCATCTGAATCTGACCCCTATAGAATACATATAACAATTTCATTCATAATGTTATTAACAAATATTTCAATACACTCAATAGTACCCATAATAAACTTCCTTACCGATCTAGAGCGGGACCGTTTCCTGTGATGTTTTTTAGATTTTTTAGAATGTTTCTTGTTCTTTGAATGATGATGTTGACATTCATGCTACAGAGGCAAAAGGAAAAAATTTTAAAAGTTTAGAAGCAGATCATAAAGAATTTTTAAACAGTATACAAAACAAGTTTATTAGAGTAAAAATCTTACTCTCGTTTTGCACACTTAGGATGTACTTCCTAGAAACTGCAAAGAATTAGCAGTTAAAATGTTCTGTTCCTCCCTAATCATTCTATACCTACTCATTCTGACATCTAAAAACAATCAAGTATTAAGAAAGAAAGCACTTCCTGTAGGAATGAGAATGGTATGCTTTAGCAGGGACAAGTAATATACTCCAGAAAGGCATAATCTCACTACTTTCAAAACCAATGAAATAAAATTATATTCAAACATGGTTTTTCTGATGAATCTGGCTTTGGTCACGGAGCTAGGCTTGGCACACCATGGAAAAGAACTATCTCAGATCCATCCTTGAACTAAGATAGATAAGGGTGATCTCAGAATAAAGCAAAATCTAATCCTTTTTTCTCCACACAAGGAGGAGCATTCTCTTCCTAGTCAAATGCTAAGACCTCCTAAGATAATCTAACTCTAATACCACATGAAATCAGAAAAGGAAATGTTGTCTCTATGGATTTTAATTCAGTTATTAATGCTGCAGTAAAAGCTCCTTGCCCCCAAACTTATCTATGGGTTTGAAAATAATTCTGCTCTGGTTTACAAATGGAAATAAAACATCTGACTCAGCAGGGAAGCTCTATGTCACTGAATGCTAAATTCTTTCTCCTTTTCTAACTCCAAGACTCAGATTACTAGGGGCCAAAAACTTATTCCAATGTAATTGGCCCTTCCCTATACTACAATCTTAAACTCCATTTATGACCTCACCACTTGACTCCCAGCACAGGTCACCAGAGAATCTTGATGATTATGAACTGGGGGACAATGAATGTTAAGATACTAGCTAGAGTAGAGCTTCTCAAAATTAAATGTACATTCTATTCTAGTGCTTGAGAATCTTGTTGAAATGATGATTCTGATGCAGGATTTCTACCAATGAGGCGTGAGTTTCTGAATTATTAAAAAGCTCCCAGGTAATGTAGTAGATGCTGCTGCTCACAAACATACTTTGAAAAGACTTAGAGGCCAACAGGACTAGATCTAGAGGCAGCTAGATTATTAAAGGTGCATGTGGATACATGTTAACAGGGCAAACTGTTGTCAACACTGAAATTCATTAAGAACAAGAAACCCAATGGAAGAGTGAACAGAAAATTAAGTGACCTCCAGTGACCAATGACCATAAGAAGCCATCATTCTAATATTAAATATATGCCAGCTTTCAGTGTGTTATAAAGTATCCCTATGTCCAAAACTGGCAGGGTAGCATTTTAGTTTCTAAAAGCACTGACCCTGGAGTAAAACAGCCTAGACTGGAATACTTTCCCTGTAAATTACTTCTCTTTACTTCGGTTTGCTCATCTGTAACTTCACAGGGTTGTTGTGAGGACTAAGTTCCTATATGCAGTGTTTGTAAAATTATTAGAACAATGCCTGGCCCCATATGAACACCAAATGCTTTTATTTAGTAATAAATTTAGTAATTTATATGCTTTTATATAGCATATTTACTATATACAAGTAGCCACCTAAAATCTTCATCAAAATACCCTTATTCAACTAATGGAGTAACTTCTTACAATTTTATCTTTAGTTATTTTAACAAAAACTTACTACTTATTATATTATCTTCCAGACCTCCTTGTGCACTGAACACATCTGACAGTGTAGTATTTGAAATGTGTACTTAACAAGTTGTTTACTTTTCTTTAGGTTTACCAGTAATTACAGAACTCAATTCTAAAACACTGCAAAGACATGAAATAAATACGAACTGTCTCTACAAACACATCTTTATTTTTACATGCAAGCTACTTATTTTACTTAAAGGCAGGTTCTATAGAAAAATCATTTTCTTAACCATCCCAGATAATGACATCTGAAGCAGAATAATTTAAGCAAGATACTCTGATCAATCTAAATTCATTTTTTGTTTATAGTTTTACTTATTTTGCAACAGTGGAGTTAATTAAAAGAATACTAATATTACCTCAAGCACATGCATAAAATCTTTAAATATTCGTTTTCTTTCCGACTCTAGAGTTATGTCCTCAAATGCTGGCTCTTTTACAAATCTCTCCCGGATCTGAAAAATTCAGGTAAGAGTACATGAATACCAAGAAAAGTATACCAATATGACTAACAAGAATCACAACAGCAAGAAGAAACGATGACAGCTCCACCCCCTCAAAGTTTGTTAAATTTCTTTTCCTCTTAAGTCCAAACCATTTTCAATAAATACTCCTAAATGCAGGGTCAGAACTGAATTTATATTCTCAGTATATTTAATTTATACCCTACAAATAATTCAGCTTCCTTTTGTGGCTTTAAAATGGGAAGGGAATTAACGATATTATCTTCAATTGTAAAGCAAACAGATTATTAGAAAGAATTTACAGTCATACATACATCTTCCCAGACAGCATCCAATTCTATTGGAGGAGTAGCTTGTTTCAACATACTCTTAAATGCAGATTCTTTTCGTTTCATTTTCCGAGCCTCCTCTTTTTCTCGTTCACGTTCACGGGCTTCTGCCTTTTCTAGTAACTTTTAGAAAATCATATTTAATCAGTTATAATAGTACAATTGAAGTAATTTATTCTTAATTTAAGCACTCTCCCATCATTTATAAGTAATGAGCCAATTTATGACACCAGTTAATTTGAGCAAAGAAAACTTCATCATTAGCCAATTATCTAAATAATTATTTTCTTTTACTTTACTACTCAGTAAAATCCTAGTCACATGCCCTCATTTCAGTAGCCTACAGCTGAAGTACTTTTAGCTGAATATATTAAAAGCTGTACTAAAGTAGTCATTTAGTACAAATGTAAAGCTAGTTGTTTTTCATAGTAAAGATAACTTACACTGTTGAAAGCCAACTTAATATTTCCGGCATCTAATGTGGTTGACCTTTTAGTTGAACTGATTATGGCCACAAAGTCTTCAAAAGTAGTATTAACTTCGACTACAAATCCTTTATCCTAGGAAAGAGAAATCTTGTCAACACTAATAATACAAAAATCCAAGAAGCACAGTATCAACATCTATAATTAAAATATACTACAGATTAACAATAAATAGTAAGTGTAGTGTTTACCTTTAGAATGTCTTTTATTATTTTCTTCTCATCATGATAACGTGCTTTAAGATCCTCAACATAAAACTTGAAAAGGTCAAGTGCAGTTGATCCTAATGAAAAAACTAAAGAAGTCAAAAGCTAGCTCTAACCAAAGAGCTGCAATTACTTTTTTGTTTATAAAACAAAATAAAGCACCCTTCCATTCCCCAACACAACCATCTGCCTCTCTGGCCCATCCCAACTACTATCATAACTATAAATTGGGAAGAAAAGAATCTCACCCGGTTGACCAAGCATATTAGTAAATCTAATGTCGGAACTAATTGTTGGATACAATTCCATCCAAGACGACATAGAATGTAGTTGTCCATGTTCGTGCAGTTCATCTAAAAATATCTGGGGAGGGAAAACCCAACAATAATAAAAACCCATTTTAATGAAAAGCCATCTTTAAGGACATTGGAATATTAGTGTAACATCAAAACACATTTAAAAAAAGAAGTATTTGACACTCTTGCACCAATGGATTCCAAATAGGTTCAAGGTACAAAGAATACTTGCGCTTTAATTAAAGTAACATCTCCTTTTAGGCAAAGACCTCTTCTGCACTTCAGAGAAAGGGATCTTTGAAAAACTACATTATTTCAGTTTAAAAGAATATATATAGAAGTACAAGTTAACTAAAAACATTAGGTGTCATCTCTGATAATAAGGTTAAGGAATGTGTTTACATATTTCCTGTAAAATATACTTTTTGTTTTTAGACACAGTACCCAATATGTTCTGGCTGTTTTTTTGTTTTCTGTTTTTTTTAATTAATAAATGTGGGCCTCTAAGAGGATATATTTTACTGAAGTGATACATAGAGCAGTTTGAAGAACCAAGACTTAACCTCATATCTGACTTAATAACCTATTTCCTAGGGTGCCTGTGTGGCTCAGTCAGTTAAGCACCTGTCTTTGGCTCAGGTCATATTTCAGGATCCTGGATTAAGCAGCGCATCAGACTCCCTGCTCAGTTTGCTTTTCCTTCTGCCTTTCCCGAATGTTGTTAATAAATAAAAGCTAACAAAAAATAAATAAAACCTATTTCCTTTCTTCCATGTTAATTTTATACCCTAAATCTAAATCTTTATATGCTTATTACAATTTCTGTTCTTTATCCATTTTTAGTATTTGATTTTTCAGGACAACATATTGAGACTTGTGTACTCAACAGTGTCACACTTCCTACTTCCCCAAATTCATAGGGTGTTTATTTCTATAAACAAATGTCTCTAAAGAAATATGGTCCAAAATTCTGCTTGTGAAATTTCTATGCCTGCACTGTTCAATATGGTAGACACAGGTCAAATGTAGCTTCTAAGTGCATAAGATGTGGCTTGTCTGAACTGAGATATGTCATTAGTATATAACACATGATGATTTTGAAGATTACAAAAAAAAAAACCTCTTTAAAAAATACTAATTCCATATTAAAATAGTATTTTGGACATACTGGGTAAAATTAAAGATTACTAAAATTAAAAATACTAAAACCCTATATGAGGAATATCAATGTCTTGAATAAAACCATACATGTATAACTTCACTCCACTTCTCTTCAAACATTCTTGAATGCAAAAACAAAGTAACATGCTGATACCAGTTTTAGTAACAGTAATCAGAAATATAGCCGTAATTTAGGCTTGACTAAACGACCCATGTGGACTTTACCTCAGGATTTCTCTTCCAGTTCCAGCACTGACATAATATATTCTACTTTCTGTGGCCCAGATTACCTTATTTTTATTGTATTATTATTTTATCGTATAAGGTCTCCTTATTTTAAACCACTGCAAAACCTTCACAAGGTAGACCCCTTAATGGTTGCAGAAGAGTATTAAAGAGTATTAAAAAACCTAAAAATATGTAAAATATGTTCTTCCCTTCTTCTCAGGCACAAGATTGTTCAGTTAAAATAAAATGTAGGTTTTCCACGCTCCTTTGTCTCTAAGTAGTCATGTGACTGAATTCTCAGCAGCAAAACAAAGTATGAAGTAGAGTAAAATTTCTACATCACTGGCTTTAAAAAAAACAGAACTATTCTTTCAAGTTCTTCCAAGATGAAATGTGATAATGTGAACAACAAACTCCTAATTATAAATAAAAGGCTAATAGCCTAGGGCAATCCTCAAAGTATGGGACAGAAGCATCACTATCACCTAGGAACTTCCTAGAAATGTAAATTCTCAGAACCTACCCTAGACGTACTGAATCAAATTCTAGGGGTGAAGCTCCAGAAATCTGTGGTTTTAAGAATTCTTGGAATGACCCTACAGGAAACCACTACAATAAAAGAACGCCTAAGAGTAAGAAATGTTAAGGTTTCATGGAAAGAGGACTGTAAAGGAATGCTTTTGGCTATGGCATTTAAGATGGTTTAGTGACCTTTGGCATGATAGTAAGAGTTTATTTAAAAGGCCTCTAGGTGGGATGCCTGGCTGGTTCAGTTGGTAGAGCATGTGAATCTTAATCTTGGGGTTGAGTCTGAGCCCCACACTGGGCACAGAGATTACGTTTAAAAAAAAAAAAAAAAGGGGGGGGGGGCGCCTGGGCGGCTCAGTGGGTTAAGCCGCTGCCTTCGGCTCAGGTCATGATCCCAGGGTCCTGGGATCGAGCCCCGCATCGGGCTCTCTGCTCAGCAGGGAGCCTGCTTCCTCCTCTCTCTCTGCCTGCCTCTCTGCCTGCTTGTGATCTCTCTCTGTCAAATAAATAAATAAAATCTTAAAAAAAAAAAAGTCCTCAGGATGATTTAGATGCACATTAAGTTTTGAGTACTCCTGCCTCAGGGAGTGGCAATGTGCCTTATCCAATGCCAAAGAACTGTTATCATTAAAGGAGAAATAAATCTAAGTCACTGTATTTACCATTTATCTTAATACAGTGTTAGTGGAATAGATCCTGGTTACTCATTGGCCTTTGGCTTGGATCATGACTTTAGGTCCTGGGATCCATTCCCATGTGGGACTCCCTGCTCAGCAGGTAGCCTGCTTCTTCCTCTCTCGTTCTTCCTGCTCATGTTCTCTCTCTCTCTCAAGTAAATAAAATCTTAAAGAAAAAAAAAAAAAAAAAGACTGTATAGATTTAAATTCTGGCTCCACTACTCGGTCACTGAATCTGGGTAAGTCATTTTGCCTCTCAAGTCCATTTCCTTATTTTATATAAATGGATATAACAAGAATAGTAACAACTCTTAGAAGGCTGTAATAAAAATTTAAGTGAATATCAATTTAAAATGTATAGCGGTGTAAACAATGCTAACTGCTATTAATATATTATTGAAACGAGCAATCTGGTGAAATATGAAATGCAAAAACTCATTACTCCATGACATTCTCTATTTCTTTTTTTTTTTTTTTTAAAGATTTTATTTATTTGACAGAGATCACAAGTAGGAAGAGAGGCAGGTAGAGGGAGAGGGGGAAGCAGGCTCCCTGCTGAGCAGAGAGCCCGATGGGGGGCTCGATCCCGGGACCCTGGGATCATGACCTGAGCTGAAGGCAGAACCCACTGAGCCACCCAGGCAACCCATGACATTCTCTATTAAACAGAGGTTAAGGAACTGGAGATGAAAATGAGCCACTGGCCTACATAAAGAATATACAATTTCAACTTCTATGTACAGCATTTAAGAACTATGGCCCATCCCCAAACTATATACCCCGTATCATTCCCTACTATTCTCCAGACACTAAAAGTCAACAAATATTAATGATTCATCACACATATTTTTTCAGTCTTCTCTCATGCTATTCCTCTTTCCCAAGTGAAACCTTAATCGATTTATCAGTGCTCACCTTAAATATCAAATTTTCTACAGCCTTTTATGTTTCCCTGGCCTAAAACGGCTGTTCTCCTTGAGTTAAATGTATATGGATCCTCCACAAAGCCCAAATTAATGATCTGGGATGAGGGAGTCTCAAAATTGTTTCAATCACTATTGAAACTCACTAACCATAGTATGAAATTAAGATAGAAAAGAGATTTTTTTAATTACCTGAAAAGATTCTCTATTTTTACGCTGTCGTCTCCTTTCTCTCAGCAAACTCTTCTGCTTTTCTTCTTCTTCTTCCTTTTCTAAAGCTCGGATGTGTTCTTCAAAGCAAATTAAAGCATCTTCTTTATCCATGTCTAGAGATTTTCCCAGTTAAGAAAAAAATTAAAATGTCCAGTATCAGTAAAAAAAGCAGTTTATTTACATGAACTTTCTATAAATTTCAAATTCACCTGTAATTAAATTCAAATTCACTTGTAATTAAACTCAAAATGACTCATAATCATCTAAATAGGAAATACTTATTTTTTTATTTTTAATTTTTTTTTCAGATTTTATTTATTTATTTGACAGAGAGCAATCACAAGTAGGCAGAGGCAGCCGGGAGGGGTGTGGGTGGGTGGGTGGGAAGTAGTCTCCCTGCTGAGCAGAGAGCCTAATGCGGGGCTCAATCCCAGGACCCCGAGTTCACAACCTGAGCCGAAGGCAGAGGCTCAACCTGCTGAGCCACCCAGGTGCCCCTAAATAGGAAATGTTTTAAAAAATCCGAACAACCTCATTAAAAGATACCTTGAATTTGAGGGTGAAATAAAGACCATGCACAAGACACAGTTAAGGAAAATAAAGATGTTACTGTAAAATTTGTCAGCAACATTACAACCACCCAAGGAGCTTTTTCACAAGATAGAATTTTAGGCCCTACTAACACCCACTGAATGATGCACGGTATTCACAAGGGTAATTCACAAAGCTGTAATTTAAAAAGCAACTGGTAAGTCAGAACAAGAACCTGGGTAAGCTTAAAGCAGGATAATGCTAATACAATTTTTGGTGTTTGCAAATCTCTAAAGCCATTACCTCAAGGAGACAGTCTGAATAAAACTGTGGTAATTAATCTAGTTCAAACTAAATTACACTAAAATGCAAAAACAATTCAGACTTGATCTATGACAAACATACCAGATATTTTAATATTTGATAAAGTTAGTATTTTCTACTTGAATAATGAAACTCAATCATACTTTACTTGGAAACCAACAAAACCCTGTATAAGTAATGGACAAACAAGGGGTTCCTGGTGGCTCAGATGGGTAAGTGTCTCTGACTCTTGATTCTCGCTCAGTTCAAGATGAGCATTGGGAGACTGAGCCCTGCATCAGGCTAGGTATGACAGTCTGCTCAAGATCTTTCTTTCCGGGACGCCTGGGTGGATCAGTGGGTTAAGCCTCTGCCTTCAGCTCAGGTCATGATTCCAGGGTCTTGGGATCGAGCCCCGCTTCGGGTTCCCTGCTCAGCGGGGAGCCTGCTTCCCCCTCTCTCTGACTGCCTCTCCACCTACTTGTAATCTCTCTCTTTAAAAAAAAAAAAAAAAAAAAAAAAAAAAATCTTTCCCCTTCCCTCTGACCCTCACCAACCTAAACAAACAAACAAACAAACAAACAAACAAAAAGCAGTGGGAATCAACAAAAAACAATTGTGTAAAATTCAGTTAGTCATCTAATAAAAAAAATAATTTTTTGTTATAGGACTTCTAAAAAAAACTTTCTCCTTATTAGTCTTTATATTCTTACTCTGCAATTCCTCATCTTCTGCAAAAGTTGGATTATCCATCAGATACTGCTGGGCTTCGGACCAGGTGGTAGAGTATGTTACATTAGCCATATTGTCAAGTATGTTTTTTAAGGCTTCCCAATTTCTCTTCCGTAACTGCTTTGCTTGCTCCTAAATCAAAAGAATGAATACACATTTGAGGTTTAAAGAAAGTATGGTATTTGAACTGCAATCAGTGAGTTTCTTTACATTCTAAATGATGCCCAAATTTCATGTTACCCAATTTATTTTAAATTAACTTTTTAAAAATAAACACTAATTTTCCAATGATCCTGTCAAACTTCTTAACCTGGTAACTGCCGACCTTCAATTTTTTTTCCCTCTCTTTAAGAAGTTGGAATCTGGAAACCGTATCTCCCCAACAACTCCATAAATCTCTCTTCCTGTAACTATGCATTATAGAAAGGAGTCGAAAACTAAAGTTACTATCAGCAAGTCACACAATAGGCAAATTCCACAGTCTTCAAGCACTTTCAGTTATGTTCAAATTTCTGTTAATACTTACATTTCTAGGTATCTGAAGAATGAGTAACCCATAACTTACTGCATAATAAAATAGATGTGAGGTGTTTTAAAACACTATCCTGCAAGCACCTTTTAGTGGTAACAATTATATATTACTGACATTTTTCTATAGAAAACTTACATAAATGCATTACAAACAAAATTACTGAGTATTTTAAAAACCTAATGAGTTTTAAAAAAAAAAGTATCTTTCAAAGTGGGCAGAAGATAGCCAGTTAACGACAATTCAAGTAACAGTTGGATAAATCTGCACCTCGGGTGTCCATATCAGTACTATTACAGGAGCTATCCATTTATAATAAGGAGATCTGCTACACCACATAAACTGAATAAAGCAAACAAAAATGGACATGGTATAAAATAACTCCTAATCAGAATGAAGAAATATCTTGTTTTACCTCTAAATACTAACAACTAAGAATGAATAATACCTTTTCTTTTTTTGAAAGGAAGAATAAAACATCTTCATAGATTTCAAGACGATCACGTTCCGATATTGCATTCCAGACTTCCATCTCTCCAAACATTTGCTCAGCTTTTCTAGTAGAAAAATTAAACGTTACTCTATATTACTCAATAAAAATTCATTTTAAGCTATTTTAATTTTATGGTAAGCTTAAAACGACCCGATGAACACTCTGAACTCTGAGTATATTATACAGAAAAACTCTTGGATAAATAATAGAAAATGAACAAAATAGCGTAGGCCTCCATTCCTCCCTACAGACGGAGTGGATAATTTTTTTGTAAGATTTTATTTATTTATTTATTTGTCAGGCAGAGATCACAAGTAGGCAGAGCAGCAGGTGCAGACAGAGAGGGAAGCAGGTTCCCTGCTGAGCAGAGAGCCCGACGTGGGGCTCCATCCCAGGACCCTGAGAGCATGACCTGAGCTGAAGGCAGAGGTTTAACCCACTGAGCCACCCAGGTGCCCCAATTTTTTCTTTTTTAAAGATTTATTTATTTGAAGGACGTCTGGGTGGCTCAGTCGTTAAGCATCTGCCTTCAGGTCAGGTCATGATCCTGGGGTCCTAGGATCGAGCCCCACATCGGGCTCCCTGCTCAGCGAGAGGCCTGCTTCTCTCCCTTTCCCACCCACCCTACTGATTTCCCTCTTTTGTTGTCTGTCAAATAAATAAAATCATAAAAAAAAAAAAAAGTATTTATGTGAGAGGAAGAGGAATGAGGAGGGAGAGAGGGGAAGGGAGAGGCAGGGAGAGGGAGAATCCCAAGCAGATGCTCAGCTTAGCAACGATCCCGATGTAGGGATCCATTTCATGACCATGAGATCATGACCTGAACTGCAACCAAGAGTTGGACACTTAGCCTACTGAGCTACCCAGGGGACCCAAGGAGCAGATAATTCTAACTGAGCCATGTTTTGTAGTAAAGATTTTATTTCTTAGAGTAGCTACAGATACTAACAAACTGTCCATGGAACTAAATTGCAGACTTCAAAAAGTTGCCAGAAATTTAGGTAATATATAAAATTGGACTATTTAAAGAAATGAAGAAACTTTGCCAATGCTGTTCTAGAAAACTCAGGAAAATAAGAAAGTACATATGGAAAATGAACTTACCTTATTGCAAAAATGTTAAATTTCAAATTATATATAATATACATGTATGTGTATGTGTGTGTGTGCATATATATGTATTTTTTTTAAGTAGGCTCCACATCTAGTGTCAAGCCCAATACAGGGCCTGAACTCACAACCCTGATAGCAAGACCTGAGTTGAGATCAAGAGTCAGATGCTTAACCGACGAAGTCACTCAGGCACTCCTCAGTTCTTATATTAAGCAGAAAGAAGTCAGGCTTTAATTATTACATTTAATCTACCCCTCCTTTGTTTTAGTCTCTAATTAATAATTCAGTTAAGTCTATAAAGTTAAATTCCACATTTAACACTGATTTACCTTATCCCTTACGAAACTGCCCCAACTCATAGTTACTTAGCTTTAATGAGCATCCATATTGGATCAGTTACTACACTTGACAAAAATGACACAGGAACAGTGCAGTAAACATAAAACATGCATTACTAAAAATCTTACTTGTATCTGGTTGTAGAAGTCATTTTCTCATGATTCTCAAGAAAACGTTGAAAGGATTCTTTAGCCTCTTTGTATTTTGACCTTGCTTCTTCTTTTTCTTCTTTTTCTGTCTGGACTTTATAAGCATTGAAGGCTTGCTTTTTTTCGCTCAACTTTGCTAAAGCACTAAATTGAAAAAATACCATGTAAGAGTAAATGAAGGTAGGACGATCAAATGTCAATGCTTTGAAAAAAAATGATTTCATTCACTAAATATGAAAATTTCAGTAAGATATTAAAAATTAAGAAACAATTATAGAAAATAATTTCTACTTTAAAAAATTTCTAATTTCATCTGTACTCAAATTGTATGACATGTCTTTTGGCTTTTCTGGTTCATATCTGACATAAAACAACTGTTATTGGTATCTAAGAGAAGACAATGATAGTTAAAAATTACACTATTTTACACAATTTTTAACATGCTAGGGTTGGAAAAATAAATTAAAAACCTTAAGTGTTACCTGTATCGTGGATCATTAATGATCATTTTCATAGCTTGTTCCCATGAAGCATTAGATGGTACCCGCTGAAAATAATTTAATGACAAAATTAAAATTTTGCACAAATACTGTAAAAGTCATACAACAGGAAATAAAGTATAATACTCACTGCAAACATCAAGCACTTCCCTTTGCTCAAGTTTGAAAGAGGTCTAATAATTTCTTATTGAACCAAGGCAAACCTGGGTAATATACATATAAACTAAAAAGAAAGCTTAAACTCATATTTAACAGAGCAAGAGTACTTATCATAAGACCTTTGATTAAAAGGTAAATAATTTTTTGAATAAAAACAATACAGAGGTAGAATGTACTGTATAGTATGCTGTACACAAAAATTTCTTTTTGTACACAAGAGTTTTTTTGGTGAAAATCAGTTTCATAAAAATATTCTTCAAAAAAGGGAAATTTAGTTCATTTTTGGTTATGACAGTTTATGAAGTTACTATTTTCAATAAGGACATCAAGGTACTGAAGCATTAAATAGTAACTTTATTAGATAATTATTATGTCATATAAAAAATCTTTAATACCTTTTCTTTCAATAATTCTTTAAATGCTTGCTTTGCCTCTTCCTTTGTATTCCAGGTATAGGTTTTCTTTGCTGGTTGGCTTTCCTCCTCTTCTTTTTTGGGAGTAAAACTAGAGGGAAATTCAAACATTTTATAATTTAAGTAAACATTTGCTTCACTTAGAAAAGCAATATCTTCATTATTTAAGTGTTCACTACTGAGGTTAAATTTTACAATTTCAAAATAAATTTTCTTATATGAATCCTACATATTTACCTAAACATAAAGGCATAAAATTAATAGAGTTTTTTCCTGAAACATTCAGTTATTAGGGAAATGGGGGCCTCTAAAAGTAACAATTATACTGAAACATTAATTCCAGCAATCCACAAATGAATACTTTTAAATGGTCTATAAAACTTACCCAGTGTCTTCATTTCAGTGCCTTAATAACTAAGGATTTGGGCAAATTTGCATAAATATAAAAAAGATGCTAAGGCTCTAAATCAGGACGGGAATACTACAATTCATATGCCAAATCTAGCCCACTGTCTGTCTCTGCAAATAGTTTTTTACTCAAAGTTTATATACTGTTTATGGCTTATTGTGTGCTACCTTAGCAGAAATGCATCATTGGGACAGAACTGATGATCCACAAAACTGAAAATATTAATTGATAATTTACAAAACAAGTATGCCAAACACTGATCTCAAACAAAAAGAATTAACATACCCAAGAATTACCAACTCTACCAGTTTGGTGGTCTTTATGAAATGAAAAGGTCATATAATCCTGACATCCCTTCCTATATATAAAGGGGGAAAATGCAGTAAACAAAAAGTAGAATACTTCAAGGAAGGACTAGAGCAAATACTAACAACTACAAAAAATATATTCCCACCATCTGAGTCAGGAACCTTACTTTGGGAAATTTATTTAAAATTATCAGAAATAGTATAAAGGGCCCAGTCAAAGTAACAGCTATAAATGGTCTATAATGCAGTAATTAAAACAAAAAGATTATAATGATTCAGGCACTTAAGGAAATACTAGAAAGAAAATAAACAGGAACTATTTGTTGTTAAAATTATGAAAAACAAATTACTGCAGAAAAAAATGGAGTATAAAAAGATATTAAAAAAAATTATCCCCCAAAGCTTAAATATCTATCAGAACACTAAAATTATATATATGTAAATAATGAAATAACATGCCATCATTCAACATGATGGGCTATGTCAACATAAAAGATATCACATATAGGTTTAAAATAGATATAATGCATACACTTTTTTTTTTGAAGATTTTTATTTATTTGAAAGACAGAGATCACAAGTAGGCAGAGAGGCAGGCAGGCAGAGGAGGAAGCAGGGGCTTGATCCCAGGACCCTGGAATCATGACCCAAGCTGAAGGCAGAGGCTTTAACCCACTGAGCCACCAGGCACCCCATAATGCATATATTTTTAAGTGCATAGAAAAAGGGCAGAAGGAGGGTGCCTGGCAGGTTCAGCTGAAAGAGCATGCAACTTTTTTTTTTTTTTAAAGACTTATTTATATGACAGAGAGAGACACAGCGAGAGAGGAAATACAAGCGGGGGAGTGGGAGATGGAGAAGCTGGCTTCCTGCCAAGCAGGGAGCCCAATGTGGGGCTCAGTCATAACCTGAGCCAAAGGTAGACGCTTAATGACTGCGCTACCCAGGCATCCCAGAGCATGCAACTCTTGATCTTGGGCTGTGAGCTGGAGCCCCAGCTGGGTGTAAAGATTATTTAAAAAATATAACAGGGGTGTGTGAGTGGCTCAGTTAGTTGAGCACGCGACTCTTGCTTTTGGTTCAGATCACGCTCTCAGGACCCTGAGACAGAGCTCCATGTTGGGCTCAGGGCTTGGGGAATGGGCTTGGGGGTCTGCCTTCCCTCTCCCTCTATCCCCCTCCCCTGCATGAGTACACATGCTCTCTCTCTCTCAAATCTCTTAAAAAACAAAAATAAAACTTAAAAAAAAATTTTAAAAAAAGGGCCAAAAGATGTAAATAAAACGTTACTCTTTTATGCCTTCAAATATACCATATAGATTTTTCAACTTTTTTTTTTTAAGATTTTATTTATTTAATTTGAGAGAGAGAGAGAGAGACAGCACAAGTAGGTAGACAGGCAGGCAGAGAGAAGCAGGCTCCCTGCTGCACAGAGAGCCCGATGTGGGGCTCAATCCCAGAACCCTGGGATCGTGACCTGAGCCGAGGGCAGAGGCTTTAACCCACTGAGCCACCCAGGTGCCCCCTTTTTTCAACTTCTAAAACAGGAAAAATTTTAAATGATTTTCAACTTTGGGAAACACATAAGAAAAATTTTCAAAAATATATTTACAAGAAGGAGTTGGAAGGTGAGATCAGTATGCCTAAATATTAAGATGGGTGTTTATGTTTGAAACTTTACACCATGGTTCACAGTTTCTTAAAACGTATGTGAACATCATTAAAATCAAGAAGCATGGCTCAAATTATATATCTGTATAAAGCACAGCCAGATGAAATATGACCACATGACATGGAACATAAGTACATGTAAACTATAAATTGGCAGATGCAGCTGTCTGTCATATTAAAAAGTTATAGCAATTTAATTACAGTAACAGTTTTGCTCATACACCCTACTAAATATTTTTGTCTACTTAATTTTTGCTTCTATTTGATCAAACTAGCACTTCCTTTCAGGGCTTTGCTAAGTCATATTTGAGTCTGTTGTAAAATAAAATAGTACTAATCCTGTCTTTATTTAAAATTTTGTTATTTTAATAATCACTGACTTTTTGCATTCGTTTTAATTTAAAATTACGGCTAAGGTGGTTGGTACCCTGTTTTAAATTTGTACCGCATCCTCTACCTCTGAATTCTGCTTCCTACACCTTCTGAGGATTAGTTTCCAACAGTGTAAGAGCATGACTTTGCAAAATTCAGCCTTGATTGTTTTAGATAATAATTCATTATCTAAATTCTCATGTTTTGATTCACAAAAAAGTTTTAAGCACTCAATGGCCACCACATGAACTGGCAATTTCTTGCATTAATGAAGTCTGGTACTGATGTACAAGTCACTAAACTTACTCAGCTACGGTTTCCTGCTTAGCTGTTTCATCTCCAGTATTACTGGATACTTCCATGCTCTGTTCCTGAACAGCTGGAGTACTAGTAAGTTGTGCTTGTTCTTCAGTTGAAATTGTCACTGTATTCTCGTTATCTACAACGGTAGCAACAATTGAAGTAACTTCAGGCTCAGGAACAACTGGACCAGTTCCACCCACAGTATTCGAAGCAGAGGAAGCACTGGCGTTGGCAGCAGCAGCGGCGGCAGCGGCGGCGGCTGCAGCAGCAACAACAGCAGCGGCAGCTTCTGCAGCAGCCATGGTGCTCATGGTGGTCGGAATTTCTGTTGTAGGAACCGGGGCTGCTGATGTTGTAGTGCACTCTTCTTGCTTACTATGCATTAAAAATACAACAAAAAACAGGTCATCTCATTAAGTAATGATCAGAGAGCCAAAAAATACTAGTTTTTATCACAAAATCAAATGACTAAGAGAAACTATAAAAGGGAGAAAGGCAATGTGGCAAACTATAAGCCACCTGAAAAGATGAAAACCACAGAATGAAACTGGATTACTTTGATTTAACAGAGCAAACATTCAGGATAATATAGGATAGGGACTCATGCAACACTCTGCACTTCCAAAAGTCCAGTAATTGTTTTCGTTCACAAAATGCCCTACTATCAGATT
The DNA here is from genome assembly GCF_009829155.1 of Mustela erminea. Classification (NCBI taxonomy): domain Eukaryota; kingdom Metazoa; phylum Chordata; class Mammalia; order Carnivora; family Mustelidae; genus Mustela; species Mustela erminea. The sequence continues at coordinate 50,373,954 of NC_045621.1, forward strand.
GTATTATATACATCATAAATTTCTGTAAGAAGTTTAAATTTTATCCATTTCATATATTAAAAGGGAAACCTGAATACAGGAAGACATATATATTTCACCTATTCCCAAATTAAATCAAACCAAATTTTGGACTTTTCTATAAAACAGCCTTAATTCAAAGGATGCAATCCAAATTCCAACAATCACTGTCTAGTAAAGAGTCATTTGTATATCTTGAGTAAATATCCTTCTCCCTGCTCCCAATCCTCCAAAGACACCAAACAATCACTCTCATGTTAAATACTATTTATACTATAAAGCAAATAGTTGAAACAAGAATGCTATATACAGGAGACACCAAATTTGTAAATCGTACTGATATTCAAAATTACTTACCTACTTTCTTCAGCTTTGATCATTGCTATTAAAGAGAAAAAAGAAAAGTCACATATGACATGGTTTTTAAATATAATCAATGAAAATAAACATTAAAGGGAGATAAAGAGAAATTTCATACAATAAGATTTAATTTACCATCCGAAAAAACAAACTTTTTCAGAGCAAATTATTGCTCCAAAGTTCCAGGGCAGCAATTAAAGAATGAAGACAAATTTAAATAACAGCAGTTTTTAGGAAAGTTTCTCTGCACACTGCTACTTTCCCAAAGGCTGCTGGCTACTGCAAAAACTCTCTGAAAATATCTGTATAATTCTAGAACAAAACAGTATTTTCCCCAGGGGTAAAACTATTTTTTTTTTTTAAGATACCAAATTCAAAATGAGACCAAATTCATGATGAAATTCCAGCACAAAATACTAGCATTGACAGGTAGATAGATAGTTATACACACCAACTATTCTGTAGTAGGGTTATATCAGAAATGAGCTTGGTATTTCTCACATGAATAAAATGGCAATCTACCTATCTACAATATTATTATTAGCCAATGCTAGTATAGAAATGTAAAGAGCTTTAAAGATGTGCATTCAGTATTAAAGTAAATTTTTCTTTATGGGTAACAAAAGTATTCAGCATCATTAGCGAATGAGGTGGTCCATGAAAGTAACAAAGCTGAACTTTATGAAAATATTTTAAAAACTTATCCCCCTTTAATGTAAACCATTTCTGAAAGTATGTTGAGAATGTCTGACAAAAAGAAGTCATCATTACTAACATAAATTAACGTATTTTTAGGATACAATGATGATCTAATAAGCTAATTATGTGACACAAGAAAAAGGTAACTAGACTTAAGACCACAGAGCCTTTAGGAAATGTTTATTCTCTTTACTGTCAGAGGTCATTCCACACTGCAGACTATTATAGCCTCCATTTCTAAAATCTACTGCTTTTAAATTAATAATTTATGATACCAGATTCTATTAGAAATAAGAGTAAAAGAACTAACTTTTCAATTCGCACTCTAATCTCTGCTATTTGAAGAACTGGGTTTCATATTAGGTAGTATTTCCAGATTTTCAGGGGTATTTTGAACAGTTGAGAATAATGAAAAATACTCCCTTTGTAAGTAAAGCAGGACATTTTGTTTAATTCTCCCATAACATAAAGGCTATTTTACAATGTTGTGCTAAAATAATATTAGCAATAAATGTATAGTCTGACAATATATTAAAAAATTTAAACTGAACTCAAGGCTCTCTGCTATCTGCTACATGCGTTAAATCACATATTGTATGTATACACCAACACTCACAGTTTTATTTAAATTATTGTACATGATGCCCTTATTCAATTTTCCAATGGTAAATTAATTTTTTAATCAAAGTATAATTTTAAAAGTCACAAGCTCATTTATAATATAACCCTTTAATGAATTTTTAATTAGAGATTTCTCACTGCAGATTTACCCAATCATGGTTAGTGAACATTATTATTAGTAACAAACTCTAAAAATGTTAAATAATGACAGAAAATGAATTATCAAAGCAGCTCACCATGCAGGTTTGATTTTGTAATAAGACTTCCAGCAACAATGGTATTCTGGTATCCTAGTTTCAGTGGAATCAAATCAAATAAAAATCTATTTAAAATCTATAGAACTGATATCTAGAGCAACAAGAAAATAAGAGCCCATAAAACTGTTACACCATTTAAAATGTTCTAATCATTTAATTTTTAAAAATAAGACCTGTGTTTGAACAATCCTATATATAAAGGATTGTTTCAAGGTGAATGACATAGATATGTAAAAAATTAACATTAAAAATTATTTTTTTCTGTGTTACCTTCAAGATCCTCAAGTTCTTTAGGTTTGGCCCAGCGGGATTCTTTTGTTTGAGAATTATAATAGTAAGGCTTTCCAGAATCAGATTTGTATTCCTTCCAGGGACACTTAGATAAAAGTTGCTAAAGGGAAATAAAAATCTTCAGTTAACAGTAATGTATTTAGCATCACTCATCATTCACATTACTGTTTCCCTAAATATCAATCTGTACAACTCAAACACTTTTGAGATAAGCCACCAATTACAGAATACTTAGTAGGTAATGTTATTTGAAATATTATTTAATCTTTACAATAATACCGCAATATCCATACTGTTATTTCAAATTTATACTGCTACTTACAGAAAATAACTTGTTTAAGATAATATACCTAATAAAGGGGCAGAAGCAAGATTCAAAACCAGGTCTATGTAAATTTCAGATCCTATCTGTTGTTGCCATTTACACCCCATCATAGGTAAAATTTATCATACATACTTCACAGACTTCTCAAATACTAACAAAAGTAGGAAAAATAAAAAATTGGGAAAAAGCAAAATGTGGTTTACCCATGCTTAGATATCAGTTTTATGGCTAATAATTTATTAAGCCTATGCAAACTATCTTATGTAAGGAAACAAAATAAGTATGATATATTTAAAACCTAATATACAAAACCGCTTGGCGTGCATGAGAATGCTACTGAAAACTCCTATTTAGATGGTGTCTTGGTGATGATATTTAAAGAAAAAATAACTACCTGTATCAGTACTGGGATTAAAAAAAACAAAAACAAAAACAAGAACCAGTCTCTGTCAACCTCCCATCCCAAGTATTACTATGCATATTATTGTGGTAGCCTAGAAAATATTTTTATATCCTCAAACTCCTTCATTAAGAAAGAAAATAAAATGTGCTGCCAACCTGGAAAAATCTCCAACTATAGCTTGAAAGGCCAGATCAACTCTTACTTAGGACTCCAGAGTTCTTAATTAAACCATTTACAAAAGTGTTTATTCAATTTACTCCTTTAATCTAATTTCCACACTATATATCATGAATGATAAAATTCAAAAAGAAATACACATACTTTGCAGGGGTTTTTTTCCACATAGACACTTTCCCACTCTAAAAGGATACTTATATTTTTAATTTAATTCCTTCTCCATTACCTCAAACTCACTGAAAAATTTTTAAAAATCCACTGGAAGAAATTTTCAATCACCTAGGTTTGCTTAAAGGGAAAAGTTTAAAATGTGAATACAGGGATGCCTGGGTGGCTCCAATGGTTAAGTATCTCCCTTTGGCTCAGGTCATCATCCCAGAAGCCTGGGATCGAGTCCCCAGTCAGGTTCTTTGATCAGTGGGGAGCCTGCTTCTCCCTATACCTGCTGCTTCCCCTGCTTGTGTAGCCCTCCTTCTCTGACAAATAAAATATTTAAATAAATAATAAAATGTGAATTTAAAGAATAGAGGGCAGAAAGAGAGTCCTTTTGCTCTTCCAATTTATTTTTAATTTGATGCAACCTGGTAAGGTTTACTGAGCAGGGGCAAAAATCAATAAACAAAATTGGTCTGTCCTTCTAACAGTCAAATATTCATGAACTCCTAAGGAAAAAAAAATGACTCAATCTACTTGACAATCCCTAATTTTAAAGCCTCAAACTTTTACCTCAGCAGGTGTTTTCAGATCATCCGGTTTCTCCCAAGTAGACTGTTTTGTTTCAGTATTGTAGTAGTAAGTCCTTCCATCAGGTGACTTATGCTCAGTCCACATTGATTTCTAAAGAAAAAAAATTAAAAAAAAAATTCAAATTATTTAATAGTGTTATGACAGTGAGTATCAGTTTTCATTAGTTTCATTAACAATATACAAAGAAATTAGAAGTATAAAAACAGGCATACTTTTCACAGTTTAAGTCATTTAGAATAATTTACCAGTGTAAGCAGTAGGGACAAAACTGAAAAAATAGACTATTTTAAAAGTATTTCAAAAGTGACATGGACGTATTGATGTTTTAGAACATCTCTACATTTTACAAAGTATCTCAGAAGTATAAAGATAGGAATGTTTCTCCTAAAAATGGTACTTTTGTAACTAATGCACAAAGATAATCTATATGCAACTCAGATTATTTTAGCTCTGCCTTATAGCTAAAATATATGAAGTAGATGCTAATGTTATATTAGGTGGATTGATCATGAGCTCAATAACTTGAATATTTACATCAAGTTGGACAAAGCTCCAGACTGACATGCCATAAAGATGCAGCTATCGAAACTAGAAAGGACGGGTTTTGGATGATAGAATAATGAAGGTGAAATTTAACAGTGATAAAATGTGAATCTAAACGCCTCAACACAAAATGGGTGAGCAAGTTTTATGTGACACTAGTCTGATACAGAATATAAGCCCACTCTTGGACCCAGAAGAACTACTAAGAACCTACTAAGAACCTACTAAAAGTTGTTAGTAAAACCTCAGGCCTCAATAAAGATGATGCCTCAAATAAATGCTGGTTTGGAGTTACAAGGTTCCCATACATATACACATAAAATAATAATAAAAGGGGTAAGAAGAAACTTTGAGAGGTGACAGGTGTCTGTGGTCTTGGTGGTGACTGTTTTCAGGTATGCATTTATTCATCAAATCATCTGGTTGTACACACTGAATATATACAGTTTCATATGTCAATCATACCTTAATAAAGAGTTTTTTTAAAAAGTTCATTTTTACAAGGAATCATGAATGAATTAATTACTGAATGAGATCAAAGGTATTAAGTTCAGTTCCAGGTACCAGATTATTTAGATAGTAACAAAGTATGCTTGAAAGAGGGTTAGAGAAGATGTATATATCACATTTCTTCAAATCTATGACAAAACATTATACATATCTCTAAGAATGAAAAAGTAAAATCATCTTCGAACTATTACATACTTTTTAATACTCAGATTTTACGATACACTTCTTAAAGACATATATGTCTTAGACACTGATTTTTATCACAATTCAGTTTTTTTGATAAGTACAAAGGCAAATAAAATAGTTAAGCTGTTCCTTAAACTTCACACTAAGACCATTTTTTATATGAGAGCTGCCAACATCCATTATATTCCACACATCATCATCCCCTTTGCTATCAAAAATATTGGTAATGCAGCATTTATTAAAACAAAAACAAAAAACTAAAAATCACCAGCGCTTGTCCTTAACTATCTTCTAACCGTACTTAAAGATGACCTTCTTTTTCTTCCTCATCAACTTTATTGAGAAATAGCACATACCTACTTTTGATTTCTGGTTTGGGAATATGGCTCAACACACATCATTTCATTGCTTTTTCTACCCTCTCACCATAGTCATTTTATCCCTAAGCTAACATGCTATGCCATTACTTCAAGAACTTTCTTTCAAACCACTGGAATTCATTCTTCTGATGTTGGCACTTTTTGTTGTTCAGTCATATACAACTAAGTCATAATTGCTGCCTGGAGAATGGAGATCGTAAGACACAATGGATTATAGGATGAATCTCAATTTCAGACACATTCAATAGTCAAACTAAATATGCTAAGTGATATAAGGAAATGTGGTTCTGCAAAACGTGGGGATGGAGAACAAGAAAAGGTGATTTAAGGACACAAATTAATGTAATTTTCACACAAGTAGATGAGGGAAGTTTTTGTAAAACTTCCATGAAGAAAACTGGAGTTTTATTGTGAAGAAGGAATTATAAACAGCCATCTGAATTCAAAGAAAAAAGCTGATAAAATTTGAGCTTTCTGATAACAAAACATTTGTCTCCTCTTATACAGATTAAGTTATCGACGTGACTATTTACAAAATGGACTCTGCATAGTATAGCACGATAGTTAAAATAGTTCAAAAGGTATGTTAAATTCTTTAACTTATTCTAACACTGTGTGCAGGATAGGACAACTACAATCTCTCTGGAGCAAACATTATAGTAACTGCTGGAAAATCTTTAGCTTGCTGTTACTTTAAAATCTAACCAAAAGGTGATGTGATTTAGAGATGTATGGAAGCTTCAACTGTATGAGTATTGCTTTATTTGACAAAGTAAATCCTGCTAAGGAAGACAGAGGTTTCTATTTCTTTCATATATATATATATATATATATATATAAAATTTATATATAAATTTATATATATAAATTTATATATATAAAATATATATATAAAAATATATATATATAAAATTTTAAAAGATATCAGTAGCATCTCAGAACTGCACTAAAGAGAAAATCTGCTAAGTTCCAAAATTATATTTAAACTTCCCAAGTAACATCTGCTAAAGAGCACTCAGAAAAGAGGAAGTTCACCAGAAACAAACTCATGAAAAGATGTAAAAGGGACAAAGGATGCTTGGACCAAATAATAGGGATAAAGAGGAGAAATGTACAAACCAGTAAAATAAACAGTAAGAAATTTAGTATTCACTAGTTATTATTTTATTTAAGCCTTACAGCTATACGACAAAGCAGTATGAACAGTATCCCCGTTTTTCAAATAAGAAAACCAAGGTTTAGGAGGGTTAGTAAACTGTTCAGAGTGATCCAGGAAGTAAAAAAATAGCTAGAAATAATTCAAATTTTCTTCTACAGACCATATTTTACCCACACAAATGTTGTGTCAAAGATACTATATTCAGGACAGTCTAGATGTCAATAAGGACAGATAAATTTCTGATCTACCAATGAGTGGTAAGCACTGTTAATTGCTTTATATCAATTCCCAAATTAATTGTTAACAACCCTGCCGAGGTAGATACTATTTATTATCTCTACTTTATAAGAAGAGGAAACAGAACACAAGAAAGTACAGGAACATGCCCAAGGTAACACAGCTGTCTAGTGAGTTCATTACAACATTGTCTTGCAGTACCCACTAAGTTCCTCTTAAAGAGCAAGGCTTCAACACTTGGCATTAAGAGAAACAGAAACATTTCAAAAAGGAATATACTGTACTAATGCCTTAACTAATATAACAAATCTACTTATAGAAGTCAACTCTAAAGAAAATTATTTATCTGATAAGTTTTTGCACCTTCTCCTTATATATATCTACTGCAATTTAAAATAAAACTGTACCTTGCTTCTGGCCAAAACTAGTAACTAATATTTTACAAGAAAAACTTATAAACAAATGAACCTTAAATGCTGAATATAAGATGAAGAATGCCATGAAATATCAACAGATACATGAATAAACTAGCAACTGTAAAGTTGTCTTCATAGGCTAAAACATATGACTTAGGCAAATAGTTACATTAAGTACGGAGTACAGCACAGTCTAATCGAAAAACTTATTTTCCTAAAAATTACTCTTTTTTAGTAACAGACCTTTCTGTGCAATAAACAAACGCTGCCTATAAAATATTTAGACTGTCCTTGCTTAATCAGAGAAAACCTAACAAAGACTTAGATGTGTATTCTGAATGGATCAAAACCAGGATGTTATTTTTAACCATAGGTGATTTGCTTTGAGGACTTTTAGGAACAATTAAGATGATCCCTGCACTGGAATTTTAGTATTACTTTGCACTTTTGTCACAGATGATAGCCTTCCCCAAATTATTTTATTACTTTGACAGTTACTATATTAAGAAAAAACTGTCAACACAAATGGCAGTCCCGGGGAATCAACCAAAAGTCAGCATTTTCACAAATGATAAACTAGAAGCATAAATCTGCAAAGTAAGGCATTAAAAAATTATCATCCTTAATATACAAAAATCTATTACAATCAATAAGATAATCTAATGGAAAATAAACATGACCATTAATACAACTCAATACAGATAACATAATTAGATATTCAACTTCATTAGTAAATCAAGGAAGCATACATTAAATGAAAACTTTTTATTCTTCCTGTAAGTGACAGCTGAAAACTTAGTATAGATGTTAAAAGGGTGTGAAGAAAAGTACCCTGTCACGCTAGTGTTGGGAATGGAATTAGAACTGGTTTGCTGGCAAGTTACTAGTTCTCATCAAAACTGAAAATATAAACAAAAGAAAAAGAAAAGAAATACAAACAACCTCCTGATGCTGATATTTCACTCCACAGAATCTCGCCTACATAGTTACAAAGATGTACAAGAATGTTCTCTACAGGATTACTTTTTTTTTCTACAGGATTACTTTAATGAGGAAAAATTGGTGATAATTCAACATCCACCCATAGGAAAATCATTCAATTAGGGTCCATTCATACTGTAGATTTATCGTATGGAGACCTGTTTTTTAATATAATAGAAAGTGTCTAAGACACAGTTTTAAATATAGAGTGAGACATTGTGATAAAGTAGCAAAATACACACAGAAAACATTTAAAAGGAAAAAAATGCATATACATAATTATCAAGAGCTGATATACTTTCAGAGATCAAAAAGCTCGTCAACAACTGGGTAGTGAATAAATTCACTACTCAAACTATATAAACACATGTACATCAGATAAATATTTATACATACATGAGCATTTCTGTAGTAAAGTGTAAGTTCAACTGAATGAAACCAAAAAAACATGATTAAATGTAAACACTAAACAGGCAGAAAAATCCTCTCAACTACTATAAACAAGAATTAAGAAAAAGTCAAAATGTAAATTAGCATTAAGGAAGAACATAATCATGATCAGAAGATTTGCAACCAATTCCCAAAATCTAGAGGAAATAACTTCCTAAGACTATTATAATTTGCCCTAGAAGAAACATATCGTACATGAATATTCCAACTACTGTAGAAGCATCTGAAAGATACCCAACCAGATAATTTCACAGAACACCACATAAGCTTTAAAGAACACAGAATTATTACGTCCTTGTTTCAGGTCACAGGAAAAGATGAAAAGCTCTTTATTAATAATAAAACTCAAAAGAAAAGGTATCAAAAAAGAAAAGCAGGTAATGCTACTTATAAATATAAATCTTAAAAATTTAAATATAACATTAGCCAAGAAAATCCTGCACTGTATACACTCTGACCAAGTAGAACTGATTGTAGCAGTGCCAGGGTAGGTTAATACTGGGAAATCTATAAGAAAGTAATTATTTCCATTAACAAACTGGAAAAAAAAATCATAGGAGCACACCAATTTACTTGGTATGATCAAATCACATCCTGAAAATTACAATGGTTTGGAAGTATTAAAAAAATAAAAACAAAAATCCTAGAAACAACAATAAATGATAAAGGACAACTTACTGAAAACTAGTAAATATTATTCTAAAGCCACTTGCATTAAAATCATGACCAAAAGGGGAGTGTACAATCACTGTATTTCAACAAATACCTAACAATAATGAAATGAAGTAACTGGTATATTTGGGAAAGAGAAATTCTCTTATCTTTAATTGGAAAAAAAAAAGTATAATATACCCGGCTCTAAGATAAATATACAAAAATCTCTGAATTGACAATAACTCATTTGCAATAAAAATATGAAAAAGTCCTATTCAAAATATATTAAGTTTTCAGAAGGTAAAATAAACTAGAATGAAAACGAGGTACTTCTATACAGTAAGACAGTTAAGAAGATCGGTAGTTGCTTGGGGCAAGGGTGGAGGGAGGAGAGAGAGAGAACAGGTGGAGCAGAGAGATTTTCAGGGTAGTGAAACTATTCTGTACACACGATCATGATGACATGTCATTAACATTTGTTAAAACTCAAAGAATAGGTAACACCAGAATGAACTCTAATGTAAACTGGACTGTGGGTAATAATGATGTGTCAGTGTAGGATCACTGATTTTAATAAACATTAACATCCTACACCCTAGTGGATGATATTGATAGTATGGGAGGCTGTGGGGGGGTGGATATTAAGGAACTCTACTTTGTGTTCAATTGTGCTACTAACCTAAAATTGCTCTAAAGAAAGTAAATTAAAAAAAAAAAACCCACTCTAGAAACCAAGAAAACCATACTACCCAATATGCTTTCAATAAAGAAATCAAATGAGAGAAGAAAAAATATTGGGAAATGAGTTAAAAGAAAATCCTCTATGTCAAAACTTAAGCAACATAGTTAACTTAGTACAAAAAAAGGTCTAACAACCAAGAGCTAATAAGCACTCAAGAAGCTAGAAAAAAGGCAGCCGAGTAACCAAGTAGGAAATAAAGACAAGAGCAGAAATAAACTGAATGGTCACCCCCTCCAAAAAAAAATAAATAAATAATGGCAATGACAGAATTCTAACTCCATGCTAAACAATTATTAAACCTCAACAAAACAGATAGATATATAGAAAAGCATAAATAAGAAATTAAAAACCAGAATAGTGCAATAATCACTAAAGAAACTCAAATAGTTATCTAAAACCTCTATACTCAAAAAGCACTAGGTCCAGACAATTTTTAGTTGTGTTCTATCAAACTGTTAAGAAGTCAAGTTTTGCGTCAGGGTACCTGGGTGGCTCAGTCGGGTTAAGCCTTCAGTTCAGGTCATGATCCCAGGATCCTGGGATCGAGTCCCACACTGGGCTCCCTGCTCAGTGGAGAGCCTGCTTCTCCCTCTCCCTCTTCCTGCTGCTCCCCTACTTGTGCTATCTCTTTGTCAAATAAATAAATAAAATCTTAAGAAAAAAAAAAAAGGAAAGAAGTTTTGCATCATTTATGTAAATTGTTCTAAGGACCAGAAAGAGAAAGGTTATTATCTAGACACGAATAACCTAAATTAGCAAACTGAATTCCAAAGGAATTAAAAACACATGTGTGCACTACATATACACTCTTAACACACTTAATGAATAACTACAGTTCACCTTAGTAATGCAAAGATGAGATAACAGAAAATTTATCTGTGTACTTGCACATTAATAGACTACAGAAGAAATACCATATAACCATCTCAGTGGATAAGAAAAAAAGCACTGAAGAATTTTAAAATTAAGTTAGTGGGGCACGTGGGTGTTCAGTCAGTTGAGCATCTGACCCTTTTTTCAGCTCAGATCATGATCTCAGGGTCCTGAGATGGAGCCCTGTGTCAGGGTCCAGCCTGCTTAAGATTTTCTCCCCTCTCATTCCTCTGCTCCCCACCCCCCCAGGCACCCCACCCAGCCTTGGCTTGCACGCTTGTGTGCTTTCTCTCTAAAAATAAAGTTCATAATGACCTCTCTCAGCAAATGAGGAAAAGAAAAGTCAATTTGTAAGAGTTGTTTATCAAAAAAGTATAGTAAACATATTAAGTGGAGAAAATTCAATACATAATCTCTTTAAGAGGAAAAAAGGTAACAAAATCAGTTTATCATCACCGCTATTGCTCACCATAGTGCTAGAGGTTTTGTCTGACACAGTAAAAGTTAAAGGATTAGATACGAAGATTAGAAAAAAAGACGAAACTCAAATTTAAGCTCTCCTACAAGACAGACACAAAAGAACTGACTACCACGTTCACTGATATGACTTAATATTATAAATACGCCTTCACAATCTATAAATTCAAGGCAACTCCAATGAAGATACCAAAAATATCTTGGACACCTGAAACTGAGTAAAAATTTTTAAAAGCTACCGTGCAGGTAAACAAAGAGACCAATAAAAATACTCAAATCATTAAAAGGGAAAACAGGTAAACTACAGAGTAAGATAATGCTATTTATAGAAAAAACATTTTTATATATAAAAAACCTGAAGACTTCACCAAAAAACCCATTAGAAATAAATTCAATATGATACAAAAATCTGTTTCATTTATCAAAATGAACAATCAGAAAGAAAAACTAAAGCAAAAAAAAAAAAATACCCATATACAATTGAACCAAAAATAAAATACTCAGAGAAAAAAGTAACCAAAGAGGGGAAAGATCTGCACAAGTGGAAACTAGGACACTGATTAAATAAACAAACATAAATAAATGGAAAGACATTCCATGCTCATGGATTAAAAAAAATTAGTATTGTTCAAATGTCCATACTACCAAATCCATGCAACCCTATCAAAATTTCAAAGGCACTTTTCAAAGAAACAGAACACACAATCCTAAAATTTGGATGGAATCACATAAAGACTGAATAGGCAAAGGAATCTGAAGAACAAAGCTGGGGGTGCCATGCTCCCTGCTTTCAAATTATATTAACAGGGTACTAAAATTAAAATAGTATAGTCCTAGCATAAACATAGACATATAGATCAATACAACAGAAGCAAGATCTAAGAAATAAACTCATGCATAAATGATTGATGAATTTATGACAAAGGAGGCAGGAATATATAAGAAAGGACAGCCACATGAAAAAGAATGAAATTAGACTACTATTTTCCATCATGCAAAAAAATTAGCCCAAAATGGATTTAAGCTTGAATGTAAGACTTGAAACCATAAAACTAGAAAAAAAGATAGGCAGTAAAACCTCCTTGACCATCAATCTTGGCAGTGATTTACTGGATTTGATTCCAAAAGCAAAGAACAAGAGAGAAATAAACAAGTGGACGACACCAAATTAAAACCTCCTGGCACAACAAAGGAAATCATCAACAAAATGAAAAAAGTAACCTATTGAATGGGAGAAAAATACCTGCAACTCGTGTATGTAAGGATTAATATCCAAAATATATAATAAGCTCATACAACTCCACAGCAAAAACCCCCAAGCAATCTGATTAAAAAATGGGCAGAGGATCTGAAGAGACATTTTTCCAGAGAACACATGGAGGTGACCAACAGACATAAGAGAAGATGGTCAACATCATTACTAGGGAAATGCAAATCAAAACCACAATGTGATACCACCTTATATTTGTTAGAATGCCTATTATCAAAAACAGGTAATAAGTGTCAGTGAGGGTGTAGCTGAAAAGGAAACCTTCATGCACTGTTGGTGCGAATGTAACTAGTGTAGCCTCTATGGAAAACAGTATGAAGGCTTCTCAAAAAATTAAAAATGGAACTACCATACAATTTAGCAATTCTGCTTCTGGGCATTTATTCAAAGAAAATGAAAATGGTAACTCAAAAAGATAGATGTACCCAAAGGTTCATAGCAGCCTTATTTACAATAGCCAAGATACAGAAATAACCTAGGTGTCCTTGGATGGATGAATGGATAAAGATGTAGAATATACACACACACAAACGGGCACACGCACAAAGAGGAGAACTATTCAGCTATAACAAGAATGAAATCTTGACATTTGCAACAACGCAGTTGGACCTTGAAGGTATTACGCTAAGTGAAATAAGTCAAATGGAGAAAAACAAGTACCCTATGATCTCATTTACATGTAGAATCTAAAAAACATATAAAATCCAAACTCAGATATAGAGAACAGATTGCAGGTGGGGGTTCGAAATGGGTAAAGAAGGTCAAGAGGTACAAATTTCCAATTATAAAATAAGTAAGACATGGAGATGTAATGTACAGCATGGTGACTACAGTTAACACTGTGTGGCATATTTCAAAGTTGTTATGAGAGTAAATCTTAAAAGTCCTCATCACAAGAGAAAAAGATCTGTAACTATGTATACAGAAAGATGTTAACTAAATTTAGTATGAACATTTTACAATGTATACAAATACCAAATAAGTTTGTACAATCTAAAATGTTATGCCAATTATAACTCAACAAAAAAATAAACATGAAATATGTGAAGAAAAAAAGAAAAACAAAAATATCTACACAAAAAATTTCATAAGCTTTTCCCAATATATGCATGTCTTAGGGCATATATTCAAGTAAGCACCCATTAGGGAGGGTGCTGTAGGGATAGGAGTGAAGATGAAAAAGTGAAAAAAATGTGTGGAATCTTCCAAGGATGAGTGACAATGACCGTAATCGGAAGAGTTTAGGTAACTCAAATTTGTGTACCTTAAATTTTTTTTAAAGATGTTATTTATTTACTTGAGAGAGACTCTGTCTGAGATCATGACCTGAGCTGAAATCAAGAGCCAGCTGCCTAACCAACTAAGCCCCCCAGAAGCCCCACCTTACTAAATATTAAAGCTGTTTTAATGGAGAAAAAAAAAAAGGTGTAATACTGGGTGAAAAATTAACAGATATGGACCAACAGAAAAGAAAACCCAGAAGGAGATGCCAGAGTACGTGTGAATTTAACTTATGACAAGAAAAATATTTCGGGGTGCCTGGGTGGCTCAGTCTGTTAAACATCTACCTTCAGCTCAGGTCATGATCCCAGGGGTCCTGGGATCAAGCCCCACTCAGTGTGAAGTCTGCTTATCCCTCTCCTCTGCCCCCCATCCCCTCCTCGCCAACCCTGGCCCACTCATAAGCCTGTGCTCTCTCCCTCTCTCAAATAAAAAGTTAGGGAGAAATTTTATTTTCTTCTTTTTAACTATGTCTGCTCCTTAATCCCCCAAGCAAGCCTACATTATTTAAAAAACAAAAACAAAAACAAAACAAAACAAAAACCATGAAGCTATCACTGGTGAAAATACAAACAGGCCCTTTTAATGGAAGAATATCACATGGATATTTTATAATCATTCAACTTTAAAAAAAAAGAAAAAGATTTTTATCTATTTATTTGAGAGAGAAAGAGAGATCCTGCATGCCAGCAGAGGTAGGCACTGAGATGGAGAGAATCTCAAGCAGACTCCATGCCAAGCTCAGAGCCCAACTCAGGGTTGGATCTCATGACCCAAGTGGAAGTCGGACACTCAACTGACTGAGCCATGAGGTGCCCCTCTAACCATTCAACTTTTAAAGCAGAAGATACAAGAAACTTTAAAACATTTAAATACAGTTCACAATTAAGTCTTTCCCCTCATATTTATAATCAATTAACAGCTTTTTGCATTTCCTTAACCATAATATGGGGATAACAGCTATCTCTCAGCATTATTTTGATTAAATGAGATTATACACACAAACTCTTCTTTCCGGGGTGCCTCGGTGGTTCAGTTGGTTAAGCAACAGACTTAACTTTGGCTCTGGTTGTGACCTCAGAGTTCTGAGACTGAGCCCTGCACTGCCTGTGTGCTGTGCGTGGAGTCTGCTTAAAATTCTCACTTTGTCTTCTTACTCCCCACCCCACAAACCAGAAACAAACAAATGAGCAAACAAACAAAAAACCCTTTTCTTGGGGCACCTGGGTGGCTCAGTGGGTTAAAGCCTCTGCCTTTGGCTCAGGTCATAATCTGAGGGTCCTGGGATCAAGCCCTGCTTCGGGCTCTCTGCTGGACAGGGAGCCTGCTTCCCTTCCTCTCTCTCTGCCTGCCTCTCTCCCTACTTGTGACCTCTGTCTGTCAAATAAATAAATAAATAAAATCTTTAAAAAACAACAACAACAACAACAACAACAACAACAACAACAACAAAACTCTCTTCTTCCCACTGATCTTTAAGGAATTAAAACACAAAAAATCAAAGAAAACCTTGAGGTCAATGGGCATGGCTATTATCAATAAACAAAAAATAGGCATCTTTAAGTGAGGCTTTCAGACAGGTATTATTTTCCCAAACGTAATAAAAATCTGTAACAAAACACCATGTACAGAAACATTAGCAAAAATAACTACTATCCTTAAAAAATCAAGTATGGAGAAAAAGAAATGCAGCATTGCAGTATCATTCTCTCCTTTTCTTAGGAGCAAAACAAAACAAAAACAAAAACAAAAACAAAAAGCCAACAAACACCCCCCCCCCCCCCCCGGTCAAAAAACACAAACCAAATGAAACTGAACAAAAAAACCACCAACACCAAAAAACCCAAGAACAAAAAACCCAGCAATTTTGAATAACGTATTTGTTTTTCTGACACCAACAGGGAAGGTACAAACAAGTAAGTATTTTAAAATGTGTATTAGAAAGTTTACACAGTGGGTTTACAGTAATAAACAAGGGTACAGAGATTTTTGTATATGCGTACCTTCTAATGTAAACCATATGTAAAAACTATCAGGTTAATTAACTATCAGGTTAAAAACTTCTAATGTAAACCATATGTAAAAACTATCAGGTTAATTAATATACCTATAAGCTGTTTCCCTTCTAATTGTACTGGGAGGGGAGAAATTCAAATCTTTCTAAATTCTGATGTATATCTGATTTCTTTTTCTCTCATTAAGTTCCATGAAAATTAAATTTTAAGATAAATCGTTCAAAGAATTTTCAACCTTTAGCATAGAAAAGAAAGGAAAAAGATTCAAGTTAGCAGATAATCTTTAAAACAGAAATAAGGATCAATGTCGTAGGTTAAAGAGTTATAATGAAATAACTATGTTCCAGAGGTACTTACTGCACCAGATGCTGTACCTAAAAAAAAAAAGGGAACAGTATTTACAACGTGATAAACCATGGTCTTCTTGAGTGAACATTTTAAAAATATTTATTCATACTATTTTTTCCTCCTTATCCTGTCACACTAAATATCCTAAGACTGCCCCATATGATTTATGTGCATGCTCTCTTTTTTACAAAATAAACATATATGGTGGAAGGCATTTTCAGAATTAAGTGGTACTTTTAACTTTTAAACTGCAAACTCACTTAGATCCCGTTGGAAAAGTCATAATCTTTGACATTTGTTTCTCTTCTTGCTATTATAGGTGTCTATCTTGACTAATTCCTTTCTCCACTACACTACTGAAATAAAAAAATGCCAGACTTTAGATCTATGGCACCTTCAAGTATATAAATTCCACACTTGTGGTGTAAAATACAATATCCATTAGCTACCACACTTCCCTGTTTAAAGTTTTTAATTGAGATTAAATAAAATTTAAAAATTCAGTTCCTCTTTGCACAAGCCAATTTCAATTACTCAGTACTCATATGCACCTAACGACTATTGCATTGGACAGTACAGATTACAGAACATTTCCTTCATTGCACAAAAGTCCATTAGATGGTATGGTCCTAGACTATTATCAATACCCCTCTAGACAGAAGGGGAATTGCCTATTAGTCACCAAGTTCAAATGAGTAAGTTTAACTTTAGAAACCAGTAATCTAAAACAATGTGTGAAAAAGAAAAAAAGAGCTATATGTAAAAAAGGAATAAAACAATAAAACACACAGAACAAAATCAAAAGAAGCTACCATGGACATCACTGGTAGAACCAAAGCATTTTAAAAGTAATTAAGAAGAAATTTTATGAGTCTTGTTTCTGACTCAGGATGCAGGAAACAAAATGTTCGTTACCAAAGAGGGGAGGGCAAGAGATAAACTTCTGGATATAAAGTAAGTCAAGGCAATGTAGTGTACAGCATAAGAAATACAGTCAATAATATTGTAATAACTTTGGAAGGTGATGGATAGGTAACTAGACTTACTGTGGGGATCATTTTGTAATGTACAAAATTATCAAATCACAACGTTGTACACTAACAAGTTAACAAGATACTACTGTATGTCAATTATACTTCAATTAAAAAAAGAAGAAATTTTAAGATAATTTTCCACGATTATTTAGGGTAATAGTAATCAGCTCTAGATAGCTAATAAACAAAATATTATACTAGATATTTCAGAACATCATTTAACTTAAATAAAGAAATTTGTGAACTATCTTAAGGAGATCCATTATGCCCCATATAAACCTGTTGGAAAATGGTGCATTTTAAATGTTTCAAACCATGTTTAAAACAAAAAACGTTTTAGAGGTACCTGGGTGGCTTAGTCAGTTAAGTAACTCACTCTTGATCTCAGAGTCATGAGACTCTTCGTCCTTCGGAGGACCCTACCCTAGGTGTGGAGCCTGCTTGAGATTCTCTCTTGCTCCCTCACCCTCTGGCCCTCTTCCCCCCCAAAAACCAAAAAACCAAAAAACATTTTGGCATAATCATGGAAAAAAGCTCAGCATCTGGAATACCAATTCATCTGGAACATTATTTACTTACAAATAATTGAGGCACTGCTAATATATATAAAAGGTATACCAGCCAAACAGTTATTAATAACTGGCTGATTAAAAAAAATTATCACCAGGCTAACAAACTCCAATGGCTACAAGACCAAGCAGGTAACAGAAAAGACTATGAAGTAGTCCAGAAGGCTAATGAGAGTACATGCTCCATGTCCAAAATAAGGAGTTACTACCCCATTCCACAATGTCTGGCTGAATACAAACCGGGACTCAATCAGAACTTTTCATTTAAATATTCTCTGACTACCTACTGTGTTAGTAAGTACCACTGTAAACAATGAGCATTGCGATAATCCACTTTTTCAAGATAAATTCAAACTTGGTGTAAAAAGATAAAGCTAATTGTTGAATATGGCCCAAGACTTTAAATGACAGCAACTAATTATAAAATTTAAAAACATTGTATGGGCTAAATAAAGTATAACTATAGACCAAATCTGGTCCCAGAACTCCTGATCTAAAATTATGGTAATTTCTTACGGATTCAATTATAAATACTATCCCTATTTCCTACTGCTTAAAACAACAACAAAATGAAAAAAAAAAGGCAGGAGCTAATCATAAAACCCAAGTGACACTGCT
Organism: Mustela erminea; assembly: GCF_009829155.1. Classification (NCBI taxonomy): domain Eukaryota; kingdom Metazoa; phylum Chordata; class Mammalia; order Carnivora; family Mustelidae; genus Mustela; species Mustela erminea. The sequence continues at coordinate 50,392,595 of NC_045621.1, forward strand.
TTTATTCCTTATTATGATAGCTACTGTCCAAATGAAGTCTAATATTTACTACCATAAATGGTGTACATACCTGCTGCTACATCCATATTATTTACTCCTGGCTGTAAGAAAAAAATTAAATTAGTAGTATTCACCTCGTTTAAGCTGTATTTTGCAAAAGCTTTTCATAAACCACAATCAGAGTCCCTTTTATGTGTAATTCTCAAGCCACTGACTCAAAGATTCTCACTAAGTTTCAGTGGTTTTAGTTCCTTGACTTTGCTATAAATTTTAAAAACATCATTAACCTGGAGCTAAACACTTATAATCTAAGTGGTTTATTCATATGATCACCAGTTACATATAGATTGACAACCACTTATCCACAATCTGATAAAGAAAAAGCTCTAAGAACCAAGTTTTTTCAACTTTTACACCAACATCATTTTAGTGGCAAAATCTGCTCTGAATGACATAAGCTCTTTATTTATCCCACCCAAGAGAATACCTATCAGTTAGGCTATAGAAATATTGTGCTGAAAATTATATAAGGCATTGTACAAGACCCCAAAAGAAATTTTTATATAATATATAGAATTTACAAAGTATTATTTTACAATAATAAAATATTTTAAAATATATATTTGACCTAAGGATTTTGGGTAAGATACTGCAAACTTACCACCCCAGTGGAGTCTGTTCATTACAACCACTAGGTTATCAGGTAATAAGTAAGTTATGGTAATATGAGTATCATGATGATTTACAGATTTGCTATACAATCCAGTAGGGTGATAAGGCTATCAAGGATTTTGTAAGTCATGTGCCCTCATTCAAGTCTCATGAAATGTAAACTCAGAATAAAATCTTCTGATTTCTAAATCTAGGATCTATTACTAAACCATAATACAACAATTTTTAATTAACAGTCAGCAAAGCAAAAGTCTATTCTTTAAGAACAGAATGCTACCGGACCGATAAAATGCTTCTGGATGACGAATTATACTTCTTAGTATTCTACTCTTTTTTTTTTTTTTTTAAGATTTTATTTATTTATTTGACAGACAGAAATCACAAGTAGGCAGAGAGGCAGGCAGAGGGAGAGGAAGGGAAGCAGGCTCCCTGCTGAGCAGAGAGCCAGATGCGGGGCTCAATCCCAGGACCCTAGGATCATGACCTGAGTCCAAGGCAGAGGCTTTAACCCACTGAGCCACCCAGGCGCCCCTCTACTCTTATTTAATGTAGAATTAACTTAACAATTAAGGACGTCTGTATAAATACAGGAAAAAATGTGAATGCCTATCATTCAAGAACCGAAAAGCCCATTCTAATTCTCACCTTGCATTACAGTTCTCAAGACACACTTAAAAAGCTAACCTGACTGCCTACAAAATACATATATACTATGTTATTTCATATGTAAAAGTAGTCAAAACATCAGAAAATAATTATTTTTACTAGATTACCGGTAAGGCAGGCTGCATGGAAGCCTGAGACATATGAGACATCATCATTCCAGGCATGACTGAAGACATCATTCCTGGCATCTAGAATAAAAGTAAAGAAAAGGTTAATATATAAAACCAAAGCATTTAATAGAACCTTATTAATCTATCTGGTTATCAAAACTAATATGTACAACTCAAGATTTAAACCCAGTGAACACTGTATGAATAGTATGCTTAGTAAGTGCTTGTTGAATGAATGAAGTATTTTATCAATGAGCTAGTATTTGTCATAATTTATATGTAAGTTAAAATTACTTCTAACAAACGTAAAAGTTCAAGTAAACTTTTTGTTTTTGTTATTTCCAAGTGCTTTTGAGAATATTAATTTCCTTTTAATTTTAACTCATCACTCGTGTTTTTCTCCCTTCTTTTGAGCAAGACAAAACTTTCTGTATTTCTCACCTTTGACTGTTAATATCTGTACTAAAAAATTTTACAGCAATCTGGCTCTTTAAAAAATTCAAGATCAAGGTGCTTAAAATTTGATGGTTAAAAAAATATGTAAAAACAAACTTCAGCCATAGATCTTCTATGTCTTCTCTTGAAAAACTTAATAAAGCAAACTTATGAGTATCTGAAGAAAGAAGGTATTAGTTTTGGAGGTTAATCTAGTCTACCAATGACTGCCATCCAAATCTATGAATGAAACTTCACCACTAAGTATCAATAAAAATTAATTCAAAGGATTTTGACCCACTACTCATCCATATTTGTATAATTCCACATTATAATTTTGATTCTAATATGAGCAAATCTAAGAAAAACATGGATGGAATAAAAATTGTATACAATAATCATAAGTACTGGGACAAAGTAACTGGGTATTCAACAGTTTCAAATTAAATGAAACTTGGAGAAACAGAAACAAACAAGCATATTGGTCAAGAGAACATATAAAGCCTACTAAACGTAGATGAGAACACTTGCACGCTGAATTTTGTTATTTGGGAAAGTCGACTCACAAAGCAAAACCAGGCTTCCCTCTTCATTAAAATGAAGCAGCACTGTATTAGTGGGTTAAAAAACAAAGGTTTTTTGTTCCTTTAAATATTCAGTAAATTGCTTAAGCATCATGAAACAAGAACCTGACAGAAAACATGTTACTACTACTTGGAATACATGATGAAACAGCAGTTAAAAAAAAAAAGGTACTGGGACACCTGGGTGGCTCAGTTGGTTAAGCTGCTGCCTTCGGCTCAGGTCATGATCCCAGCGCCCTGGGATCGAGTCCCACATCGGGCTCCTTGCTCAGCAGGAGCCTGCTTCTCTGTCTGCCTCTGACTGCCACTCTGTCTGCTTGTGCTGACAAATAAATAAATAAATAAATTTTTTTGGCCACTCTGACAAATAAATAAATATAATCTTAAAAAAAAAGGTACAGAATTTGAAAACAGAAGCACAAGCCTCCACCACCCTGACTAAAAGAATTAATGACGTAATTTATGCATTAAGGGAAAAAAACATAGCAATCAAATGAGAACTAGACACATTCCCTCTTCTCTCTACTCTGAAAAAATATATCCTCACAACTGATTTTACTTTAGGCTAATAGCAAAGTAGGTGTGAATTCTTAAGGTACTAAGCAACTGATTATGGGGGGAAGCACGGTAAGCAACAGTGGGGAAACAGCCTGGTATTTAAAATGGCCTATAAAACCCAAAAACTAGAATTCTAAATGAAATTGAAAAACTGAACTTTGAAAACTTGGGAAAAAAGTATTTTCTTATAAGAACTAAAGATATTAAGAAAAGTGGGATAAAATCTCCAACACACAACAGAACATTTCAATATGGTAGCAGTATTAAGGAATGTAATTTTGAATTGAAATACTCTGACTTCATAAGACAGTGACCAAATCCCATTTAAAAAACAAGGGACAAAACCCCCTACAATTAATAAGAATTGACTAGAAAAGGCAAGTGACAATATTTGAAAATCATTAAAGATCAGAGTTTGACAGAATTCTCTCAATTGTTGTTTTCCCCACTTCAAATTTTAAAACATCTCGAAAACTTGCTCTTAGCGTAAAACTCGTGGCTGGTTACAGAATGAGATTTAGTGTTTCACGTTCCTTCCCTCCCGCCCCCCCAAAACCAACTCTTTCTTCACTTTCTAATTGCTATCAGGGTTATAGTTTCCTTTTAACTAAATAAGATCACCTAAGCCTATTACAACTAGATTTTCTTTACATATTTCAAATAGAAAGATGATGAACAATCAATGTTGATTTTGTAGCAACAAATACAAGCAGAGGAGACTGAATTGCTCTGGGACAGACTCACCAAACCCCAGCTAGCCCTTTTCTTTATGCAGTCTGAGAACTGACCCCAAAGGGACACTTGTCAAGGCTGAGGAGTGTCCAAATACCAGGGCAATGAAACACTGTAGCAAATAGTCTTCCCCAGAGGTAAAACCTGAGTCTGGGTCTTGGCAATTTCAATTCCCCAAATTCTGAGGTTGGCACTCTGAGCCACAACTCTATTTCAAAATAGGGTTTTTACATTTGTGGAACTTACGTGAATGAGATTTAGTGTTAAATAAAAATCTAAATTCTCCCTCAATATCTCTGTAAATTGAGGGGCATCAACTAGTTGGGCTTGTTCAACTGGACAAACACTGGAAAGATGTACAACTGATTATCTAAAAGTAAGCAGACTAATATAATTTAAAACGAAAACTATGATACTAGTTTGAAACTGTAAGCCAGAGCGATTCCATCCAGTTAGCTAGTTCAAATAGCTACTATGGGGTGAACTGTAATTCAACTGGCCACCTGTGTGTGGCCAGGCTCAATCAACCACATGGCCTTTGCTCTATAAAAGTTAGTTGGCAAGGCAGGGAGGGGTCGCCCTCTCTGTAAGAGGCGACCCCGACTGGTCGGTTTGATTCTCGATGCTTGGCACGAAATAAAGCTTTGCTTGACCTTTGCTTTGTATCAGTCTCGTTCTTTTGACCATGGACCCAACAGAAAGCAAAGAAAAAAATAAATACAGAAAATGTTACATTCTTATGAGAAGTTATTACAAAAATCAGACAAATTAAGAGCTCTTCCAGAGGCCTGACCATCACAAAAACCTGTTTCTCAAAGCCTGAAGGATACACTTTGTGGTAATGTTATTAGGATACATATAACACGTGGATACATGTTTCAACCCATCTGAATTCTTTCAGAGGACTTCGAGTTGATTTAGGTCAGTTACTTGACTGCACCATCAATACGAAACCACTAAAATTTTCCAAGGTATCCATTATTATTTTGTTTCTATACCAAAATGATCCAGGCTGCAAGCTTCTAAGATCTGTGGTTCAAATCCTCAGAAGTGACTTTCCCTTCCCTTGGCCCAATAATCAAGTTGAGGCATTCAAGTTATTTTGTTGTCCCTTTTTGCATGGAAGGTTTACTTCTTGCTTCACATGAAGGGAATAGCCCCTTGGTCTCCCAGCTTTATCTGCAGAGTATTTTAGACTTCTCCTTAGGTTAGTTCTTTTTTCTCTCTAAGGGCACATAACATAACAGTGTCTTACATTCACAGCATCTTAAGTTCAATGAAAATGGGATGTTGGAAGGAAGAAAGGAAGGAAGAAATTCTTAAACAGCTGTTACAATGATGACACTATAAATTCCAGAAGCAGATCATTCTTAAAGCTACAAAGCGGTGGTTCGTATAAGCTTAATGAGAGGAACACTATAAAATCACAGACATGTAGAGATTCACAAATTTTCCATTTAAGCTCCTTTGGCAAATCATAATATTAAGTGTTACAATCACAAACTTTTAATAGTTAGGAAACAGGAGAAAATGGGAAGGGTAAAACACATACATGAGACATAAGCTAAATTGTCTAAAATATTAAATATTTCAATTTTATGAACACTTTGAAGTTTTTAAAACCAAAAAATAATTCAGATACACTATTTGGTACACTTTATTCATAAATTGCCAACCATTTCTCTATGTATACGATATAAATTTTTCTACGTTTATTTCTATTCTTTTAAATGATAAAATGTAAACCAATTACTAAGATGTCTTCAGAAGGAATACCAATATGAAGAAAATAAAAAACAAGCAGAAACTAGGGAGCACTGCAATCTGCTCATTCTTAGCATCGCAGTTTTGGAAAGTTCCTAATGTTAGGTAAAACAAGTCTGCTTCATTTTTCACTAGATCTTTTTAAAACTAAAGATAATAAAGTGATTAAAAGCAATGCGGTCAATGCTACAACACATTACGTCATACAAAACGGAAAACTAGCACAATCGTTTCATGGTATCAAAACAAAAGTGAAGATCGTCACACATGGGCACTTCAGAAGTTCTTCTCTTCATAATTATTTTCTGAAGTTTTTCCTGCTGGAAAGAAATCACACAACCCAAGGATCTTTAGCTAAATACAAACTTCTAAATTTCACTGATTTTAAAAACCATTCTTTCTGCAAACCTAAAGTGTCAAATCACCTGGGAAGTTTGATTCTTGCCCTTTTACTTGGTTCCTCTTAAGTCAAATTCCACAAGTAAGTACACAGAGGATATTAAGTCTAGTATCTAAAAACCACTTTCACACCACTCACTTACCTTATGAATGAATGCAAAAAAAAAAAAATTAATCACTGAACAACTGTAAAAACTACATCTCTGAATGTAACTAGATATTCATTCAATTAGAAATAGACACCAATACTCCTGTTTAAAGCATATCCTTAATAACCCAAAATAAGTAATTACATTTTGGGACTATCATTTAACCTTACTTCCTCGTCATTACAATTATATAAAAGTTCAAGATATTTATCATTTTCTGTATAACATTTAGATAAACAAATAGCAGACATATGCATACTGTTCCACATGAAACACAACCTTACCATTTAATAAGTTAATTGCCAGTATTATAAAATACTTCGTTTGCTAAATACTCTCAACCTGGATGAAATGAAGTATACACTCTTCCTTCAGATTCTAAGGAGGTTAGCTTAATGATATAATCTCATACTGCTATATACGGAAGCAGTCCAGTATAGCTATTATGCATACTCTAGAGAGAGACTATCAAAATTCCTATCCTAGCTTGGTCAATCAGCAGCTGCATGATCTTGGGCTAACTTACTTAACCTATCTGGGCCTCAATTTTCTCAACTGTAACACGGGGAAAAGTACCACTCACCTGTTAACATTGTTGTAGGGATCAAATGGGGCAATGCACAGAAAATGCACAGAACAGTGCTCAATAAATGACAACTGTTTTATTACCAATACTCTCCCTCAACTCAGATAATAAAGTTTCTCTTCATTGTCCCTTCTCTCATTTATTCCCTATCTAATAGATCTGCACTTAGGTTCTTTAAGAGCATCTAATAAATAATGTAAAACCATCATCTTCAGTAGGAATCAACCCATGTAATAAAGCAATCCCATTTTTAGCATCATATTTAATGCTAGCTCTGCAATGTCACTGGATAATTCACTTAATTCCCTGGGCCTTACTATTCCCACCTATGAATCAGACATTCATCCTATAGCCACCCCTTTTTTAAGAGTCAGGAGGATCATATTCTTTAAGGTATATCCGTCTCTCAAACTTATACACAAAGACAGTGATAGAATTATAATTCCTTTTAAAACAGATTAGGTATCACAAACTTAAAAAAAAAAAAAAAAGGGCAAGTAAATAGTTTAAATTATTAATGATACTTAGCCCACTGCCTCTTACCAAACTCCAAACTTCTTAATGAGGTCAAAGAAAATATAAAGAGAAAACTGCATATGGATAAAATGACAAAAACTTAAAAAGAACTGAATAAAAATAAACAATGATTTTAATTTAAAAAAAACTCTAAACATAGCAAGGATACCCACAAACTGTGATGTTTAAAGTCATACAGGATTAGAGTTTATTTTTTATTTTTTTAAAGATTTTATTTATTTATTTGACAGAGAGAGATCACAAGTAGGCAGAGAGGCAGGCAGAGAGAGAGAGAGGAGGAAGCAGGCTCCCTACTGAGCAGAAAGCCCGATGCGGGACTCGATCCCAGGACCCTGAGATCATGACCTGAGCCGAAGGCAGCAGCTTAACCCACTGAGCCACCCAGGCACCCCAGGATTAGACTTTAAAACTTCCTCTAAAAAGTCACCTAAGCCTTCTTCTGAACACAAGCCATCTAGGATAAAAGTATGGAGGAACATGACTATTACTATCTCCTACTCCAAGTTCTTTCAACTAAACTCAGTTTTAGATCTAGCTAAATCATTATATACTGTTTACACGAAAGTTTACTTTTTAGTTTCTTCTCAATTGTGGGCACCTTTGAAATAAGGAGCGTTCTCATTTACATACATATCTCTAATGCAGAGGATAGGTATATGTACATAGCAGAAACTCAAATGCTTGTAAGTAGACAACTTTATGTAGACAGTTCTTATTTGTGTACAAAGAGAAAAATCTTCTATTATATTTAATATACGCTAATACATAATGACCTTAAAATTACTGAAAAATAACCTTTCAGAGAAGTAAACATTTTCTTTTATCACATGGCCAAGGAAACTATACTAAACCCCATGTTTTTGAACAGAAACTTAATGCTCGTTCATTAATCAAAACGTAATTTAAAAATCTTAACCCAAAGAGAAGATCAGGCTCCACTGAGTAAAATTATGTTTGTATTATAGTGAGAACTTTGTTTTTTTAAGTCTAAGAGAAGTAAATTTTAAGGAAAAAAAAAAATCAAAGCTGAAGAAAAAACAAATTATATTTCAACTCAGAATAGTCCCACTTGCTGACATGTTTAATCCTTCAAAAGACATAGCTACCAGCATCACTCAGATTTGGAAAAGATTCAGATTTCCACTTTGAGTGCACTGTACCAAGTAAAAAAGAAGCAATTAGAAGCAGATTTTCTTTAAAGCCCATTAGGCAAAAAACTAATTATCTTTAGTACTACCACTAACTACAATTAACTTTTCATTAATAAGCAAAAGAAATGTATGATTACTTGACTAGAGAAAGAGAAGAAATATAAAAGATTCATCTCCACATAACTTCCAAATGTCTACAAATATCATGACTGCCAAAACAGCCATTAGAAGATGAGAAAATAAAGTTCAGCCCAGCCATGTGAGGGAATACCTGTTAAGTTTTTCAGTGCAGTATATATATATATTATGTATCTTAACACCACAGCCAACAGACTTAAATGCCTATTGACTAATAGTGGTATGGAGAAAGGAGTAAGAATGAAAGACTAACAACTTTTATACCTAAGAGCAATCTACTCTTTCTTACTTAAAAAACCTTCACGACTTAGCCTTATCATTTCTCTAGTTAAAAACAAACATCCTGGGGCACCTGGGTGGCTCAGGTCATGATCTCAGGGTCCTGGGATCGAGCCCCACCTCAGGCTCTCTGCTCAGCAGGGAGCCTGCTCCCCCCGCCCCCCCCCCCTACTTGTGATCTCTGTCTGTCAAATAAATAAATAAAAATCTTAAAAAAAGAAAAAAAACCATCCTAGTACAGAGCTATGGGATACCACAGGTAGCTTAGGTAGCTTTATTAGCTACTGATACACAATCTTACGATGATTTTAAGTCACATCATAAGTATTTCTAAAACACCCAATTAAAAATCAACCTGTTAACCTGTTGAGATTTGTTCTCTTTCCTTTTTAATCCTGTTACTTACTGAATACATCTGTTGTACTCTATGGAGTACTTCATTGTATCTGTTAATACTTATTTTCCTGTTCCCTTTTTCCTCCTAAGGACCAGACTAAATGGAAAAACAGCTTCAATACAGCATTTCTCCCAAAATGCTAATTCCATGCAACGTTAATTCCATGCAATGTGCTAAACAAAGCAAAATAAACACATAACAGGGAGGTAAGGGAGCCTAGGGAAGTGGGAAAGGGAAGATGGTTAAAAAACAAACAAACCAAGTAACAATGAGAAAAACAGTTTTAAAAGGCTTCTGTGAGACTTCTCAGCATTCCTGGAAAATACTGTGCCCTGTGAATCTCAAAGGAGGAGAGGAGTACAGCTTATTCTTCCGCACTTACACTGTCTTCTTAAATCTATCCAAATACTCTCCATACTCAGAAACGCTACTCTAGCTAAAGTTTCTTAATAGATGAGTTCATATTTAACTGTAATGCTATCTAAAGAAATCATTAGTAAATCTATCAAAATCGAACTACATACACAGCTTAGAAGTTATACAAACATATTAGATCTGGGTCAATCTATTTTTTAATAAGTACTTGCCTGGATAATGTAAATGCATACAGAAAGTTACTGAGATTCAATAATTATGAACAAATAACCTAAGGGGGAAAAAGCCTTTTTGTTACTTACCAATGTCCAATTCAACAACAAGTATTCTGTAAATAGCCAAAATAATGCTACTTCAAAAGCAACAGGAACAAATCAATTGGTCAAATCAGTCAGTCTAAGATACACCAATAGTATGGATCTCTGGAAGGCCTATATGCCAAATCGTCATTTACCCCTGAAGGTATGGAAAACTTTTTGTGGTAAAATTTAAAAAGACCATTACTAAAGTCAGACAGAAATACATTTGGCTATAATTTAAAATAAATGGAAACAGGTATTTTTGCTTTATCCACCAAAAATTATTACATTTTATCTTCCATTTTTACCAAATTAAAAAAACAACTATAGAGAGGCAAACACTAAAAATAAGAACTAAGTTGTAGCACTGTAAAGTCACAAGTAACCAATGAAAATAGTCACATGTAACATCTACTATCTCCATGGCCTATACTGTAGGAAAGACTATGTTTTTGTTTCATTCATTCAACAAGTATTTTACCGAGCACCCATGCTGTGCCAAGACTGTGCTCAGCACCTGTGGACTTCTTATAAAGTACAAAACACAGGACCTGCCCTCTAAGAGCTTACAGTCTATTATATGCTGGAAAGACACAGCAAATAAACCATAAAACAAAACAAAACTAAATCCCAAAATAAGTGAAACAGAGTTACAGGTAAATTTCATAGGATTTTTTTAATTTGAAAGGGAGGTATATGTTGGGCAAAAAAGTATGCTGATCTTCAGGAGAAGGAAGAACTTGAAATGGCAGAACTTACGTAAGTAAAGTTCAGTTCATGGTGGTAGTGAGCTGTGGGTAGGAGAGCATGAACAGCACAAGCTCACTCAAGAACTAATATAATCAGTCAAGATATCATAAAAAGATATAGCCTGTGTTCAGCTTAGGGGTGTAAAGACATGAAGCTCAGGATTGAGTTGTACTCTGGGAGATTCTTTAAATTGTGGAATTTAGACATTATACCTTAGGTACAAAAAAAACACTGGAGGTTCTTGGGCAAGGAGACAACATGCTAAAATCAAGAACTTGAGGGGCAGACTTCAAGCAAGAAAACCAGCTCAAAATTTGTTAAGAGTATCCTAGGCATGGGAGTGTAACTACTTGGGTCCAGATGGCAGAAGGAATACAGTCAAGATCTGTTAAAACCTGCCTCACTAATTTTAAGAACAAGAAAATCAAAATCATTTGTGAAAAGCATTCATTTATCAATTTATTGAACAAAGGCAAAAAAGTACTGAATGATTAGAATTAGGGAGGCATTAAAGAATTTTATGTCCACATCAACCCATAAAATCTCATACATATCATCTGTTCTTACCAAATGATCTGAACTGAACCATAGGTTGTTAGAACTGAAGAAAACTTTAAATCTTTTATTCTACTTTTCTCATTAAAAGAAAAATTTAAAAAAGAAAGAACCACCTAAGAGGACTCTCTTAGGCTTTCAGTGAAGGCAAAATCACCTGTGAAAAGGGTAGAACTTGCATGCGCTTCACATAGAAAGAACAACAAAAATTAGGAAGATGTGAAAACCTTTTAAAAGCAAAACATTCCGGGGTGCCTGGGTCGCTCAGTGGGTTAAGCCTCTGCCTTCAGCTTGGGTCATTATCTCAGGGTCCGGGGATCAAGCCCCACATCAGGCTCTCTGCTCAGCACGGAGCCTGCTTCCTTCTCTATCTACCTGCCTCTCCACCTACTTGTGATCCCTGTCAAATGAATAAATAAAATCTTAAAAAAAAAAAAAAACAAAAAAAAGCAAAACATTCCTGACTAAGTAAAAAATGGCCTCACATACAATCACATCTTAAGGCAAATCTCTACTGCAAATATTTGAGTATTGTCACCAAGCAAGGAAATTACTTTATTAATAACGGTTTTTAACCAGTGATAAACCATTATTTAATTTCCATATTATTTAAAATTTATACACCTTTCAAGGTCCCTCTCAAATATGAGATTCTATAATCCTGTAAGACAGCTTTCCCATATGAACAGAAGAGGCAAATTTAATCTATATAATAGATATCTCAGATAAACCTGAAATCCACTTTTTAGTAGTAACAGAACAGCTTGAATTCTAAAAAGGACACAGTAGGTCATCTTCTGAATAAAAACAAACAACCAAACTCCTTCAGAAAACCATAATACCCCTTAAACCTAATTAACTTGATGCATTTGAAAAATTCTGACTTCTGTATGTTGTTATTCTGTCCAGTCTGAATATTATTTTACAAACAAGTTTTAAAATTTCATGTCACATTCAGTACCATTTCAAAGACCAGAATCATTTAGCAAGTAAGACTGGCAGCAATTTTCATTTTCAGCTGGTCCCAAAATGAGATATTAATGTGAACTAGGCAATATACATGAAGGTTCCATAACCTTCAGTACCAAAGTCTAAAAAATCTGTAAACTAATTTTTAAAAATTGTATGACAGAACTCTACCAACTTTGTGTCACTATAGCGAACTATATAAGCACGCTGCTGTTTTTCATTAACTTCTGACCATTAATACCTCAAAGTGGATAGAAGATCAATTTTACTAACCGTCCACTTTTATTTTTAAGCAAGTTGTTTACTGGGCTTTAAATTAGATTTCTAGATTACCTGAGTTTATTTAAATTATCCATGCCCTCCAAGTCAGTTACCAAAGCTCAAATAAGAATTAGTTTTACCAAGATTTGGGCCCCATAAAAGTTGAATATTAAAAGGAAAAAAAGAAACAATTGAATTTTAAGGAAAAACAATGAAGATTTTCTTGGGACCCTAGAAGCTGGACTCTTAAGTCATTCATTCATTATCCTAATAGGAGCCAACAGGGAGAGAGAGACTTAAACATCTAAATACTCAGGTACATTTAAAGATACATGGCATAAACTGGTCTAGGAAAAAAGAAGAAAACCACAAGGTAAAATTCAGAGTATTTTAACAGATGTGTACCAAATAGCAAGTAATCTTTCTAGGAAGATGGTCACTGATATAGCTAAAGAGAAAGGGCCATAAAGGAAACTGTGACCAGCTTATGTCAATGAGATACATGAAAGTATTTAAAAAAATAAATAAATATAATCTGCATTTTACTAGAAATGACTAGCTGGTGTCTTGGTTTGGTAGTGCAATAGCACCATTACAGCAAGGGTAAACAGGTCAATCCCTTGCAAAACTTACCTTGATTGGCCCAATGGAAACAGAAGGCCCCAGAAAAGAGAGAAGCATCTGGCAGTAGCAAATTGTTTTATTTTATCTTTCTGTGGAAAGAAACTAATTTTAAATAAGAACCAGAGCATTTAAAGAATAAATATTTTTTAAAGCTCATTATCTAGTTAGAGCAGCTCTACTAAGAAAACCAGAAGAGCTCCTTGCTGCTTAGAGATGGAAAGAAACAGAAGAAGAATCAGAGTTGTTTCTCCATCACCTAAGAAAATTTTAAAACTTGTGTTATTCTAGAACAACAGAATAAAACGGTTCTTTCAAAAGCAAAAACAAAAAACAAACCCCAAAAAACCCCCAAAACTCCTATGGGCAGAATCTTTTGGGCCTGGTGTCTTTGAACAAAGATTTTTGTACAAAATTAAGGGCTACATTATAAATAAAAAGGAAGAAAATCACTTGACATTAAGCCCTTCTACTCCTAAGGTTAAGTTCAAAGAAAAAGACACAAAGCAAGGTCCTTTCTCCACTACAATTTCACCAATAACTTAAAATATCAAGGCTTAAGTCATTATCAACACAAACAGTATTAATTAGCAAAAAGACCATACCTAATTGACTGGCTTTCCAATATATTTTATCAGCCTAAATTTTTGATGATTTATTGAGATACTCAAATTGAAAGAACTCAGCCACCAAAGAATATGTGTATTACAGAACCTGACAGGGGGCATAAAATTATTCATGGTAACTGAACCTGTTACCTTTCTTGGATGCTTCTCTAGGAACTCAGTTCTACTGAATTCACTGAGTCAGCATTAAAACCTTTTGATCTAAATCACTCCCACAAAATGTCCATTTACAATTTATGCTGGGGATGAAAGGGACAGCTCAAAAGCAGGAGTGCAGAAGCAGTAAGCATTAAAACAAAACAGAAACAAAACAGTATTAAGTGGAACGTGAACCACCTATTGGCACTGCCCTATGAAGAATCAAATTAGAGTAGAATCTCCCTTCTCTACCCCCACTGCACGCGCGGGCACACACACACATACACAAGAAGAAGCTATTTCAGAAATAAACTTTATTCTAAAGCAAAGACCTAAACAATTGCTATTTTTAGATTCTATGCATTTATGTGGTCCATGGACATAAGTTATGTTGACCTATAAAATAATATTCACTCTTCAAACATTAACTTCAATTAACATACTTGGAAAAAAGAATGTTAATACACTAAGAAGACTACATGTACAATTACTTGAAAAAAGAACTCTTAGTTTTGTTGTAGCAGAAAATAAATTTTTTATACAGAAGGCTTTTCCTTACATTCAGAATTTGATTAGTGTAATGACTCAACATTTGACTTATTTAACAATATTATTTTGACATAAACTAATTCTTAAACAGCTACAAATATTGACCCAGGTTTTGAAATCTTGACACAATGATACCACAGGCAAAAATAAACAACAAACAAATACAAAATAAAACAAAAACATTCTTACTTGTCCCATTGGTGGCCCTCCCATAGGGGGCATCATTTGCGGCATCATTCCATGAGGTACAGGAGGCATATTCGCTCTCTGACCCATAGGGTGCATTCCCATTGGGGCATAATGCATGCCAGGATGCCCCATCTGAAAAACAGGGACAATTTAAAAATCAGCAAGTAAGACAAATGCTTCTCAAAAATCTGATTTCCACATATTGGTTATGTGCAGTGCTTTAATATTAGATGAATGGGTGATTCAGTTACTGGGTTAGCTTATACTTGTCTTAAACAAAATGCACTACCCACCAGTATTCATAATGAGCTTGCAACTGACCAAACTACAGAACGAAATAGGAAAAATTAAGATAATTACTGGACAGCTAGAGTATATATTTTATTTTTCAGAGTAACCTGCTTTAATCAGTTAGCTTACTAAACCTGAGAAACATGTGAAAACCAATTTAAAAACTGTTATGGGTGAAAAACCACAACTCTGTTCTATTTCACACAGCAGATAGCTAGTTAATATCTTAACCATAACTATTCTTAAATTTATATTTAAGTTAATTTTAAACTTTGAAACGAGGATTTTCCAAATTCTTTCGGATAAGAGCTGGTCTCAACAGAACACAAACATTATGGGTAACCAGGGACACTTAACTCCTAACATGTGAACAGAGTACTTCCTAAAAGAATCTTCAACACAAGGAAAATTACTTCTGCCAAAAAAAGAAAAAAAAATTTTTTTTTCAGACTAAGGTCTATCACTCAAAGACCCTAAATACAAACAACTAACATTTCCATTTTAATTCCCTTTTAAAAGACAACTATTTCTTTACCTTGGTGCCCATTGTTCCAGGTCTTAAAACCAGGTAATTATCCCCTGCCAATCTTCCCGGCTGTACCCCTTGCAACCACCACTACTACTGGTGAAAACAGATTTTGGCAGCCTCTCTCAAAGTCTACATAATCAAGTTTCCGCCTCCCCCTCCCTGCTACAGCGGGCCTACCTCTCCAAAACGCTCACCCCGCCCAAGGCCCAGCACCTCCACCGCGCATCTGTCTAGGCCAAGCCCAGTAAGAACTTCCAGGGACCCACATTCTTCCCTTTGTGCATCCCCACTCTCCAATTCTCCTCCTCGTTACATAGCCCACCATCTCGAGCTCTTTCTTCGTCCACTCTCATCTTCTTCTCCTTTTGGAAAAAGCTTCCTGCCTCTCTGACTTCGTTTTTCATTGTGCCGCTTTCCCCCTGCTCCACCGATCCCTTACCGAGGGCCGTCTCCTCAGGAAGCCGTCAGCAGAGACCCAAGAACTGGAGCAGAGGCTTGAGCCGGACAATCTCCGCTCCCCGTCCCCGGGACCCCGCGAAGGAGGATGGCTCTCCATTTCACTCACCATGAGGCCTCCACGCTCCGCTCCCGTCCCCGGCCTCATCGTCGGGCTCAGACTGCTCCGCCGGCGGCCACTGCCGCTACACATACCAACAAGAAGCGATCTGAGTGGCTGGCGCCCACTGGGGCCAAAGGTTAAAGGCTGCCCTGCGCTACGGGGCGGGATCAGCGGGGCCAATAAGCTGACAGGCTTCCCGACTGTCCAATCAGAGTGCGCTGCCGACACGCAGCTCTGCGGCGATTCGCCCCCAGCCTCAGCCTCACTCGGCGTCGCCTGCATGGACGGGGGGGAGGGGGACGGAGGAAGTTTCTGCGCCTCCGCCGGGAAAACTCCACCAACTTTCCCCGGAGAAGGGAAGACAACGGTGTCCCAGCTTCCCGAGCTTAGACCACCTCACCCCGTAGGGGGTGGGGCAGTTGGGGCCTGCCACCTTCACTCCCTCCGCCCGAGTTACGTACGCCCCACAAACCTGAGGCTGCCCGGGGTGGGGTGGGGTGGGGTGGGGTGGGGGTGGGGTAAGCAGCTTCTAGCGTTAGCGGTGGCGGGGGCCAGGCGCGCGCGCGCGCGCGGTGCTCCAGGAGGAGCGGGGGCGGGGAACAGGAGAGGAAGGGGGGGGCTCCTTAAGCGAGGGTTCGAGCTCCTTACGCACCAGCTGGAAAGCCCGCGGAGGGGGAGGGAAGGAGGCGTGTCGAGCGGGGTGGAGGGAAGTTGTGATGGGGCGGGAAGAACAATGCAAAAGAGAGAGAGAAGGGCAGTTAGGCAGGTGGGAGCGGAGCCAGAGAAAAATAGGAGCGTATAGCAGAAGAAGGGAGAAAGCCAATCGATTGGGAAATGGGAATCCGAGGGGTATGGGCGGGCGCTAGGACCGGGCGTCGAGAAGATGCGGCTTTGGTGCTACTGGGGCGCGCGCTTGCCTGGAGGTGACGCGGCCGTGGCGGAGGTCTCTGGCTGGGACGAAGCACTGCAGGGAGAGGAGACTTGGCTAGCTTTAGCCTCGGCTCGGCTCTTTCTGCGCACTTCTCTGCTTTCTTTCCTTCCTACTGAGCTGGGGTCGTGCTCTGGCCCAGGGGCGCCCAGCCTTTCTTTAGGTCCCACTGCACCTTCCCCGCCCAGTTGCGCACCTCTGCGCCCCCCTGCGCGACAGTGCCGGGTGGTGGAGGCTGTGGGGGGGGTCTGGCCACTGATTGGCTGCTGCGAGTGCGGGGCGGGGCAGGTGGGAGTCTCTCGACCTCCGCGGGCCCGCTAGTCTTTCCCGCCATGTCGTTCGTGGAGGGCGGGCGGCGCTCCGCCGCTCTGCGCCGACGTCTCGACACCCCTGTCACGTTTTCCCGGCCCGCGTTTTCCACGTTCACTCAGGGGGATAGTTGGGGTGAGGGTGAAGTGGACGAGGAGGACGGGTGCGACCAAGTGGCCCGTGATCTGCGGGCGGAGTTCTCGGCCGGGGCGTCGTCGGAGCCTAGAAAGGGCTCTCTATTCCGGCGGGACGGGGACGGCTCTCCGGTTCTGCCCGATAAGCGCAATGGCATTTTCTCGGCGGTTGCGGACGACGGAGCCCAGGCTCGGCGGTGGCCGGTCCAGGTCCTCTCAATTCTTTGTTCGCTGCTGTTCGCCATCCTCCTCGCCTTCCTCCTCGCCATCGCCTACCTGATCGTAAAAGGTACTGAAGCTCCGGCGCTGAAAGTCTCTGTCCAGAGTAAAGTTGATCTTGGACGTAGGTCTTGACTTTGATCTGCCTCCTCCCCATCAAAGGCCGGCAAGCTGGGAGTGGCTTTCACCCAGAGTCCTCACTGGCACCTTTCTTTGCTCATCCTCTTTTGTTTTGTTTTGTCTTCGGAATGGTGGAGCACCCTGGTGCAAGCTTAGGAGACCCATTTTCAGAAAGGGTCTTGATTAAATGGGTATTCTTGAAGCGACAGTGTAGAGTCAGTGAACACTTGGGGTGAAATGTTGACAAAATGAAGCATTATGGAGGACAGCAGTCCTTAAAGAGGGTGAAAAGTGTGTGATTAAAATAGGCTATTCATATTCAAAGACTTTATTTAATCCACGAATGGATAGAGGTATGCTATTCACTAATTTTGTACACGCACAGAATTCCAGAAAGAACGGATTTTCACCCACAGCCAAAAGTTCAACTTCTACAGGTAAAATAATTAGCACCTCTTGGTTTTGTATTAGGTTTTCAACAGAGTGTAGTGGTGAAGTTTTGTAACAGGACCTAAATAACCTATTCTCTGATTATTAGTTTTATTTTCTTGAGTGTGAAGTTTAAGTATCAACCAGATTGGAATAGAAAGAGATGTACTGTGAAAAAGTTTTCAAAGTTTATCCTGTAAACTGTATGGTTGGATATTTATTTTACAGTGGAAAGAATCAAGACGCGAGTTTAAATCTCAGTTCTCGTTCGTGTGTGACTTTGGCCAAGTTACTAACAAAAATTAAAACAAAAACTACTTTAGTTCTGTGAGAAGCACCCAACAAGTTGCCACGCAAGTTTTAGTTTTGTTTTTTTTTTTACTAAATAGAATTAAATCAGCTTAACTCCAGTTTTAATTTTTTCCTTATTGCTTCCAAGCTCCTACTGGGCTGCAGATGGCAGCTAACAACTTAGGCTTGATTTTCATACACAAGACAGTTTAGAGTAAATGTGAATCTCTTCATACAATGATCTTGGGTGTCAACTGTCAATGTTAAATATGTGTTTCATATTTAACATTGTTTAACAGTGTTTCATTACTCTTTCACTCCCCTCCTCTTTTTTTCCACTGTATCTTGGAGAGAGTTTTGTAGGTTATTTCCCTTGTGCTGTGAGAGATTTCCTTTATATCATTAAGTCACAAAACTTGGTAAGCGGAATCCTATGCAGAAGACATTGAGTTGTGCTTACTTTTGAGAATGGAAGAAAGGAATCTAATATGCTATGTAATTTCCATTGCATAAAATACTTTTAGGGGCACCTGGCTGACAGAAGAGCATGTGTGATTTGAGGTTTTGAGTTTGAGCCCCACATTGGGGGTAGAGATTAAATAAATAATATATTTTCACAATAACTCTAAGAAGCTTTGTGTATATGTGGCAGTTGACTCATAAATGCTTTATTTGCATACTGAAGGTTCATAGCTGGTATATGGAATCAGAATTTGGACCCATTTGTTTCTGACTCCACAGCATTTTCCACAGGTCCACAATATTTTCCCAGCCTTTAGGCTATTCAAATAGTAAAATCATCTTTTTTACTCAAGCCTTCTTTTTTTGTATTTACAGAGTTGCATGCTGAGAATTTAAAGACTGAAGAGGACATAGACACTGGGCTACTAGGTATAACTTAACTGTCACTCGATTTGCTTTTGAGTTCATTTTTATTTTTCGAGATCATGTTTAAACTACAAAGTTTTGGGTAAAATACTTAATCACTTGTGCAATTCATTCAGTCTTAATTTTTTTATTTGTGTTTGTGGTAAATCTTATTAGATTTTATATATACTTGGTGTGTGTGGGTGTAAACCACACATGCTAGAAATACAGTTTGAACATAGCTGTATGTGACAAAGACCCAGAGACTACTTAACATTTTCTTGCTACTTTCTGGAAAAGTGTCCCTATACCTTTTTCCAGGAATTAAAAACATACAAAAAACACTTCTTCATGAACTTAGCAAAGATGACATCTTAAGCAGGCCTCAGGAGAAACTTAAGTTTAAATCTCCTCTAAGCAAATTGTTTTTTAAAAAATGTAGTAAGTATTGGACATACTTGTACAGGTTATTGACAACGAAGAGTCAGACTTGAGTTTCTATAGAATGCTATACAGAGGTGCGCCTGGGTGACTCAGTCCTTAAGCATCTGCCTTCAGCTTAGGTCATGATCCCAGGGTCCCTGCTTCTCCCTATCCCTCTGGCTGCTGCTAACCCTGCTTTTGCTCTTTCTTTCTGTCATATAAATAAATAAAATCTTAAAAAAAAAAAAAAGAATGCCATACAGATTACTAGTGAAAACTTTAAGGGTTTTTTATCTTGTATTTATCTCTTCCGACAGAATGATTTTGAAGCATCCAGAGCTTTACTGGTTTGGGATATTTTACTCCTGTTTGCTGTTAATTTATTCAGTTAATCATTCTGAATTGTAAAAAAAAATAGTTGAGATCCTATCCTGCATGTCACCCCCTCTCCTAATTTTAGCTGATCTATTTAATCTCTTCAAGGCTTATGCCCCACAATGATAAAAAATACCGTCTGACTGATTTTGCAGAAGAGGATACCTTTATATTCAAAATATAGAAACAAATTAGTCTCATGAAAACTTTTCTTGGTCTTCTCAACTTCTTGCATGAGAAGATGTACTAACAGTTACACATTTTATCAGCGTATATTGTTACACTGTATCATCTCTAAAAACAGCCAAGGTTATGAGGCTTTTCATAGCATTTATTGATCTGTCAACTTGATGCCACAAGAATAGAACAGAATCTTAAGAACTAGGCATGAATTCTGTGTTGCTATTTAAAAGTTAGAAAACTTCATTCAGTGAACATTTATGAAAAACATAGGGTGGCACTTGTCATCTGAAGGAATGGCTTGTTCAATATCAAAAGGAATGTAATAAGGCGTTGTCTGTCGTTTTCCTGCTGCTTTTTCTACTTCCAGTTAGTCTGATATTACTTTTGGATGTGCCTGATAGATACCTAATACTATGACAGCTAATATGAAGATCATTAAGTGTTTCCTAATGGCATGAATTCACTTTCAAGATTCAGGAGCAATCTCAGGAGTGAGGAGAAATTACTGTATCTTTGTGGCCAAAAAACCCTACTAAACAATAGTTATGCCAAAACAAAAATCCTTATTTTGAACCGATGCTTTGGTGGTCAGATAGAGAGTATACTCAATATCTAGTGAACTAATTCAGTCACTTTCCTGGGGATAACTTTGAAGTGTGCATAGTTATAACAAATATTCATATTCATTGTAATGTGTAATAGAAAATGATTTTCTGTAGAAAGAGTATAGAATTCTTAACCTGTCTCAGAGAAGCAGTGCCAAGATGATTAAGCACCTATAAAGTTGAAGTTACTGAAATAACACTTACATTGTTCTAAGCTGGAATTCTCTTCCATTGGAAGAAAATACAGTATAACCTCTCTGCAGAAGAATGTTTTGACTTGACTACTAGCGTCCAGTTAAAAGTCTAATTGAGACAGCTGATTGTTGGAAATAGGCCAGTTTTTTTTTTTCAAATTTTGACTTGCAATCAAATCAACCTTGAGTTAGCTTAGGTATGAAGAAGGATTGCTGCATTAGCTTATTTGTGAAGTAATGCCTGTGGAATTATATCCTTACCTGTTTACAATTGATATAAAAGTTTTTAACATGAATAAACAATCTTAAATAAAAACTGTTGAATTTGTCCACTATTTACAGGAAAAGTGGAATGTAGCCTTTTTAAATCCTGATTTTGTTGTATTTCATTGCACTTATTTTGCCTTGTTTGCTAGGTACCTCATAGGTAAATATAATGTTTGTTTTGTGTATTACCCTTTTTTGCTGTAATTACTATTGTTCGTACTTGTTGTTATCTTTATATTTCTGTGATTCCTATTTAAATTTTACTGCAAATTGCCTCAAATCTTTAAGAATCACCTGGTTTTTAGAATCAAATAATATAAGCATACTAGCTACTCTCCCTTGAAAGAGTTCTCTTTCTAGAAAGAGTAATAAAAATTTTGCAAACTGCAGATTTTTTTATTGCAATTTAAGCCTGGTCCAAGATTGGCATAGCTCATTAAGAGCAAATTTTAGCAACAGCTCTCATTTTAGTATGCTTAAGAATCACCTGGACTTTCTTTTAAAAAGTATCTTTAGGTTTTGTTTCAGCTCAGGGTAGAGTCCAAGAATCTTCATTTTTTATAGGTGATTTTGATACCCCACAGTTTAAGAAATAGTTTTGCAGGGTAAGAATCTCGTTTTTTTTTTTTTTTTTTAAAGAAGTGTGGGTTTTTTTTTTGTTTTTGAAGATTTTATTTTTAAGTAATCTTTATACCCAACATGGGGCTCAGTCTTACAACCGTGAGATCAAGAGTCATACATCCTACTGACTGAACCAGCCGGGAGCCCCTAAAAAGTGTGTGTAAAGGCAGTTAAAGTCCTTGCAAGTTGACTAGTGACAGACTAATAAGATATAAGTCCAATTGCCTCTTAAGAAACCTGACTTTGAAAGGATCTGCAACACTGCCATTCTCTTGTCATCTTTGCCTGAAAGCAGTCTTCTTGGGAAACTCTGTTTATAATTTAAACAAAAAGAGATTCATGATGAGCATGGTATCAGTGCATTTGGGGAATTAATTGATCCTAATGGTTAATAGGGTTATGCTATCAATGTTCCTCTTTATTGGTGAGGTAGACCAGCCAGGAAGATGTAAGAAATGCTGTCACCTGGTTTTAGAACTCATCTACCTTAATCATCCCTAGGTGGCATTAGAAGGACTTTCCTTTTATAATTGTCCTACAAACCATTCCCTACTGTAAGCCTGTTTTTCAAGGAGATAAATAAAACTTAAGTTTACTTAGTTAAATCACATTTTAGTCCTTCCTGCTAAAGGTTCTTCTTAGGCCAGATTGATTGCACTAATATAAAACATAGAAATTAGGTGCACCTGGGTGGCTTAAAGCCTCTGCCCTCAGCTGGGGTTGGGCTCTCTGCTCAGCAGGGAGCCTGCTCCCCCCCCCCCCCCCCACCCTCCGTTGCCTCTCTGCCTACTTGTGATCTCTGTCAAATAAATAAATAAAATTTTTTTTAAAAAAAAGCAAACAAATAGGAATTATTTCATTTTTGTATCCATCACATTTTCCAAGTTTTATAACTTTTCACATACTTAGTTCTATTTCCAATATTTACATTTTTTTCATATCTTACTACAGCGTATGATAAAATGACCTGTTATTTGAGGCAAGCCTGAAATAAGCACATAAGAAAAACAAAGATAGGCTATTACCGGAAAATGCTTAATCTAAGACTACTGTCATTAAATTAAATGTAGGACTAGTACTTTTAATATACATGTCCTACGTATTCCATACAGGAATTGTAATTGACTTCATGGAATTCCTTCAGTCTGAAAAGATTTTTGGTACTTGTCACTCTTGACATCTACTAGTTAATAGTTAACATTAAGTCTCTTTTGTGGCTAAGACCAGATATGTAGCATTTTGCATTGTCAGGGGCTATTCTTGTTTGTTTGTTTGTTTGTTTTTTAAGATTTTATTTATTAAGAGAGAGAGTGTGAGAGAGAGCATGAGAGCTTAGAAGGTCAGAGGGAGAAGCGGACTCCGCATGGAGCTGGGAGCCCAATGCGAGACTTGTTCCGGGGACTCTTGAGATCATGACCTGAGCGGAAGGCAATTGCTTAGCCAACTGAGCCATCCAGGTATATTCTTGTTTTTAAGCTACCCATCTAGTTATCCTTTATGATTGAGGTGTTTATAGGCTTGTGAACATTTACAGAGATGATTGATACAATACTAAGTTCAATCAAAGATGAAAACAATTCATTTGAAGAGTTTATCAGTTATTTACTCTGCCAAGAGATAAGTGAGACTCTACCCTCATGATTTCATAAGATAGAACATTAGAATCTTGGTAAAAATTTCCAAGAGAAAGGATGCGTTGGAAAGTGACCCGTTCTCTTAGAAAGGCACAGGTTGAAAACAACCATTCAGTTTCTTCCTTACAGTGAAAAATAATGGAAACTGAACTTAAACTGTTTTCAGTGAATGTATTGAGCGTTGTAATTTGAGGCCAGTATGTATTAAGGATATGATACAGTGCTCTCTGCAGCTGGGTGGGGTAACTCAAGTAATCATTGAAAATTTCACAAATATGTTCTCCTGTGGCTGTGTGTGTAAAATTGTGTGTATTGCTTATTAGTTGAAGAATGACTAAGGCAAAAAAAGAAGAGAAAAACAAAAGCCCAAAAGTACTGGAAAAATGAAACCAAAATTTTGGATAACTTACCTGAGTTTTAGATCTTTTTACTTTCTATTTTCTATAATTAATGACAATGACTCTCAATAAAAAAAACTTTGTTTATTATTATATGATCTCTGATATGAGAAATTTGAGAGGCAAGGCGGGAAGTTGTGGGGAGTAGGGAGAGAAAAATGAAACAAGATGGGATCTGGAGAGAGACAAACCATAAGAGACTCTTAATCTCAGTAAACAAACAGGGTTGCTGGGGGTGGAGGGTTTAGGGATAGGGTGGCTGGGCCATGGACATTGGGGAGGGTATGTGCTGTGGTGAGTGCTGTGAAATGTGTAGGCCTGGTGATTCACAGACCTGTACCCCTGGGGCAAATAATGTATTACATGTTAATAAAAATATTAATTAATTTTTTAAAAAGAAAATCTTTGTTTAAAGAAAAGCACAAATTTAAGCTTAGAAAAATATAAGTAACATTCAGCAATTAATAATACTTTTAACCTTTGTGGTATGCCAAACTTTATTAATTTTTTACATGTGTTATTTCACCTAGTATTGCCAACCTTCCTGCATTCATTCACATAAATTATCTTCTGAACCAAAATTCACAACAATGTATATTAAAATTTTTATGTCACTAGATAGCTTAGGCACAACAGTAAGGAAGAAATAATATGGGTTATTAGCAAGAATTATCATTGGCAGCCCAATTATTTGTCTTAAAAATCATTGCAGGTCTCCTTACTACATAGAAGTGTAATGAGAAGCCCACATTGGGAACTCTAATCCCCAAGAAATTGGGATCTGGGGAGATGTTTCTTAGGCCAATCAAGTAAAACTTGAACTGGCATTAGAATTAGCTGAAGACTTAAAACTTATCTTACTGGACTTCGCCTGTTCTAGAGTTTCTGACTCAGTAGGTGTGGTATGGAACCCACAAATTCTTCATTTTTAATAAATTTCTAGGTGATGCTTATGCTTCTAGCTCACGAGAATCACTGGTCTAGTAGTTCACAAACCTGACATAATCAATAACAAAATCCTGCAGATTTTCTTTTTTCGAAATTAAAAGATCTCAAAACCTATCCTTACCTACTCAAAGTGAAGTCACTTAATTGGCTACATGTTTGAATGCTCAATATAAGTCAAGGTCTATTGGACCCATTTTTTAATTCTCTTGAACAATACTGTTTGTAAAACGGGTATTTCATGACTTTTTATTCTTTCTTGGGGCATCTTCCAGAGACTAGTTATGTTTTTGATGGAATGAAGCTTATTTAATCTTGAAATATTGGTCTGTTGGATCCTTTTATAAATCTAAGATACATCCTGGGATTTTAGTGATCTTTTCTATATCTCAATTCTTTTTCCGTAGTCACTCTCCCTCTCTCAAATGAATAAATAAATCTTAAAAAATTGGTGGAATCATAAATTATGCATTAGAATTATGGCTATGTGTACTGATATAAAAGGTCTCATCAGTATGTGAGAGTAGCAAAGCACAGGACAGTTTTTCTGGTGAGAATTCTGATTGCTTTTAGGAGTGGAATTGGCTAATTGAGGTAGGAAGACTTTAACTTTTATATGCTTTTGTACTGTTTACAAATTATGTTAACTCTTGATAAAATGGAGTTACATAGCATTAGTTGTCAAGTTTTTGACTTCAGGATTCTGGAGGAGGGTACTTGTTAAGATTCAGTTGTTGCTAGTTGCCAACTTGTATGGCTTTTCTGCTTGTTCACTAACAAGGTGAGTCACTTTCTGAAACATAAGCACTTTTAGACTATGATATTACTGTGTACTTTTGTAGACCTTTCATTGTGAATCTGCTTCAGTTGTTGCTAGTTGCCAACTTGTATGGCTTTTCTGCTTGTTCACAAACAAGTTGAGTCACTTTCTGAAGCATAAGCACTTTTAGACTATGATATTACTGTGTACTTTTGTAGACCTTTCATTGTGAATCTGCTTTTATCAGTGGTGTAACTGTTGATTAGTTCAAAGTGAATATAAAATAGGAAAACCCAAAATGAGGCAAACAGTTAGATTGGGGAATAGTGCTCAGTTTTGAAAACTCAAGGATATTCTTGTATGAATTTTGACAGGTGTTCTGTTAAAGAACCTGAATGAAAAAGCTTGATGGACTTTAGAAAGCCTCATACTTTGTAAATTTTTAATCTGTTATTTTGTGTCTTTCTCACTTTTTTTTTTAGATGTTTAGAAGTTTACATCATTCCACAACAGTCCACGGATAGTTGATTTTTCATAATTACTATCTTTGTTCTGCAGACTTGTATTATATAATATTAAACAGTGTAAACTTGTCAATTATTTTCTCGCCTTTAGCAGTATTCATCTAAATAATAACAAGTAATAGCTATTTGGCAGAATAACCATCATTAAGTTGTAGCTGTACATTAAGTGCACTTATAATTTTTATTTTGGTCCCGTATCTCACTGTGTTGGCAGGAAGGTTGTACCTCAGTCTCTGCTGAGATTCTATCTACCTAGTCCCAGATTGGGTTAAGGTTCTGAAGTGTGACACTATGCCAAAACATTTTCTCAAATGAGTTACTGCTGAAACATCTTGCTTTCTGGTAAGGATGGCCTTTCAGATATTGCATTTTTAAGCCACATCACCATCTGCTCTTTCTGTGCCCCACTTTGGGGAGGGACATCTGTAGACTTGGCTCTGGGCCCATCTGCCAAGATATTATAATCCCTCTGGACTGTTGTGTGGCCTCTCCATGGCTCTGCCAGGAAGACCCGGCAGTACTACCCGCCTTCTCCATACATATACACAAGAGCAGACATAACACTTTCTTCAAACAAGGAGAAATCTTTCTCACCTGTGCATTAAGCCCTCTCTTTCTTTCTCCCTGTTCTACACAAACATTTTATTTGTATCCCAATCAACTCATTATCTTTGCTGTGTATTCAAGATATTTTGTGTTGATCTACCCTCTTGCTTATTATCTATCCTAGGTTGCTTAATCATTTCGTAACATAAAAACCAAAGAGACATTGTGGCTGTTTCTCTTTCTCACATCCTTCTGGGGCCATGAGTGCACAGTTTGTTATCTCTGAGAAAGGGAGTAAAGGAAAGGGAACTAGTGAGAAAAAATTAGGGTTAATTGTTCAAAAAATAGATTTGCCACAGTATTTCTTAATACTTCATTGCCGTGAGTTTGTCTCTTAGCTGTTTTATCAGTCTGTTACTGGGCTTTGTATGGTTTATATACAGACTGATGCATATATTTCTTAACTACTTGCTAAAAGACATCTTGGTTGCACATTTTGTGCAGCCAGGAAATTTGGAAATTCATGTCATTCTCAGCTGTAGTCTTCTCAACCTTTCCTCCCTCCCGGTACTACTGAGGGCTCTGACACAGTCATCAGTGGTCTTGGCATAGTAAACTCTCTTAAAGAGGCAGTTTGAATATGTATCTAAAAACTGTCAAATTGGGGCAACTGGTTGGCTCAGTTATAAAGTGTTTGCCTTCAGCTCAGGTCATGAGCCTTGCATGGGGCTCCCTGCTTTGTGGGAAGGCTGCTTCTCTCTCTCCCACTCCCCTGCTTGTGTTCCCTCTCTCACTGTCTCTCTCTCTCTCTCTCTCAAATAACTAAATCTTAAAAATAAAAACTGTCTAATTTATTCCCTCTATTCTCACTTTGTTCATTTCCCTTATTCCATTTCTCTGTCTTTTACCCCTTCCATGCGTCCAATATAATACCATCCTTTTGACTTTAGAGTTCTTTGAGAAAATCTTGCAGTCTTCCACTTTGAAACTAGAACCTAGGGTCCCAACCCATTTTAAATTGGGAGTTAACCTTTGTTCATATACTAAGGAAAATTGAAGAATCTGATGAGGTTTATAATGTTTATAGGAAAGCTATAAAGAGTAGATACCATAAAATTAATTCTTATGTCAAAAGTGCATGATATGGAAAGAAAGGAATCACGTAATACTAGTAATAAAAGATAGCAAGCTATGATTCACAAAGTAAGTGAAAAATGTCGAAACATTTTAACAGTGAAGTATTTTAACCATTTTTCCTATAGTTGAATTTTATAAAGCTGAAGATAAGTTATATTCTTAAGTTGAATTTGTACTCTTTTCCCCATGTTAAATAATAGGAATTTTAAACTATTAAAATGTTATTTACTTTTAATTATTTTTTTATTATTAACTCACAGTTGAAATGATAAGATGTTAAATGATATGACTTATTTTTTTTTCTTTATTAAAAGATTTTATTTATTTGAAAAGAGAGTGAGTGAGAGCATGAGCTGGGGGAGAAGGAAGAGGGAGAAGAGAGGCAGACTCCCTGCCTGCTGACCCGGGGACCCAATGGCGGGGCTCAATCTCAGGACCCTGGCATCATGACCTGAGCTGAAGGCAGATGCCTTCACCCACTGTGCCATCCAGGTGCCCCTAAATGATATGACTTCTAATTTAGTATTTTATGCTTTTGCATGAGTTTGCTTGTACTAAGCTCAAATCTCTTACGTGTTACGTACAAGCAGTTCAGAAGTTCAAAAATACACATAATCTTTTGAACATGAAGATACTGGTTTACTTTAAATTGCTTTGGTGTTAATAATTAAGTTTTTCTCCTCTCTTCCCATTAAGGATTCTGGACTCTACTTATAATATCTCTATCTGCTGGATTCTCCTGCTGTAGCTTTTCTTGGACAGTGACTTATTTTGATTCTTTTGAACCAGGAATGTTTCCTCCTACTCCTCTTTCACCAGCCAAGTTCAAGTAAGTATTCCTGTTTCTTCTTTTTAACCCATTCCAATTCTGTTGAAATGCTAAAACAGATAGGAGCCAGAGGCTGCTTTATGTAAGATAACATATTGAGGTCCCTGCCTCTGTAAAATATAAATGACTTCAGGTTTTCAGTTCGGCTCACCCTTTAGATAACTGGAGAATATTTTAAACTCCTTACCGAGAGAATGTAATGGTTGTTTAAAAAATGAAATTCAAGAAATGATTTAGAAAAATAAGGAACTTTGATTACTATTTATCCTTTTGGGATGGAATTTCATTTAAACAGTTTATGAAGGCTAAATTTATATCAGCAATGTGTAAGTTTTACTAAATGCTTGTATAAATGGTTAGATTAATATCAGTTTAATAATTGGATTAGACTTTTCCTTAGATTTCAGTTTTGTTTAATAATTAGCAAGCATTTATGAGACCCAGTTTATATCTCTAGATCAAATTAGATGCATTTCATTATGGAACAACAATAAATTTCTTTGGTCTGTATTTTCTGTATTTCAAAGACTTTCAGAAAATTGAGTAGGCAGTGTTCTAATCTAGTTTATTTAGGTCAGGAAAGCTCAGGTTTTAAATACTGTAAATTTCCAAATAAGAGAGTTCTATAAACTGAGGGGTTAGGGAAAAGGTGAAGAGTAGGAAATAAATTTTAGTTTAAGATATGTATATTACCAGAGTATTGTTGTTATTGTTGCTGTTATTACTACCAGCTTCAGCTTACTTCATGGACAGCTTATAGAGATCAAATAAAATCTATTTGAGGGACTCTATAAATAGGAAGTTTACTTCTAACAATACTTATTAATAGTCATTATATTACCAGCTCTTATTATTAGTAAACTTATATTTTTCTATCTTATAAATAGATCTTTAACACTTCTGGATTCACTTCAGTTGTAATATGTGCGTGTATTTTAAACATCTTAACAAATCTCTATACTATATATGAAACATAAATCATACCCTTGGCAATAAATTGTGTATATGTGTTAGAAGTCATTGATGAGTAATTAATAATCTAAATTGATTAAGTTATACCCAACAGCTCAATACCATCCCATAGTTTACATGAGTACCATTCAGTTGCCAAGTTTATTTTGCTATGCAATATTCTGTTCAATTCAAATTTATATTCCTGCTGCTCGATGACATTAATTACTTGGTAACAAGGAATGTGCATCTAATGTTGATAATATAATTAGGCTCCTTTCATAGGCGACCAAAAATCATAATCTTACATACTTTTTCCTTTTATTTCTTTATAGCTCACTTCTCTCCTGATTCCTAGCTATTTAATAGATCTTGCAGCCTGGATATCAGAACGCACCCTGCACTTAAAATTATTAAGACTCCAGCCTGTCTTTAAGACATCAGTCTCCATTCACTTATCAAGGCTTGAAACCCTTTTTCACTGCATTTATCCTTTGCCAAATGGATATCCTTTGCCTTTTGGATTGTTATTGGAATACTTTGTCTTTTTCCCCTCAGTGTTTTTGCCCTTTTTAAGGCCTTGGCCAGTGACCTTCAATCCGTCATCTCCCCTACTCCAGACTTTCACTTTTCAAAATCATCCTGTATACTGTTAGCTCTGTAAAAGCAGATCTTAGTCACACTCTTCCTTGTTTAAAAGCCTTCAGTGGTTTTCTCACTGCCTTCAAACTGATGTCACCTTCCAAGTCCAGCAAAACAGTCCTTCCCCAAGTGATTCTACCCAACGTTTCCAGCTTTATCTTTAGCTATTTCTCCAGTGCACCCTGTTCTGTATCCACATAATCATATTACCCTGGCATCCTTTGAATAAACTGTACTTCTGAGATGCCATGACTTTACTCTTGCTATTTTCTCTTCCTGAAATATCATTTTCCCTTGTAGATTCTCTTCTACCCCCACCAGAATTCATAAGTCTTAAAGATATTAGAAGCTTTTGGAGTTAGAGAAAAGCATTTCAGTATTCTATTTAGAAACTGGAATTCTGTGGATATTTAACTAATTTCTTAAAAATCATCTTTGCATTTCAAGGTACCTGAGGTGTCTCAGTTGGTTGAGCATCTGACTCTTGATTTTTGGTTCAGGTCATGATCTCAGGATCATAGGATCCAGCCCCAGAGCCCAGTGTGGGGCTATGTGCTGAGCAGGCAGTCTGCTGCAGAATCTTTCCCTCTCCATCTGCCCTTCCTCCTGCTCACTTGTGCGTGTACACACATGCTCTGTCTCTCAAAATAAATGAGTAAATCCTTTTAAAAAATTGTCTTTGCATTTTTAAAAAGGTTTTATTTGTTTGAGAGAGAGTTTAAGAGAAAGGGCTAGTACAAGCGGGAGAGGGCAAAGGGAGAGGGAGAAGCAGACTCCCGACTGAGCAGGGAGACCAGTGTGGTGTTCCATTCCCAAGCCCCCCAGGATCATGAACCGAGCCAAAAGTAGATGCTTAACCGACTGAGCCATCCAGGTGCCCTATCTTTGCATTTTGTATTAAACTACAACCAGTATTGATAGACCTCTGTTTTCAGTGTGTTTTTAGTCATTCAATTTTTTTTTTTTAAGATTTTACTTTTTTAAGTAATCTATACACCAGATATAGGGGTGTAGAACTCACAACCCTGAGATCAAGAGTCTCATGCTCCACTGACTAAGCCAGCCAGCTGCTCTTACTCATTAAATTTTAATATGAGGTAGTGTCAGATTAGCGACTCAGATTGCATATTTCTTAATACAGCCCTAGAGCCACAGTTTTAAAATATGTACATTATGTTCACATGTATATATTTGAATTTCTTTCCGTTTGTAAATTGGGTAATTTCATTTTATATATTATAAATCAACTATTAAATATCCAAGGCCATGAGTGAAACTGTCATTTAAAATTACCATATGTTGATACAGACACAGTCCAAAAAAGACATATAGTAAATATAGTGATAGATGATGGCATATTAACAGAAACCAGACGACAAAAGTAGATATAATATAGAGTTAATTGATGAAACTAAGTTTTATAGTGAAAATCCTGCCCTCTAGTGCTTATAGAAAATAATGCAATAACTGTACTCCGAAATGTCAGAATAAGTATATTCTCTATGTCACCAGTAGAGTGAGAGCTTGTACAAGGAAAGGACTTCTGTACCTTTTGAGAAAGTTGAAATTATCAGACTTCATTTTCTTAGAAATTATATTGATACATTTCAGTAATTTGTAATACGCATTTATAAAAATATCTTTGTAACAGGCTATTTTATAACTTAAATAATGATGTTAATACAAATATTTTTCCTGATTAAATGAAAGTAGTACAAATTCTTTGTTGAAAATTCAAAGAAAAAAACAAAAAAAATAATGGGAAAACTTATAAACAGAAAGTGGCTGCCAACATTTTAATGTATATCTTTCCATTCTTTTCATATTTTAAAAATTAAACTTAGAATCATAGTAGATATACTGTTTAATAAACCATTTTTTATTTAACATTATGTTTTATAATATGTATAATATCATGTTTATATTATTTAACATTATTTCTTTTGAATTTTTTTTCAGTATTTCTTTTGAATTTTCAGTGTTTTAAATATACTTTAAAGACGTCATCATATGTCAGTTTATTTTTAAAGGGAAATTTAATGTAAATGATAGCTAGATTCAAAGATAATTTATTAAGCAGGGATTTGCTTAACTAGAGACTAAAGAAAAGCAGGATAGTTAAGAATCATAAAATGAAGGGACTTTTTTCCTTATTTTTTAAATTCCTAGTACCATGAGTATCAGACATGATGAGAGTAAAATAATCGTGTCTAGCTGGTTTTTTTAAGAAGCAGTCTTTTGCTCTCCTTTGCAGATTTTAAACATTTGGGCTCCCCCCCCCCAATAAGCTAATTGGTAAAAGTGGAGAAAAAAAATGAGAGCCACAGTATACATGGGCCTCTCAGTTGTTTATCCCTAAAAATATAAAGTCCTGAAGGGAAGAAAAAAACAACATGTATTGATATTTAGTGAATATTATGTGAAAGGTCTAATGAAATCAGCAATTTGAGTGAATAATTCAATGATAGAGTTGAGGTTAGAAATAAAATCTTTTTCTTGTATTCATTAAAGTATTTTTTCATATTTATTCTTTTATGTTTGTTAGGTATTTTATTAGCTGAGGCCACTACAACAAAGTACCATACACTGGTGGCTTATAAACAACAGAAGTTTGTTCCTCTCACAGTTGTGGAGACTGAAAGTCTAAGATCAGGGTGGCAACTTAGTTGGGTTCTGATGAGAACTATCTTCTGGGTTGCAGATGGCCTCCACATTGTATCCTCACAAGACTGAGAGCAGGTTTCACTCTCATGATCTCATCTCATCCTAATTACACCCAAAGACCCTACCTCCTAATACTATCACATTGGGGGGGGTAAGGTTTTAACACATAAATAGGAGAAAGTGTGGAAGGGGGTACAAGCATAGTCCATAACAAAATTTAGAAATTTTCTCTTTAGGAAATAACAAAGAACTTTGCAAGGTATGTTTTCAGACAGGTATTTAATGGACTTCAAAAGGCATATTAAGAAAAATTATTACACTGACTTAGCAAACTGGGTTAAAAGGTATACTGTATTGTTACACACACAGACTTCTCTATTAGGAAGCATTTTCTTTGTGTATTTGAATCAAATATACTTTTAAATCATTTTTTTAAAATTTCTTAAAATATGTTACCATGTTAAATAATGAGACAGAGGCAGTAACTTCAGATTAAAGTGTCTATATAGGCTTTCCTTACTTCTCACTACTTTGTAATTCATTATTTTTCTCTTCCAGGCTGCTTAATCAGCATCTCCAGTTCACTTCACATTAGTTTTCCCCATTCATTCATTCATTCAGTTTTCTTAGGGATTTCTGAGCAGGCAAATGTAACTGTGTGGTTAATCAGTATTTCATATTGTGGTTATCTGCATTATAGTTTCCAGGAGTTAATGCATCTAGGAATGTGACCTACTCATCCAAAGATATCTCGTTATTTAAATCTTCCTGATTGGGTAGGAAGCTAGGTATGGCTAAGGGTGCCTTGAAGCTGCATTTTTCCTAACAGTGAATTTCACATTACCTGTGCCCCATCTAGTGGAGCAATAATGTAGCTGCAGGTTTATAGTTACTCAGCATACTAAAAGTAAAAATCATTCAATTAATTATAATAGGTCCCACCTAAGGTAGAAATGTTACTTTGCAGTCTAGAAATAAATTTAGTGGAAAATGATAATGTAAGTGATGGGTTTAGCAAACAATAAGTGTTGAAAACTCGTTTTTTTAATTAAGAATCAAAATATTTAATAATGGTGATATGAAGAACAGTGAAAGTGGTCATTAAATTTGTCTGCTTTGCGGTGATTTTATGTAGAGTCAGTCAGGGGTCAAGGGCCAACCAATATTCTTAAGTTAAGGGTGTTCCTTCATTGCAGTCAATAGTGTTGGTTAACAAAAGTCTTATTGTTGGAATGAAAAAATGTGCATTTAGATCAAAATTAAAATTTAACAGTGTATGACTATAATCTTCAAGCCAAGAAGTTAATTTTTTAGGGATAGAGTTATTATTTTGTGCTAGAAATATCGACAAAGACTTATTTTCAAGGAGAAAAAAAAACCAGTGTTTGTGTTAAAATTATTAAGGATGGGCTGTATTATAGAAATCGAGTATTACTGGCAATTTCAAATTTTAACCTTATGCTGGTCGAAGGTAATATAAAAAAGTAAGATATCTAGTTAATTGGCTACCTGAATCCAAAGTCTGAATTATTGAATTTCTTGCTGAGAAACTGATCTTAAGTAATTTTTCTCCTTCTCGAGAAACACTGTACAGATAGCATGTCATGCATTCACAGTGTTGTAGATTTTGGAAAACATCTTAGTTCTTCATAAATCCTCTCGTCTTCTGTTCTAAGAAGTTTATCATCATGAGTATTACAAGTGAAAATGAGTCTTTGAGGATAGAATAAATTACTGGTTGTAATCATGACCTTTTTTGAGGCACAGTTCGTGGTCAAAAAATGGGGAATCTTTATAATTATTGGTATTATGCTATGATTTCTAGAAATGTGCTAACGAAGAAGAGTGTTTTTTCACTAAACTTGCTTTAAATATTATCTGTGGAATTTGACTGGCAGTCTACAGTATTTCATGATTTTTTTTTCAAAGATTTTATTTATTTATTTGACAGAGAGAAATCACAAGTAGATGGAGAGGCAGGCAGAGAGAAAGAGAGGGAAGCAGGCTCCCTGCTGAGCAGAGAGCCCGATGCGGGACTTGATCCCAGGACCCTGAGATCATGACCTGAGCCGAAGGCAGCGGGTTAACCCACTGAGCCACCCAGGCGCCCCAAGTATTTCATGATTAATGAACAAACTGAGAGCTATCCACTGTCTTCCTGAAACTGTTGGTCTTTTTGTCAGGAACATTCTCAGTTGTATGCCTTTCTGTATCTTTTTTCAGTCACAAGTGATATTTGGTAAATATGAAGATACTCAGTTGCAAAAAACACATGCTTTTAATTTAATTTAAATTTAATTTATTTCTGTAAAGCTTTTTTTTTTTTAAAGTATATTGCTTATTTGGAATCTGCAAAGTGAAATAGAAATGAGAAAGAAAAGGGAACAGTTGGTTTTTGTGTGAATTGCTTTTTGGTAAACAGTTTTTGGTAATCATTTTACAGACTAAAATTTAACACATATGATCTGATACTCTAGCATGTGTTTTGTTTGCTTGTTTGTTTGTTTTAGTAGGTTCCATGCCCAGCATGGAGCCTAGTGCAGGGCTTAAACTCAAAATCCTGTGATCAAGAGTCAAATGCTTAGTGGACTGAACCACCCACGTGCCTCTGTGTTATTTTATGTGTAAAGTGTCCTGGATGTAAGCAGTTGCTGAAATATTTATGTTTTTGTTACATTTATATATGAGTATATGTTATTATAGAAGGGAAGCATACAATGAGTAAAATATTTAATCGTAAAAAATTCCAGTTTTAGGATTGGCATTGCTGTATTGGAATATCTTTTTTTTTTTTTTATTCAACATTAGGTTTATTTTTCTGTTATTAAAGAGTTTAACTTGTCCTTCTTGACTTTAGGGGCTTTAATTCTTAGGGGTTAAGACGATACAGACAAATACAGTAGTAAAATCAAAATAGAAATGGGGTCATGGGGGCGTCTGGGTGGCTTAGTCAGTTAAGCACCTGCCTTCGGCTTAGGTAATCATTCCAGGGTCCTGGGATCAAGCTTCCTGTCGGTCTCCCTGCTCAGCGGGGACTCTGCTTCTCCCTCTCTCTCTGCTTTTCCCCAGGCTTGTCCTGTCTCTGGCTCACTCTCTCTTTCAAATCAATAAATAAAATCTTTAAGAAAAAAAAAAAAGAAAAATGGGGTCATGGTTTCTTTGGCAGTAATATGAGTTTTAGAGGTGAAGGATGACTTAGTATTAAATTAGAAGTCCTTTTTGAAGCTCGGTAGATTGAACATTGAGCACAATAAATTGACTCTACAACTTTTTCATAGAGATTTGGAGAGCTGCCTCTTTGTTGAATCAGATTCTTTATTGCCTTGGACTAATGAAACAGATGTCAGATGGCTAATTGCAGTAGGAGGGAAAACCTACTGATGAAGGAGATGAATTAAGAACTTGGCCTTGATATTTGTGTATCATGAAGTTTCATTAGGCAACGTGGTCACTATTAATGAATATATTGATGATATTGCACTGTGGGTTCTTGAAGTGAAGGGTTAAAATATATGCATGTCTTATATATTCCATTACTGTTCTGAAGGAGACTTAAATAGATGTAAGAAAATCCTGTAGAAATCATACTAATTAACTTGGTTTCCTTGTTTTCATAAAGTAGTGTAGCAAGTGAGTATTTGCTTTGTACCTGTTTGCTATGGCTTTTGCCTATGCTAATTTACAATGTTTTATGTATGTGTTACTGAAAAGGCACAGGTGTGCATATGCATAGAATAGTCTTGATAAGAAATACTTGAGGGATAGTACTTGCGGTTTTGTTCTTAGAACTTTTCATGTGTCAGCAATCTTTGTAAATCACAGGAGGCAGCCTGGTATATGAAAGGGCTTATAAGACATGGCTTCCGGGGTGCGTGGGTGGCTCAGTCAGTTAAGTGTCTGCCTTTGGCTCAGGTCATGATCTCATGGAGACCCATGTCAAGTTCCCTGCTCAGCAGCAGTCTGCTTCTCCCTCTGCCTGCCACTCTTACCCCCGCCCCAACCCCACTTCCTGGTCTCTCTCTCTCTCAAAATAAATAAATAAAATCTTTAAAAAAAAAAAAAAAAGAAAAGAAAAGAAAAAGAAAGAACGAAAGAAAGGAGTGGGTTCCAAATCCAGGCTGCACCTTATACTAGCAGAACTTTTGAGCAAGTCCGTGTCTCTAAGCCTTAATTTTTTAACTTCTAAAATGGGATAAAAACAATGATATCCATCCTCATAGGTAATAAGTGTAAGTTTACTAATTAAAGCAATAGATGTACTAGCTGATAAAGCAGTCTTCGTCCCAGAGTATTTCTTTTCTTAATTGAGATTTTTTTAAGCTAGACAGCTAACCATGGCCTACTCTTGGCTGCCAAGTATCTTTTATTAGGTAATTGTTACTTCTTTTGAGATTTTATTCTTTGTATTCTTTTGATATAGACCGTCTTTCTTTAATGAAATAATGCTGATATTAAATAGTAATTTTTTTTTTCTCCAAGAATTATTTATTAGAGGGAGAGAGAGTACATGATTGGGGGGTGCAGAGGGGGAGGGAGAAGCTGAGCTGGAGCTCATCTCAGTGCTTCATTACAGGACTCCAGTATCATCACCTGAGCCAAGGCAGGCACTTAACTGACTGAGCCACCAGGCACCCATAGATAGTCATGATTTTCAAACATTGTTCTTGGCAAAGTAAAAGTTTGGCAACAAAGCACAGTGTCAGTTACTTCCTTTTTTCAAAATAATATTTTTTAAACTGACTTGTGAAATCTAAAGACTTGGGAATCCAATTATTCTTTTTATCTTTTGTGCTATTTGCCCTAACTTCCTATGGAATATGGACTTTGTTTAATCATGATAGTACTCAGCACAGATGGATGTTTGGGGGCATTTTTCTACTTCAGCGCACTAGTGAATAAAGTTAAAATTTCTGATGTTATTCAATTTGCAACGTAGTGGATTGCTATATATAGATAAACTTTGGGTTAATATGTACGTACTTTGATCCAACCAGATACGCCTTTATTTCCCTTTGACTGATTTTCAAGGAATTGTACAATAAGAGATACTTAAAATTATACATGCATCATTCCATTTCAAGAACTTTGCTCATCTTTAGGATTTTTCAGTGCCCAGAGGTCATTACATTAGATAGTATCACACTGGCAAAGCATAGGATTGTGACTCAATTAAAATTTCTAGTTGGCAAAATTCTAGATAAAAGACTGGTGTATATAGGGAGGCATAATTATTGCAGGATTGAGATCCAAAAGGGATTAAAGACCTCAGCAAACCATCCATATGTTATACAGGAGAAAGTAGGACCAGAGAAGTTGGTAGTACAGCTAGCAAACAATAAATGCTAAAGAGAATAAAGTCTTTTTAAAAAATGAGGAACTCCTACTAAAGTTGAAAATTTTAAATTCTATTATAATTTACTAATGTGTAGATTGATAAATCAGCTTGCTCCGTTAAGATGGTACGTACTTTCTTTTAATGATACTTATTTATAATGTAAGTCCTTGAGCCCAGTGAGGGCTTCCATCCCAGGACCCTGAAATCATGATCTGAGCCAAAACCAAAATTCAGATGCTCAGCTGACTGAGCCACCCAGGCACCCCAGCTCTTATGTATTTTTAATAATGATACATTACAGTGTTTATCTTTATACTTTTTCCTTCACCTTTTACATCTTTTAAGTAAATGTTTATCCAGATAATCTTTACCTCAGATTTATCATGAAACCCTGAGGTCAATACACAGACATGTTTCTAATGACTTTATATTTTAATAGCATTTTCTATTTTTCAGTAATTTAGAAGTGTATTTGTTAGAACAATGACCATGATTTAAAATTTCTCCTTACTGATTTTTTTTAATAATTTGTGATTATAGAATTAATATAAGATCATTAGAAAACAGTACAAGCTCATTATGAAACAGCACAGTTACATACTTTTGAAGGTGAAAGGGTTGTAAAGTCTCATTTTAAATAACCCGGCAATATAACTAGTCTTAACAGACTAGTTCATAATTATTTCTGTATTTGTAATCTTCTTGATTAGTAAAACCTTGTGACTATGTACATAAGTGAATATGTGTGTATGGTTTGTGTGTGTGTATGCATTTGAAATATATCACTCCACTCAAATATGAGTGTACTTTAAAATCTAGTAAGCTAACTAATAAGATAGTTTTAATCTTATTCTTTGGTCTCATTCTAAAAATATTTTGCCGTATTTAATCCTAAAAGGTTAATTTGAATGTACATACATAAATATACTTATATACCATTGTGTAGCCGCTGTCCTAGCAATGTAAATATATAAATGGAAAAAAGAAATAGGAGAAATTTTCCTCCTCAGGTAATCTCTTAACTTGATTTCTTACTTTAATTCCCTGTCATATAAAATTTTAAAGAAGTCATGAAATCTATTTAGAACATGTTGCTACAGTGTAAATTTGAAGTTTTCATGTAGAAAGTAATTGAGATAGATTTCTGAAGTGATGATCTAGTTAGAAATCTCCTTGCTAATTTACAGATTTCCAAATAATGAGCATCAGTATTTACTTTGAGGCTTTTAGAATCACTAGAAGATCTAGTTGAAAATAAAGATTTTGATTCATTATGTCTAGGGTAGGGTCTGAGATTCTGAGTTTGCAAGAAATTCAGAGGCGTTGCTTATATATTGCTGGTCTATGGACTACTCTTTGAATAGGAGGGCTTTAGGACAGAAGTCAGCAAACTTTTTCTGTAAGGGGTCAAGTGGTGTGTATTTTTAGCTTTGTGGATCATATGGTCTCTCACATACCCTTAAAGTTGAAACAAGTTGATTTTTAGCACCAAAGCACCCATAGACAATACCTAAAGGAATGAGTGAGGCCATGTTCCAGTAAGAAGAAATAGGTGCAGGACAAGTGTGTTCTAGTTTGCCAATCCCTGCTTCAGGAGACTACTCTGAAATTAGGTAGTGCTTACAAAAGATTTTTAATTTGGGGGCAATACATATATATATATAGAGAGAGAGAGAGAGAGAGACCCCAAATATATATTTTACAATATATATAATATATATATGGTGGGGTTTCTTTGTCTGTTCATATAGTTTTAATTGACTAGTTTTATAAGCCATAAGGGTATGGCACACATTTCTAAAAATCACATTTCAATTTTCGAAAACAGATAACTACTTCATACCTTACTGGTAGACTTAATACATTTTACTGAATATCTGAGTTTTAATGAATAAATGATCCAAAGTAGTAATGAAAGTTCAACTAAAGTCTGCCTATTTGAATAAGCCGGAAAGCTTACAACTTGAGGATGTTTAAAATTATAACAAAATAAGTAAGACAGCTGCTTTAAAGCCCATTTCATTTATTTATTTATTTATTTATTTGCTTATTTATTTATTAAAGATTATATTTATTTATTTTTTTATTTGACATACAGATCACAAGTAGGTAGAGACGAGTGAGGGTGGGGAGAGCAGGCTCCCTGCTGAACAGAGAGCCTGATGCGGGCCTCAATCCCAGGACCCTGAGATCATGACCTGAGCTGAAGGCCGAGGCTTTAGCCCACTGAGCCACCCAGGCGCCCCCCCATTGTATTTATTTTACTCACTTCCCCTTTTAGATTGTGAATCCAAAGTGACTTGCTTGCCAAGTTTGGGAAATGGTTTTCCAGGGTTAAGAAATGGAGTAGGAAACATAATTTAGTGGCAAGGAAAATAATTTTAATTGAAAATTTGCAATAGGAAAGCCAAAGTAAATACAAATTTTGCGTGTTCAGTTGTTATGAACTATGAGAAAAATTGGCTTCCTTTTACCAAGCCTTGTGTAAAGAAAAAAGTTTGATGTACCTGTCCTATACAGTTGCAGAATTGTAGAGGTCAAAAAAGTCCAGCCTACTAGAGAGAGCCCGGAGCAAAGCTAATGAAATGTTAAAATAGCAGAAGGCCTCAAATTCATTCTAAAACAAGCCAAGGCCAGTGGTGCTCATGTAAAGAGAATAATAAGGCCGAGTTGAATCATCCAGACTAAGATCTGAGTAATCAGAGTTCACAACCCTCATAGTCTGAACTAGAATCTCAGGTAGCACTATCCATCCAACCATCCGTCGATCCATCTCCTTTTTTTTTTTTTTTTTAAACCCCTGTGGCTATTCCAGATCCTCATCCCATCACACTCTTTTCTGTGGGTTCCACTTCCAGTCACAGAAAGGTCATTATGAGTGAACTTCCAGCTTCTTCCCCTTCTCCTGATTATAAGCTTACTTTACAAACACAGATATTATTCTGCCTATTTCTCTTCTCTCAGAGTATAAAGTGTCCTCACACCTGCCCAAACGTAATTTTACTTCCTTTGCTCTAGATCCTTTACCTTTTTTCATATATCTTCAGGTTTCTCCTTTATCTAGTCTTCTTGTTGGAATATTTCTAAAACATTCAAGTTTCTCCTCCGGTAGAGAAAAAAAAAAAATCCTTATGCCCACTTTGCCTGTCTAAGCATCTTCAAAGACTAGAGAAGGGGTAGGCCCTATCTCCACACTGACTAAATTTGCTAGCAGAGGTGTCTTGGAGTTAACCCTATACTAAATTGTTTTCTCCTTGATTTGACTGCAGGCCTCCTAATTATAAAATTTAAATGTTCTCTTTCTTTTCTCCTTCTTTGTTTCTTTTTTTTTTTTTTTTTTTTTGAGAAAGTGTGTGTGTGCGCCAGTACACCTGCATGCACACACACACACATTGGGTGGGGTGGGGGTGCAAAGGAAGAGGGGGAGAGAGAATCCCAACCAGACTCTATGCCCAGCCCAGGGCCTAATGCAGAGCCCAATACAGGGCTCTGTCTCACAATCCTGAGATCATGACCTGAGTTGGAAACAAGAATCAGACCCCCAACTGACCAATCCACTCAGGTGCCTCTTTCATTTTCAGATGGCTTACGATTCCTCCGCAGAATTCTTTTCTTTCTTAATTTCTGTGACACCACTCCTTTGTTTTCTTTCAGCCTTCCTGATCACTACTTCTCTTATGGAATCACTTTTTTCAGCTTTTGCTAGTTGGCTGAAGACTTCCAAGTCTATCCGGGCTGCCTTGAGGCTCTTTTCCTGAGGAACTTGCCTTTTGGTTTTTATTTGTATTTACTTTTGTTTGCTGGGAATTTTTACTCCAGTGTCCTGTAGGCGTAGTTCAGTTTAGTTTATCTAAAATTGACTTCATTATTTCTCACTACCCACCATCCTGTTTCTTCTCTTGGCTTCCCTATTATGGTGAGTGATATTTTATCCAGCCAGTAACTCAGGTGAGAAACCCAGGATTGCCTTCAGTTCTTCCCTCTCTCTTAGTAACTCCAGCCAGTCAAGGAGACAAAAATAAAGGCTGGCATTTATTGTGTGTGTCCTCAGTAAATGCTAGGCACTGAAACAAACATTGTTAATGTTATCTTAGTTTAGTGTTCACGAAAACACTAAAGAGAGGAATTGTTATTCTCATTTTAAAGATGAAGAATTAGATTTTCAGGTGGGTTAATGTCATTTTGTAAGTACTAGAGACATGATTAAATTCAGTTGAAAGAGAGTTTGCTTTCCAGATCCTTTAACCATACTAAATCATTAGCCACTTCCTGCACTCTCCATTGTCTTTTGCTTCTACACATGTTGTCATTTCTTTAGAATTCTAATTTCTTCATACTCAGTTTTAGATCAGGCATTAACTCTTCTTTAAAATCTCCCCTTCTTCAAGCCAGATGGCTCCCTTATGTTGCAGTAATGCTGTCTACAAAACTTTTAACACTCAGCACATTGTGTCATTAGACTTTTGTCTTAGAGGGCAGTATCGAGGACAGTACTTATTCTTGCTCATTTCTCTATCTCCCATATATAATGCCTGATATATATAACTCATTATGTAAATTTTGGTGAAGTAAAAGAATAGAGAACTGAGAAAATTGTAAAATAAAGAACTTCAGAGTATAAAGTAAGGGGTGAATATGTAAAATAAAGAACTTCAGAGTATAAAGTAAGGGGTGAATATGTTGTTTTTTTCCTTAATGACAGACAGCATTTCCTAAGGGAGGGAAGCTTCCTTTTTAAAATTCTAACCCTTATGTCCTAAATAGCACTGGTAAAGTTAGTTGGAATACACACAACTTCATTCTCTCCACAATTTCTAATAAGTAATTTTTAGAGAAATGAATACTAAAGAAGTTGGATTATTTTGTGTTTCTGAAAGAAACATAAAAGGAAATACTTTGCAGGTGATTGAAATATAGTGGTATTTAGTATTTTCTTTCAGATTTTGGATTTGGTTAAGAACTTCTGATTCCAGATGAAAAACGGATAGTTATTTTAACCAAAGCTCACGCAGCTTAAAATTCTTTGGGAATTGGGGATTTCTTGGCCTGGGATAGAATGAAAAACAAAAGACAACTCAGATGTCTGAAGGGGGAATAAATTAGTACCAACTAGCTCATCCTGTCTCCAACTGAGCCAGTCAGACACAGAAACAAATAGCCAGTTGGTTCTTATTGTAGGCCCTTAATATAACTTCTTATTCTGGTAAGTACAGAGAGCTTTCTGCTTAGAGCAAAATTGGTTAGCAGTGAAATGACTATTTCAAATTGGAGAGAATTCTGTCGTAAAAGCATGTCTTAAAAGCAGGAACATAGAAGAGGGAGAGGAAATATTGGAATTAAGATGACATAAGAATGAAGATTTCAATAGAGTGTAGTCTGGTATGTAGTATAGAGAGTCCTTTCAGAGTCAACCAGTGAGCGCTACAGTGAAAACAATAAACAACATGAAACGAGAGGAGACCTGCTTGAACCTGTTCGTCTCTGTCTTCAATAAACAAAGGCAATTTATTTGAAACTTTTGGCAGTGTCTTAATTCAGCACCTTAATTTATGGTTCCTTTTAATATCCAGAATCATTTAAGTCCTTTAAATCTTAAGTTTTATATATATATATTCCATTCCTATAAAATGTAACTAAAATCTAATTCTTTTATAACTTACTTACTTTATGTTACTATTAAATATCAATATAAATATATTGCTAGAAAGTATGTTTCTGGACTATAAAATCTGGATATAAATATTAGAAGTCTTAGGTTCTTTAGAAAATTACAAAGGTCAATGATTGTGAATTTGTAGCAAGAGGGTAATACCAAGCAGAAATGCACATATACATACACAAACTCATAAATCTTCAGTTATTTTCTTCTATCTACCTCCTGGGTCTGTTTGTATAATCTTATTTTTTGATTTTTGGTTTGGTTTTGAGATAGGTCTAGTTGTAGGTATTTTGCTTAAAGGGAGAGGGAAAGAGAATGTCAGAAGAATTTTTAAAAATCTCATCTGTGGCCAGCTTTCTTTTCTATATATAGTGGCTAATATTTGTTGATTATTTACTATGTGCCAGACACCTGATTCTCAGCTGTGTAAGGAAAGATTTTTATTTTTACTTTTATTTTTTAATTCTGTTTTATTTCTACTTTTATTTCCATTTTGGGGAATTGAGTCTCAGAGAGGTCAGACAGTTTCTATCTTCATACACCTGGTAAGTGGCAAAGCTGGCACTCAAATACATCTTTGTCTAACTACAGAGTTTAAGTGCTTAAATACTAACAGGAACCAAATAAGAATTTCACTGCAGGAT
The DNA here is from genome assembly GCF_009829155.1 of Mustela erminea. Taxonomy (NCBI): domain Eukaryota; kingdom Metazoa; phylum Chordata; class Mammalia; order Carnivora; family Mustelidae; genus Mustela; species Mustela erminea. The sequence continues at coordinate 50,437,096 of NC_045621.1, forward strand.
TATTTATTATTGGAAAGAAATTCTTTAAAACCAAAACCAAATGGTATCTTTTTTATAACTTATCTTTTAGGATATGGAAGTTGTTCTGTTATAATGCTATCTTTGTCACCATATTTTTTCCAATACAATTTTTATTGAATGGTATTTCCCATTTGTTTCCATTTTGATTTTAGAACTTTATTGCAGTATAGAAGTTTATCTCAGTGAATAAAATCCATATTTAGGAATCCTCTAACATTTCCTTTAAGAAACATTCTGGTTTTGTCAGTAAGCTTTGTCTATTTTCTACTTATTTTTAAATGTTCAGATTATTTTGAATTCTTATGTTAAATGATATCATGTTAATTTTCATTATAAATTGGGTCTCTTTGACTGACTCCTTGGGACCAAAGTATGTATGTAGTTCTACTCCCTGGATAATTGTTTTAGTTTAAGTACAGGTAATGTTGGTCAATAGCCCTTTTTAATAGGTAGAAAAAAACCTATGTAATCTTTTTCAGATGTTGTCATTTTATCCCAGCTACTTTGAATAATTAATCAAAATTTAGAACTAACTGGAAGGGACCTTGTGTTAATCTGGTGCAGTCCTTCACCTAATATGCATGAAATCTTAAGGGTAAGTTCACTTCTGGCTCTGTCCTTTTTCCTTTACACCTCTTTTGTCTTTTGGTTGGTCCATTGCCATCTCTGAAAGCTTGGGTCAGAATTCATATTGTTAAGAAAACTTGATCTTGTTAACTGTATTTTTTTTTCTCTATTCTATTTTTAATTTTATTTATTTATTTGTCAGAGAGAGAGAAAGAGATTGAGCACAAGCAGGGGGAGTGGTAGGCAGAGGGAGAAACAGGCTCCCCGCTGAGCAAGGACCCTAATGTGGGACTTGATCCCAGATGGAAGGCAGATGCTTAACCAACTGAGCCACCTACCCCACACTTATATTTTATATACAATTGACACAAAACATTTTGAACGGGGTGGGGGGGTTTAAGAAAATTAATTTGTTACAGTGTGTTTAGGTATATGGAGAAAATATGAGTGGCTTGGAAAGAATTTTATTTTGAATTCATTTTCTTGGTCACATTGATATTTGAAATATTTGTAGCAAGTCTCTAAAAATAGTCACGTCATTTTCAAAATTTCTTTAAGCCTATTTCAGAGACTGTGAATGCTGAAATAAAATGGAAGGATATCAAAGTTAAACATTTCCATTAAATAGTGCTATGAGGTGATAGGATTTGATTTCTTTGTGGGGAGTGTGTGTGTGTGTGTGTGTGTGTGTTTTCCATCTATTCAGTAGCATAGTCCAAAATTAGAACTCTGTATGGCATGACAAAATCAAATTAGCTTGACAGGGCTGCAGTGTTATCTATCTACTTTTGTGGGTTTGACAATATTAATATTAAATAATGCTGATGTTTTACTTATTCTGGATAGAAATTTTTTTATTTATATATCTGATCAAGTTTCCCATATTATATTTTATTATGTAGGATTTAAAAACCATAGTTATTTTGTTTTGTTGGTCTAAAATACATGATAGAAGAAAGTGCTACCCTTTTAATTTTTAATTATTATTTTTTAGGATTCAAGTATATTTATATTTTAATTTTTTATTAACATATAATATATTATGTGTTTCAGGGGCACAGGTCTGTGATTCATCAGTCTTACACAATTTAAAGCACTTACCATAGCATATACCCTCTTTTTTGTGTTTTTAAAAAAATCTCTACACCCAACATGGGGCTTGAACTTACAACTCTGAGATCAGTAGTTGCATGCTCCATTTACTGAGCCAGGCAGGTGCACCTGGAAAGTGTTAATCATTTTCCTAATCCATACATTTTCCTTCGTGAAATTATAGAAGAATTAATGAGCAAAAATTGTATATACTCTACCAAACTTTCCCAAGCCCTTCCTCCCCTTGCAGTGTGTGACTGCTTCAGATTATGAAATAAAAGGTCATGAATGACTTATAACAATAAGAAACATTTTGGAATCCTTATGTTAAATGATATCATGTTAATTTTCATTATATTTTGGGTCTCATGCTAAAACTGAATGAAACAATACACAATAGATGCTTTGGGCCAGTAGGGTTTTTATTTTTATTTTGTGTAAGACCAGTAGTGCCTTACCTTATACATGCATGCAAATTAAAATTAAGAAAGAGGGGAATCTGGGGAGCTCAGTCAGTTAAGCATCTACCCTCCACTCCAGTCAGGATCTCATGTTATGGGATTGAGCCCCACGTCAGGCTCCCTGCTCAGCAGGGAGTCTGCTTCTCCCTCTCCCTTTGGCCCTCCCCTGTCTTCTGTGTGTGTGTGCACGCATGCTCTCTCTCTCAAATAATATCTTAAAAATAAATAAAATTAGGGCACCTGGGTGGCTCAGTGGGTTGGGCCTCTGCCTTCAGCTCAGGTCATGATCTCAGGGTGCTGGGATCAAGTCCCGCATTGGACTTTCTGCTTGGCAGGGAACCTGCTTCCCTCTTTCACTCTCTGCCTGCCTCTCTGCCTACTTGTGATCACTCTGTCAAATAAATAAATAAAATCTTTTAAAAAATTTTTTTAATTAAATAAATAAATAAAATTAAGAAAGAATTTGTAATAGACCATAAATACCTTCTGAGCCTCACACTGAGAGAGCCTTTGAAAAACCTACAAACACTAGAATTACAGGCCCTCCCCCATTTAATCTTATTCTTTTCTTCTTACTATTCATAGAACTTGTGGGATCGCAAAACCAAACCAAAGGGCTGAAGGAAAACTGCCTAAAATCACCAGTTCTTTTTATTCCATGTAAATATAGTGATAGTTCTTTTGAAGATAAGCTGAATCTTGATTTCTTCTACACTGATAAATGAAAAACTATCATTAGGAAAAGGAGGGAGGAATTTGAAAATAATAGTCAGTTTTGTTCCTTCTGTCTTAAAAATGCCTATTGGTAAAATGTAAAATTTCCATACATATATTTCCTCACCTCTTCCCCCAGCCCTTATATAACTTAAACTTACAAACATATACCTGTTTCTGGATGCTAAAATCTATTCTGTCTTTTTCTGGTTCTGTTAACTTCTTTGTTAAGAACTGCTTTGTTTTTATATTATGACTTACCAGAATTTTTCTTTTCTCCTTTTGCATGTTTACTGTGTGAGATAAACCTAGTATCAAAGTATTAGTTTCCCACCAGAATAATTCTGTTGAGCTACTACTGAGATCTCATTGAATTTATAGTTTCTTTCTGAGGTAGTTTATATATTTACAGTGTTGAGTATTCCCAGATTATGGTAGGTTATTTCTCTTTACTCAGATACTCTTTTAATGTCTTTCAATAAAGTTTTATTTTTTATTACAATATAATTTACATAACAGGAAACTCAGCATTTTAAAGCATATAACTCAGTGATTTTTTAGTATATTATCCGTGTTGTTCAATTATTACCACTCTCTAATTCCATAACATTTCTATCACTCCAAAATGAAAACCCCACACTTAAAAGTTACTCCTCTGTCATCTCCTCCAGACTTTTTGTCTATGGATTTGCCTACTCAGGGCATTTCATGTAAATGGAATCATACAAGTCCCAGAAGTGTGGTCTTTAATGTCTGGCTTCTTTAATGTCTGACTGTAGTGGTCTTGAAGTTCATGCATGTTGCAGCCTGTATCAATACTTCTTTCCTTTTGATGGCTGAATTACATTCTATCATATGAGTAGGCCACGTTTTATTTATCAGTTGATGGACATTTGATTTGTTTCCACTTTTTAGCTCTTAAGAAAAATGCTGCTATGAACATTCAGGTACAAGTTTTTGTGTAAAAACATGTTTTTAGCTGTTGAGTATGTACCTGGAATGGAAGTGATGGATCATATGGTAACTCTCTTTACTTTTTGAGGAACTGTCAAACTCTCTTACAGGAGCTGAACCATTCTAGATTGTACCAGCAGTGTGTGAGATTTCTGATTTCTCCGTATCTTCACCAATAACCCATTCTTTTCTTTCTTGTGTTGTAACCATCTTAGTGGGTGTGAAGTGTTATCTCAGCAGCTTTGATTTGCATTTTTAGAGTGACTAATGTCTAGCATCCTTTCATGTGCTTGTTGGCCAATGTATATCTTCTTTGCAGAACTGTCTGTTCAAGTTCTATGCCCCTTTTAAAATTGAGGTTTTTGTCTTTTTTTTTTTTTTTGAGTCATAAGAATTTATATCTCAGATAGTAGGTCACAGTTATATATATGATTTGCAAATATTTTCTTCCATTCTCTGGGTTGTCTTTTAACTTACTTGATGCTGTCCTTTGAAGCACAAAAGTTTTTAGTATGATGAAATCCAATTTATTTTTTCTTTACTTGCTTATCCAAGAAATCATTGCTTAATTCAAGGTTGTGAAAATTTCAAGCTATGCTTCCTTTTAAGAGTTTTGTAGTGTTAGTTATTTCATGTAGGTCTGGTCCATTTTGGGTTAATTTTTGTATATGAGTTAGAGGATCAAACTTACTCGTTTACATCCAGTTGTCCCAGCATCAATTTGTTGAAAAGACTTTACCTACTAAGTTGTCTTAGGTACCTTTTTTGAAACTTAATTGACTTAATGGACTCTATGAGTTATATTTTGGACTGTTTCATTTGTCTATATGTTTATCCTTATGCCAGTACCATACCATTTGATTACTTTGTGTTAAGTTTTGAAATTGGGAAGTATGAGTTCTCCAGCTTTGTTCTTTTTCAGTATTATTTTGACATTTAGTGTCTTTTATTTCCATATGAATTTTGGAATCAACTTGTCCATATCTTCAGAAAGAGGCAGCTGGAAAGGAAAATTGAGGAATTGTACTGAACTTATAGATCAATTTAGGGAGTATTGCCATTTTTACAATATTGTTTTCAATTCTGAAGAACACGGGATGTCTTTTTATTTATTTAGATCTTCTTCAGTAAAGTTCTATGATTATCTTCATGTGAGTCTTGTACATTGTTATTTGTGTTTCTAAGATTTTGTAGTTTTCATTCTAAGGATCTTTTACTTTTAGCATAAAATTTCTTTTTGGGTTTTTCTGTTTTTATTTCAGTTTCATTTAGTTAACATACAGTGTTAATGTTAATTTCAGTTATGTAGCATAGGATATTTTTAATTGGCTAATGCTACTATATAGGAGAGTTGTTGATTTTATCAGGGATAAATAAATATCCCTTTTTATGAAGAATAAACAAAAAGAATAGAATAGGAAGTTTAAAAACGGATCAGACATACATGGTTATATGACTTAGGACAAGGCACCACAACAATTTTATGTAGAGGAAAGATGGTCTTTTCAATAATTTGTGCTGAAACAATTGGATATCCATAAGGAATAACATGGGCATTGGCCACTACCTTATGCAATATACAAAAATTTTTGATGAATTATAGACCAAAAAGTCAAAGGAATAACAATAAAGTTTTTCTAAAAAATAGTATATCTTTATAACCTTGGAGTAGTGAAAGATTCATCGAAAAGGCCACACAAAAGTACTAAACATTAAAAAGAAGTAAATTGGACTATATTTAATAACTTGTTCATCAAAGGATCTTATTAGAGAGTGAAAAGGCAAGTCATAAACTGAAGAAGATTTTTGTGGCACATACTTTTGACAAAGAATTTGTATATAGCATATGTAATGAGCTCTGTAAACCAGTAGAAAAATGAGCAAAAGATAAACAGGAGTTTCAAAAAAGGGAATTTGTAAATGTGCAATAAGTATGTTTGTCATCAGAAAAAAAAAATATTTAAACCACAACAGCATAAAATGCAGAGTCACTAAAATTGAAAAGACTGATAATACTAAATGTTGGTGACAGAGTGAAACAACCGTCACTACCAGTAGATTACCAATAGAAGTGTACAGTAGTCAACTACTTTGGGATGATGTTTGACATTTCTACTAAAGCCAAATTTACTTCTGTCTTATAACCCAGTAATTCTGCTCCTAGGATTTACCCAAGAGAAATGAGTACAGGTGTCTCCTACCCAACAAAGATATGTAGCATCATATTCCTAGTATCTCTATGTATAGGAACCTCATATTAGAAACAACCCAAATGCTCAGTAGTAGAATGGACGAATTTTATTATTTAATACAAAAGAACATGCTAATGTTACATATAACAACATGGGTGATTCTTAGAGACATAGTATTGAGTGAAAGAATCTAGACACAGAAGAAAATGTATTATATGAGGGCATGTAGATGGGGGCAGGTGAAACCAAGCATCATGATAACAAATGGTTATAGTGGTTATCTCAGAATTTGGGGGAGGGAAGGTGGATGGGGACGAGGAACAAAGGAGCTTTCTATGGTACTGGAAATGTTTTGGTTTTGATCTGGATGGTTGGTACATGAGGGTGTACCATGAAAAAATTCATTGATCTATATGCATGTTAGGCATTTGCGATTTACTGTGTATACTTTTAATTTAGAAAGTAGCATGCATATATAGAGATTGAGTAAGATACTATACTTGGTCCTAGTTTTTTAATTCAAAACATGCCCTTTATAAGAGATAAGTGAAGGGTGTTAACAAAGGAGAACTAGGATACCTTCAGTTCTCTTCAGTACTTCAAAGATCACAAATAAGTCATAGGAGAAAAAACCTGCCAGCAGGGGTTGTCTTTCTTCCCTAGAGGGGAAAATAATGATGAGTATTTTGAAAAGGAGTTTTAAAGCAAGTGATGCCTCAAAGATTTCAAGTCCCTTGCCTAATAGTACATGTGTGACAAATGATACAGTGTTCCTAGTGGAAATATGGTACATTTGAGATGGTAGAAAGACTAAAAATCACTTGTCTAGAGCATTTCTTCATTGCCATTAAAATTCCTTGCTTTGCCTGTTAAGTAAGGGTCACTTAACATTTGAGCATGTGCATCTCCATAAAATTCAGTTATGCATACCTATATTATAGTTTAGTAAACTGTAACTTCAGAGGCTTTTCTATTTTTATGGGAGTCCAGGGTGAAAAACTAGTAAAAGAGAACAATTAACTCCTGAAATTCTGTTCCATGATTAACTTCATTTTGTTAGTATGAATTTAAATGTTCTTGGGTCATTAGTGGCTTTTAAGTAACGAATGACAGGCTGATAGTTCAATTTTATAATTAGCTTTCTGTTCACTAATCAATATGTATTTGAGGGAGTTTTTTTAAGAGATAAGTCTTCTAGTGTATCTATTTTATTTTACCATATAGTAGGTAACATGGTGAAGTAGATTAACCCTTAATGGTAACACATGAGACATCTTAAATTAACCCCTACGTGACTGAGGTTGAGTGGAGAATATGAATAATAATAGTGGCTATCAGGCTCTCAGGGCCTTCTATAGTCTCAGGTGAATGCAAAGATGGTATTCTTCCAGGAGTGTATCTTCATTCCTTGCCACAGATCTTGTAGGGATACAGTCCTTCAAAGGTTAACTGAAATCCAAATACCTCCCTGTCTGCGAGCTGTCCTTAGTAGAGATGAGAGGGCATAAGCATGGTGACCCTCAGCTCTTACTACTGATGACTTTGGACTCTTATTCCTGCAGTGCAACTCCCTGTATATCTTCAATTTGGATTGTTCCAGTTCCAGCAAGGAAAAGATTCTGTTATTCCTCTGGCACCATGTAGATGTTAGCTTCTTTTTTTTTTTTAGCACATCTCATCTTTATGAGGTTAAACGAAGAGTATTATTGCAATAGTTAGTGGGAGAAAACTTAAAATGTAGTAAAATAAGTAAAATTGCTGTAAGAGGAATCAAATGTCAGGGGAAATCTGTGGACATAAGCTAGTTGGCACTCATAGTAATCATAAAACAAGAGATGTGTCTTTGCTAATACCTAGGAACTCACTGAAAGCCACTTCAATTAAGTAACCTATTAAGTTGAGAACTGAAATATCTATAAAAGACATAATCTGATTTATGGCTTATATATGGACAAGTGCTGTTTTTAGTGCTTACAGAAAGAGTAGTTTCTTCATGTGATCTAAAAATGGTATAGACAGGACAAATACCTGAAATAATACATATTTTTAGTTCTAAGTGAGGACAAGAGAACAGGGAAACAGTGCTAATTAATGAAAGAACATTGTAGTATAATATAGCTTGTAGTATAATAAAATTTATACCATAGAATTAGGTTATGATACACTTAGTGACTATGAAGCATAGTAAAAAAGTATAAGGGATTAAACTGAATATTTTGGTCTAATGAAACTGAAAAATTATATTTGATAACCAGGATAGATTTTGACAGAGAACTTAAGAGAATTTTACTAATTCTGCAGATGTCCAGTATTCTTTTTTAACATGTGTATTAATGTGTAAAATATTAGGGAAACATTTTTTACGTTATAAGCATTTTCAATAAAAACTGATGGTGTTTCTGTTATACCAAATTACATTTTTTTTTTCCATTTTTTTTTACCCCTAGGAAACTGACTGGACATTCTTTCCACATGGGCTATAGCATGGCAATTTTGAATGGCGTTGTTGCTGCTCTTACTGTAGCATGGTGCCTCATGTAAACCTACACCGAAGCAATATTTTTGGTAAAACTTAGTCATGGTTGCTTTATAATAACAGGGAAGAACATCATTTCATCATTTGTCTACTCAGAAGACCAAGAAACCTGCTGTCTGTGGTTCAGATATGTCATATCATCACCATTATGGAGGACCGTTTTGTTTTGTTTTTTAAATGGAGGACCTTTGTAAGCACCATTCTAGAACTTAGGCATTGAGAATATCTGAGTATTAATTTTCAAGTAATTTCTTAAAAATGTAAGGTGTTTACCTCGTCTTTTTACTTTTGTGTGCATTGTCCTTATAAATTATAGAAAACATTTTAGTGGAATTCAAACATGAAAACTTGAATATGGGATAATGCTATGTATAATACTACATTTTTGCTAAGAAATACTAGTGGACTGTTTAAATGAGATAGAAATACTTATTTATTCATGATATTAGAAAAGCAAACAATGCCTACTACTTTGACATTTTATAGAAGCTACTTTGAAATCAGAATAGTTTTCAATAGTGATAATCAACAGAAGGTGCATTTATATTTTTTAATGGGGTATAATTCCTTATGTGTTTTTTTAATATATTTTCTTACTACATATTGAATTTGTATGTTTTTAAAATTGCTACATCTAAACAAATGTATATGTTATTTTTTAGCTGAGGGAAGCCTAATACCTACCATTTTAAGTAAGTATTTTGTTTTTTTTTTAAAAAAACAAAAAAACAAAAAAAACCACAAAAAACAAACACATTGATCTGAGTTTAAAATTAAGTAAACCTGTTTTAGCAAAAAAAAATCTGATAAAAAGTAAATTAATTAAACCACTAAGATATTGAGAAAGTTGAAGTTGTTCACTATTTCTGTTTCCACAGTTGCAAATATTTTTCTTGGTGTGTATATGATTATTCCAACAGAACTGATATTATTTTGTTTTTAATAAATATAAATCTAAAATCTTTATATTTGGAAATGCTTGAACTACTTTGTTTTTAATCGCAAAGATTTAGTTGACAAAATAGAAAAGGTATTTTGATAATGTATATATGTATAATCTTTTTTATATATGTTTCATGATTTTCATATTTAAATGTCCTACAATTGTTTTTCTTTTTGTTTTTATAGTAGTTAACATTAGTTGTTCCTACTTCTTTTCTAAATATCTGTTTAGAAATTTGCTTCAGTTTTAGAAAGATGGGCTATTTAAAATGCTGTCTTGCCTGGCCATAGAAAAATTTATATTAGGAAAGCATTGTGTATCAAAACAACTTACTCAGGCTACATGGGAAATGAGTATGTGCAGTGTGTTCCTGTTATATGCTAAGTGTTGTTACTGAGTAAATGATTTAATTATATTTCTAAGCCTTAACACTTTTTTGCTACTCAGAAACCTTCCATTGGAAATCACAAATGCTGCTCCAATTTAAATTATCTGAAGTGGTTAGATTAGTATGGGGGGATGGAGGTGTGCGTGTGCGTGTGTGTGTATGTGTGTACACTTATGTACATATACAAATCCTGTTGCTTAGAATATTCCTTCCAAAGTGGTTGAAATGAATTTATTTTTACTCCCTTTCTCTTCACCCTCTCCCAGCTCTTCCACTGCAATTGAACATATAGGTAACAAAATTAGTTTTTCTTCTCTCCACCCTTCTAAACCTTCCCTCCCCCTCAACCAATTTGGATAGCTCCTTCCAGACTTTTTGTGTCCTATGACTAAGAAAAATATTACAGTACACCCTCTATATGTAGGTATCTATAAGATATTATATATACATATAATATAAATACATATTGATGTATATCTGTAAGACCTTTCTTCTGGAACCCTATTTCTTCTGGAACACTATTTCTTCCCGACTAGCACTTCTCTTTCTTGGGAAGTTGTTCTCTGCAGTTCATCATAGGGTCCAAATTTAAACCATCCTATTTACATAGCAGAGTGAATGAATAAGGATAGGTGTATAACCAGAGTTGGGTCAATCCTAGCTTCTCATCTCTCTGGGTCACAGTGATTATAACAGGGATGCCAGAAAGATTGGATTTCAGTGAAGACCTCTTCCTGGTTTACAGAGAACTGTCTTCTCATTTTATCCTTACTTGGTAGAGAGAGGACCAGCTGTCTTCCTCTTATAATGATACTAATTTCATCATGGTGCCTTCAGCTTCATGACCTAATTATCTCCCAAAGCACTACCCCCTAATGCTACTATCTTATTGGGGCTTAGAGTTTAAACAAATGAATTCTGGGAGGGGACAAACCTCCAGTCCATAAAAATATTCAATGTCAAAAGTAGGTTCTTAGAAAAGGTAGATTTCTAGTAAAACATTTTAAAAGACATTTTCTATATTTGTCTGTGTTTCTGTTTCTGCTCTGTTCTTGATTGGAACAAGGCCCTATACTACAGACAACAGGAACCAACTGGCTAACTTAAGAGAAAGGAAATTTAATAGCCAGTCACTCTCAGAACTGGTGGGCAGAAACCAGGAAAGTACTAGAGGAGAAAAGTACTCAAGGTGGAAGCAAAGGAACTGTTTGATAGTAAGAACAGCCTGGTCAGGATGATCGAATGAATCATTCCTGTCATTTGTTCTTGTTACTTGCAAGATCAGCTAAGGGTTTAGAGTCCTTGGAGAGAGTGCACAGTTGGCCAAGATTGGGTTATGTGCCTACTCTTTTGTCTTTTGTAATTGGGGGTAGCATCTGGAATTCTTTGGGGATGGGTGACCAGAGAGTGACAAAAACAAATGTTCACTACACTACACTCTTCGCTGTTCAATTTCCACACACATATTATTCCTTTTATACTTGAATTTCCAAATGTATTCATGCCAACAATGCAGCTCTCATTTACTACATCCGAATCCAAGGCCTTCAGGCCATGTTCATTTTTCTAGTTTTACTACATTCTCATTGATGTTCTTCAAATTACACTGAACAGCGTGTGTATGTGTGTGTTTTAGAGAGGACCAGGAGTGGGGAGGGGCAGAAGGAGAGGACGAGAAAGAATCTTAAGCAGGCTCCATGCCCAGCACAGAGGCTGACAAGGGGCTTGATCTCATGACCCTGAGATCATGACCTGAGGTGAAATCATGAGTCAGACACTCAACTGACTGAGCCACCCAGGCACCCCCGAGCAGTCATTTTAATACTTAGAACAGGAAGAGATGGGAAATCTGTTAAAATACATGTTACATATGACAACAAGAAAATACAGGTGGGAGTTACTGTTTTAATTAAGCACCAGGTCATTGGACTTGACTTCTGCATCTGTCTTTTATTTTTGTTTTGGCTACTACCTTGAACAATTAGGTTTCTTCTGTAATAGAGTGACCGAGTTTATTTTAGACAGGACTAAGTCTTGTTTCTTTTACCACCAAATATGTAATATAAGAACATACCTCAGAGAATCTTCAGTTTTCCCTCTATATTCTTTCCTGCTCTTATATGTGACAGCAACTATATTATAGGGTTAAAACACCCCAACTAACATGGCAACCCTCTTTTCTTGCCAGATTACCTAGTGTCATAAAGAATCCAAAATTACCATGCAGCAGTTTGAACTTCCAGTTATTTTCAACTAATTTCTTTTGAACTCTTAAATATTAAAATCTTTAAAAACAGAGTCTAGAGTCAGGAACAAAAAAGCAAAAACTTAAGAGAGCTTAATTAGGTGTAATAATGAGAGGCTTTTTAGTTCTTGGAGCTTATATAGGAATAGGAGAAATAGCATTAAAAATCAATTGTTGGATATAAGTATGTACTGCATTCGGAAAGACCCAAACTTAAAGTGCTGTCTCTCAGTTGCCTTCATAACTAAGTCTTCAAGAACATTATCTTACCTCTTCTGTGTAATTAATTTCTTGGCCAGAGCAATGTTGTGTGGGAATCCATGATAATGTGTAAATTATTAAGTAAGTCCATAAATGGTGGTCCTGCCAGAAGTATCGTGGATAAAAAAAGCAAAAAGACCATAATATCTACTAATGAGGATAAAACTGAAACATTACCTCTTCTAGTGGGATTAGTTGGCTACCAGGTAGCTGACTGACACCCCTCTGTTACCCCCGACATACAATACCAGTAGCAGTGGTCTTGACAAACAAAAGTTGGGGAGATAGAGAAGGAAAGGGAGCAGTCAGAAAAGCATCTGAAAGTGTGGTTCTATTTGTATACTCCATCCTTGCCATCCTGGCACTTTGTTTGTACTCTCATTTAGCACCAGCTTCACAAGATACCAACATTTACAGAAAAGGTTGTCTTGCATACCCAATTACTCAGAGCCTCGTTCACAGTGAGGGCTTTGCTGTGAGTATTAATAAAGCTCAGAAATATTCTCACATATCTGGATCCATTTTAAAAGATCCATCTATATACCCCTTCCAACCTTTCTTAAGTTGACACCAGTCCTTTTCTGAGCCCCTGAGAATCCAGCCAAACTCCATGTTCACTTTCCATGATTATCCATAATCTTATCTCATACCATGTCTCTTCAGGCCAAGGAGACAAAATGAATTGCTCACAGCTCTGCTCCCTAGGGGGACTTCCTTTTCCTGCTCTTTGCTGTGACCTATGAACAGGGGGTTTAATGGTCCCCACCACCTAATTTGTGGCTGGTAGTAACATAACACACAGAACCACCTCTAAGTCAAGCTTGAATTTTTTTCCAACATCAGTTATCCCTGTGGAGCCCTCATGAGGCCACAGTTGTGAACGGAATGAAAAGAGGCAGCATGGCAGGGGAGCATACTGGAAATGTGATCCCTCAGGGTACTCATGCCTTTAGGACTAGTTCAGGACACTTTTCCTGGATAATAGAACTCAAAGGATGCACTTAGGTCAGTGATTTCCCACTGAGGGCAATTTTGCTTCTCAGGGGTAAAATTTAATAATTTAATGAAATACTGAACAATGTTTAGAGACATTTTTAATTGTCACAATTGCAGGGCACTACTGGCAACTAATTGATAAGCCAGGGATGCTGCTAAACATCCACAGTGTTCAAGACCGCTTGCCACAAGAAAAAATAATTGGGGCCCAAATATCAATAGTGCCAAGGTGAGAATCTCTGATTTATATTTATGTTGAGATGAGTTGGATAACATCCTGTTCAGAATAGTCAGGGTTACCTGGAGTTCTGAGATCAGGTGTTCATTCTCCAAAAAGCCAGATAGAATGAGCTGTTTCTCAAGAGCAAAAAGTTATTAACCTAAGGGGACTTGTCTCTGTGCCAGTAGCCCCTGGACCTCTGGCTAGCAAGTCTGTCACAGACACTAGTCATTAACTGCAGTGGCCTTGTATGTTACTGGAGTTTCCCACATAATACTACTTCCAGTCAAAGAATTCACTAAACAAATTTATGCACAAAACCTTTTCTTCCCATCTGTATATACTGCCTGCTTCATACTAATGAGAGAGAGAAAGGCTTCCATAAAGATTATATACAACAATGCTATCGTTGAATTGGAAGCTGAGACCTCATTTGGCCATTTCAAGTTCCTTAAAGCACTGGGGGCCGACAAAATGGGTGTTAAGGTGCTAGAGTGGTTGATAATCCACCAAGAACAGATCAAGTTACTGCTACACTGTGAGTATGGACAAAACCCCAGAGGCCCTGGTTTGCTTCCTTCTTAGACTCTCCAGTTAGAAGATCTCAACAGTCTAACATAGACAGGAGCTCAAATTCCTTAGGAATGAGGTTTTAGTTACCTCCACTGAATAAAAAACCTACACCTGTTAAAAATTCTAGCTGAACGTCAAGGGAACATGGAATAGATAATGGACAAAATATATTCATAAATACAATCTAGGGTCTCATCACCAGTTTCAAAAACTGCTATATAGCCTCTACTAGCCTCTACCATTATTCCTTTCTATGGCATGTGTGTATTTTAACCAAATTTAGCCTTTTTTCTTCCATTGTTGTATATGGGATTTTTGACATTAGTTGATTGCAATTTAGTGCACAGATTGCAGACTGTTGTGACTGGGTTTACTATAGAACTGAGGAGGAAGGGACATTCCTGAGATCCTGGATATGGAATTGAATGTAGTAACCTATGACATTTGATTGTTTTCCTGTGAGGAAGGGTGTATTCTCAGTTGGATGAGAAATGGTTGTACTATGTTAGGTCGGATAATTTCTTTAAGAGGTATAATCATGGGGAATTGTGGCTATGTGTATACTGGACGGCAAAGGAGTGGACACTAGTGGGTATTTTGTCATTTATGGACCTCTCAGCCCCACAACCCATTTTTATTTTTGGGAGAATTCCTTGTTAACATGTTTGTGGGAGGCATGGCTCCACATTACATTAGAGAAGGCTGAGATTAGATATTTTCTTTCTCTCCAATGGTTAGTAGGTAAGCTTGGTGCCCACCACTTGTATGCTCCTGCTCAAGTTTTGAGTTGTGAGAATGAATGACACAATAACAGTCAGCAGTGCTGGACTAGGGGCCTTAGTGGGTTAAGTTGCCGGGTCTTGGGATCTCCAGCCCTGCATCAGGCTCTCTGCTCGGTGGGGAGCCTATTTCCCTAAGCTTGCTAACTATGCTAACTGCTAACTAAGAATTCATCATATGTCAACTTTTCACCACCACCTGTCCACAAAGCTTCTTTTAAAAACTTTGTTCTACAGTGATTTCTGCCACCTGGATCCATTGCTTTTACTACTAATTTTATTTTTATTATTTTTTTAAATTTTCTTTATTAACATAAAATGTATTATTTGCAGGTCTGTGAACATCAGTCTTACATAATTCACAGCACTAACCATAGTACATACCCTCCCCAATGTCCATAACCCAGCCACTCTAATATTAAAAATGATCTCATACTCTTTGGCCTTATTACTTTATAATGACTCCTCTTCCTAAAGATTCTTTTAGACTCTTTTTAATGTACACAGTACTTAAGCTGAAGCTTACAGGAGGTGCTCAGTAATTGTTTATGACATTTATTGAACATTTAATCTGCATAGAATTACAAAGTAGTGTAAGGAAAAATGAAAAATAATTTTCAAGGAAGTGACCTCAGATCTCGTGTAACTTATATAAATAGATACTAAGAAAAATTATTACAAACACCTGAGTGTTTCCTACACTGGTTAAAAAAAAAAATCTTTTTATATAATACTGAAATTTTTAAAAAATACAAGAAAGGCTGAAAGGAATGTTTGTGTGATTTTAAAATATATTCTTGGATTTTCTTTAGATCTGACCATTTGCACTGCCACTGGATTTAGCAGATAAGTGGTATAATTAAAGGATAATCAAAATTATCCTTTTTATCTAAAATTAAAGGATAATTTATTTAGATTTTCATAAATTAAAATATCAGAACCAGCCTCCACAGTAAAGTAGTCTTAAATATTAAGTTACTGGGATAAAGACCTAAATTATACAAAACTCCAAGTCATTGCTCTGAGTAAAGAGGTATCCAGCAATGCTAGATGGTTTGTCAAGCATCAGTGGTTAGAATGGTAATATTTTTTTACTTAAAATCTGAAGAAGTGTAAAACAAAATTTCCAAATTCACAATGACATTGAGGTCTACTACTAGAATTTGGAGAAAACTGTAAGAATATCTCAGAAACAAATAGGCAGGACAATGGCATATTTGTTAGTGGACAACTTGGTAACATTATGGGAAAAGGGGCACTGAGTGGCTCAGTTGGGTAAGCACCCAACTCTTGGTTTCAGCTCAGGTCATTATCTCAGAGTCATGAGTAAGACTGGAGACCAGCTCTGCACTCAGCATGGAGTCTACTTGAGATTCTCTCTCCCTCTCCTTCTGCCCTTCCCACTCATATGCACTCTTGCTGTCTATAAAATAACTAAATAAATCCTTAAAAAGGAAAATTATAGTTAAGATAAATCCAAATGTGTATGTAAGAGACCACCAGGAAAAGTGTTAGAAATTAAAATACATACTTTCAATTAAACTTCTGTCCTCTACTACTCAAGAGAAAGTCACAAATGTTTCAAACCCATGCTGAAAAGATGGACCAAAATTGAGTGTAAGAAGACCTCAGTTTGAAGTTTAAGCTCAAAAGTATGTGTGTGGTGGGGGGGGAGTCACTAGTGATTTATTAAATCATAAAGGAATAGGACTTAAATGGATGTGTGCAAATTCCCAATATATAAAAATGATAAAGGAGCCTTAGAATTCATGTGATAGTTTTAAAAGGAAAAAATTCCTCAGTGCATTGCAAACTTAGGATATAGAGTTTCTACCTATAGATAGTGAGGCCTAAAAATCAAGGTAGCTTTGGGAAAGATTAATTAAGACCATGAATGATGAGTGGTGCAGTTTTCGAAGGTAGAATGTTTAAGAGATACAGTTAATTTTATGGGAAACGTTCTGGGAAGTAACCAAGAGTTGTTTGTGTTACCACTATGAAAGAGTACTGAACTGCATGGAAATTGCCGACATCTACCCTGGCAGGCTTTTCTTTCCAATAAAACTTAATAATACTGTTTCCTGATGCCTCTTCCAGTGCCATACTCCCTATTTCTCTCTCTCTCTCCTTAGAAATCAACATTGTTTTACACTTACTTACATGGAACTAACTGCTGGGAGGGGCCCATCTCAGACTCACTGAAATACTTTCCTTCTCTTTAGAGAAGACTGTAAGGCCAACCTTTTAGTGGCTTTGTGTCAGCCCCATAATGAATGTGGACATACAGTTCAGTATATGTCCGGGAAGGTATGAATTCCTTTTTTTTTTTTCTTTTTAAAGATTTTATTTATTTGTTAGCACGGGGAGGAAGAGGGGAAGAAGGAGACTCCCCCACTGATCAGGACTCCATCCCAGAACCCTGAGATCATGAACCAGGGTAAAGGCAGACACCTAACCAACTGAGCCACCCAGGTACCCTGAAGTTAACGAATTAAAAACAAAATCCTGACTTCCCACTCCCCCACCTCCCAACTTTTGTAGGTGTTGGCTTTGCTGCTGAAAGTTTGGCCTTTTTTTTTTTTAACTACCATTTTAAATTCTGTCAGCACAATTTATGTATCAAAAAGATAGAACTTTATATATCTGTATTTTAGTTAGATACTGAGAAAGTAATTACTACTTCTAGGCAAGTTATAATCATTTATAATTCTTAGTGCTGTACAAATCTGCCTAAGGTGAAAGTCAGTATGCTGAATCTAAAAGTGTAATGAGAGTATAATTTTCCATTTTACATTAAATACAACTAGTGCTTACATTGTTGGATGTTACAAGTTCATAATGATATAAAATATAGAGTGCATGACATTTACTTTATATCAGTTTTTATATAAAATTGCACTTTCAGATTGAGCAAATTTCCATTTGTATTCAGGTCTGGAGAAACAAAATGAGAATCATGATTTAAGTATCCTAAAGGCATCCAATAAGAAAAATTTCATAGAACTGATAAGGTAGTTTTATTGTTTTTATTTTTATTTTTCAAAGATTTTATTTATTTGAGAGAGAAAGCATGAATATGGGGGGAAGGGATAGAGGGGGAAGGAGAAGCAGACTCCCTGCTGAGCAGGGAGCCCTGTGTGAGCCTTGGTCCCAGGACCTGAGATCATAACCTGAGCCAAACGCAAATGCTTAACCAAATGAACCACCCAGGTGCCCCCTTTCTAATTGTTTTTAAAGACTTACTTATTTTAGAGAGGTTGCATGGTGTGAGTGGAGGTAGGGGCAGGGGGATAGAATCTTCAAGTGGACTCCCTGCTGATCTAGGAGCAGGAGGCAGGGCTCAATCTCAGCACCCAGGAGATCATGACCCATGAGATCACAACCTGAGCCAAAACCAAGAGTAAGTTGCTTAATCGACTGAGCCACCCATGTGCCCCATAATAGAATGGTTTTAGATTGTAGGACCCACGAGAGTGTATCTCAGAAAACATTTCTTAAAAAAATTATCTTGATAAATTTTTCTACTTCACCTAGTGGCAGAAGTCTACAGAGACAAAAAGAATCATGGAGGTCTTTTTTATAAATCAAAATCATTAATAGTTCCTATTTGTTTCCCAATAAGAACTAAATTTTTACTTTATAGAAGTGTCTCAGAAATAAAATTAGTGAAATTAGTTTTTCATAGAAAAAAAGTCTTAGATAAGACATTTAAGTAAATTTAGTAGTTTATTGCTACCCAAAACAGGCAGATAATCCTCAACCCAACAATTAAAATCTTAAACAATTGTGAATTTCTTAGTATTTAAAACATCAATCTTAAGGATATAAGTAATACAAAGAATGTGACACCCCACCATGGAATATGAATAGTGAAACCAAAGGACAAGTTTTTAAAGTATATTATAGCAAAGCTCTTATTATAATTTGTTAAGTTTATTAATATATTTCTATATGAAGGGATATTTTTCTGATAATATAAGAAGAAAAAATACATAGTAAATGGTTGATGTTGATACCATGAAGCAAGGCGGTATAGGAATGCTAAAACTATAGGATATACTCCTTTCTGGTTGACTATCTGAAGACTTGGTAGGAACAATTTAATGGGTGACTAATGAAACCTTAAGTTGGGCAGTATTTCAAGAGCTTTGATCTCCCAGTTTCACTTCTAGGGCTTTACCCTAAATAAGTAATATAAAACAGAAAAATCCTCTATAACACCAACGGTATCCTTCACAGCAAATAAGTTGGAGTAGGAACAATGGAAAGCATACTAAAAGATTGGCAGCATATGGTACAGAAACAGTGGAATATTGCACAGCATTAAAAAAAGATGGTTATCAAGAGGAGTAGTGGGAAATATTCTTATATCTTAAAAAGCAGGACACAGAGGTATATAAAGCTGAGTTTGAACTATGTAAAATAACTGCACAGAAAGAAGATATGGACATTCATGAAATACTGTCAGGTTTTCTCTAAGCAGTTAAATTACAGGTGGTGGTCATTTTCTTTATGGATCTCTGCATTGTGTAAAGTTTCAGTAAATGTATATTATTTCATAAATAGAAAATAGAAAACTTTTAAAAAATAGTATTTAGTTATGTATAGTTTTTGTCGTTTTTTATGAAAATATAATGTATTATTAGCCCCAGCGGTACAGGTCTGTGAATCTCCAGGTTTACACACTTCACAGCACTCACCGTAGCACATACCCTCCCCAATGTCCATAACCCAACCACCCTCCCCTCCACCCCCAGCAACCCTTAATTTGCTTTGTGAAATTAAGAGTCTCTTATGGTTTGTCTCCCTCCCCATCCCATCTTATTTCCTTTATTCCTTTCCTATCCCCCAAATTCCCCACGTTTCCTCTCAACCTCCTCATATCAGGGAGATCATATGATAATTGTCTTTCTCTGATTGACTTATTTCACTAAGCATAATACCCTCTAGTTAGCTACCTATAGTTTTTGTGAGGATTAAGATGCTAGATGTGAAATTCTCTGGAACGTGTTAGGTATTGCCTTAAAAATGCAAATTAAGAGAATGCAAGCTAAGATATGGGGTGGCTTCCCTGTCTAGCAATGAAGGTTCTTTTATTGTCAGGAAATAGTAACAAAACTCTTGCATGCTGCATAGAGTCAAATCCTGTCACTCTAATTATGTACATTTTCAGAAGTATTAATTGAAGAATCGTTTTAATAGTAAACAGCAGGAGACAACCTAAATGATCACAACACAAGATTAAAAGATATTTTGTTCGTATTATAGAGGGCACGGATTGCATGGAGCACGGGGTGTGGTGCAAAAATAATGAATACTGTTATGCTGGAAATAAATAAATAAATTAAAAAAAAAAAGCTGGCAAAAAAAAAAAAGGATTAAACAAACAAACAAACAAAAAAAAAAGATATTTTGTTCGTTTTCACAATGGAATACTAGGCAGTCATTACAAAGGATGGGATAGATACGTAGGCATTAAAAATGAAGATGTCCGTGATACAGATTTAAGTGAAAGCTAAATTGCAAAATAAGTTTAGTATATAATCCTGACTTTATCAGACAAAACAAAATGAGGAAAAAAATCCTATATTTAATAGGTCTGATGCAATAGTCTTAAGGGGGTAATCAGGTGACATAACAATTTCTGATATAAAAATCAGAAAAACACTCTGGCTCAAGTGCCCAAATGTATTTAAGATTTTAACTTTAAAATCACCATAATCTGAGCCTGCTGAGCAGGGAGGCTGCTGCCCCCCTCTCTGCCTGTCTCTGCCTACTTGTAATTTCTCCCTCTGTCAAATGGGTGAATAGAATCTTTCAAAACAAACAAACAAAAAACAACAACAAAAAAAGCACAATCTAGATATCTTGTAGTATTATAAGACACCAGTAATTTATTAAGATTAAAGTGTCAAGACTTTTGGGTGCAGATTAAAGAAGTACACTTGGGCTACTACTTTATTATACAATGCAGTGGAATGAATCTCTCAGAAATAAATGCTGAAATACAAAGGTCTTGGAATATTCTTCCTGATAAGAGTTTTTATTTGCGTGAGGCCTTGGGCCATGCTGTACCAGTTTGACCAGATAAATTCATTCTAATGACATGATTTATGGGGAATGCCTCTTTTGTTCTGAGATGGGAGGGGCTAGAATCTGAGTAGCTGTGGTCAGTCACACAGGCATTGCACACACACATGACTGAACCCTAATAAAAACCCTGCACACCAAAGCTCAACTAAGTGTCTCTGGCTGGCAATATTTCACCTGTGTTGTCAACATGTGTTGGGAGGATTAAGTGGGTCCCCATGCAACTGTACTGGGAGGGGACACTTGGAAGCTTATGCCTGGTTTCCCCTGGACTTTGTGTCAAGTGCATTTCCCTTTCTTGGTTTCAGTCTGTATCCTTTCACTTTCCTAAACTATAACCCTGAATATAATAGCCTTTGAGTCCTGTGAGTCCCAGCAAATCGCCAAGCCTGAGGTTAGTCTTAGGAACCCCGAGAGTTTGTCAAAAGATAGTTACTCTCGGGCTCCTGGGTGGCTCAGTGGGTTAAGCCCCTGCCTTCAGCTCAGGTCATGATCTCAGGGTCCTGGGATCGAGTCCCGCATCGAGCTCTCTGCTCAGCAGGGAGCCTGCTTCCTCCTCTCTGACTGCCTCTCTGCCTACTTGTGATCTCTCTGTCAAATAAATAAATAAAATCTTAAAAAAAAAAAAAAGATAGTTACTCTTCTCTTACAGGGACCTGCATAAAGAGAAAGGAGGTTTCATTAGTAATCCTCAGGCCTCAGTGCAGCTTTAACAAAGCCCCAGGGAGTCCCAGAACAAAGATTGCCCATTAAAGAGTCTTGTGATGGCTGGCTTCAGTACCCCGCTGTGTCATTAGCTTCCCAGGAAGAGTGCAGTCTCAGCAGGACCGCTGCTGCTCCTCGGGATCCAAAAGTTAACTGGTGGGAATCCGGTAACTACAACTCTTACCACAAGGTCTATCTGGAAGGAAGATCTGAATGATATACATCTAGAACTGTCACGGTACCAATATCTGTAATTCTTAGATTATGACCAATATGAGTGCATGTTTGTGTCCTCCTTTCCCCCAAATTCCTATGTTGGAGCCCAGCCTCAGTGTGATGATATTAGGAGGTAATTAGGTCTGGATGAAGTTATGAGGGTGGGGCCCCCACGATGGGATTAGTGTGTCTTGTTTCTAAGAAAGAAACCAGAGCTCGCTCCCCCAGTCCTGTGAGGCTAGCATGAGAAAACGGCTGTGTGCAAACTGGGAAGAGGGCCCTCACCAGACACGGAATCTTCCAGCACCCCAATCTCAGACTTCCTGTCTCCAGAATTGAGAAAAATTTTGTTTTTTAAGACATCCAGTCTATGGTTCTTGTTATAGCGACCCAAACTAAGACAAAAATGATTCCTCGTTCTCTTTACAGAGTGAGGGTGGGGGTTGGGGGAGAGGGAATTTTCCTCAATTTCAGTGAGTTTCACACTCAGTTTGAGAGCCATCGGCCAGGTCTGCTGGGAAGCTGTGTTGTGAATGTCCCTGCTTGTTTGAACTTACTCCTGGGCATGTGAGGCAGATTTCCTTTTCTTCTCTCTCATGCTCCGGGTCCCCTCATTCTGAAGCTCCATCCACCTTCTTCCTTTTCTTCTACTAGCCATATGGTAGGCAGCTGTGCAAGGATAGCAGTTCCACTACAGTCTCTCCTTAACCTTGGCTGTAAACCGGGATCACCTGGGCACCTTCAAAAACGTCCAATGCTCAGAGCATGCCCTGGTTAAGGAAATCAGAATCTCTGGGGTTGTAATCAGACAAAGATGTTTTAAGCATCATTAGGTGGACCAATGGGCAGGTGAGGTTAGAAGCCCTGCTGCAAAGGATCAGAGCCCAGGGGAAAAAAGCAGCACAGGCTAAATCAGTAAAACCACCCCAGTGGCAGGGTTTCCTTTCCTTTTAAAGACACGTGGCGTTTTTCTTATTTGCTTTTTGAATTAGAAATAAAGGATGTTAATTTTATTCTAAAAAGGTCACACATAAAGGTAAAGTTCAAACAAACTGTCCCCGTCAGTGCCGTTTGCCATTTCAGAGTTTGCCCTGCAAAATAGTCATAACTCCATTCTTGTTTTCTCACCACATTAAATTATTATGTTCTATTGTTTTGTGTTCAAGGGGAAGTTATGTTGCAATAATAATGAATAAAGCCTTTTTAATCCCTTTGAGACAAAGTTGATTTCTATAATGCGTTTGTGAAATTGGGGGCCACACTTAACGGTGGGAGAACTGAGCGAGTCGTTTTCCAGGAACTTTGGGCAGTTTTCAACGGGACTTGCTTGTTCAGTTGAATACAATCCAGCACGAAATCACTGCTTTCAGAAAACATACTTGCTCTTCATTTAGTAAACAGGTATTTATTGTGGGCCTCTTATGTGGAGGGTGTGTGGGTGGCATCAGTGCTATAAAGATGAATAAAAGAGGCTCGGGGTCTCAATGTGGAACTGTTATCTAACTTATGGAATATTTCTACAATGGATATGACTAACTTTCAAAGAGTAAGTTGGATATATACTTACGTACCTTGAATGTTATTCATGATAATGCCGTTAGGTGTTTGTAGTTTACTTATTTAAACATTTCGTTTAAGTGTGTGTGTGTGTATATGTAAGCATATTAAATTTTTAAAAGAATTCATGCAGATCTGGTTAGCAGGGGGTGATTAAAGTAGGCAGAGGGAATTTTTCATGCTTTTATGCAATTTTTTTTTCCCTCAAGAACAGTATGATTTTAAGTGACTATGGACATGGAGTTTTGTGGAATTTTTGAAATTAAAAAGTTCTATAAAAGAAGGAAGAAGTTCTATTTCTTAAGGGAGTGAAGAAATAATTTCAAGATATTTTAAAAGGACTTTGCCAATATATCAAGGCTGTTTTTCTGGCTTCCCTGAAATAAAAGAAGGCTGAATAAATGTAATTTAATAGCCCTTATCCTTTCCTGGTATCCTGCTTTGTTTTGAAATAATGGTCCTGCACTCTAAAGAAATATTTTCTTTACAGTACAAACATATGAAGCAAATTTGTAGCAAGCAAGAAACATTTCTGTCAGATCACTGGCTACAAATTGAACTCAAAAACAGCAAACATCTCTCGAACAGACACTGTATCAGGATTCCAACAGAGAAATAGAACCAGTGGAAGATCCATACAGAGATACCTATATATCTCATACAGAAACCTATTCCTTGAAATCTCCTTATATTTTATATATATATATATATATATATATATATATATATATATAATGTATATTGTATGTGTGTGTGTGTGTATATATATATATATATATACTTATGTTTATATATGTACATATATATAATGTGTGTGTGTGCACCCATGCAGGCACATATGGGCATAGAGATTTATTGCAAGTAGTTGGTTTGTGCCATTATGCATACTGACTAGGCAAGTTCAAATCTTTAGAGCAGGCTGGGAACTCATGCAGGAGGTGACACACTGGAGTCCATTGTGTAATTTCTTCTTCCTAAGGGAAGCCTCAGTTCAGCTCTTAAGGCCTTTCAACTGATTGGATCAGGTCCATCCAGATTATCAAGGATAATCTCCCTTACTTTAAGTCAACTGATTGTAGATGTTAATTATATACAAAATACCTTTACAACAATAACTAGATTAGTGTTTGATTGAATAACTGCATACCCCAGCCTGGGCAGGTTGACACATTAAGTTGATATCATGGTCCACCCTTTGTCAACTTGGCATCTGTACATACCTCCTTAAATGATACTTAATCTTCAAATAAAGACAAAAACTGGTCATACTTCCCCCCAACATGATTGAACAACCCTGCATACAAGTTAAAATGCACTAACCCTTTCCCTAGACAAGGATACACAGTCTTTCAGTGAGCTTCACTCTTCTCTTGATGTTCTGTAACTTAACTATTATGATATAAGGTAAACAAGTATTAACACATATTATATTAGATAATGAGGGAATAAGAGAGAAAATAAAACAATATTTTATTGTTTCCTAAATATAAGAAATACTCTTAACTATTACAATCCTTTTTTCAGCAGTGGTCGTCTGATAGTTATAACTACATTCTCACACTATCCATTTCATATTCCCTTAGTCCTTAGAAAGCGCTCAGGTAATTGTGTTTTTGTGGTTCATTGGTGACCCAAATGTTTATTCCTTTTTTTTTTTTAGATTTATTTATTTATTTGAAAGACAGAGAGAGGGAGAAGGGAGGGTGGGTGGGAGAAGGGCAGAGGGAGAGAGAGACTTCAAGTAGATTCCCCACTGAGTGAGGAACCCCAAGTAGGGCTTGATCTCAGGACCCTGAGATCATCACCCGAATGGATATCAAGAATCAGACACTTAAACAACTGCACCACCCAGCCCCACAAATGTTTATTCTTGAGGATTCTGGACTGTTAGAATTGGGTTGTAGTTTTCTACATGAATTGGGTTGTAGTTTCCCATTGACATTAACAGTTAAACATGGTTGTACTAAGAGACACCCTAAGGAGTCTTCTGCATTTTAGCCCTAATTTTACCTCCATTGTGTAGTAGCTAGCCCCAAATCCCTTCGGTAATCAAGATCACTCACTCCATCCAATATGGAAGCAACTATCTTTTCCTGTTGATTCAGAAGCAGGGGAGCTAAAGTGCTTGGGTGACAATCTTAACTTGCAGTTCAATAAAATCTTGTTGGGTCTCCTGGCAGAAGCATTCCTGCCATTGGGACTAGAACCTGAAGATGAACAGAACTTGAAGTCACCAGAGCAGGAAGCAAAAATTTTGCCGGTGGATTTCTCGAGTAATAGTGAGTTTCCACCCCTTTTCCACCCCTTGATTCCCGGACCCATGAAATTTGTATATGGGAGAAACAGTACCTTATATTGGCTGCCATTCAGAGCATGTATATAGCCTCCTGGAGAACCTTTGCTTCTGTCCTGCATGGTATTACCACCTAGATGACACTGTAACTGAATCTTCAAGAGTTCATTTCACTATTCTATCAAGCCAGCTGCTTCAGGATGCTGGTAAGACCAATAAATTCCATGAATATGGACACACTGCTACACTTTATTTGCTTTGAAGTGATTATCTTGATTAGAAACAATGCTGTATGGGATACCATGATGGTGGATAAGGCATTCTGAAAGTGCACAGAGAGTAGTTTTGGAAAATGATAGTATTCAGGGAAGGCAAATTTGTATCCAGAGTAAATGTCTGTTCCAGTAAGAATAAAATGCTGCCTGTTAACGATAGAAACCTCAACCTGCCACCTGCCAACCAGCTAATCACCCTGGGGAATGGTGCCATATTAAAGACTTAGTGTTGGTTTCTGCTGCTGGCAGATTGGGTACTCAATAGTGGCTGTAGCCCACTATTTGTTTGTTGAATGGTTTGTTGAATGGGGGTTCATGCCACTGAATCTGTGCATAACCTCCTTCTCTGCTAAAGTGGCTACTTTATTTATAAGCCCATTGGGCAATGACAGTACTGGCTGGGCAAAGAGAATGACTGGTAGGCACAGAATGGGTCACCCTATTCATTGGATTATAAAAATTTTTTCCTGGACTCTCCCAGTGTGGGGGAGCCAGGTCTTAATGACAAATCCATCCAACACCCCAATCTCCCTAAACCTCTTAATTCCTTCCTCTACAGTATACCAAGGCAATTCAGGCATTTTAACTTTAGTGTAGCACACATTTGGTCCACGTTTCAGCCAAACAACAACCTGTCAGAGCCCTTTTTAACCTTTCAGGCTAAATCATTCAGTCCAGAATCCCTGCTTAAGAGGCCCATGTCAATCAATTTGGCATGATCTAACTTTCTATTCCTTCCACCGTTTTACCCACACCCTAATATCCACTCCCCAGATTTCTGTCTTTATAAATAGGAAACATGTATCTCTTTTGTTGTGTAGAAAAACTATTCCGTGTTACACTTAAATTTCATCCTGTAGGGCTTTTTTTTTTAAGATTCTATTTTATTATTATTTATTTGACAGACAGAGATCACAAGCAGGCAGAGAGGCAGGCAGAGAGAGAGGGAGAAGCAGACCCCCTGCCGGGCAGAGATTCCCAAAGTGGGGCTCGAGTCCAGGACCCTGGAATCATGACCTGAGTGGAAGGCAGAGACTTTAACGCACTGAGCCACCCAGGTGCCCCTCCTTTAGGGCTTTTTGAGACTTGGGTTTCGTTTTAGGTC
This sequence comes from Mustela erminea, assembly GCF_009829155.1. Taxonomy (NCBI): domain Eukaryota; kingdom Metazoa; phylum Chordata; class Mammalia; order Carnivora; family Mustelidae; genus Mustela; species Mustela erminea. Next base: position 50,464,279 of record NC_045621.1, read on the forward strand.
AAGAAGCACAGGGACTGACAGTGGTAGGTCCAGAGGAGAATCAGCAGTGCCTTGCGGAGCCACTACCTCAGAAGAGACTATTAGAGGTTCTTTGGGAACATCAAGGTTAACCTCCATACACAGGGTAAAAGGGTTGCCTCTAATAGCAGAATTTGGGGGTCTATATCCTCAACTTCATTGGGTTCTTCCCAGATGTCCCTATTCCAATTATCAGGATCCCACTCCTTTGCGATCAATGCATTCACTTTAACAGAAGACTCTCAGCAAGGTAGGGAATTTAATTTGCATTGTAATTCAGCCATTAGCAGGATAAAACTCTGGTTTAGTTTTCAGAAATCTCAGCCTTGAAGCTGCAGGAGACGAGGGTTTCTTTCAGATCAGACAGAGACTTCTTGGGTCATTTACGCAGAGCTTGAGCCAGAAGTTTGAAGACCTGAGCTCATCCTTTTCCTGCCTACTTTCTCTAATGCAGTTGGGAACGACCAGCAAATCTTATTATACTGCTTAGTTTGACTACAATGTTCTTAAGTATCAAATACATAGACATCAAAAACCTCACCTTTTATAAATATTTCATTAAGAGTAGCCAGGGATGATATTTTGCATATCTCTATTGCCACATCACACTATAGACTACAAATACCCTCTTTACTACTGAATAATCTTTAGTATTTTATTTTATTTTATTATTTGTTTATTTATTTTAGGGAGAGAGCAAAAGCACATGAGTGGGGGAGGGGCAGAGAGAGAATCTTCAAGCAGACTCCCCACGGATCACAGAGCCCTTGTGGGGATTGATCTCTTGATCCTTGAGGTCATGACCTGAGCTGAAACTGGGAGTGGGATGCTTAATGGTCTGAGCTACCCAGGTTCCCCAATCTTTAGTATTTTAAATCTAGTCAGATTAGAGGCCCAGTTCAAGAAAACCCTGAACCAATTCAGAAAACTCATCCTTAAGATTTTGTTCCTCTAGAAGCACTGTAAGTACCAAAATCTGTATCAGTCAGAGTTCCACCAGAAAAAAATATTCTCCAGAGCTCATAATTATCTTGTTTTATTTTATTAGTTTCTCTGTATTTATTGCTAATTCAACCACAATCTCTTCTCAATATATTCTGATGCAGCAGATATTCTATTTGTTTTCTTGGAGAAATGTCTCCTGGGACCTTTGGACTTGCACCAATCTCTGCTTGATCTCTTTGCCTGGGATACTGATGTCATCTTGGATTCTTTCTTTATCATCATTGTGGGGTCTCTTCATCATCATTGTAGGGATTCCCTCCGCTTGTCCCTTCAAGTTGGATATCTTATTTCTTTTCCCCATCTTCACTTTTCTTGTTTTCTTCCTCATTTTGGTAGAGCACATTTTCCAGTAATGTAGATTATATACCCAAGAAAATTGAAAACATATGTCCACATGAAAACTTGTACACAAATGTTCATAATAGCCAAAGAGTAGAATAACATCATTCATAATAACTATCATCTTTACCTAGAACCCATTGATAGGATTTGTAAGAACGAGCTATCTTATATTCCTGGGATAGTCTCTGTTCGTCATGATACAAAAGGAGTTATTAGATAATATTTATTAGATAATATTTATTATCTAATATTAGATATTAGATAATATTAGATAATATTTATATGTATATGTGTACCTCATTTCATAAGTGAAGTTCTCCTAAAATATTTCTTCTATTACCCATAAATGGTTTCAGTATTACTATCATTCTAGTCTCATAAAATTAGTTAGAGAACATTCCTTCTTTTTTATTCCATGACTTTGTTTATAGCACAAGTTATTCTTTCCTCGAAGTTTTAATAAGAGGTGATTGTAAAACCCTCCAGATGTGGTGCCTATGATTTGGCTTCACTCTATCCTTTTGCCCAAAACTCTTGATTGATATGAACTTTGACATTTGTGGATTCAATAACAGTTATTATTCTAAATTTTACATTTCATAGTACAGTTATATTACTATAAAACCATAAGATATTGAACTGAATCTTAACTAACACCAGAGTATATTCTAAGAACTTGCACTGAAAATATATTTCTTTAATGGTGCTAGGATTATAATAGCTCTAAAATAATTAAATTAGCCACTTTTAAAATTAATTACATAGAATTTAGCACAATTTCTTCCAGATAATTTCATACATGTGAGTTTTGTCTTCCAGCTAAATTGTAAGGAGCCTAATTCTAAAGACCATGTTCTATACATCCTTGTAGTGCTAAGAATTGTGTTAGGCAGGTAGACATTATCATGTAAACACTTTTGACTAATTTGGCCATATCTCCTTACCATCTATGTCTTTCCTAATGCATGAATGTGGGAAAACATTCAGTTTATCAAGGATTCTAGTTAGGTAAGTTCTAATAATTGATTAAATTTTTCCTTAAAAATTATACATTAAGCATAAAATAACTGATTAAACTTCTTTTGAAATTGTTGCCCAGTTTTACATTAGATCCTCTGAACTTTTTATCATTTTATCTTAATGACTAGCTTAGGCTGCTCATAAAAGTAATGACCCATTCATTGGCTTAATTCATCTCAATAATTGATGTAGTCCATTGAACCCAGTAGTTCAGCTGGCGATTGATACTGAAAGTAAATGTAGCTGAAATAAGTATGACAGTCATTCAAGAGCCTTGTTTGTCTACGGGGTGTTGTGATACCCAGAATAAAGAAGTTTGTGGGAAGCCCTCTTTGTTGTCTGAGATACTTGAACAAGTATGGTCTAGACTACTCTAAACTCATTTCAATCAAAAGTTCATCTCTTCAACTGCAGCAACATCTTCCTAGGAACATCGCCAAAGGCAAGGGAAGTAAGGGCAAAAATGAACTATTGGGATTTCATCAAGATCAAAAGCTTTTGCACAGCAAAGGAAACAGTTAACAAAATCAAAAGACAACTGACAGAATGGGAGAAGATATTTGCCAACGACATATCAGATAAAGGACTAGTGTCCAGAATCTATAAAGAACTTAGCAAACTCAACACCCAAAGAACAAATAATCCAATCAAGAATTGGGCAGAGGACATGAACAGACATTTCTGCAAAGAAGACATCCAGATGGCCAACAGACACATGAAAAAGTGCTCCATATCACTTGGCATCAGGGAAATACAAATCAAAACCACAATGAGATATCACTTCACACCCGTCAGAATGGCTAAAATCAACAAGTCAGGAAATGACAGATGCTGGCGAGGATGCGGAGAAAGGGGAACCCTCCTACACTGTTGGTGGGAATGCAAGCTGGTGCAGCCACTCTGGAAAACAGCATGGAGGTTCCTCAAAATGTTAAAATAGAACTGCCCTATGACCCAGCCATTGCACTATTGGGTATTTACCCTAAAGATACAAACGTAGTGATCCAAAGGGGCACGTGCACCCGAATGTTTATAGCAGCAATGTCCACAGTAGCCAAACTATGGAAAGAACCTAGATGTCCATCAACAGATGAATGGATCAAGAAGATGTGGTATATATACACAATGGAATACTATGCAGCCATCAAAAGAAATGAAATCTTGCCATTTGCGACAACATGGATGGAACTAGAGCGTATCACGCTTAGCGAAATAAGTCAAGCAGAGAAAGAGAACTATCATATGATCTCCCTGATATGAGGAAGTGGTGATGCAACATGGGGGCTTAAGTGGGTAGGAGAAGAATCAATGAAACAAGATGGAATTGGGAGGGAGACAAACCATAAGTGACTCTTAATGTCACAAAACAAACTGAGGGTTGCTGGGGGAAGGGGGGGTTGGGAGAAGGGGGGTGGGGTTATGGACATTGGGGAGGGTATGTGCTTTGGTGAGTGCTGATTCACAGACCTGTACCCCTGGGGATAAAAATACATGTTTATAAAAAATAAAAAATTTTTTAAAAAGAATAGAGAAAAACATGTTTAAAAGTTAATAAAAGAATATTTTCTTGTTAAAAAAAAAAAGTTCATTATGGACATTGGGGAGGGTATGTGCTTTGGTGAGTGCTGTGAAGTGTGTAAACCTGGTGATTCACAGACCTGTACCCCTGGGGATAAATATATATGTTTATAAAAAATAAAAAATCAATTAAAAAAAAAAAAGTTCATCTCTTTCACTTAGTGAGATTCCCCATTAGGTATTGTTTGAAAAAAACTTTCTGGCCAAAAACAATTATTTTTTAAAGTAACCTCTAGGCCCAAAGTGAGGCTTGCACTCACAACCCCAAGATCAAGAGTCACATTTGAGGTGCCTGGGTGGCTCAGTCACTTGGCATCTGTCTTGGCTCAGGTCATGATCTTAGGGTCCTGGGATCAAGCCATGCAATGGGCGTCCTGCTCAGCCGGAAGCCTGCTTCTCCCTCTCCCCTGGCTTGTCTTCCCTCTCTCGTTGTCTCAATCTCTTTCTGTCAAATAAATAAATAAAATCTTTAAAAAATGAAAATAAAAATAAAAAACTTAAAAAAAAAAGAAGAGCCACATGCTCCGACCAACTGAGCCAGCCAGATACCCCTGGCTAAACACAAATTTTAAAAACCACCCATCAGTTTGAATAAATGTGACCAAAGTAGTCTCAATTCATTCATTCACCCATTTATTTATTAATTTATTCAACAAATGTCTTTTTGAGCACATACATGTGCTGAATACTAACTTAGACTGTGAAGAGAAGTCCTCCAGAGTATCAATAGCTAGTTGTTCTGGAGGCAATCATTTATTTTTATTCATTATTTCTAGAGAGAGAAAATTAAAAAGGCAATCTGTAAGGCTTCCAAAGCTCTTGTGTTCTTAATCCAGTTTATACAATTTCCTTTTTACTTGTTCTCAAGATAACCAAGTGAGTCAGATAATTAAGTTCCGACAAGTTTGCCATCATATTAAACTGCAAAATATGGTTAATATTCAGAATTTGGTTAAGAGACCAGAAAATATAACTCTGTGATATTGAAGTTGACCTCTGCCTTACCAAATTCCCCTGAGCCTAACAGATAATAGGACAAGACACGTGGGGGTCCAGAATGTGCCAGTTAGAAATTGCTACAGGGCTTTCTCCTATCTGGGTCCAATGAGAGCTTTAGGACTGCACTCCATACTGAGTTCCTGCAGAGAGCAGCCTTAAGGACCCTTGCCCTTCAAGGGGAGAGTCAGCTGGTCATGGTCTAGGAAACAGAGGAGGAACTGAATGGTGGGCTTTGAGCTGGGGGAGTGGAGAACAGGGAGCAGAGGAGATTTACCCTGATGATATGAAGGAGGACTGATGACCTTCCTGTTGTTCCACTGCCAGCTCGCAGGACCTTCCTCCTCTCGGGATTATCCTCACTTAAGGTATTGGCCACACCAAAGTCCCAATGGACAAATGAAGAAAATTACAGCACATCTAAGCAGTCGTAAGAGTAGAAAGAGATAAACGAAATGAATAATCTGAATAGGTCTTTAATGACATAGAGACCCTGGGTGATCTAAAGAACAACATGCACAAAACACTAATTAGAACCTTTAAGGTTTCAAGTAAAGTACAAATTAGAATTCCTTTTAGAAATAGGAAAACATAATTTTCAAATAAAAAATTGAACATGTGACTTAGAGGATGGCTATTTGTATAGTCAGGGAAGAGCAATACATCTATATTTTCATGTGAAAAAATGTATTAAACACCTACTATGTGCCTGACACTATCCCAAGTGCTGGAGTTAAGTGACTGTAAGAAAATTATGGCTTTCTTTCCTGGAGCTAAAAAACTTGAGAATAACAAGGTGTGATCAGGGAAGACCATTTGGAAAAAGTGACATGATAATACATATTAAAATTTCAAAGGGAATAATGCTCATAAGAAAAAAAAAAAGTAACTGGGGTGAGATTATTCATCCCTTTGAAGTTACCTGACTGAGCTGAACTTTAAATATGCCACTTACTGCTTACCAAGGAAGTAAGGAGCCTTCAGAATTTTACTAAGAGTCAAGTATAAGTAATATTATAAAGGCCATGAAACAATTGATTTTATTATGAAAAAGGATATTTCATAAGGGAGGGCAGTAAGTTGACAGTAACTAACAGACGTATCTTGCACTTGCTAAGCACTGCATTTATTGTCTCATTCACTGCCTATAAAGTGGCTTCCATACCTTCCTCATCTGAAGAATAAATAAAGCAGAGGGACAGAATGGCTATTTGTCCACAAAGGTAGTAAGTAGCTGAGTCAGGATTCAAACATAGCTTTTACTGACTGTACTGAATTCATTTCCACTACCCTCTGCTCCTCTAACCTGGAGTCTTGAGGGTCACATTCTCTTCTCTGCTCCAGCTCTGGGAGAAAGGACATCTTCTGATAATGAGTCCTACCTCTGAAAAAAGAACTACTCCTTGTGCCTACAAAGCAGTTAATTAAGCTATGTTGCTTTAAAATGCTCATTTTCATCATTCTGTTCTCTTGTCTTTAATTCTGGATTCAATCAATAAATTGGATTCTAATCTAGAACGTATTTTGCTAAGTGAATTGAGGTCTGGTGAATAAGACTGCTGGGGATGTGGGAGAGCTAGCTTCTGGTCTCATGGAGTTGAAGAATGAATCTTGTGGAAAATGGAGAGTGAATAAAGAGATAGAAGTTTTTAAGTAAAGGTACAGAAAAAGCTCTCAGGAGTGAGAGGGATCCTGATAGCGTTGCCAACAAGGACCTTTAGGGTTGGTCTTTTATAGAAAGCTAACCAGGGAACTTAAATCCTTTTAATATCCAGCCCACATGGCCCACCCCACATGCCTAGGGCAGGGTGATCTTCTATCCTCCACGCCTAGAGAAGGGTGGTCCAGTTTGTCCCCTTATCTCTGGTTTGTTTCCCCACACTTCCACATTTTTAGGATTTCTGTAAGCCTGATCACATATCCCCCTACCTATTTCTCCCTGCCTAGCCCTTACTCATTGGCTTTTCTGAGAGACTTCCCTCTGTTATCTCTTTTTGCTTCTTAAGAATTTGGTTAGTATGCACCATTTGCTCAGACCAAGTCATGGCTTCTAAATGCAATTTCTTTTCTTTCTTTTACTTTTAAAACAAATGACAGACACCCTGTGAAACTCATTTACAGTAGTCATATCTTGGACTTTTATTATATATTTATCTATGATAAAGAAATTATCTTCCAGAGTGGATACTTTCAGATGAAATCAATGACCTATACATTCAGCACTAATACTATAAATGCTCTTTTTTTAAACAAACATAATAAAATAAGCATGTACAAAACACTGTTAGTTTTGTGAACTCCATTGGAAATTGCACAGGAGAGGAAAATAAGGTTTATTTGTGCTATAAAAATGATTAAAGAAGACAATTTAGGTGATATAAACAAACTTACTTAAAACTTCATAAATCTGGAGGTGCCTGGGTGGCTCAGTTAGTTAAGCCTCTGCCTTCAGCTCAGGTCATGATCTCAGGGTCCTGGGATTGAGCCCCACACTGGGCTCTCTGCTCGGTTGGGAGCCTGCTTCTCCCCCTCTCTCTCTGCCTACCTCTCTGCATACTTGTGATCTCTGTCTGTCAAATAAATAAATAAAATCTTTAAAAAAACCCAACAGCTTCATAAAGCAGACAGTCTCCTTTCAGGGAACTGCAAAATTATTTGGAAGGCAGAAAAGTTTGACCAGATAAAAAATAAAGAACGAGGAGGAGGAGTCCAGCTGGTGGAGGAGTAAGGACATAAATTTTGTCTTGTCCCAGGAATTCAGCTAGATAGTTATCAAAGCATTCTGAACACCTACAAACTCAACAGGAGAATGAAGAAAAGAATAGCAGCAACTCTATGAACAGAAAAGTGACCGCTTTCTGCAAGGTAGGAGGTATGGAGATGTGAATCCAAGGCAATACTGGGAAGATAGACCATGGCGGTAGGGAGCCTCTATCAACTGGCTACCAGCTAGTGATAGAGCAACAGAACACAAAATTGGAGCTTTTATTTATTTATTTATTTATTTATTTTTAAAGATTTTATTTATTTGACAGAGAGAGATCACAAGTAGGCAGAGAGGCAGGCAGAGAGAGAGGAGAGGAAGCAGGCCCCCTGCTGAGCAGAGAGCCCAATGTGGGACTCAATCCCAGGACCCTGAGATCATGACCCGAGCCGAAAGCAGCGGCTTAACCCACTGTGCCACCCAGGCGCCCAAAATTGGAGCTTTTAGAAGTCTGCTCCACTGAGAGACATCATTCCAGTAGCTAAGCGGCGGGGCGGGGGGTTGTGCAACACTCCCTGGGACAGTGTGGTCTCAGAACTCTCAGGGTCATAGAAAGACTGGGGATGCCTGAGTGCCAGTCACAAGGAGTGAGCTGAGGAATGGGTTCACAGCTCTGGTTGCCATAACTGGGATCCATGGCACAATTGGGTTACTGCTATTCGAGCAGGGACCCACAAGCAGCAGATCCAGGAGGACTCACCTTTCTCCTCTGGGAAGAGTGGCACGGGAGTGCACTGCAGAAATCTGCTGGGTTTGGAGACTCCAAACAGGGTCGTGTGCCAGAGATAGAAATGCTTCATCACAGGCTGGGTGACCTCAGAGTGCAGCCAGAGACGAGGGAGACAGGAGGGATTGACTGCTTTTCTCTGAGGGCACACTGAGGAGTGGGGCCCTGAGCTCTTGGGTCCTCTGGGCTGGAGACTGGGAGGCACGATTTTCATTCTCATCCTCTAAAGCTGTACAGAAAATGTTCAGGGAACAAAAGCTACTGAGAGCAAACCTGAGCAGATTACTTAGCCTGTCCCCTGGCAAGGACAGTGCAATTCCACCTCAGGCAAAAGCACTTGAGAATCATTGAAACAGGCCCTCCCACAGAAGATCAGCCAGAACATCCAGCCAAGACTAAGTTTACTGATCAATGGCAACTGTAAAACTCCAGCAGTATGGAAATACAGCAGAATAATTCATGGCTTTTTCTCCATGATTCTTCAGTCTTACAATTTTTTAAAAAAATTTCTTAATTTTTTCCCTTTTTACTTTTCCTTTTTTTTTTAAATTATTCCTCTTTCCCTTTTCAACCAACTTCTCTTTTTATCAATTTCTTTTTTAAAATCTTTTTTATTCGTTTTCATTTTTATAAGCATTTTCTGTCCCTTTATTGTATTTAACCTTATTTTTTGTATACATATAAGTTTTTCTTTCTTTAAGATTTTGGGATGCAGTTTCTTCTAACAGATGAAAATATACCCAAAATCTAGTGTATGGCTCTCTTCTATTTACCCACCTGATCACATTCTCTCTCTCTCTTTTTAAAAATTTTTCTTCTTTCTTTTTTCAGCCAACTTCTTATCAATTCCTTTTTTAAAATCTTTTTTTAATTTTCATTTTTAGTCATATTCCATCCTTTTGTTTTATTTTACCTTATTTGTGTTTGTGTGTGTATGTATTTTCTTTAAGATTTTGAGATGCAGTTTCTTCTAACAGGCCAAAATACACCCAAAATCTAGTGTATGGCTCTGTTTTATTCACCAGCCTGATTATATATATTTTTTCTTTTTTATTTTCCCATCAGTTTCACATCTCTTCTGATATGTTTAGCGTATATTTCTCTGGGGTCATTATTACCCTTTTAGCATTTTGTTCTCTTGTTCATCTATTCTTCTCTTGACAAAATGACAAAATGGAAAAACGTACCTCAAAAAATAGAACAAGAGGCAGTACTGACTGCCAGGGACCAAATTAATATGGACATTACCAAGATGTCAGAACTAGAGTTCAGAATAACAATTATAAAAATACTAGCAGGGTTTGAAAAAGCATAGAAGACACTAGAGAATTCCTTTCTGGCAAAATAAAATCTAACCAAGTTGAAATAAAAAAAGCTATTAATGAGGTATAATAAAAAGGGAGGCTCTAACTGATAGGATAAAAGAGAAAGAAGGGAGAATTAGTGACATGGAAGACCAAAAAATGGAGAATAAAGAAGCTGAATAAAAGATAAACAACTATTGAATCACAAGGGGGACAATTTGAAAGATAAGTGATACCATAAAGTGAAACAATATTAGAATTGGGGTCCCAGAAGAAGAAAGAGAGTGGGGCAGAAGGTATATTGGAGCAAATTATAGTGGAGAACTTACTTAATTTGGGGAAGGAAACAGGTATCAAAATCCAGTAGACTCAGAGAATCTCCCTCAAAATCAATAAAAATAGGTAAACACTCTAACATCTAATAGTAAAACTTACAAATCTCAGAGACAAAGAAAAAAATCTTGAAAGGAGCTTGGGACAAGAGGTTTGTAACCTAGATTAGATTTGATTGGCAGCAGACCTATCCACAGAGACCTGGCAGGCCAGAAAGGACTGATATGATATATTCAGGGTACTAAATAAAAAAAAAAAGCAGCCAAGAATACTTTATCCAGCTAGGCTGTCATTGAAAATAGAAGGAAAATATAAAAAGCTTCCAGGACAAATAGAAACTAAGAGAATTTGCAATCACCAAACCAGCCCTACAAAAAATATTGGGAGGTCCTCTAAGCAGAGAGAGAGAGCCCAAAAATAATATAAACCAGAAAGGAACAGAGACAATGTACAGCAACAGTCACCTTAAAGCCAATACAATGGCACTAAATCCATATCTTTCAATAGTTATTCTGAATGTAAATGGACTAAATGCCCGAGTTAAAAGACACAGGGTATCTGATCGCATAAAGAGCAATAGCCATCGATATGCTATCTACCAGAGACTCGTTTTAGACCCAAAGACACCTCCAGATTTAAAGTGAGGGGGTGAAAAATGATTTATCATGCTAACAGACATCAAAAGAAAGCTGGGATAGTAATCCTTATATCAGACAAATTAGATTTTAAACAAAAGATTGTAATAAAAGATAAAGAAGGACACTGTATCATACTTAAAGGGTTCATCCAACAAGAAGATCTAACAATTATAAACATCTATTCCCCTAATGTGGGAACAGCCAATTGTATAAGCCAATTAATAACAAAGTCAAAGAAACACATCAACAATAATACAATAACAGTAGGCGACTTTAACACCTCCCTCACTGAAATGGACAGAGCATCTAAGCAAAAGGTCAAGGAAATAAGGGCTTTAAATGACACACTGACCCAGATGGACTTCACAGATAAAGTCAGAACATTCCATCCCAAAGCTACAGAATACACATTCTTCTCTAGTGCACGTGGAACATTCTCCAGAATAGATCACATCCTGGGTCACAGTCAGACCTCAACTGGTACCAAAAGATTAGGATCATTCCCTGCATGTTTTCAGACCACAATGCTTTGAAACTAGAATTCAGCCACAAGAGGAAAGTTGGAAGGAACTCAAATACATGGAGACTTGAGAATGATTGGGTCAATCAGGAAATTAAAGAAGAATTTTAAAAATTAATGGAAACAAATCTGTTCAAAATCTTTGGGATGCAGCAAAGACAGTCCTAAGAGAGAAGTATATAGCAATACAAGCCTTTCTCAAGAAACAAGAAAGGTCAAAAATATACAACCTAATCCTACACCTAAAAGAGCTGGGTAAAGAAGAGCAAATAAAGCCTAAACCCAGCAGGAGAAGAGAAATCAAAAAGATCAGAGCAGAAATCAATGAAATAGAAACCAAAAGAACAATAGAACAAACCAACAAAATTAGGAGCTTGTTCTTTGAAAGAATTAAGAAGATTGATAAACCCTTAGCCAGACTTATTAAAAAGAAAATATAAAAGACCCAAATAAATAAAATCATGAACAAAAGAGTAGAGATCACAACAACACTGAAGAAATACAATTGTAAGAATATACTATGAGCCACTATATGCCAACAAATTAGAAAATCTAGAAGAAATAGATACATTCCTGGAGACATATAAACTACCAAAACTGAACCAAGAAGAAATAGAAAACATGAACAGACCCATAACTAGTAAGGAGATTGAAGCAGTCATTAAAAATCCCCCAACAGGGAGGAGTCAAGATGGCGGAGAAGTAGCAGGCTGAGACTACTTCAGCTAGCAGGAGATCAGCTAGATAGCTTATCTAAAGATTGCAAACACCTGCAAATCCATCGGCAGATCGAAGAGAAGAAGAACAGCAATTCTAGAAACAGAAAAACAACCACTTTCTGAAAGGTAGAACTGGCGGAGAAGTGAATCCAAAGCGACGGGAAGATAGATCCCGGGGGGAGGGGCCGGCTCCCGGCAAGCGGTGGAGCAACGGAGCACAAAATCAGGACTTTTAAAAGTCTGTTCCGCTGAGGGACATTGCTCCAGAGGCTAAACCGGGGTGAAGCCCACGCGGGGTCAGCGTGGCCTCAGGTCCTGCAGAATCACAGAAGGATCGGGGGTGTCTGAGTGTCGCAGAGCTTGTGGGTATTGGAACAGGAAAGCGGGCTACAGAGACAGAGGCGACAGTAAGCTCACAGCTCGGTGTTACCTTGAACCAGCCACAGGCTCGGTGAGCTCGGAGCGCGGCCAGAGGTCAGGCAGACGGGAGTTACTGGGCGCCGTTCTCTGAGGGCGCACTGAGGAGTGGGGCCCCGGGCTCTCGGCTCCTCCGGGCCGGAGACCAGGAGGCCGCCATTTGTATTCCCGTCCTCTGGAACTCTATGGAAAGCTCTCAGGGAACAAAAGCTCCTGAAAGCAAAGCCGAGCGGATTACTCAGACCAGCCCCTGGTAAGGGCAGTGCAATTCCGCCTGGGGCAAAGACACATGAGAATCACTACAAAGCCCCCTCCCCCAGAAGATCAACAAGAAATCCAGCCAAGACCAAGTTCACATACCAAGGAGTGTGGTTTCAATACCAAGGAGAGCAGCAGAATTCCAGAGGAGGAGAAAGCAAAGCACGGAACTCATGGCTTTCTACCTGTGATTTTTTAGTCTTGCAGTTAATTAAATTTTTTTCTTTTTCATTTCTTTTTCTCTTCTTCTGCTAAAATTTTTTTAACTTATACCCTTTTCTTTTATAACGTTTTTTAACTAGTTTAATATATATATTTTTTCTTTTTTATACTTTTCTTTATTCGTTTTCTTTTTTAAATTCTTTTCTTTTTTCTTTCTTTCTTTCTTTTTGAACCTTTTTTTTTTTTAATAATTTTTTATTTTTTATAAACATATATTTTTATCCCCAGGGGTACAGGTCTGTGAATCACCAGGTTTACACACTTCACAGCACTCACCAAAGCACATACCCTCCCCAATGTCCATAATCCCACCCCCTTCTCCCAATCCCCCTCCCCCCAGCAACCCTCAGTTTGTTTTGTGACATTAAGAGTCACTTATGGTTTGTCTCCCTCCCAATCCCATCTTGTTTCATTGATTCTTCTCCTACCCACTTAAGCCCCCATGTTGCATCACCACTTTCTCATATCAGGGAGATCATATGATAGTTGTCTTTCTCTGCTTGACTTATTTCGCTAAGCATGATACGCTCTAGTTCCATCCATGTTGTTGCAAATGGCAAGATTTCATTTCTTTTGATGGCTGCATAGTATTCCATTGTGTATATATACCACATCTTCTTGATCCATTCATCTGTTGATGGACATCTAGGTTCTTTCCATAGTTTGGCTACTGTGGACATTGCTGCTATAAACATTCGGGTGCACGTGCCCCTTTGGATCACTATGTTTGTATCTTTAGGGTAAATACCCAATAGTGCAATGGCTGGGTCATAGGGCAGTTCTATTTTCAACATTTTGAGGAACCTCCATGCTGTTTCCCAGAGTGGCTGCACCAGCTTGCATTCCCACCAACAGTGTAGGAGGGTTCCCCTTTCTCCGCATCCTCGCCAGCATCTGTCATTTCCTGACTTGTTGATTTTAGCCATTCTGATGGGTGTGAGGTGATATCTCATTGTGGTTTTGATTTGTATTTCCCTGATGCCGAGTGATATGGAGCACTTTTTCATGTGTCTGTTAGCCATCTGGATGTCTTCTTTGCAGAAATGTCTGTTCATGTCCTCTGCCCATTTCTTGATTGGATTATTTGTTCTTTGGGTGTTGAGTTTGCTAAGTTCTTTATAGATTTTAGACACTAGTCCTTTATCTGATATGTCGTTGGCAAATATCTTCTCCCATTCTGTCAGTTGTCTTTTGATTTTGTTAACTGTTTCCTTTGCTGTGCAAAAGCTTTTGATCTTGATGAAATCCCAATAGTTCATTTTTGCCCTTGCTTCCCTTGCCTTTGGCGTTGTTCCTAGGAAGATGATGCTGCGGCTGAGGTCGAAGAGGTTGCTGCCTGTGTTCTCCTCAAGGATTTTGATGGATTCCTTTCTCACATTGAGGTCCTTCATCCATTTTGAGTCTATTTTTGTGTGTGGTGTAAAGAAATGGTCCAATTTCATTTTTCTGCATGTGGCTGTCCAATTTTCCCAACACCATTTATTGAAGAGGCTGTCTTTTTTCCATTAGACATTCTTTCTTGCTTTGTCGAAGATTAGTTGACTGTAGAGTTGAGGGTCTATTTCTGGGCTCTCTATTCTGTTCCATTGATCTATGTGTCTGTTTTTGTGCCAGTACCATGCTGTCTTGATGATGACAGCTTTGTAATAGAGCTTGAAGTCCGGAATTGTGATGCCACCAACGTTGGCTTTCTTTTTCAATATCCCTTTGGCTATTCGAGGTCTTTTCTGGTTCCATATAAATTTTAGAATTATTTGTTCCATTTCTTTGAAAAAGATGGATGCCACTTTGATAGGAATTGCATTAAATGTGTCGATTGCTTTAGGTAGCATAGACATTTTCACAATATTTATTCTTCCAATCCAGGAGCATGGAACATTTTTCCATTTCTTTGTGTCTTCCTCAATTTCTTTCATGAGTACTTTATAGTTTTCTGAGTATAGATTCTGTGCCTCTTTGGTTAGGTTTATTCCTAGGTATCTTATGGTTTGGGGTGCAATTGTAAATGGGATTGACTCCTTAATTTCTCTTTCTTCTGTCTTGCTGTTGGTGTAGAGAAATGCAACTGATTTCTGTGCATTGATTTTATATCCTGACACTTTACTGAATTCCTGTATAAGTTCTAGCAGTTTTGGAGTGGAGTCCTTTGGGTTTCCAACATATAGTATCATATCATCTGCGAAGAGTGATAATTTGACTTCTTCTTTGCCGATTTGGATGCCTTTAATTTCCTTTTGTTGTCTGATTGCTGAGGCTAGGACCTCTAGTACTATGTGGAATAGCAGTGGTGATAATGGACATCCCTGCCGTGTCCTGACCTTAGCGGAAAAGCTTTCAGTTTTTCTCCATTGAGAATGATATTTGCGGTGGGTTTTTCATAGATGGCTTTGATGATATTGAGGTATGTGCCCTCTATCCCTACACTTTGAAGAGTTTTGATCAGGAAGGGATGCTGTACTTTGTCAAATGCTTTTTCAGCATCTATTGAGAGTATCATATGGTTCTTGTTCTTTCCTTTATTGATGTGTTGTATCACATTAACTGATTTGTGGATGTTGAACCAACCTTGCAGCCCTGGAATAAATCCCACTTGGTCGTGGTGAATAATCCTTTTAATGTACTGTTGAATCCTATTGGCTAGTATTTTGGTGAGAATTTTCGCATCTGTGTTCATCAAGGATATTGGTCTATAGCTCTCTTTTTTGATGGGATCCTTGTCTGGTTTTGGGATCAAGGTGATGCTGGCCTCATAAAATGAGTTTGGAAGTTTTCCTTCCATTTCTATTTTTTGGAACAGTTTCAGGAGAATAGGAATTAGTTCTTCTTTAAATGTTTGGTAGAATTCCCCCGGGAAGCCGTCTGGCCCTGGGCTTTTGTTTGTTTGGAGATTTTTAATGACTGTTTCAATCTCCTTACTGGTTATGGGTCTGTTCAGGCTTTCTACTTCTTCCTGGTTCAGTTGTGGTAGTTTATATGTTTCTAGGAATGCATCCATTTCTTCCAGATTGTCAAATTTGTTGGCGTAGAGTTGCTCATAGTATGTTCTTATAATAGTTTGTATTTCTTTGGTGTTAGTTGTGATCTCTCCTCTTTCATTCTTGACTTTATTTATTTGGGTCCTTTCTCTTTTCTTTTTGATAAGTCGGGCCAGGGGTTTATCAATTTTATTAATTCTTTAAAAGAACCAGCTCCTAGTTTCGTTGATTTGCTCTATTGTCTTTTTGGTTCTATTTCATTGATTTCTGCTCTGATCTTTATGATTTATCTTCTCCTGCTGGGCTTAGGGTTTCTTTGTTGTTCTTTCTCCAGCTCCTTTAGGTGTAGGGTTAGGTTGTGTACCTGAGACCTTTCTGGTTTCTTGAGAAAGGCTTGTACCGCTATATATTTTCCTCTCAGGACTGCCTTTGTTGTGTCCCACAGATTTTGAACCGTTTTATTTTCATTGTCATTTGTTTCCATGATTTTTTTCAATTTTTCTTTAATTTACCGGTTGACCCATTCATTCTTTAGAAGGATGCTGTTTAGTCTCCATGTATTTGGGTTCTTTTCAAACTTCCTTTTGTGGTTGAGTTCTAGTTTAGAGCATTGTGGTCTGAAAATATGCAGGGAATGATCCCAATCTTTTGATACCGGTTGAGTCCTGATTTAGGACCGAGGATGTGATCTATTCTGGAGAATTTTTTGAACCTCTTTTTATCCCCTTTCTCCCCCCTCATGATTTGGGATCTCTTCTGATTTGGTTAAAGCATATTTTCCTGGGGTTGCTGCCACCCTTTTAGTATTTTACTTGCTCCTTCATATACTCTTATCTGGACAAAATGACAAGGCGGAAAAATTCACCACAAAAAAAACAAAAAAACAATAAAACAAAAAAAAACAGGAGGCAGTACCGAAGGCTAGGCCCCTAATCAATACAGACTTTGGTAATATGTCAGATCTAGAGTTCAGAATGACAATTCTCAACGTTCTAGCTGGGTCGAAAAAGGCATGGAAGTTATTAGAGAAACTCTCCTGGTAGATATAAAAACCCTTTCTGGAGAAATAAAAGAACTAACATCTAACCAAGTTGAAATCAAAAAAGCTATTAATGAGGTGCAATCAAAAATGGAGGCTCTCACTGCAAGGATAAATGAGGCAGAAGAAAGAATTAGCATATAGAAGACAAAATGACATAGAATAAAGAAGCTGAGCAAAAGAGGGACAAACAGCTACTGGACCATGAGGGGAGAATTCGAGAGATAAGTGACACCATAAGACGAAACAACATTAGAATAATTGGGATTCCAGAAGAAGAAGAAAGAGTGAGGGGAGCAGAAGGTATACTGGAGAGAATTATTGGAGAGAATTTCCCCAATATGGCAAAGGGAACGAGCATCAAAATTCAGGAGATTAAGAGAACGCCCCTCAAAATCAATAAGAATAGGCCCACACCCCGTCACCTAATAGTAAAATTTACAAATCTTAGTGACAAAGAGAAAATCCTGAAAGCAGCCTGGGAAAAGAAGTCTGTAACATACAATGGTAAAAATATTAGATTGGCAGCTGACTTATCCACAGAGACCTGGCAGGCCAGAAAGAGCTGGCATGATATTTTCAGAGCACTAAACGAGAAAAACATGCAGCCAAGAATACTATATCCAGCTAGGCTATCATTGAAAATAGAAGGAGAGATTAAAAGCTTCCAGGACAAACAAAAACTGAAAGAATTTGCAAACACCAAACCAGCTCTACAGGAAATATTGAAAGGGGTCCTCTAAGCAAAGAGAGAGCCTACAAGTGGTAGATCAAAAAGGAACAGAGACAGTATACAGTAACAGTCAGCTTACAGGCAATACAATGGCACTAAATTCATATCTCTCAATAGTTACCCTGAATGTTAATGGGCTAAATGCCCCAATCAAAAGACACAGGGTATCAGAATGGATAAAAAAAACCAAAACTCATCTATATGTTGCCTACAAGAAACTCATTTTAAGCCCGAAGACACCTCCAGATTTAAAGTGAAGGGGTGGAAAAGAATTTACCATGCTAATGGACATTAGAAGAAAGCAGGAGTGGCAATCCTTATATCAGATCAATTAGATTTTAAGCCAAAGACTCTAATAAAAGATGAGGAAGGACACTATATCATACTCAAAGGGTCTGTCCAACAAGAAGATGTAACGATTTTAAATATCTATGCCCCAACGTGGGAGCAGCCAACTATATAAACCAATTAATAACAAAGTCAAAGAAACACATCAACAATAATACAATAATAGTAGGGGACTTTAACACTCCCCTCACTGAAATGGACAGATCATCCAAGCAAAAGATGAGCAAGGAAACAAAGGCCTTAAACGACACACTGGACCAGATGGACATCACAGATATATTCAGAACATTTCATCCCAAAGCAACAGAATACACATTCTTCTCTAGTGCACATGGAACATTCTCCAGAATAGATCACATCCTCGGTCCTAAATGAGGACTCAACCGGTATCAAAGGATTGGGATCATTCCCTGAATATTTTCAGACCACAATGCTCTGAAGCTAGAACTCAACCACAAGAGGAAGTTTGGAAAGACTCCAAATACATGGAGACTAAACAGCATCCTTCTAAAGAATGAATGGGTCAACCGGTAAATTAAAGAAAAATTGAAAAAAATCATGGAAACAAATGATAATGAAAATTCAACGGTTCATAATCTGTGGGACACAACAAAGGCAGTCCTGAGAGGAAAATATATAGCGGTACAAGCCTTTCTCAAGAAACCAGAAAGGTCTCAGGTACACAACCTAACCCTACACCTAAAGGAGCTGGAGAAAGAACAACAAAGAAACCCTAAGCCCAGCAGGAGAAGATAAATCATAAAGATCAGAGCAGAAATCAATGAAATAGAAACCAAAAAAACAATAGAACAAATCAACAAAACTAGGAGCTGGTTTTTGAAACAATTAATAAAATTGATAAACCCCTGGCCCGACTTATCAAAAAGAAAAGAGAAAGGACCCAAATAAATAAAGTCAAGAATGAAAGAGGAGAGATCACAACTAACACCAAAGAAATACAAACTATTATAAGAACATACTATGAGCAACTCTACGCCAACAAATTTGACAATCTGGAAGAAATGGATGCATTCCTAGAAACATATAAACTACCACAACTGAACCAGGAAGAAGTAGAAAGCCTGAACAGACCCATAACCAGTAAGGAGATTGAAACAGTCATTAAAAATCTCCAAACAAACAAAAGCCCAGGGCCAGACGGCTTCCCGGGGGAATTCTACCAAACATTTAAAGAAGAACTAATTCCTATTCTCCTGAAACTGTTCCAAAAAATAGAAATGGAAGGAAAACTTCCAAACTCATTTTATGAGGCCAGCATCACCTTGATCCCAAAACCAGACAAGGATCCCATCAAAAAAGAGAGCTATAGACCAATATCCTTGATGAACACAGATGCGAAAATTCTCACCAAAATACTAGCCAATAGGATTCAACAGTACATTAAAAGGATTATTCACCACGACCAAGTGGGATTTATTCCAGGGCTGCAAGGTTGGTTCAACATCCACAAATCAGTTAATGTGATACAACACATCAATAAAGGAAAGAACAAGAACCATATGATACTCTCAATAGATGCTGAAAAAGCATTTGACAAAGTACAGCATCCCTTCCTGATCAAAACTCTTCAAAGTGTAGGGATAGAGGGCACATACCTCAATATCATCAAAGCCATCTATGAAAAACCCACCGCAAATATCATTCTCAATGGAGAAAAACTGAAAGCTTTTCCGCTAAGGTCAGGACACGGCAGGGATGTCCATTATCACCACTGCTATTCCACATAGTACTAGAGGTCCTAGCCTCAGCAATCAGACAACAAAAGGAAATTAAAGGCATCCAAATCGGCAAAGAAGAAGTCAAATTATCACTCTTCGCAGATGATATGATACTATATGTTGGAAACCCAAAGGACTCCACTCCAAAACTGCTAGAACTTATACAGGAATTCAGTAAAGTGTCAGGATATAAAATCAATGCACAGAAATCAGTTGCATTTCTCTACACCAACAGCAAGACAGAAGAAAGAGAAATTAAGGAGTCAATCCCATTTACAATTGCACCCCAAACCATAAGATACCTAGGAATAAACCTAAGTAAAGAGGCTAAGAATCTATACTCAGAGAACTATAAAGTACTCTTGAAAGAAATTGAGGAAGACACAAAGAAATGGGAATATGTTCCATACTCCTGGATTGGAAGAATAAATATTGTGAAAATGTCTATGCTACCTAAAGCAATCGACACATTTAATGCAATTCCTATCAAAGTGCCATCCATCTTTTTCAAAGAAATGGAACAAATAATTCTAAAATTTATATGGAACCAGAAAAGACCTCGAATAGCCAAAGGGATATTGTAAAAGAAAGCCAACGTTGGTGGCATCACAATTCCGGACTTCAAGCTCTATTACAAAGCTGTCATCATCAAGACAGCATGGTACTGGCACAAAAACAGACACATAGATCAATGGAACAGAATAGAGAGCCCAGAAATAGACCCTCAACTCTATGGTCAACTAATCTTCAACAAAGCAGGAAAGAATGTCCAATGGAAAAAAGACAGCCTCTTCAATAAATGGTGTTGGGAAAATTGGACAGCCACATGCAGAAAAATGAAATTGGACCATTTCTTTACACCACACACAAAAATAGACTCAAAATGGATGAAGGACCTCAATGTGAGAAAGGAATCCATCAAAATCCTTGAGGAGAACACAGGCAGCAACCTCTTCGACCTCAGCCGCAGCATCATCTTCCTAGGAACAACGCCAAAGGCAAGGGAAGCAAGGGCAAAAATGAACTATTGGGATTTCATCAAGATCAAAAGCTTTTGCACAGCAAAGGAAACAGTTAACAAAATCAAAAGACAACTGACAGAATGGGAGAAGATATTTGCCAACGACATATCAGATAAAGGACTAGTGTCTAAAATCTATAAAGAACTTAGCAAACTCAACACCCAAAGAACAAATAATCCAATCAAGAAATGGGCAGAGGACATGAACAGACATTTCTGCAAAGAAGACATCCAGATGGCTAACAGACACATGAAAAAGTGCTCCATATCACTCGGCATCAGGGAAATACAAATCAAAACCACAATGAGATATCACCTCACACCCATCAGAATGGCTAAAATCAACAAGTCAGGAAATGACAGATGCTGGCGAGGATGCGGAGAAAGGGGAACCCTCCTACACTGTTGGTGGGAATGCAAGCTGGTGCCGCCACTCTGGAAAACAGCATGGAGGTTCCTCAAAATGTTAAAATAGAACTGCCCTATGACCCAGCAATTGCACTACTGGGTATTTACCCTAAAGATACAAACATAGTGATCCGAAGGGGCACGTGCACCTGAATGTTTATAGCAGCAATGTCCACAATAGCCAAACTATGAAAAGAACCTAGATGTCCATCAACAGATGAATGGATCAAGAAGATGTGGTATATATACACAATGGAATACTATGCAGCCATCAAAAGAAATGAAATCTTGCCATTTGCGACAACATGGATGGAACTAGAGCGTATCATGCTTAGCGAAATAAGTCAAGCAGAGAAAGACAACTATCATATGATCTCCCTGATATGAGGAAGTGGTGATGCAACATGGGGGCTTAAGTGGGTAGGAGAAGAATCAATGAAACAAGATGGTATTGGGAGGGAGACAAACAATAAGTGACTCTTAATGTCACAAAACAAACTGAGGGTTGCTGGGGGGAGGGTTGTTGGGAGAAGGTGGTTGGAGTTATGGACATTGGGGAGGATATGTGCTTTGGTGAGTGCTGTGAAGTGTGTAAACCTGGCGATTCACAGACCTGTACCCCTGGGGATAAAAATAAATGTTTATAAAAAATTAAAAATTAAAAAAAAAAATCCCCCAACAAACAAGAGCCCAGGGCCAGGTGGCTTCCCAGGGGAATTCTACAAAACATTTAAAGAAGAATTAATACTTCTTCTCCTGAAACTGTTCTAAAAAAATAGAAATGGAAGGACAACTTCCAAACATATTTTATGAGGCCAGCATTACCTTGATCCCCAAACCTGACAAAGACCCCATCAAAAAGGAGAATTACAGACATGGATGCAAACATTCTCACCAAAATACTAGCCCTTAGGATGCCACAGTACATTAAAAGGATTGTTCACCACAACCAAGTAGGATTTATTCCTAGGCTGCAAGTTTGGTTCAACATCTGCAAATCAATCAATGTGATACAATACATTAATAAAAGAAAGCACAAGAACCATATGATCCTTTCAACAGATGCAGAAAAAGCATTTGACAAAGTACAGCACCCTTTCTTGATTAAAACTCTTCACAGTGTAGGGATGTGATCAATCATCAAACTCATCTATGAAAAACCCACAGCGAATATCATTCTCAATGAGGGAAAAACTGAGAGCTTTTTCTCTAAGCTCAGGAACATGGCAGGGCTGTCCACTATCACCATTGCTATTCAACATAGTACCAGAAGTTCTAGCCTCAGCAATCAGACAACAAAAAGAAATAAAAAGCATCCAAATCAGCAAAGAAGAAGTCAAACTCTCACTCTTTGCAGATGATATGATACTTTATGTGGAAAACCCAAAATACTCCATTTTAAAACTGCTAAAACTCATACAGGAATTCAGTAAAGTGTCAGGATATAAAATCAATGCACAGAAGTCAGTTGCGTTTCTGTACACCAACAGCAAGATAGAAGAAAGAGAAATTAAGGCATCAATCCCATTTACAGTTTCACCCCAAACCACAAGACACCTAGGAATAAACCTAACTGAAGAGGCAAAGAATCTGTACTCAGAAAACTATAAAGTACTCATGAAAGAAATGGAGATAGAAATAGAACAAATATTGTGAAAATGTCTATGCTACCTAAAGCAATCTACACATTTAATGCAATCCCTATCAAAATACCATCCATTTTTTTCAAAGAAATGGAACAAATAATCCTAAAATTTATATGGAACCAGAAAAGACCCTGGATATCCAGAGGAATGTTGAAAAAGAAAACCAAAATTGGCATTGTCATAGTTCCAGACTTCAAGCGCTATTACAAAGCTGTCACCATCAAGACAGTATGATACTGGTACAAAAACGGACACACTGATCAGTGGAACAGAATAGAGAGCCCAGAAATGGACCCTCAACTCTATCGTCAACTATTCTTCAACAAAGTCAGAAAGAACATCCAGTGGAAAAAAGACAGTCTCTTCAACAGATAGTGTTGGGAAAACTGGACAGCCACATACAGAAGAATGAAACTGAACCACTTCCTTAGACCACACACAAAAAGAGACTCAAAATGGATGAAAGACCTAAACGTGAGATAGGAATCCATCAAAATCCTTGAGGAGAACACAGGCAGAAACCTCTTTGACCTCAGCCACAGCAACTTCTTCCTAAAACATCGCCAAAGGCAAGGGAAGCAAGGGCAAACATGAACTATTGGGATTTCTTCAAGATCAAAAGCTTTTGCACAGCAAAGGAAACAATCAACAAAACCAAAAGACACTGACAGATAGAAGAAGATATTTGCAAATGACATTTCAGATACAGGGCTGGTATCCAAAATCTATAAAGAACTTATCAAACTCAACACACAAAAACATATAATCCAATCAAGAAATGAGCAGAAGACATTAACAGATTTCTGCAATGAAGACATCCAAATGGCCAATAGACACAAGAAAAAGTGTTCAACATCACTTGGTATCAGGGAAATATAAATCAAAACCACAGTGAGATACCACCTCACACTAGTCAGAATGGCTAAAATTAACAAGTCAGGAAAGCACCAATGTTGATGAGAATGCAGAAAAAGGGGAACCGTCATACACACTGTTGGTGGGAATGAAAGCTGGTGCAGCTACTCCGGAAAACAGTATGGAGGTTCCTCGAAAAGTTGAAAATAGAGCTACCCTACGACCTGGAAATCACACTGCTGGGTATTTACCTTAAAGATCCAAATGTAGTGATCCGAAGGGGCACCTTTATCCCAATGTTTATAGCAGCAATGTCCACATTGGCTACACTATGGAAAGAGCCCAGATGTCCATCGACAGATGAATGGATAAAGAAGATGTGATCTATATCTACAATGGAATATTATGCAACCTCAGAAATGAAATCTTGCCCTTTGCAATGATGTGGATGGAACTCGAGGGTATTATGCTGAGCAAAATAAGTCGATCAGAGAAAGACAATAATCATGTGATCTCACTGATATGTGGAATTTGAAAAACAAGACAGAGGATCCTAGGGGAAGAGAGGAAAAAATGAAACAAAAAGAGACCAGAGAGGGAGACAAACCATAAGTGACTCTTTTTTTATTTTTTTGGAAAGATTTTATTTATCTATCTGACAGAGAGTGAGAGCACAAGTAGGAGGAGCAGCAGGCAGAGGAAGAGGGAGAAGCAGGCTCCTCGCTGACTAGGAAGCCTTGGGGGACTTGATCCCAGGACCCTAGGATCATCACCTGAGCTAGAGGCAGTTACTTAACTGACTGAGCTACCCAGGCACCCTCCCCCCCCAATAAGAGACTTTTAATCTCAGGAAACAAATGAGGGTTGCTGGAGTGCAGAGGGGTGGGAGAGATGGGTTGGCTGGGTGATGGACTCTGGGGAGGATATGTGTTGTGGTGAATGCTTAAATTGTGTAAGACTGATGAATTACAGACATGTACCCCTGAAACAAATAATATATTATATGTTAATAATAATAGTAATAGTGATAGTAATAGTAATAATAAATAATAAAGAAAATAAAGAACCAGGAAGAGAAAATAGAAAATATCTGATCAGGTGGGGCCACGTATCAACCTCGTTTGGGATGAGAAGGTGCAGAATTGGTTTCACATTTGGGGATTCGGCTGACTGAATGTACTATTTCTGCTCAAGTGGGGCATTTACAGAGACATGAAAGTTACCTAAGTTTTGGTTTGCAGGCCTGGCACCCTGGTCAGAAGCAGCTCCATTTGGGGCCTACAGTTATTTCAACAGGAGTAACTTATTTTTTCCTGGGTGTCTCCTGTGTATACATCGGTATATATACACAATGGAATACTATGCAGCCATCAAAAGAAATGAAATCTTGCCATTTGCGACAACATCGGTATATATCTTAATAGATTTTTTTTCCCTTGTTAATCAGTCTTTTTTTACAGGGTCTCAGCTAAGACCACAGAAGGGTAGAGGGAGAATTATTTTTCCTCTCTTACATAGTCAAGCTCTTCAGAAAATGTCCAATCAATTTCCTGATATGATAATTAATGGGGAACAGCTGTCTCTTCTCTTTCATTTAAAAAGTGGGATTTATGGGAGTGATATGAGGATTAATATTTATAAAGTACTTTTTGAGAGGAAGAAGCACCGTGATTATTCAATAGAGTGTAGGGTTATTGGATAGTAAGATTAATCAATCTCTTATAAATCTTTCTAAGTAGGTAAAATGGATATGACAAAGGACTTGATCAGAAGCCCCAAAAAGGCATCATGTGCTCATCAACGTGCACTGTCAGGCTTGGCAGTATTTCAGCAACGTCTGTGGAGTAGCTCTCCTCTGGCCTGTCTCCTGCCAGGGTAGCGCATCCCTGGTAACCTCAGTGAGACTCAGGGGCAGCTATTACTCATGCCCATCTAATTGTCCTTTTATTTTTATTATTATTATTTTTTAAATCAGAGAGAGAGAGAGAGAGAGAGCGCACAAGCAGGGGAAGTGGCAGGCAGAGGGAAATGCAGGCTCCCTGCTGAGCAAGGAGCCCAATGTGGGACTGGATTCTAGGACCTTAGGATCATGACCTGAGCTGAAGGCAGCCACTTAACTGGCTGAGCTGCCCAGGCATCCCTCTAACTATTCTTTTTAGCAAGATGTCACATTGCAAAAAAACAGGCCTGCTCTGCAGAATAATGCCAAATTTTACTGAAGACTTAATGGCGAATGGACCAGAGAGTTTAGATTACATGTACCCCAGTAATACGTAGTAAAATTTCTATATTATATTGCTGATCTCTTTCCAAAGGTTCTTTCTGGCTGACAGTACACTTATGTCCAGGCCCTAATCTCTTGAAGGCCCCCAAAACCTGTTTTCTGGGGTCCTTTGGTGCTGTCCACACCTCACTTTGCAAAACAAAGCATGTTGGCTAGCCAGCCTTTTACCCCTAAGAAATCAATTCAGGTTCAGGGACTATCTGTGGTTACTGGAGTCTGTTCTTGAAGCTTCAGTCAGAACTTAGGAAGCAAATCCAGGATGAAAGTATTTACATTCAAAAACATGTGTGGGTGACGGTGGGGGAGGAAAGAGAGAAGCAAGTCTGCTATTGAAAGAAACAAGATTTTTCTCTTTTTCTCCAAGTACTGACTTCTGTATTTGTCCTCCCATCTTTAGACTTAGCTGGTCTAAGTCTATTAAATTAATTAAATATAAGATCTGATTGGAGATAAATGATAACATAAGGCAGTATAAAATCACAGTGCCTAAATTTCATCACCATTCAGTATGTCTGGTGGAGACTTTGAACCTAAAGTAGTTTGTGAACAGAGCTAAATTCAAGAAATTGCAATTGAACAATACTTTCTAAAATGATGATAATAATAATAAAATCTGTATGGGCAATAAAGTATATTTTAAAAATGTGATTACACACTAAGAAAACAGAATATTAACACTAGTCTAAGAGCAACGGGATAAAAATTGAGTAAAAAAAAATGACAGAAAGTTGTCTAAAATAAGCAAGCAGATAAACTTAACTTTGGGAAGATTTCATTTAAAATTTAAAATATTGGGCGCCTGGGTGGCTCAGTTGATTAAGCCACTGCCTTTGGCTCAGGGCATGTTTCAGTGTCCTGGGATCGGGTCCCAGATCTGGCTGCCAGCTCCACGAGGAGTCTGTTTCTCTCTCTCTCTCTCTCAAATAAATAAAAATTCAAAATATTTGGAGAGATATTAAAGCAAAGAAGATAAAGCTTATACTTTAGATACTTAAGTTTTGCATGAACTTTGTTTGAAACACATAGAAGTAAAATATAAAATGCAAAAACAGTATAATGCTTGTAAAAAGATAAACTGAAGCATATCAAAATTTTTAAGAGTTTATTTGGGCTAAAATTGATTTAAAATTGGGCAGTACCAAAAAGGAAAATGGTCAGGAATGCTCCTCTGACAGGAGCCAGGGAAAGACACTTATTTAGAAAAGGTGCAGAGTTAAAGAAAAACAATTATTTGATTAGCTATCACCCAAAGCCTAGTTGGCTATTTGTGGTTGGTTGTCCTTAGGTTTTGATTTTGTAACCTTGAGACATTTACAGGCTTAAGTTTTGGTTTGCTTACATAGACCACCAAAGCATTTGAGCCACTTCAAACTAATGGTAACTTTGTTTAATTAATTTAATGTACTAAAGACTACAAAACAGATCATAAAGTTAAATTAAGAAAGTATTTATAAAGATAACTTTTTGCATGGTATAATTTTGAATATTTAAGATGAGCACAATGAACAATTTTAAATAAGTATTCGAGAGTTATTATCCACAGATAGT
Source organism: Mustela erminea (assembly GCF_009829155.1). NCBI lineage: Eukaryota > Metazoa > Chordata > Mammalia > Carnivora > Mustelidae > Mustela > Mustela erminea. Next base: position 50,491,736 of record NC_045621.1, read on the forward strand.
TAGGAAAAGGGAGAGATCACTGGGCTCTCACCTCCACGTGGCTCTCAGATGTGAAGTCCAAATGATTGCCAGCAGTGATACAGGTTATTATCGCTTTGGATTGGGTGATTCTCCCAATTATTTTAAGTTTTAAATGGTGACAGTTCTATAGTTCAGACAGTGTTTAAGCATTTTAAAAGTAGTGAATTGACATGTTTTGGGTATTTTTCCTAAATCTTTAAGCAGGTCTTCAAATATTGAGATAGGAGGAGGAAATCGTGCTTTAGTGGGGTGCTGTCTATAGTCTGGAGCACCCCCTCCCAGGTTATCTGATACAGATTCTATGGGAGCTATTTCACAGCCCTGAAACCTCTAGATAACTGATAGCAGTGTGAAGTAATTCTTGTCTATAGATACACTACATCTCCCCTGTAGAGAAGCAATTGACTTTTCTTTCCTCTCTGAGGAACTAAACTAGTTTTGCCTCCATTTGCACACTCCAACATTCCTTGTCTAGAAATGTGCCTGTTCTTTGAATTCTCCTTCGAACTGATTATAACATCTTACCCATTCTTCCATTAATAGGTTAAAGAAAAGCTTTAATATGTGTTCATTTTTATATCTGTATGAAAGTCACAATTTTACTTATTAAAAAAAAAACCAAAACCAAAACCAAACAAAACCGAAACAGGCTTGTCCTTTAACATTAGGAAATAAGCTTCTTTCTACATCCCATTAGCTGAAATAAGTGGCCAGAACATCTATCTCAGTGGCATACCATATCTTCCTGTACTAATTAAACATATTCTCCCCTTGGTGAATATGTTAAAGAAATTTCTGCTCTAATTAGTTTCTCACTAATCAATCATTTTCAGTCTGATTATCTTCTCGGCAGGGTATGCAGGGAAGTAGGATTTACCCAAGTATAATCTCTGTAACTGCATGCTAGCGATTCTGCATTGGGACTGCTTTTCCTTTTGTTCCTGGGCGATGTTATTCTGTGAGGTGTATATAACTGAGTCTCCTGGTGATCTCATAGCTGCAATCTTCCTTTGTTTTTACTCTTACACTTCTGGCACCAAATATATGGGGGCTTGATCCACACCAACCAATTCTCTAATTCTCTGTGGACACCAACTGGGTATCCTTCACTTTAATTGAATTCCGATTCTAACTGCCTGGAGGTAGTACAGACCCCACAGTTGAAAGACTCAGTCCCATGAAACTGCTTCCTCCTACTTCAGACACCAAACACAAGTCCAGGTGTCACATGTGCTTTGATGATATGCATAAATTGAAAGTTTCCATAGTCCCTTGCTCAGGTTTGATAATTTGCTAGAGTGGCTCACAGAACTCAGGAAAACAGTTTACTCACTGGATTGCCTGTTTATTATAAAAGATACAACTCGGGAACAATCAGGGGGAAGGGGTGTGGAGATTCCATGCTCTCTCTGAGCATACTACCCTTCCAGAATCTTGATGTATTCACAAACCTGGATGTTCTAAATAAATCTTAAAATGTATACAAGACACCCCCATCCATTTTACAAACCAATTGGCAAGAGGAAATTAAGGAGCAAGAAAATAGAAATCAATAAAAGAGTAAATTGGTGAACATTAACAATGCAAGTAAAGGTTCAAAGAAATAAGTAATCAGCATGCTCTGGGGTATTAAGGGAGGACTTCTTGGAAGAGGTGACATTTAAGCTGGTATTGAAGGACGAACTGAAATTAGAAATCCGTGTCGGGTAGGGGTGTAATTTAACAAGGGTTTTTAGCCCAGGATCCATGCTTGAGCTTTAGGAAATCCCTGAATTTGTTTCCCAAATTTTGGGCATATTTGTGGTAGTACAGTTTTCTCATGAGTAGGTCCACAATTTTTATCAGCTTCTCAAAGAGCTCTGTGACCACTCAAAAGTAAAGAACCATGACTTAAAAAGAACCAGGGACCTTCAGTCTTGGTCTTGTCCTGGGAAGTGGTTAACCATTACATTTAATGTAATTTCACCACTTTATAATAATGAAATACCAGAAAGCAGTATCTAACATGCAGTGTGATTAAGCATTGATAGATGGAACAAAGGGGCCAAACACATTCCTGCCAGAAGGAACAGGAGAGAAGCCACTTTTCTCCAACTTTCTGTATTATCATCTCTCTTCTAGACACATATAAGGGTCTTTCATTAGCGTTTTCTACTCTGTGTGTGTATGTGTGTGTGTGTGGGTGTGGGTTTTATGTTGGAAAAGTTTCTAGAAAAATAGATAAATCTGATAAAATATGTCAGAATTTTTTCTTCTCAAACTGGAGCATCTAATATTTTATTCCTAAGCATTCTCTGTTTGTCTGTCTGTCTCTCTGTCTCTGTCTCTCTCCTGTTAAACACAAAGGGACATTAAAAAAAAGAAAACAATTCTGGGCAATCTTTACACAAATTATTTCTCTTTATTTCCCATATCTCCTGTCTTGAAGGTAGAAACAACACTTTTCCTTTTCCTTTTTCCTTAGAATTTTGTGCCACATTTAAAAATGTGCTCAATAAGTATAGAACTCTTAACTAAGATGCAATTTCTATTTTAAAAAGGGTGTGAAAAAATAGAAGCCATTACTTAGAACTCTTTACCCAATTACTTTTACTCTATCACAGTTTCTAAGGGTGCCAGCTGTGTTTTCCTTGTGGTAAGTCAGGCAATTTGAGTAAATTAAAGAATGTTTGCAATTGATGTGTACAGAACTGTCCTTGGAAGTGTACATGGTGTTTTCAAGATGATAGACTTTAATATGTGTTTCATCTTTTCAATGTTAGGACTATGAAATTCTGTCTCTTTTCCTTCTCCGTTATGACAAGAAAACTAACAACAATATGAAAATTTATATAATAATATCTGTATTACTTTCTGTAATGCAGGTTTCCATTACAAAGTACCACAACCTGGTGGCTTAAAATAGAAAAAATGTGTTGCCTCAGAGTTCTGAAGGTAGAAGTATGAGATAAAGTATTGGCAGGTTTAGTTTTTGCTGATGGCTATGAAGGAGGATCTGATTCATGCTTCTCTTAGCTTCTGGTGGTTTGCTGATATTCAAAGATAACCTGAGGCGTATTGAAATTTTAGGCATTTTATTTGAGGAGAAGTTGATTCCCCTTGGTTCACACCAAACTGGAAGTACTTAGAAGCACTCTGTGGATGGAAACTGGGGTAAAACTTTTATAAGTGAAAAGGCAGAGGTAAAGTAAGGGAATTATTGATTGTGTACAGCTTATACCCTAGTTGGCTGTTTGTGATTGCTTGTCCTTAGGTTTCGCTTTCATAGCCTTGCGGTAGTGACAGGTTTAGACTTTCGTTTGCTTATGTAGCAACAGCCGCATTGGAGCCCTGTCCGTGTAATGACCTCCTGGCAATCTTGGGCGTTCCTTACCTTGTGGATGCATCACCCCAATCTCTGGCTTCATCCTCACATGATATCCTCCTTGTGTGCGTGTTTGTGTCTAAATCCCCCCTTTTTCTAAGGACAGCGATCAGGGTAGGGATACACCCTACCCCGATACGGCCTCATCTTAACTTATGAACTACATCTGTGATGACCCTAGTTCCAAATAAAATCACATTTGGAGATGCTAGGGGTTAGAACTTTAACACATGAATTTGGGGGGTGCATAAAATTTGTCTTGTAACAAGGTCATTTATTGGGCACCTTCAATGTGACTTGGTCTTAACATAACCCCATAATGACTGCAAGGGGTTAAAATTTTTTTTTTTTTTTAAAGCATTGAACCAGTAGCATGATTATAAAATCTGAGTTTACTGAGCTCATTATTCAGTGTCAGAAAAAGCCCCGTGGGGACGCCTTGGTGGCTCAGTTGGTTAAGTGTCTGTCTTTGACTCAGGTCATGATCCCAGGGTCCTGGGATTGAGTCCCACATCAGGCTCCCTGCACAGAAGGGAGCCTGCTTCTCTCTCTGCCTACAGATCCCCCTGCTTGTGTGCTCTCTCTCTCTCTGAGAAATAAATACATAAAATATTCAAAGAAAGAAAGAAAGGATGGATGGAGGGAGGAAGGAAGGGAGGAAGGAAGGAAGGAATGAAGGAAGGAAGAAGTTAAGAAAGAAAGAAAGGGGCCTAAGTTCAGATAGCTTATCAAACACTAATGGTTTCTGATCATTCCTACACAGATTACTGGTATTGTGAATTATCTGTACATGTTCCAAGATTATTATTCCCTGACATCACAGCTTTTTTTCTTTGGTAACCACAGTGAGAATGTTTCTCCAGACTTCTGTGACCCAGTGAAGACCAGTGGACTGCCCCATTGCTAGGCACTTACTGTGCCATATATAGTCTTCCCAAGACAAAGAACTGTGTCATAATCATGAGAGCAGCTCTGACCAGGCCTGGCTAGGGATGTTAAAGTCAAGGCCTGCTCTGGATACACTTGGGTGAGGTCAGATGGGTGAGACAAGATGTTGGGTACAGCTTGTCCATTTTCTTCTCTTCTGCTTCCATCTCCTGCCAATGCCTTCAATAGTCTATCTGACTTTTGCAAGTTGGAATCAGACATGCAGGAGTATATCTAGAACGTAATATTAAAATAAGAATCAAGTTTATGAAATCAGTTCCCTGTTATTAATTTATTCATTCATACATTCACTCAATAGTCATTGGCAACCTGTGTAAAGTAAAGGTTAAGGCCAAGGGCTTGGGAGTCAGATATATATGAGTTCTAATCAGGATTTTATTTTTAACTAATTATGTGACGTGGAAAAACTTCTTAAATATTTTTGTTTGATATTTTTGTGCCTCAGGTTCCTTATCTGTATATATTTGCAGTAATATAGTATGTATTACATTATATATGCAATACATACTATACTAATGGTATATATACTAATATATACATATATACATATATACACATATATACATAGTATATATACTAATATACATATATACTAATATATATACATATATTACATTATATACACAATACATACTATACTAATGGTATATATACTAATATATACATAATATGTATACATATACATAGGTATACATATATGTATACATATATACACATATACTATACTAATGGTATATATACTAATATATATACATATACATAATATATATACATATAGTATACATATATACTATTTATACATAGATAAATAGTATGTATATATTTATCTTAATATAATGAGGGATTTTATCTTAACACAATACATATTATAATATTAAGATAAAACCCCCAAATCTCAGTAGCTTGAAATGACAAAAGTTTTTTTTTTTTTTTTTTTTGCTTATATCCATCCTTGCTGACTGGGTTCTCTACACTCTATCAGTTGTCCTCTGAATGACAGCGGAGCCAATATTAAGACATTTTCTATGGCTGTGGGAGAGGGGGAAAGAGTTCTGAAGGGTTCTTTTTGCCAGCAGTGCTCTGGCTTGGAAACAATTCTGCTAATAACTCATTGGCCAGGTCTGATCACTGATGCCATTCAACCCCAAGAGGCGAGGTCAGGATTTGAGATCCTACCTCGGAGAACTATAAGACCTGGTGAACAACACAAGGCCTATCACGAATGCCCTCCTATAAGGTAACAAGAAGGATTTCATGAGAATGTTTGTACATATATAGTGCCTGGTACAATGACTGGCAGGTACTCAATAATGATAATAACCATTATTATTCTAGTGCATTATTACTGTAGAGCACCTGCTACATGCCAGGCACTGAACTAGGTATTAGAAAGTCTTAGGCTGTCAGTGAAACTCTACCCTAGGGCAAGGAGTGGGAAAGTTGTTACCAAAGAGGGCTACTTCTGGTTATCTTGAATGAGCAAATTAATCAGTTCATTTTGTGAATTGGTCCCAAGGCAAGTGGGCTAGAGCAGTTTTCAAATATGTCTCATTGAATCCTCACAGCAACCTATAGGGACTGTTTATACCAGTTTAGGGAGAGAGACTCAGAGCCTGAAAGGATTATGTGACCTGCCCAAAGTCATACTGCTAGCAAAGGTCAAAACTGGTGTTCTGGGAACAATACTGGAAAATGCCCTGAGGACTAATACGTTGGCTGATGTTTGGGGGCCTGGGGTTTTTGTGGAATTAATAGGCTTGATAGATATGAATATGAAGAAACTGTTTCAATTGTGGATTTAAGTTGATATTGGTATGAATTGTTTGGTATCACATTTTTTTCAGTGTAGAAATAGGTTAATAGTAATAAGCATTTCAGAGGATCTTTCTGAGGAGTACTGTGATTATAGTTTTAAGCTTTTCAAATAGTACTGTCCACACAGGAAACACTCCAGAATGTTAGCTATCATTAGTTTTCTTTCAAGTGCAATTAATTTAATAGGTAATAGGAATGCAATTGAAGTAGGTGAAAGTAGCTGGTTTTGTCTGTAATCTCGGAGCCTGGATACTGCTTTGTCACTATAGGGAAGTGAGGGCTTTTCCACAAACCCAGACTCATTGAGCATTTAGAACTCTCCCCTGCTTAAAGTCCTAAGCCAGCTGAAGCTATTTGCTCCCATCTGCTGGGTTTAGCCTTGATCTCCTTCAGGGCTCAGCAACAGAATTGTTCTCAGAAGGAGAAATCATAAAGTTGCCCATCCTGTTACTTCCACTTAGTCTAGAGTTAGGGTGAAATCTGGGTATGATAGCAATAAAGCGGGTGTGAGTATAACCTTCTCAGGAGGCAGGCAGTATAGGGTGGTGGTTGAGTCCAGATTCTGTTGGCTCTTTGCTACTCGTATTCATGGACACTAGCTTTGGACGTTGGTTTCTTCAGTGGTGGCATGAGAATGACACTGAGTTGTGTAAAGCACTTTGAATCCAGTCTGGCACAAAATAAGCACTCCCCTGAAGCAGCTGGAATTCTAACGCAGGTGTTTATTGAGCATCTACTATGTGAACCAAGGCCGAGGTTGTCCCTGCTCCCACACAACTCCCACCCACAACTGGCTCCATGTGCAAGGTCTTTCACTATAGTTGAGATGTTGTGCAGCAGGAGAAAGAGAATCTGTGATAATTAAGTCACTTTCTCTTTTCTTTTCCTGCCCAGATTCCACTCTACTCCAGAGGACTCCCTGCTAACAATTGTTTATATTTCTCATCTTTTTCTCTACTTTTACAAACATGTAAATGTATGTATGCATATGTGTATAAGTATGCATATATATGCATATATATGGTATTTATTGATACATATATATATATACACACATACTTATATATAAATATTTCATCACTCCCTATCAACATTTAGGTTTTTTATAAAAAATTCTTTTCTTATAAACAGTGCTGCAATGAACATTTCTTTAGTGCACATGAGAACATTTATTTAGATTAGAATCTTAGAAGAGGAATTGTTGGGTCAAAGGGTTTATTCACTTAGAAAGTTATGTAGATGCTAATAATTATCTTTCAAAAGTGCTTCACCAAATTTTACCTCTATTAACAGTATGTAATAATGCATGTTTCCCTGTATCCTCTCCACAACTTTCTGTTATCAAAGTTTTAAATGTTTATTAATCTAAGAAAAATGAATATGATTTCTATGGCTGCTTTGGTATGTATTTCCTTGAACACTCATGAAACAGAAAATGATTTCTTCTGTTTATTGAATACTTGTACTTTTTTTGTGAATGGATTACTCATATATTTTGCTCATTTTTCTGTCGAATTGTTGATATTTTTCTTATTGACCATAAGAGCTCTTTAAATATTGTAACAGCAATCATTTGTTATATATGTTACAAGTATTTTTATAAGTCTCTTGTTTCTCTTTAATATTACATATGGTATCTTTTACTAATACAGAATTTAAAATTTTACTAATTTAGTTTGATCAATCTTTTCTTTTGGGGCCTCTGAAATTTGTATGTAAATTAGGAACATCATACAGATACAAATAAAAATAATCCTTGGTGTTTTATTCTATTAATTTCCTTTTTAGGCCAGGTGGAATTAATTTTTACATAGGATCTGAGGTAAGAATCTAATTTTATCTTTTCCTAATGGAATAGCCAGTTGTTTCAAATCCAGTTATTGATTCGCAGATTCTACCATAGTAATACACACATGATTTTCTAGAGAGTTTTTTAATTGTATTATTCCATTGGCATTGGTACACTGTTTTAATCACCATAGCTTCACTGTATGCCTTAATAGTGTTAGGACCAATACACCCCTTCATTCCTCTTTTTCAGAGTCTTTTTGGCTACACTTATATCAACTATGAACTTTGGAATTTGATTTTTATGTCCTACCAACTATTCTATTGGGATTGCCCCAAATATATTTATGAACTGCAGAAGAATTGACTTCTTTATACTGTTGAATTTTTCACACTCAGGTACATGCTATGTCTTTTGTTTATTTAGGTTTACTTTTCTAAAGTAAACCTGAAGTTTTATAAAGTTTATAAAAGTTTTATAGTTTTCTTTCTGTAGTTTTTACATATTTCATTTTTAAAAAAAATTCAGCTTTGAGGTATAGTTTTCAAATGGAATTGTAAAATATTTGAAGTATGCACAGTGGTGATTTGATATATGTATACATTGTGAAAGGGTTCTCCTCATCTAGTTAATTCACATATCCATCACATCACATATTTGCTTATTTCTTTTTATTTTTTAACATATAATGTGTTATTTGCTTCAGGGGTACAGGTCCATGAATCATCAGTCTTACACATTTCATAGCATTTACCATAGCACACACCCTCCTCAATGTCCATAACCCAGACATGCTATCTCTCCCCCGCCCCCAACCCCAACAGCAACCCTCAGTTTGTTTCCTGAGATTAAGAGTCTCTCATGGTTTGTTTTCCTCCCTGGTCCCATTTTGTTTCATTCCCCCCCCCATTACTCCCCCCCACCTCTCAAATTCCTCATATCAGAGAGATCATATGATAATCATCTTTCTCTGATTGACTTATTTTGCTTATCCTAATACCCTCTAGTTCTATCCACATCATTGCAAATGGCAAGATTTCATTTCTTCTGATGGCTGCATAATATTCCATTGTATATATATACCTCATCTTCTTCATCCATTCATCTGTTGATGGACATCTAGATTCTTTCCATGGTTTGGCTATTGTGGACATTGATGCTATAAATATTCAGGTGCACATGCCCCTTTGGATCACTACCTTTGTCGTAGTGATGTAGTAGTGTGATTGCTGGGTCTAGGGTAGCTCTATTTTCAACTTTTTGAGGAACCCCTATACTGTTTTCTGGAGTGACTGTACCAGCTTTCATTCCCACCAGCAATGTAGGAGGGTTCCCTTTCTCTGCATCCTTGCCAACATCTGTTGTTTCCTGACTTGTTAATTTTAGACATTCTGACTAGTGTGAGGTGGTATCTCACTGTGGTTTTGATTTATAGTTCCCTGATGCCAAGTGATGTTGAACACTTTTTCATGTGTCCATTGGCCATTTGGATATCTTCTTTGGAGAAATGTCTGTTCATGTCTTCTGTCCATTTCCTGATTGGATTATTTGTTCTTTGGGTGTTGAGTTTGATAAGTCCTTTATAGATTTTGAATACTATCCCTTTATCTGATATGTCATTTGCAAATATCTTCATCCATTCTGTGGGTTGTCCTTTGGTTTTGTTGACCATTTCCTTTGCTGTGCAAAAGCTTTTGATCTTAATGAAATCCCAATAGTTCATGTTTGCCCTTGCTTCCCTTGCCTTTGGTGATGTTTCTAGGAAGATGTTGCTGTGGCTGAGGTCAAAGAGGTTTCTGCCTGTGTTCTCCTCAAGGATTTTGATGGATTCCTATATCACATTTAGGTCTTTCATTCATTTTGAGTCTATTTTTGTGTGTGGTGTAAGGAAATGGTCCAGTTTCATTCTTCTGTATGTGGCTGTCCAGTTTTCCCAACACTATCTGTTGAAGAGACTGTCTTTTTTCCACTGGATGTTCTTTTCTTCTGACTTCTGACTTTTGACTTTGTCGAAGAATAGTTGATGATAGAGTTGAGGGTACATTTCTGGGCTCTCTGTTATGTTCCATGTGTTCATTTTTGTACCAGTATCATACTGTCTTGATGATGACAGCTTTGTAATAGAGCTTGAAGTCTGGAATTGTGACAATGCCAACTTTGGTTTTCTTTGTCAACATTCCCCTGGCTATCCAGGGTATTTTCTGGTTCCAAATAAATTTTAGGATTATTTTTTCCATTGGATGGTATTTTGATAGGATTGCATTAAATCCCTAGATTAGATTGTTTTAGGAAACATAGCCATTTTCACACTATTTGTTCTTCCAATGCATGAGCATGGAACATTTTTCAATTTCTTTGTGTCTTCCTCCATTTCTTTCATGAGTACTTTATAGTTTTCTGAGTACAGATTCTTTGCCTCTTCAGTTAGGTTTATTCCTAGGTGTCTTGTGGTTTGGGGTGCAACTGTAAATGGGATTGATGCCTTAATTTCTCTTTCTTCTGTCTTGCTGTTGGTGTACAGAAATGCAACTGATTTCTGTGCATTGATTTTATATCCTGACACTTTACTGAATTCCTGTATGAGCATTAGCAGTTTTAAAATGGAGTCTCTTGGGTTTTCCACATAAAGTATCATATCATCTGAAAAGATTGAGAGTTTGACTTCTTTGCTGAATCAGATGCCTTTTATTTCTTTTTGTTGTCTAATTGCTGAGGATAGGACTTCTGGTACTATGTTGAATAGCAGTGGTGATAGTGGACATCCCTGCCATGTTCCTGAGCTTAGGGGAAAAGCTCTCAGTTTTTCCCCATTGAGAATGATATTCGCTGTGGGTTTTTCATAGATGGCTTTGATGATTGATTGCATTCCAAAACTGTGAAGAGTTTTGATCAAGAAAGTTTGCTGTACTTTGTCAAATGCTTTTTTTGCATCTGTTGAAAGGATCATATGGTTCTTGTGCTTTCTTTTGTTAATGTATTGTATCACATTGATTGATTTGCAGATGTTGAACCAAACTTGCAGCCCAGGAATAAATCCTACTTGGTTATGGTGAACAATCTTTTTAATGTACTGTGGCATCCTACGGGCTAGTATTTTGGTGAGAATTTTTGCATCTGTGTTCATCAAGGATATTGGTCTGTAATTCTCCTTTTTTTTTTTTAAAGGTTTTATTTATTCATTTGATACAGAGAGATACAGAGAAAGAGCTTGAGCAGGAGAAGAGGCAGAGGGAGAGGGAGAAGCAGACTCCTTGCTGAACTGGGAGCCCAACACGGAACTTAATCCCAGGATCTGGAGATCATGACCTGAGCCAAGGCAGATGGCCAAACATCTGAGCCACCCAGGTGCCCCTGTAATTCTCCTTTTTGATGGGGCCTTTGTCTGGTTTGGGGATCAAGGTAATGCTGGCCTCATAAATACGTTTGAAAGTTTTCCTTCCATTTCTATTTTTTGGAACAGTTTCAGGAGAAGAGGTATTAATTCTTCTTTAAATGTTTTCTAGAATTCCCCTTGGAAGCTGTCTGACCCTGGGCTCTTGTTTCTTGGGGGATTTTTAATGACTGCTTCAATCTCCTTACTTGTTATGGGTCTGTACAGGTTTTCTATTTCTCCCTGGTTCAGTTTTGGTAGTTTATATGTCTCTACGAATGCATCCATTTCTTCCAGATTGTCCAGTTTGCTGGTGTATAGTTGTTCTTATTATGTTCTTATAATTGTTTGTACTTAATTTGGTGTTGGTTGTGATATCTCCTCTTTCGTTCATAATTTTATTTATTTGGGTCCTTTTTCTTTTCTTTTTGATAAGTCTGGCCAGGGGTTTATCAATCTTATTGGTTCTTTCAAAGAACCAGTTCCTAATTTCATTGATTTGTCCTATTGTTCTTTTGGTTTCTATTTCATTAATTTTTCCTCTGATCTTCATTATTTCTCTTCTCCTGCTGGGTTTAGGCTTTCTTTGCAGTTCTTTCTCCAGCTCCTTTAGGTATAGGGTTAGGCTGTGTACTTGAGACCTTTCTTGTTTCTTGAGAAAGACTTGTATTGCTATATACTTTCTTCTCAGGACTGCATTTGCTGTGTCCCAAAGATTTTGAACAATAATATTTCCTTCTATTTTCAATGGCAGCCTAGCTGGATAGAGTATTCTTTGCTGCTTATTTTTCTTATTTAGTGCTCTGAATATATCATGCCAGTCCTTTCTGGCCTGCCAGATATCTATGGATAGGTCTGCTGCCAATCTAATATTTCTACTGTTGTATATACAAACCTCTTATCCCAAGCTGCTTTCAGGATTTTCTCTTTGTCACTAAGACTTGCAAATTTTACTGTTTTTATTAATTTTGAGGGGGTTCTCTGTGCTTCCTAGATTTTGGTGCTTGTTCCCTTCACCAAATTAGGGAAATTCTCTGCTATAATTTGCTCCAATATACTTTCTGCCCCTTTCTGTCTTTCTTCTTCTTCTGGGATCCCAGTTATTCTAATACTGTTTAATTTTATGGTATCACTTATCTCCTGAATTCTCCCCTCATGGTCTGGTAGTTGTTTGTCTCTCTTTTTCTCAGCTTCTTTATTCTCCATCATTTGGTCTTCTATATCACTAATTCTCTCTTCTGCCTCATTTATCTTAGCAGTTAAAGCCTCTCTTTTTATTGCACCTTTTAATAGCTTTTTTGATTTCAACTTGGTTAGATTTTAGTTCTTTTATATCTCCACAAAGGGCTTTTATTTCTCCAGAAAAGGATTCTCTAGTATCTTCCATGCTTTTTTCAAGTCCAGCTAGCACCTTGATGATTGTCATTCTGAACTCTAGTTCTGACATACTACTAATGTCCATACTACTATTGATTAGATCCCTAGACATTGGTACTGCCTCTTGTTCTTTTTTTTTTTTTTTTTTTTTTGAGGTGAGTTTTTCCACCTTGTCCTTTTACCCAGATAAGAATAGATGAATGAGAGAACAAAATACTAAAAGGGTAGCAATGGCTCCAGAAAAATATACACAAAACAAATTGGAAGAGACCCAAAATGAGGGGCAGAAGAAAGGAGAAAGAAAAGAATAGAAAAAAATATATGTATGTTAGACTGAATAGAATAGAACCACACACTATTTTGGTCTATTAGAAGAAACTGCCTCTCCAAATTTTAAAGAATGAGAAACTTATATATATACAAAAATAAGGGTAAACATGATGAAGTGATGGAATATGACTGTAAATATGAAAATTAAAAAAGGTCTAAAAAAGGAATTGAAGAAAATTGAAAAAAAAAGAGTAAAAAATGTCATCAGAATGGAGACTGGAGCAAAACCACACACTAGATTTAGGGTATATTTTGATCTGTTAGAAGAAACTATATCCAAAATTTTTTTTTTTAATTTTTTATTTTTTATAAACATATGTTTTTATCCCCAGGGGTACAGGTCTGTGAATCACCAGGTTTACACACTTCACAGCACTCACCAAAGCACATACCCTCCCCAATGTCCATAATCCCACCCCCTTCTCCCAAACCCCCTCCCCCCAGCAACCCTCAGTTTGTTTTGTGAGATTAAGAGTCACTTATGGTTTGTCTTCCTCCCAATCCCATCTTGTTTCATTGATTCTTCCCCTACCCACTTAAGCCCCCATGTTGCATCACCACTTCCTCATATCAGGGAGATCATATGATAGTTGTCTTTCTCTGCTTGACTTATTTCGCTAAGCATGATACGCTCTAGTTCCATCCATGTTGTCGCAAATGGCAAGATTTCATTTCTTTTGATGGCTGCATAGTATTCCATTGTGTATATATACCACATCTTCTTGATCCATTCATCTGTTGATGGACATCTAGGTTCTTTCCATAGTTTGGCTATTGTGGACATTGCTGCTATAAACATTCGGGTGCACGTGCCCCTTTGGATCACTACGTTTGTATCTTTAGGGTAAATACCCAGTAGTGCAATTGCTGGGTCATAGGGCAGTTCTATTTTCAACATTTTGAGGAACCTCCATGCTGTTTTCCAGAGTGGCTGCACCAGCTTGCATTCCCACCAACAGTGTAGGAGGGTTCCCCTTTCTCCGCATCCTCGCCAGCATCTGTCATTTCCTGACTTGTTTATTTTAGCCATTCTGACGGGTGTGAGGTGATATCTCATTGTGGTTTTGATTTATATTTCCCTGATGCCGAGTGATATGGAGCACTTTTTCATGTGTCTGTTGGCCATCTGGATGTCTTCTTTGCAGAAATGTCTGTTCACGTCCTCTGCCCATTTCTTGATTGGATTATTTGTTCTTTGGGTGTTGAGTTTGCTAAGTTCTTTATAGATTTTAGACACTAGTCCTTTATCTGATATGTCGTTTGCAAATATCTTCTCCCATTCTGTCGGTTGTCTTTTGATATGTATATAAAAAATAAGATCAAATACAATGAAGGGATGGAATATGACTATAACAATGAAAATAAAAAGATTTTTAAAAAGGTATTGATAAGGTAAAATAGTTAAAAATATTAAAATAGGAAAGATGAAAAATTAAAAAAAATAGACTAAGAAGAAAATAAAATTTAAAAAATTTAACTCTGAAAGACTAAAGAATCATGGGGGAAAAGCCATGAATTCAATGTGCTGTATTCCTGTACCTCTGAAGTGTTGAAGTTCTCATTAATATGTGAACGTGGTCTTGGTTGGATGTTCTCATTGATCTTCTGGGGGAGGGGCATGTTCTACTGATTCTCAAATGTCTTTGCCAGAGATAGAATTGCATGGCCCTTGCCAGGGGCCAGGCTAAGTGTCCTGGTTTGGAGAGTGAATCTGCTCAGGTTCACTCTCGGGAGCTTTTGTTCTCTTGATGCTTTCCATACAGCTTTGGAGGAGGAGAATAAAGATGGTGGCCTCCAAATATCTGGCCCCTGAGGAGGCGAGAGCTTGGGGTCCCACTCCTCAATCTGCTCTCAGAGAAAAGCAGTCAATTCCTCCCATCTCCCTGGTAGCTGGCTACACTCTGAGCTCACCCAGCCTGTGACCAAGCATTTTTATCTCTGGCACACAGAACTGTTTGGAGTCTCCAAACCCAGAAGATTCCTGCAACATGCTCCTGTGCCATTTCTCCCAGAGCAGGAAGGAGGGTGTCTCCCCGGATCTGCTGCTTGTGGGGTCCCTGCTTGAGGACCAGTGGCCTGATTGTGCCTCAGATCACAGTTTAAGGTAACCCTGAGCTGAGAGCCCCCTCCTTGGCTCCATCTCTGCAGCCGGCTTCCCCACTCCAATACCTGGGAGCTCTGCCACACTCAGATACCCTGGGTCCTGAGACTACGTGAGGGGTGCCCCCACTTAGTCTCTGGTGCCACATCCCCCAGTGGAGCAGACTTCTAAAAATTCTGATTTTGTGCTCTGTTGATCTACCACTTGCAGGGAGCCAGCCACTACCCCCACAGTCTCTCTTCCCATATATTGCCTCAGATTCACTTCTCCACATGTCCTACCTTCCAGAAAGTCACTGATTTTCTGTTCCTAGAATTGCTGCTCTTCTCTTCAATCTCCTATTGAGTTTGTAGTTGTTCAGAATGGTTTGACAACTATCCAGCTGAACTCCTGGAACCTGGTGATATCTAAGTCTTCTACTCCTCTGCTGTCTTGCTCAGATGTCTGATTTTTTTTTAAACAACCGATAATCAATTTATTAAGAAGGTTAATATAAGTGTCTGCAGTGGTTACTTCAACCTCAACTCCTGGCTCAATACTGATGGAAGTCATCTGCTTAACAATCTCAGAAGGACTGTGCAAACCAATCAGTCACTAGTGGATCCTCATCTGAAAATGATCCCAAGTCTTAGAACCTTCACCACAAGGAGCTTTTCTTGTAGTGATTCTCACAGTCTTGGCAGGCATCCAAAGTGGTCCTTTCACTATAAGATTCTTTTCCCTTGTGCCTCTGATCAAGTCAGCACATATGTTTTCCAACGATTTTCTAATGCGGCTAGTGAGAGAAACTCTAATTCAGTGAATTACCACCTCTGGTTCCACAGGTGTCTTCCCAGTGTCTTTAAAAATCATGGATGAGGCATAGATTCCTGACTGACTTGTTCCTTGGTGAGAGCAGAGTGGTGAGAGCAAAGAGTGAACCGTGAGTCAGGAGCAGGAGCTGCAACTGTGTCTTCCTCAAAGAGAAACTAATTTGATTCTTGGTATGTAAATTTGAGGTCTGCTAACTTGGCTAGAAGAGCTCAGCTTTCCTAGTACACAAACTTTGATTTGACTATATCTGTGCTACCTACTATATATGTAGCATTGATAATTAACCATTTAATATTAGTTTCTTTGTTTTTTGAATTTAAATTTTTTTTTTTTTAAGAGCAAGAGTGTGTGAGTGCAGGAGGGGTCGAGGGGGAGGGAGAGAAAGAATCTCAAGGAGGTTCCATACCCAGCATTGAGCCCAATCTGGGGCTCAATCTCACAACACCCTGAGATCATGACCTGAGCCAAAGACAACAATTGGATTCTTAACTGATTGAGCCCCACAGGCACCCTAAGATTACTTTCTTATATATTAATAATAATATTAAGAATAAATGAGATTAAATATGCATATCGAGGGCTTAGCACAATGACTAAAACAGTCAGTAATCAAACAATGTGTTTATCATTACTGAGTGAAAAGACTTGGATATCCCCCCTAAGTAGTGTGTTACTTTGGACAACTTATGTACCTTCCTCAACTTAACATAGGGTTATGTCCCAATAAACCCACATAAGTTGAAAATGTAAGTTATCATGAATACCATAAGAAAATGCATTTAATACTCTTAACAAACTGAACATCATAGCTTAGCCTGGCTTACCTTAAATGTGCTCAGAACACTTTATGTTAGCCTACAGTTGGGCTAAATCATCTAACACAAAGCCTATTTTAAAATAAAGCATTTAAAGTCTTATGTAAGTTATTAAATGCTGTACTGAAAGTGCAAAACAGAATGGTTGTTTGGGTACAACATGGTTATAATATAGTATAATAAATATCTATCCATTGTTCACCCTCATGATCACAGGCTCACTGGGAGCCCTGGCTCACCCTGTTGCCCAGCACCAGGAGAGAGTACCATACTGCATATTAGCACTGGCTGGGAAGAGATCAACATTCAACATTTAAAGTACAGTTTCTACCAAAGACTATCATTTTCACAGCATTGTCGAATTGAAAAATTGTAAGTCAAAACAATCATAAGTTAGGGACCATCTGTAATTCCTTTATGCCAATATTTACATTTATGTTTTATTTATCTTTATTACTTTGTGATATTTTTATCTCTTAATCTTTAAACAATTTTGTATGGTAAGTATTGCCCATTGCTAAAGGGAGAAACTCAGATGGATTGTTGCCGTGCCCCAGATCATGGGGTTAGTCCATAGCGGATGTGGATTTGAACACAAGTTCTCTGATGCTAGATCCTGATTCTTTTGTCTTTCTGTAACAGTGATCCTTAAATGAAGGGGTTAAACATATAATCTGTATGGTCCCTTCTGTCACTAACATGTTGGCATCAAATGTTTTACTCTACGGGATTGGGTGCCCCGGGTGAAAATTAGGTCTGAAGTGGTCAAAACAACTACAACAAATGAAGAAGTACAATACTTGGCAAATGGCAAAAAATTCAGGCTGAGAGAGGACAGTTGTTGGGTTGGTGAGACCCCTTGTGAGGTGCCCAGTTACCTTCAAATATGGAATTAAAGCCCAAACTTCAGCCACCTATTTGAATCTGCCTTCCCAACCCCCACTGCCACCACTCCCCAACAGAATAGACATTCAAAGGGAGAGAGCTGGGAAGGGACTGAGTCAACAGGTGAGACCAAGAGTAGGTTCAGATCCACTTTCTGAACAGTGGTTTTGAGAGGTATGACATCTCACTTGTCCCATGGTGCCTCCCTCTGTGGGCACAGCCACCAGAAAGCTGGGAATGGAATGAACACAGTCTGCCAAGTTGGAATGTCTGCCCTTGAATTTTGGGACTGTGGGTCTGTGCAAGTGTAACAGGATGTGGAATGGGGCTTTTCTTGATCTCTCAGATCCTTTTGCATCCAAGTTTTATTTTCCAGCAGTCTTGGAGAGTATCAAAAAGTTGTGAGTAATCCCAGAATTTACAGAAAGAGCAGGAGCTGTGAAAATGCTGGCTAAAAACTGGGATGTCCAAGGTCAATGACAAAAGATGGAAAGTACAGCATATTCCCCAAAGAGTGTCAGCAGTTAGGGCCAGTTTCTTGCCTGCTGGGCTCACAACCAGGGGACAGTGTAGAATTAGCAGTACCACTAGCCATCTGCCTTCCTCACATCTCCCATCTTAAAGTCAAAAAGAGGATGAGGGAGATGGAGGGCATGTCCTTTTACAACATTCAGTAAGAGTGGCTTATTTTCCCTTCTTGGGAGGCAATGATCTCTCCTCTGCAAAGACAAGGGATGGTATGTCCCAAAGAGTCACTTATATTTGGTGGGGGTATCCTCCAAGCAGAGAGTCTGGCATTTTGTTATCCACAGAATGGTTAACAAGCTGTAGAAACTGCAGGCAGAACTTGAATGTCTTCAGAGTTGTACAAAGAGAGAACTCTTAGAATTCGCTTATATTATATGGTGATTATGAAGTTTTGCCCAAACTGGGACACTTTTGAGGGTGGAAGGAGGCACTCTATAATTTCTGGACAACAGGTGTATAAACTTCCCAGGTCAACCAGAATGTCTAATTATTCTATAATCACAGAAAGCTTGATATATACATATTAATTAGTTTTAATCTACTAACTCTGTGGGTGTTTGGTTAATATTTAAGTCCCCCTAATTGGGCGTGCACAATTTGAAAGTGGTTAGTTAACATCTGATGATTAAGGAATCAGAAATCCTCTCTCTTAAGGCATGCTGGCTTCAGTTATCTTTGTTAATTAGCAAATGAATATTAGAAACTTTTCATTAGTGAAATTAGTGGTGCTCAAGATGTGTGACTAGACTGGCAATATTGTACAGCCATTTTCCCCTTGTATGAACAGGCTATAAGTACTCAGGGAATTCAGAAGCTGATGCTATTTGGAACAACCCCCTACATGTAGGATTCCCAGGAAATCAGGAGATGGTGTTCAGTTTCTTAAAGGAAGGTTTTGTTACCTGACTTTGACCAGTTGGCTAACTGAACATCATTGTATTTGCTTCAAGAGAACCTTTCATGCATGGTTGGATGGAAAGCTAGGATTTTATTAAGCCTACGGTATAGGTGGGTAAGACTGTTTAATAGCTTTCCGCATACTTGCCAGTATGGGTAGCAAATTTATCATAGTATGGCATGTGGTACCAAAGTTGAGGGGAAGGACACAGTCCTTACCTATATCTAACTGCAGGAACCATAGATATCTTCCAAGAAGATCCAAATTGGCTAAGACCAATGTGCACCACTTGTCATTTTTAGCCTCTCCCCCACTGTGGAAGAGTGGTAGTGCTTGACATTAATCCTTGGAGATTTGAGATATGAACCTAGAGACTAGTGCCTACTGAGATCTGGAGATTTCTGATATAGGGAGGCCAAGGGAGTAAGTATCCTTCTACAAATAACCAGAAGACATACTGTAGTGTGTCTAAGAAGGGGAGGGGCTGTGGTAGCCCAGAATGTCCACTTTCTCAAAGTCCTTGGAGGCAGTGGAAGAGGACTTCAATGAAGGAAACTTGAGATTACAAGAAAAGCAGGAGCTCTAGGCTGTGGGCTAGAGAAGGGATTAATCCATTATGGAGGGGGCCAGAGTGAAGTTTTACATTAGTCCAAGAAAAAACACACACAGTCTTTATGCAGCAACCACCACATCAGCTAAGGCCTACAGCACCACCCAGCAGAACAAGAGCAAGGTTGGGAACCTCTCCCTAAACTGACAGGTAGTCTTCCATGACCTCAGCCTCCTCAACCTTCCTCCCTGTCCCACACCATGGGTTCTGGGACCTACAAGAGGGAGGGGAAATATATGTTCAGAGCCTATTTCCCCCCTACTCCAAGCTCTCAGAAACAGAGAAATGGGTTTTGTAGGCCAACCAGTGGTTTCATGCTGTATCAAGAGAAGAAAATTGATCAAATTCCAATTATTCATCTACATTATTACTTTAAATTTGTTCTAGAAAAAGTCTTCCCTCATTCTTCCTGTATGTATGGTTTTAATTAGTAGCTTCAACGAGACTGCTACTATCCATTAAGGGAAATCTGTGGGAGTGTGTGTGTGTGCATCTGTGTTTGGCATGGTTTTAATATACACCAGATTTTGTAGTGGTGCAACTACTGTACAAATCAAAAGAAGTAAGGGCTTCTGATGGTCTACTGATATCAGCCTGCATTTATTGCAATCACTTCTAGTGATTCCATCATATGTGCCAGCATCTTACTCTCTCCTTATGTGTCCTTGTGTAGTCAAGGCTGAGTGGTTGTACATTCAGATAACTATTATATTATTGTTTCTTTTAAAATTATGGTTGTCAGGTTTAGCTAATACAAACATAGACAGACCAGTCAAATTTCAGATAAACAATGGATTATTTTTTTGTGTGTCAGTGTGTCCTAAATATTGCTCCTCTCCTTATCTGGCAACCCTATTTATAGGACTTTTAGGGAACGTTCTTGAATTGCTTAAAATGTGTATATATAGGAAATTCCCAGTAATTTTATTTCTGGAGATATTATCCAATAGTTATCACAAGAAGGGGCTTGATAGGATTTAAAACCATTGGTTTCATGCAAAACATGTAGCAAGGGAGGAACTACCCATCATCTACAAGCATACTCCTTGGACAGAGCGTCTTACACTTACCACCCCTATTCCTACTCATTCAAATCATTAAATAAGCATTATTTCAATTAAAAAAAAAATCTTCCTTGGGAAGAATCGTGCTGCTAAGAGACAGGTTTTCTTTATTGGTTACATCTAAATCCAGGTTAAATCAAAGTACGTGTTCTATGTATGGAGAGGAAGGTATATACAGCATTGATGACCTAAAACACCTCAAATGCCATAAAATTTCTAGTGTTGTTATTAATAAACAAATTTTCTCTCCTCAAACCTAATAGTCATTCGTATTGCTTCCCAGACACTAAGATATTTTTTAAAAATATCTTTTAAAATAGAAGTCTAATTGTGTAATCTTAACTCCTGCAACTTTATATTTGATTAAAATATTGCTACCAAAATGGATAAAATAATATTTTAAGATAGTATGCCTTACTGAGTACAATCAAAGATTGAATTATGGATTTTTGATTAGATTCTGGGAAAATATGAAGACTATAAGCATCAGAATGCCTCCAGCCAAGCTTTATAAGGTCAGGATGAATCATCAAGTAATTTACAAAGGACAGAGATATTTTATGGTTCAGAAAGCTGCAGAAGAATAAATAAGTAAGAATTAAATAATAATCCTTAGGAGAAGGACAGGTTTATCTGGTTTATTCTGATGCATCTGAAGTTGCTGGAGCCAGGAATGTCTTCCAGCCCTGCATCAGAACACATCATTCCCCTGCTTAAAACTCCTCAGGGACTTAGCATTGAACTCAGTATCAAGTTCAGAATTTTCTACAAGCTCCTGCTTGACCTGTTTCCTGTTTGTTTCTCCAGCCTCATCTCACACATCTACTCTAGCTCTACTGGACTCGGTTCACTCAAGTCTTTTTCCTTAGCATTCTGTCATAAGGTGTTTCAACATAGTGTTCCCTCCCTCGGAAATCTCCTTACCTCTCACCCTTTGCCGGGCTAACTGTTGCTTAGGTCTCAATTTAAATGTGTTTTCCCAGGGAAGCTTCCCACTTTCCCTAGACTAACTTTAAGATCCTCATTATAATCTTCATAACACCTCATTTAATCCATTTGAGGTTATTTAATTTAATGAATGTAATTATTTTTATGAATTGGCTTAGATCAGTGTGCAGCACCTGTCCTGTTCAGTTTCATCTCTACTATGGAGAGGAGGGAGATGCTTGATGTTAGTCTCTTGAGATTTGTTGGAATCCCAGATCCTTAAATATATCTGTCTACTCTACTAGACTATTAGGTCTGGGATTTTAGCTGTCTTCTTTACCATCATCTTTTTTTTTTTTTAAGATTTTATTTTATTTTTTAAAAAAGATTTTACTTATTTGACAGAGGGAGAGAGATCACACGTAGACAGAGAGGCAGGCAGAGAGAGAGGAGGGGGAAAGCAGGCTCCCCGCTGACCAGGGAGCTGGATGCAGGGTTCCATCCCAGGACCCTGAGATCATGATGTGAGCCAAAGGCAGAGGCTCCACCCACTGAGCAGCCCAGGTACCCCATTAAGATTTTATTTTTTAAGTAATCTCTACACCCAAGGTGGGGCTTGAATTTACAACCCCGAGATCGAGTCTCATGCTCTACCAATTTAGCCAGACAGGTGTCCCCCATCATCTATTGGCTGACAAGAAAAGTGCTTAATATATGAGTTCTAACTAATATAGTAGTATTGTTAACAGTGTCATCTTTGTGATTTAAAATTTAAAGAAATATATTTGTATATAGTTTAGAAATGTAGCGTTCATATTTCTTTAGTATGCTTGGCATTACACCAAGATATATATTTTAAAAGATTGATTCATTTACTTAATAAATATTAATTCAGTTCTTAACATGTGTAGGGCACAATGCCAGGTGCTGGGGAGATAAAAAACAAATCTCCTCAGGTGCTGGGGAGATAAAAAACAAAGCAGGAGATAAAAAACAAAAACATGATTCCTGATGTAAAGGAATTTTGACAGAAATCAAACAGAGATGTATGCATTTCATTATTTAATTGTAATGCTGCTGAACATTATGAGGTAAAGATTATGATGGTAAAAGAGACTGTGACCAGGAGCTGCTCTAGACCAAATGTGTCCCCCCAGATTTATATATTGAAACTTAAGGATGCCCAGTGTGATGGTATTTGGAGGCAGGGCCTTTGGACTTCCCTCATAAAGAGACCCCAGAGAGCTCCCTTGCTCCTTCCACCATGTGAAGTTACAAGGAAGCGGGCTCTCATCAGATACCAAGGCTGCTGGCTCCTCAGTCTTAAGACTTCCCAGCGTTCAGAACTATGAGGAATAAGTTTCTGCTGTTTACAAACCATCTAGAGTACTTGCTGGTATTTTTGTTATAGCAGTCCACACAGCCCAAGATGGTGGTCTTACCCAAGCTGAGAGCTTGGACAAGCTCCTGTGAGGAAGTGTCATTTAACTGTGATTTGCAGCAGTGGGCTGGGAGTTGTTGGGTGAAGTACCTTAGAGAAGAAGGAAGGGGGATATGAGGAGGTTTTCAGAAGAGAAATAGGATGGCCTTGCTGGAGGTAGACCCAGGTGTCAACTGTTTTACAAGCTCTCCGGGTCATTCTGATGTAGTGCAGGGGTATGAACCACTGGCCTGGAGCCTTTCTACTCAAAATGTGGTCCTCGTCCGTGGCATCAGCACCACCAGGAACTCTTGGGTCCTTTCCTCAGATTCATTCAGAATCTGCAAAACTGAAATCCCCAGATGATTCATTTGTATATTACAGTTGGACAAGCACCGGCTAGAGGAACTAAAAGAAAAGTGCGCTGAAGACAGGGCCCAGAGAATAAGGGGAAGGGTGACTGGATGAGGCTGGCGGAGTAAGAAGAGCTCAGCTCATGTAGGGCTAAGAACAGTATCTCTGAGGAGGGCTGATGCTCCTTACTGAGTGTGAAGAGGCAGCTCAATGGAGTCAGAAACAAAATAGTAGTCTTTCCTCTCCTTCTTTCCATCCTTGCTCCCTCCCATCATCTATTTTTAGATCCAAAATGATAGGAAAATAGTATCCACCATATTTTGATAATTCCATAGAGGGAGAATGCAACTGGTTTTGGTAAGCTGGAGCCAAAGAAGTTGAATGTTCTACAATGTGCATCAAAACCTCATACAACAAAGAGTTGCACATGTTCTCCATGGCCCTTGTTTTTTTATTACAATGGTGGATACATATCATTATACATTTGTCCAAACTCACAGCATTTACAACACCAAGTGTGAACCCTAGTGTAAACTATGAACTTTGGGTGATTTTGATGTGTCAGTGTAGGTTGATCAATTATAACAAATGTCCCACTGTGGTGTGGAATGCTGATAAAGAAGGAGGCTGTACATGTATGGGGGTAGAGAGTATATGGAAAATTTATATACCTTCCTCTCAATTTTGCTGTGAACCTAAAACTGCTCTAAAAATCCATTAAAAAATAAGAAAATATAGTATTTAATATGACAGCACTCCTTCCTCAGTCCTGTCCATGCTTCAAATATTCCCATGTCATGTATAAGTACATATGATATTTGGATGTAAGTATCCCCAAGACAGAGATAACAGAGGCACCCTCCCATGTTGACTGGCTTTTAGGAAAAAAAAATGTAGTTTGATATGTGCTGTGTGCTCAGTGAAGTGAATCTAAAAATGAAATTCTTGGTTTTTACTTAACCAACCACCACACAATTGGATAACCACAATGGTGTGAATACAGGGTTAGCAAACCCTTTCTCCTTCTGAGTAAGAACTTCTCCTTTTGTTAGCTTCCCAGGACTTCCCTTAGAGTTTTGATAAAGGTAGTATGTCAAATAGGTTGTTAGAAAACATTGCTTATTGACAAAAATGACTGAGTAAAAGGCTATGACTTGACCGGGGGAGCTATATGTTCCTAAAGGAGACATTATAGCTTTTGGCTAAGTGGTGATCTTAGAGCTGAGTATGTCCCTGTGGGAACCCGAGATCTGTGGCTACAGATTGCTACAAGAGACATTGACTGTCAGGACAGATTCTGAAACGAGATAATGTGAAGAATTTCACAATCTTGATTCTGAGCTGTCACATAGGGAGGTCAGAGGCCACCCTTTGCACTGCAGCAAGAACGGTTCAAGGACTCTGGCAGAAAAAGAATGCTTAGTTCCCTTCTCTGGCAAGCTGTGGTTCCTACCCTACATCCTTCTGAATGGATCTGAAGCCAAGTGTGACCTGTAATAGTCCCGGAATATGAACATTTAGTAGAGCCTTAAGAAGACCCCCTGGTAAGCACTACAATGGCCTCGAAAGATTCCTGCAAAAAACCTTGCTGATTAGAAGTAATGCTGATAATACAAACGCAGGCAGATGAAAAGAAAATGTCTGTGTCAACACGTCTTTGACTCTTCATCCCTGCTCTTCATCAGCTGCATTGCAAGGTAAAACACTGACAGTCGAATCAGGAAGCAGTCAGCGAAAAAGATTAGAATTACCCAGAAGACTCTTTGAAATATGAATTTATTATCTACTACCACTAATGATGTATATTTTCAGAGACATGGTTATATACTGGGTTATATTTTGCTTTAAGCTATTCTGAGAGGTAAACAGTGTATATTATGCCATGAAATTGTGGCATGATGAAGCCTTCATGGTCAGCAAATATTTAAGAACTAAGCTTCTGGAATCTTATTAAAATTTTTTTTAACAAAAAAAAAAAAAAGAAAAAAATTTTTAATGAATGATGAAAGACCTTTGATGATATTAATAAATATAATGTATTTTTTTGTTTATTTAAAAATTTTTGCCTTTGCATATTTTCTAAGCATATAACACATTATACAGTAAAACTGGCTAACATTTCATAAGCAGATATCTATTTATATCTATCTATTACAGACACATGCTGAATTTTTTCCCCCACTGTGCACAGTGAAGTAATGTTTCTCTCCTCTGGCTGCTACTGGAATCCTTTTTTTCAAACTTCTAGAATGTTTGGGGTCCTTGCTAGACATGCAGTGGTAGAATTTCTGGGAGTGAAATTCAAAGATTAATAGTTTGGAATGTGGCACAGTTAATTCTGATGGAGAGCTAGGGCTGAGAATCACAGTCTAGAGAGAAGGGAAGAGTTTCTCAAAATGTGCTTAGTTCCAGACCACCTGTAGCAGGTTTCCCAGGGGGGAGGTACTCACTGGGTGAGGAGTATGCTGAAACTCTATTTCGTCCTTGCTCATTATTAAACTCTTAAATACCTAGAATGTAGACATAATTCCCGTTTTATACAAGAGAATACTGAGGATCAGAGAGGATAAGGGACACCCTGGATAAAGGTCACATGAGTGCAGTGGGGGGACAGGGTGTCTGAACACTCAGCAACTCTGCAGATGAGTGGTAACACACCAGAGTTTGAGAAGCACTAGAGCAGAACAGAGAAGCTGTCCTCCCCATTGGTCACCTTCGTATTAAGAAATTCCAAAGCAGTTGCCAGGAGCTATTATTCCAGAGAAAAATTACCTTTCTGCCCTTAAACATGCGCAGCAATTATAGGAGTTCATCAGTATGAAATATATTCACATTAGAGAGTCTCTGGGTTAGCATTTATATTATTTTGATAATTCCTTTATTACAATGTAGTAGTTATTCACTGGAAAAGCAAGAACAATAGTTGTCTTCTGTGATTTCACATTATTCACACAAGCAGAATAAATATAAGTAAAGTGCAATTTTAAAAATTGTAGTATAATCAAGGTTGACAGAAGTTAATTAAGTAGGACATATGCAGAAAGGCTCTTAATTAGCCTTTAAAAAATTATCAGTTATCTTGTGACTTCCACTCTTAAGAAAGGATCCTGAAGAAATGGCAAAGCATGTGTGTATCGAAGAAGGCCACGACTCAGACCATCTGGGCACAAAGGCAGTTGTTAAAAACACAGGAGAATGGTTAAGGCAGAATGACTCTGACCCTGTGTTCAAGAATTGTTGTCTAACTAAATGGTGGAGAGAATTAATATAATAATTTCCCCTGCTGGGATTAGGTAAATTCATGCCATCATGTTGGGAAATGATCAGTTTAAAGGGAAATAAAGTGAGGCAGGTGGTTTCTGACAATACAACCCAAGAGCTGTGTGCACACCACGGAATGTGTGCTGTGCTCATATAGAGAGGTATATGATGTATAGTGCTGCGCTCATATAGAGATGTATTTGTTTATGCATACCTACATTCAGGTTGTGTTGCAAGTGTAAGCATTTTTTGCCTTTTTCAATGAGTAAGGATACCAACTTGTGGCCTTTGGATGTCAAAAACAGTAGGCAAGTTTTGTTTGACCTCACAATATTGGCAATACAGTGTTCCCACAGTTTTGACATCCTTACCAACATTGAAATGTGAAGAAATTCCACATGAAATTCCAGATTCCTGTTTCACAACCATCATGGGAAGATATGGCAACATTTGGTCTTTATTCCTACGTGGCACTCATACTGTCTCTTTTACTCAGATTATTTTGCTCTTTACCTGCATTTAATCTGTGATACTTATCCTGGAGGGATAAGACAAAGAGGTTAGATGTGGAAGGGATGCATTTATCATGTCCTTATTTTATGCTTGGTACTATGCTAAGACTTTTGTTCTCTTTATTTTATTTAAAACCATCAAGGCACATTTCCTAAATGAAAATACTGAGATTCTCATTAACTGATGATAAGTAATGGGGCATCCAACTTCGTTGGTTGGGTGTCTGACTCTTGCTTTTGGCTGGGGTCAGGGTCTATGAATATCAGAAGGGAAAAAAATGAACAAACACTTATTAGCAACTGATACATGAAAGACAATGAACTAGGTTACATGTCTTAGATGTGGCCCCAGGTTATACTGGAGTAGAGGCATTAAGAGAAACATGCAAATAACCACACTACTAAATACAGTGTCTGGGATGTTCCATGAGCATGGTGGAAAGAAAGTGCTATAGAAGAGGAGAGAAGGAAGAGATCTTTTAGGATGTGTGGCATGAATTCTAGGGTAAATTGTGTGGTTATTGGCTATCACCAATAATATTTTATCTTGCTTTCTTTCTATGTTTTCAAGTCACTGATATGATATGTGTGTGTGTGTAGATATAGATTAAGGTATATTTGTTCATACATATTATGTACATGGAATGAGCCAGGAAAGTAATCTAGAACTCTTATGTCAGAATCACACAAGTCAGAATCTAGATCCTTGCTTTTAATAGCGGTCAAATGCTGGCACAATAAACACTGAGGGGCGATGTAGAGTAGTGGTTAAGGGCTCAGACTTTGGGCCACACTATCTGGGTTTAAATTCCAGCTATGCTGTTTATTAGCCATACAACTTACGGCAATTTACTTAATCTCTCTGTACCTCAATTTGCTTGTCTGTAAATAGGGATAGGTAGGGTGTACCTGCCTTCCATGGTTAGTGTGAAAATTAGCATGAGTTAATATGCATAAGTTACTTAAAGCCTTCCTCATAAGAACCGCTTTCAAGTTAGCTATTGTTGTTGTTATTATTATTACTATGATGTAATACACTGATATTTCTAATACTAAAAATCATGTTTCATGATATTCATTTTTCAGTTTTTCTCTATTTAATATAAATAATCATCTATTCCAAAACTGCTGGTCTTAAGTCATCATACCCTTCCCTCTAACTTCTGAGTTTGATGTAGGCCCGCTTGTCGCATAGTTAGCACTAGTAGGAAGACTCTGAGAAAGTGGAAGAAGAGGGAAAACAGTAGAATTTAAGTAGTACTGGTAGTTTTTGATGCATGAACCTACTGAAAAATCATCTGTCGTTCTTTCAGTGACTCTGAGATCTGCAGTGTCGGGGGAGACAGCAAACAGGTTTCACCACTCAGTGTAGAAAGTGCTTCTGTCTCCTCAACTCCTTATTTAGGTCATGTGTCAAATTTTTTATATAAAAGAAGGATCGGGGACATATAAGAACACAGTTAACGTGTTTTATTTCTTTATAGATAATTGTTTTGTTTCATTTTATGGGAAAATATAGATTTTATAATAAAAAAGACCTTAGATATTCTGAAACTTCATTTATATGTAGGAAATGCAGTATGTTAACATTATAGTAGTTTATTAAGTTTTATTTATTTATTTTTAAAATGTTTTATTTATTTAAGAGAGAGAGAGTGAGTGTGCATGAGCAGGTTGGGGGGGCAGAGGGAGAGAGAGAAGCAGATTCTCTGCTGAACAGGGAACCCCATGCTGCATTTGATCCCAGGACCCTGAGATCATGACCTGAGCTGAAGGCAGAGGCTTAACCAACTGAGCCACCCAATTATTAGGTTGTAAAAGTTAAATATCAAATCCCTAAATTTTTAAAAATAATTTTTAATTTTTTATTAATATATAATGTATTATTAGCCCCAGGGTCTGTGAATCACCAGGTTTACACACTTCACAGCACTCACCATAGCACATACCCTCCCCAGTGTCCATAACCCCACCCCCCTCTCCCTACCCCCCTCCCCCTGGCAACCCTTAGTTTCAAATCCCTAAATTTATCTTTTAAACTATTTTAATGATGGAAACATTCAATAAATTTATTAAGATATACTTAAAACAATAGAACAATGCAGCACCACTTTTAAGTGTACAACTATTTGCATTCAAAATAGAGAAAATACTCATCCTCTTGAAAAAGTTTACTCATGCCCCTCTGCAGTCAGTCGCCCTCGCAGCTTTTAGCCCTAGCCAACCATATAAATCAGTTTTGCTTATTCTAGGAATTTTATATGAATGGAATAATTCAATATTCCTTTATAAGTATGCCTTCATGTGCTTATTGGCTATTTGTATATCTTATTTTATGTAGTGTCCTTTGAATCTTTTGCTTGAGTTTTGAGTTGATTGTCTTCTTATTGAGTTGTAAGAGTTCTCTGAATATTCTGGATTCATATCCTTTGTCAAATATGTGTATTGCAAATATTTTTTCCCAGTTTGTGTCTTGTCTTTTAATTTTATTAATGCTATGTTTTGAAGAATGGAACTTTGAAATTTGGGTGGAGTAAGGTTGGACCTGTGATTTATGACATCGCTTCTGAAGTTACCTAGTGCCATCTCTGTTGCAAAGCCCTGCTTAGGCTCAGGAGTATGAGATGTAGACCCCATTTCTTGAAGAGGGAGAGGTAAGTTCTGAAAGAGCATATGGAGTAAGAATTATTTTATATATATATATATATATAGAGAGAGAGAGAGAGAGATATTTTATTAATTAATTAATTAATTAATTTATAAGGGAGAGAGGGCACAAGCAGGCAGAGTGGCAGAGAGAGAGGGAGAAGAAGGCTCTTGGCTGAGCAGAGAGCCCAAAGTGGGGCTCAATCCCAGGACCCTGGGATCATGACCTGAGTCAAAGGCAGAGGCTTAGCTAAGCCACCCAGGCACGACTCAATTAAATTTAATTTAATTAAACCTCATATTAATGAAGCAGTTCATGAAGGGAGTGCATATGAGAAACTTCAATAAAAATTTATCACCTATAGGAATGTTTGAAATGCAGTGCACCTACTTTTAGACAACCCAGTTGCTTAATTGTTTGGAAGAGACTCAGCTAAAAACCAATCCAATGGTAGGTTGGCATGGGCAGGGAACAACGTTAGATTTGGTGCTAGAAAAAATTTAGTCTGGGGTCACATGTGTTACATGGTATCCAATATCATCAGGAAGTTTCAGTATGTGGTCATGATAAGAGAGATGATGTGAATTAATTAATACTATATCTAACCACTATGCTAAGTGTTTTACAAATTGTAACAGAGATCCTTTTTTGTTGTTTTGCTGTTTTGTTTGCCCTCTCTCTTTCGGTAATTTTCCTTTGCGGAAGTGCTCCTTTCACGGTCAAGGTGGTTCTTCCCCCCGCTCCTTTCACACACAGGCACTGGCATATTAAGCAGGATCTAATTTTGTTAGTGATTGTTAAAAGGTGTACATCTGATCCATGAAGGGTAAATTAAATTTCTTCCCTGGGATTGACATAGAGATTTTTGAAGGAAGATAATCTCTATTTTTACTGGGTTGTTAATTTGTAATAATTTGAGTCTGTAGTTTCCTGTGGCTATATCCCCTAGGTAGATGAGGAAAACCCTTCTACAGTAGGAGAAATGAGGTTAGTGCCCAAAGAATCAGAGGCAAATGGTGGAAATAGGACCCGATGACATTACTGAACGCTTAGATCCATTTGTGCCTTAAATCAGCAATTTTATCGGCCACTTTTTATTTCTTGAGTTAGACTTCAAAGATTTCTGACTAACACACATATTATTTCACTCTGTTCTCATTTTAACTTTATGAAGGACTGACTGTTGTTACCCCTGCATTTCAGAAAGGGAAACTAAGACATAGGCTGAATAAATCATTGAGAAATTACATATACCCAGTAAGGACATGGTCAGAATTTGAAGCCAGTCACTCTGATCTCGGAACCTGAGCTCTTTTCCACTAAGTTAAACTATATCTCCATAGTGCCTGCATGATAAATAAAGACAACTCTGTAATGGGGACCATAGAAAGAATTTTAATGTGCAGGCAGGCATTATGCTATCATTCCTCCAGGTATCTGTCAGTAGGTCTCAAGGCATCAGCCCCAACCTGGGTTTCAAATATAAAATGCTTTGAGGACGATGTGCTGCAAAAAAGGAATTTTCTTTCTTCTATTATTTCCATCTCATCACAATCACATATTGAGCCCTACTGTGTACTCAGGGCCAATCACATTCTCATTTAATTCCTTAACATTTACGCATTTAATAATGCAGGACGTTGTATGCCATATTTCTATTTTTTTAAGAGTTGTTTATTTATTTGAGAGAGAGAGTACATGTGAGTGTGCAAGGGGGTGGGAAGGGGCAGAGGGAGAGGGAGAGACAGCATCTCAAGCGGACTCCATGCTGAACACAGAGGCCAACTGGGACTCCATCTCACGACCCCAAGATCATGATCTGAGACAGAACCTAGAGGCTGCTTAGTTTCTGAGCCATGTTTCTGATCATAATCTAATAAATAAAAATAAAAAGATAAAAAATTTAAATCTTGAAAATTAAGAAATACACTCTTAAATAAGCCTCTGATTATAGACAACATTGAAAATGATAAAAAGAAGAATGTGAATCCCGAAAGTCCACGGAATATAGCCAAACCTGTACTCAGAGGAAAATGTACATAATCTCAATGATGTTTATTAATAAAGAACAAAGGCTGAAAAATAAGGGATTTAGGATCTATCTTCCTAATTTTCACACCCTGAACCTGGGCCTCAGATTTTCATTTTGTACCACATCCTGCAATTAGGTAGCTGGTTCTGGTCAAGGGAACTGGGTATTTCTACACCAACTCTGGAGAGTCATTGGTGGTGGAAGGTTGCTGCGTGAAGAAGGTCCTGGTATTAATTTGCCAGCACTTTGGACCTGGGAGTGCGGATCTAATGACCTTTAGTATGTCTGATCAAAAGCTTTCACGCATAGAGTTTTAGACCTTGGCAACTGGTAATCTGCCAGGACACACAGAAAGTTTGTAAAAATATGGGGGGAGGCTTATTTCACTAAGCATGATACACTCTAGTTCCATCCACATTGTTGCAAATGGCAAGATTTCATTTCTTTGATGGCTGCATAGTATTCCATTGTGTATATATACCACATCTTCTTTATCCATTCATCTGTTGATGGACATCTAGGTTCTTTCCATAGTTTGGCTATTGTGGACATTGCTGCTATAAACATTCATGGATGGAACTAGAGCGTATCATGCTTAGCGAAATAAGTCAAGCGGAGAAAGACAACTATCATATGATCTCCCTGATATGAGGAAGTGGTGATGCAACATGGGGGCTTAAGGGGGTAGGAGAAGAATAAATGAAACAAGATGGGATTGGGAGGGAGACAAACCATAAGTGACTCTTAATCTCACAAAACAAACTGAGGGTTGCTGGGGGGAGGGGGGTTGGGAGAAAGGGGGTGGGGTCATGGACATTGGGGAGGGTATGTGGCTTTGGTGAGTGCTGTGAAGTGTGTAAACCGGGTGATTCACAGACCTGTACCCCTGGGGATAAAAATATATTATATGTTTATAAAAAATAAAAAAATAAAAAATTAAAAAAAATGGGGGGAGGGAGGAGACTGACAGCATTTGCTAAATGCCTTTTACTTTATATAATACATAAAAATGAATACCAGCTGCATCAAATAACTGATTTTTCTTAATTTATTTTTTAAATTATTTTTTATACAAATAACTGATTTTTTAAAAATATTTTATTTTTATTTATTTGACAGAGAGAGAGATCACAAGTAGGCAGAGAGGAAGGCATAGAAAGAGGAGGAAGCAGGCTCCCTGCTGCGCAGAGAGCCCGATGTGGGGCTCGATCCCAGGACCCTGAGATCATGACCTGAGCCGGAGGCAGAGACTTAACCCACTGAGCCACCCAGGTGCCCCCAAATAACTGATTTTTAAAAAATAAAAAATATTTGGTGAAAATTAATAACATGCAGATTAAGGAGATACTTTAACCAAGAACTAGAAATCAAGGGACCCCTCGGTGGCTCAGCCCATTGAGTGTCTGCCTTGGGCTCAGGTCATGATCCCAGGGTCCTGGGCTTGAGCCCCACATGGGGCTCCCTGATTATGGGGCACCTGTTTTTCCCTCTCTTTCCCACTCATGCTTTCTCTTGCTCTCTCTCTGTCAAATAAATAAGTAAATAAATAAGAAATGGAAGTCAAAATGCAGTTTTATAAAAGACATATATGATTATATTATGAAGTTGTAGGACAAAATTTCATAAATGAAATTAAAAGACAATTGAGGCACTGTGAAAATATGCATTCTATAAGATGTACAAGAGATAAATATCTGTAAATGGCAAAGAACTCTTATAACAAATGGGAGACGCTTCAGTACAAGAAATTTTAAAAGTTGTAAACAGGTAGTTCACAGAAGAGCAAATCTAAAATGACGAATAAACATATGAAAAAGTTTTTAAATCTCAGTGGTCATCAAGGAAATGCTGGTTAACCAATGAGTTCTCATTTTTTGGCCACTGATTGAATTGATGAAAATTAAAAAGACTGATAACACCCACTGCTGGCAAGGATGTGACGAAGAACACTCTCATGTATTGCTCCTGGAAATGTGAATTGTTACAACCTTTTTGGAAAATAATCCGACAGTATATACAATGAGCAAAAATATACATATGACTTGATTCACCAATCTTACTCCAGCATGTAAGATAGAGCTCCAGTGTGTAAGGATTTATGTATGTAAAAGCTGCCCTTCTGAATTTTACTGCAACATTTTTCTGGAATTAAGTTAATATAATCATATGAATATACTATGACTATGCATATAAATATGTGGATATACATGTGAAACATATATATGAATAAAGATACATAATTCATAGGCTAGAATAGTATGTAACCAATAAAAAGAATATGTTAATTAGTTCTATTCAAATTTATATTAGTTGCTTGAAGGGGGTTGCCCCATGTGGTTTTAAGTAGGAAATAGAAGATGTATATATACAAAGTATATATTTAATGTATTACTTATTTATCAAACTGAATTTATATAGTAATATTTAATATATTAAGTTGCATATGCTTATGTGAACATAGACAAGGAATTAAGATCACATGAGGTTGTGAACAATAATTTCCTGGTGGAGAGAGAGGGAAGAAGTAGAACATAAAGGATGGAGTGACGGAGAAAAAGGGGGTGGGGTACTAGGGAAGATTCCCACACTAATAAAAACAGCATGTGTTATAGAGTTTCATTTATGTAGAATTTTATATATATGTAAGTACACATTCATAAACAAATGTATAAAGAAATGTCAGTCATTAATATTAAGGCTGGTCATAAAATACTATTTAGTGGTTATCTCAAGGTAGTGGAATTTCAGGTGATTTTATCTTGGCAAATGTCACAGAGGTGGTAAGTGGAAGAGCCAGGATTCAGTGTATTTGACCAACTGTATTTGACCCACTGTATTTGACCCCAAAGCCAGCAGGCAGTCACACACAGCACACCTCTTCTCATGGGACTACAGCTCTGGTCAAATTAACAAGGCAGATTATTAGCAGAAGCCCATTTACCACAACACGTGAACAAAACTGGGGCCTGTGTGGAGGATGGAGGCAGGAGTCCACTTACCAGAACTGGAACATTAAAAGCCCATCAGTGTGCCAGGAAGTTACTTAACCGCATCCCACTGGAAGTCAGGCCTTGTCCTGACTGTTTCTACACAATGGCTGCTCCTGGGAATCCCCTGGGAAGAGTGTAAACATACGATGCCTATCTCCTCTCCCCCCGATTTGTATTTATTTGGTTTCATTCGGAGCACATGGTGTTAAATGGCACCAAAGGGTTTCTAATATGTAGCTAGAGTGGAAGAAAGATACAGCTATGCTTTGGGTGTGCCCCGCCCCCCATTCACGTTGTACCCTAACCCCCAAGGTGATGGAGCAGGTACTTTTGGGAGGTGAATAGGTAAAGAGGGCCATCCTCGTGAATGTGATGATTAATACATTAATTAATTAAAGCCCTTTCAGAAGAGGTTTAAGAGAGCTCTCTGACCCCTTACGTCCTTATCATGTGAGGACACAGTGAAAAGTGTGAGAAGTGCGCATTCTGCAGCCCAGCAGAGAGCAGTCAACAGAACGGGACCATGGCTAGCACTCTGATCTGGACTTCAGCCTCCAGAACTTGAAAGATAAATTTCTGTTGTTTATAAAGTACTCAGTCTGTAGTATTTTGTTAGAGAGGCCTGAGTAGACAGAGACGGGCACTAAAACCAGCCAGCAAGCTGAGGGACAGCAGAGCTGATTTTCTGTACCTGTTCCGTGCACAGCGATAGGGCAGAGCAGCCGCACTCCAACCGGGGCGTGCGTCCCGACTCCCCCGCTGGGCTCGGTGAAATGCAGCTGCGGGGCCCATCCCCGGGATTTCTGATTCTGTACGTCTGGGGCGGGGGCTTGAGAATTTGCCTAATACTCCCTGAGGCCACTGAGGCTTCTTGGAGAACCGCTGACCTCGAGCTTGGAGAAAGATGGGACCCGAGGTAGAGCGGCTGCAGCTGCGAGGGTAGTGGGCAGCTGACGACCGGATTTACCTTTCCGAATCCTTCTCACTTTATCAGTCACCTACCTGCCAGCTCCTGCCGAAGCAAGACAAACTCACCTACTTCAAAAGAGAGATTTGAGCTCATTAGCTGTAATAAAATTTTACACTAATAAGTCTTTATTGTTACCCATAAAATATATACTCAGCTGGTATGCCACAAAGCAGCCTGTCCTAAATGAGAGGAACTCAACTTTGCCTGGCAGGATAAATGCATGTGGTACATTTTGTAGAGCAGCATCTTTCATTTTTATGTTGTTTGTTGACATTCTCATTTTCAGATTTCAACAATATATCATTAGTGAGGTTTCTGGGTAATTTTCATAAAGTGGTAAGAATATAACATTTTCTTTCTTTCTTTCTTTCTTTTTTTTTTTTTAAGAATATAACATTTTCTGAAACCACTGGATTAATTGACCCAGAGTAATCTTCTCAGTATCCCTGGTAAGTAGCTGTATCAGTTCTACTGACAAGACCCTAATGACTGGAAAGGGAAAGACACTACCTGACTCCGCACATATGCTAGTGGTTAAATGGGGCTGCCAATTTCTTGTGGAATTAGATTCTCTCTTCCCTTCCCTTTCCTTCCTTCTCCCCTTCCTTCCTTCCTTCTTCACCATCCTACTTTAACCTATTTTGTGACTGATTCAGGGAAGCAAAATTACTTGCTGTGTATATTCCCCACCAGCCTGCTGAAGTTTCTTAATTCCTACTATGCTGGACATTCTCTTAGGTTATCTTAGGTAATGGAGTTTTAATGTAGGGATCAATGGTAAGGAAATAAAATCTTTTAAACCTCAGTTTAAAAATTCATTTTAAGTAAAGGTTATAGTAAAATCATGGGAAACAGTTTTCAATGGCCTCTAACAGGAAATTTTGACTAAAGAATTTGAATTCAGATTAATCCTCTGACCCCAAATAAGTCAGACAAAATCCATGAAAAAATGATTTTCAAAATATTGGTCATTAAGCAATGAAGAAAAGTGGTTCCTGAGAGATGGAAAATAAATAAGGTGGACCCTATACTTGTCCCAGCTTGCTGTGTTGAGAGTTTCCAGGCCATGGCACAGAGAGGGTGAGCCGAGATGGAAGCAGGCAGACACTCTAAGGTGAGGAAATGGGGTTGAAAGTCCAGAGAGATGAAGGCAGGGACAGTCCCCAAGAGAGGGTACTAGAAAAGAGAGAGCCACATAGAGATCAACAGGGCATTGCTTAGTGTCTGTGTATGAGGAAACCACCTGAGACCCAGGAAGGACCACTGACAGGATTAGAGGGAACAGGACCAGGGCCTCTCTCTGCACTCATTAAGGCCAGTTCTTATATTTCCGTGTCTCCATCCCCAACCCCAACATACAATGGAGAGAGTAATCTTGGGTGGAGGGTCTTCAGCCTTGATCCTCTCTCTCCAAGATCTCTGCCTCCTTTGAGGAAAAGTTTCTATGACATTTCATTAGAGCCCAGGCTGATTAATACCCTGAATTTCCAGCGTGAGTATAGTTTGCAGTGTCCACAGCTATGTTAAATAGATAGGTGATTTTACTTCTCTGAACCCCAGAGTTCTGCCCCTGCTAAAGTTGGGAAGTAGACGCTTTAGCAGAGTGATGAAAAGTGCAGGATCTGATCAGCCTTAGCAAGATTTTTTCTAGATCTGTCTTCTCGGGCAAGGGGAACAAAAGCAAAAATAAACCATTGAGACTACACCAATTTTTTTTTTTTTTTTTTTTTTTTTTTTTTGCACAACAAAAGAAACCACCACCAACAAAAAAGACAACCAATTGAATGGGAGACTATATTTGCAAGTGATGTATCTGACAAGGGGCTAATATCCAAAAATATGTAAAGAACTTGTACAATTTATGTAATTATCAGAGAAATGCAAGTCAAAACCACAGTGAGGGATCACCTCACCTCAAGTGCTGGTGAGGATGTGGAAGAAAAGAAACCCTCATGCACTGTTGGTGGGAATGCAAATTGGTGCCGCCACTCTGGAAAACAGTGCGGAGGTTCCTCAAAACATTAAAAATAGAAACACCATATGACCCAGTAATTCCACTACTGGGTATTTGCCCAAAGAAATTGAAAACACAAATTCAAAAAGATATATGCTCCCCTTTGTCTATTGCAGCACTATTTACAACAGTCAAGGTATGGAAGCAGCCCAAGTGTCCACTGATAGATGAATGGATAAAGATGGGATATATACATAATGGAATCTTACTCACCCATAAAAAATAATGAGATTTTGCCATTGTGACAACATGGATGGATCCAGAGGGTATAATGCTAAGTTAAATAAGTCAGAGGAAGACAAATGCCACATGATTTTACTTATAAATAGAATCTAAATAACACCACAAATGAACAAACAAAGAAAATCAGAAATGGACCCATAAATACAGAGAACAAACTGATGGTGGCCGAAGGGGAGGGAGTTCGGGGCATGAGAAAAGTGGTTGAAGGGGAGTACAAAATACTGGCTTCCAGTTATGGAATGAATAAGTCATAGGGATGAAAGGTACAGCACTGGGAATATAGTCAATAGTATTATAAAAGGGTTGTATGATGACAGCTAGGAGCTATGCTTGTAGTACCCAAAGCATAATGTGCTATGCTGTACAGTTGAAACTAATGTAACATTGTGTATCAACTAGACTTCAACTAAAAAAGTGCAAGGTCTAGAGTAGGTAGCAGGATTCCTTGTCTGACTCTACCTCTGGGTTGCTTTGTGACTCTGGGCAACTAAGTAACTTTTCTAACCCTCGGTGTCTTTAAGATATAAAATGGGAGTTATAACTGCAGAATCTTCTTTTTAGGACGACCTTAGAGGATTAAATGATAATATGTGGAGCGCAGTGCCTGTTACACAGCTGAGGGTATTCCCAAGTCTGAATTCCCGGCAGACCCCAGATCTGCCCAAACAGACTGTAGTTAAGCACCAGGGGGAGTTCACGGGTGGATCTGAGCTCCTGTGTTTGGGGCCTTTGCCCTGCAGAGGTACTAGATTAGTGGCTATGGGTACCAACCAGGAAGCAAGCTTGTTCTCCAGGACCAGATGTGTCCCTTCCTGGAGCCTGAGTTCCAGGAGCTCTGTCTGTGGTAGCCAAGGTTACTCTAAACATTGGTTTCATCTCGTGGTCTTCCATTAGCCTTGCCAGTGGAGAGAATTGGGAGGTGTTCTTAAGAATTTCTAGATAGTTCCTGTGTTTCTAGTATGAATAGCCCCAATAACTTGGTCCAATTCAGCCTCCATGATTGACTGTTCTGGATTATAATTATGTTCCTTTGCTATGTTCATTGCTCTTTCTAATAAGTCTCTCAATCATATAATCATTTTTAAGGCATGAAGCCCTTTAGTAGTCTTTAGGAGCCTATAGAATAATGCTACAAAATACATAAAATAAAATACTTATAGTTAGAAAGGAAACAAATTACACTGAAATGCAGTTATCAGATTTTGAAAATTGCAGTTCTTATTCTTCTTTAGTAACACATTAAGTAACAAAATATAGCAGAAAATCTAATAGCTACCTTAGTTTTAAAGTAGCAATAAATATAAATGATGTTTCTGGATATCTGCAATAACTATAATATACTATGAAAATATCCATGATTTCTATTGCCAACAAAGTCACAAGTATTCCTCACTTGCTGTGGTTTGTTGCCTATATTTACAATGGAAGTACATACTGAGTAGCCCATCAGATATTTGCACCGATAAAGATAATTTCTCCCCTCTCCAAGTTCATGAACTTCTGAATTTTCAAGGGATTAAAGATCCCTGCTCTGCTCTAAGTATATACGCAGAGTTCCTTTCTTCTTTATGTGGATCCATGGCCAAAAACCAGACAAACTTTAAAATGTTCTGACACTGCCTGTTTCAAATGTGCTATTAGGCATTTAAAACAGAAGAAAGTGTTTATGCAATGGTACTGGCTGTTAAAATGGATGTTAGATATATGGCAAGGAATTGAGTGTATCTGAAGTTATCAGGTGTATCATGGGACGTGTTTGGTATCTATAGAAGCTTTCTCCTTCCCCTCTCCATCCCCTCCTCCCCTTTCCTTTCTCTCATCCACTGCCTTCTCCTTCAGGAGAATCTCTTCCTTCTAGTGAAATTGCCTAGAGAATGAGGATTTGTGTGTTCTAATGACTCAGTGACAGGCCTTCCCTACACCGTGCCTTGTAAGATGTGCAGCCCACACTGGGCTTTCAGTCAGCATATCCATGGGCTGTGTGAGGACATGAAAATGAAACCAGGCCCTGGTATCTGTGTGGTGGTCAAGGTGTGAGGTGAGTAGCTTTTCTTAACTGATTTAGAGTAGTGGCTTTCAATTTTGTTTCCACAATACACAGGGTAATATATACATTGTGCATCATTCCCCAATACACACACACACACACACACACACACACACACATTGGCAGATATCATACATACGTACATACTTATAACTGAAACAATGTTCCAAAATGATACCTACGTGTGATGCGTCGCAGTATTTTTATTCTGTTCCATTCTATCCTATCTTACTGTGTTCTGTCCTTTTCCACCACTTAAAGAATGCTTGATTTGTTTCATGATCCTCTGCTAGCTTAGCATCTTCAGCTTGAAAAGCACATATTCTGAGGCTCTGAAACCAAGTGTACTGAATTGCGAAAACACTATAATTCTCCTTTCACAAAATGAAAATTATTGCTTTCACGTGGGCAAAGGGAGCTGGATAGAAAATCCCGTTATTTCTTGTTTCCCATTAAACTCAGGCTCTCTTCTTTACAACCTGTCTCTGCCTTAGCTAAGTATTTAGATAGTTTCTGTGACTTCCTCCACAAGAATCTGTGCTTCTTCTACGTTACGTTTTGATTGAATACCTAGGTCTTCCATGTCTCTTGGTAGGGAGTGGCTTTTTAGCTGGATCTGTGTGGGCTTCACTGTAGACTCATACCTTTGTCTTTTTGCTGTTGTATGCCAGCTGGCCCATCCCACAGCTTCCAAAATGAGAGAGCCACTTGTCTTAGGACGTCATGACAAATCCGTCATGCGTTGGGCTACTACTTCTTTTAAACCACTGACCTAGACAGTCAAGTCATATCATTCTCATGGAAACAATGGCCCTGCTGGTGCCCTGTGACAGTGTGTCACGTGAGGACTGCACTGGGCAGTCAGCTGCTGCCATCCTGGATTGTATCTGAAAAGGAGGTTCTCTGACTTAGGGATGATTGGATGATAGAGTGATGACAATGTCAAGGGCATTCTACCCATTCATGTTAGTGAGTTAATTGCTACTGGGTTGTCCCTAAGGGAAAAAAAATGTTTCCTGTGTCTTACTCATAGACTACTTAACATTGTGGTCAACCTTCTCGAAATACATGCCAGTGTCAGCTCTGAGATCCCTGGGTAGGCAAAGCTGATGCTAATATCATTCCATGAAGCACAAAACAAGAAAGAGGCCTAATAAGGCACAGTGGTTTTTTCACAAGTCATTTGGCCCCTTTTTCTCTTCTTGTTATTTCTACCGTGAGATTCATTTGTTTGGACTCTTGTGATTCATTCAGATTCTTTCTCAACTTGGTGACAAGAGAATAGCTATAACATGCCACGTAATCAATTTGTCTATAAAGTCATCACCCATATAATTTGATTTTAATTAAAAAATGCTCTCTGAACTTTTCTTTTTCTATTTAGCATAACACCCACTGAAACACTTAAAAATCTAATCATGTTCTTAAGTGGAGAAAGCTATGTTTTTAGTGATGTTTTTATATATGAAGGGATTCATAGGGCTTCGAGTCTCTGACTTCCAGGTCACTGGACTGAACCTGGCAGAAATCTGTACTGGGTATATACTGCA
Source organism: Mustela erminea (assembly GCF_009829155.1). NCBI lineage: Eukaryota > Metazoa > Chordata > Mammalia > Carnivora > Mustelidae > Mustela > Mustela erminea. Next base: position 50,533,431 of record NC_045621.1, read on the forward strand.
GTCATCCACTTGTTGGTCAGTAATTTACTTCTCAGTCCAGTGTAGCTATCTAGCTGGGAATAGGAAGTGTGCAACCATTGTGTAATAGCTTAGTGCCTATGGCATTATTCATGGGTGGGATCCGCCAGAATGCCAAGGATTAGTTGCTGTAATTATTGTTATCAGTACTCTGTTGTTTATTTAGAGTCCAGTACTCTGTTGTTTATTTAGAGTCCTATGTTGGGTCTGAGCTGTTAGCTGTAAAGTCATGAGGGTACCTGTGGGGATTGTAACCTAGGGACAGGCATTGTGAATAAAAACAAACATTTTCAGGGGTGCCTTTGTGGATCAGTCAGTTAAGCATTTACCTTCTGCTCAGGTCATGTTCCTGGGATTGCATTGGGCTCCCTGCTCACTGGGGAGTCTGCTTCTCCCTCTCTCTCTTCCCCTCCCCCTGCTCCTGCTCTCTCTCTCACACTCTTTCTCAACTAAATAAATAAAATCTTAAAAAAAAAAAAACCCCAAACATTTTAATATTGAGTGCAGCAGCTGGGAAGGATGATAAATAGCAGTAAGTTAAAGATCCTTTATTTCACTGTGTGGAAGGAAAGCTTTGATTATAGAGTCCCACACGCAGGACCTTTGGGGTCTGCTCAGACTTCATCACTGGCATCTCTGTTACATTGAATGATTCCTGGGTCCTGACAAAATAGATCTGCAGAATCTGTAGACACCTTGTGAGGTAGGAGCTGCTTTTAGGCTGGCTACTAACAGCATATCACAACTATTCAGAGCCTTCTTGAGGAATTTAGAGAAGGAAGCTGAGGAAAGTTGGAATCCTAGTTGATGTCACAGGTTAAACTCCTGGACACCTAGCTAATGTTGCATGCTGCTTCTCAGAAAGCAGATGCCGGCATGGAATTTGGTGTGCAGTGTTGGTGTGCAGTGTATTTATTAAGGATTAAAGCCCATGGAAAGGAGGGAAGTTGGAAGGAAGCAGGACTTGCAGGGAGGGAGAAGCTGATGTGTGAAACAGGCGTGACTAAGCTATGGTCAACACCAGGGGGCGCTCTCGAGCACATTCCACCCATCAGTATCTCCTGTTGGGTTGAAATGGCTGCACGTTTAAAGTCAATCAGTTTCAGGGTGCTGGCTGTCTTTTTAGGGTGTGCCCTTGAGTAAGATGCCTTGGCAGCTGAGGCAAACCCTGAGGCTGCTGACAGGTGGGGTGACATGGTACCCCTGGAAGGGGATCTTGGTGGCACATATCCATCTTCTACCACCACTAGTAAGCGACGTAGTTGAAATGGAGCTTGAGTTCTGCTGATTCCAAAGATGATGCTTCCAGCTTTCATTTAATTAATAAATATTTATCGAAGACATTCTTAGTGACAGGCACTGTTTTATGTATTGAGGATTTGCTGTATTGAGCATTGAAGGGAAAAGAAAAAAAGGGGGGGATATCCTTGCCCTCAGGGAATTACCTTTTAGTATGGGGTATAAACTGTCACAAAGAAGTAAAATACATAGCCTGTTGGATGATGATAGGTGCTATGGTTAAATTAAAACATGAAAGGTGGTGAGGACTATGAGTGTGGGTAGGCAGACGGGAAATATAAGATAGAGGGTTTTGCTAATAAAAACAAAATAGTCAAGAGAAGCACTCATAAAGAAGACATTTAAAAAGTGACCCACAGGATAGAGGGGACATATCTTGTGGCTGTGTGAGAAAGTATTCCAAGCAGAGGAAGCAGACAGTGCAAAGGTCTGGGGTGGGAGCATGCCCAGTGCATTCTTGTAGCAGGGCTAGTTTTTGTGTTTAGTGTAACATGTAGCATAAGATTTGCCCAGAACACAGTATTTTCAAGCTTTCTTCATTTGTCTACCACTGTGATAATTTTTGTAGCATTCATATGTTATCTGTAGTATTATTTAATTAGATTTTATTTAATTAAATTCCTTTCTCACATTTAGGTACATTTATTTTATTTTATTATTTTTTTTCAAAGATTTTATTTATTTATTTGACAGAGAGAGAGACAGTGAGAGAGGAAGGACGAACAGGGGCAGTAGGAGAGGGAAAGCAGGCTTCCTGCTGAGCAGGGAGCCCGATGTGGGGCTCAATCCCAGGACCCTGGGACCATGACCCGAGCCGAAGGCAAACACCCGACCAACTGAGCCACCCAGGCACCTCTGCAGTTTTATTTTTCTATATGGTTTATCTATTATTCATTTGTATAGTCAGCCTCTCATTTTTTTAAATCCCCATCCTTTCAGTCCCTCAGTTTTATTTCCTAAAATATACAAAGCTCGTATTATTAGAATGTATGTAGGTTAGTATGTATGTAGGCTAGTATGATGGTATGTTACATATACTTCCAATATAATTACATATAAGTAACTGCAGAAACATATACATATACACATGGCTATTAAAATAAAAGTTTTCCATTTGACACCTGAAATAATTTTATATATCATCAGAGGTATGTCCAGAGGAGTGTGTATCAGACTTTGGGAAAAATGAATTGTAGGTATTCAATATACATTTTATTTTAACTATCAGCCTGTGGGGTAGTTAATATTTTCTAAATTTTGAGTGTATTTCCATCAATTTTTAAAATGTTTCTGCCTTAAAAAAATGTTTTTGCCTTCGTACTTCCAAATCACTACCACATCACTAATTTATTCTTGGTGAGAATTGGCCTAAGAAGATTTGTTCTAATTAACTGATGTTATTTTCTCTGAGATCATGGGAATTTTGATGCAATAGAGAAATGTAATGGGTTAATATTTTGGTAGTCCCAGAGAGGTTGCCTCAGTGCATTGGTGCTGGGTGTGAGAGATAAAAGGGTGACAAATGCAAATTTTTTATAGGTTGTAGGAACTCAGATCCACATTCCTTGCACTATATTATTCAACTTAGGGTAGAAAGTATCATTTTCTCCAGTACTATTTTGTCTCATTTTCACAAACAGGTCCTTTGGTTACGTACATCTAACGCACTTATTCACTTGGTTTAATGCCGTTTTGTGTTTATCTTTCCCAACTGACTGTGAAATCCTTGAGGGTAGCTAGAATTAGTCTTCCACCTGCTTGAGGTCCCAGCTATGAATCCTGACTTTGCCAAATACCAGATGTTCACGATATATCAGTTAAACAAATTAGCAAGCAGATCTTCAAAGGCCTTTGCATTTTGTGACTGTCTTCTTGAGCCTAGTGAAAGTAATGGCCAGCAAGGACCGTTCCATTCTTCCCATAGAATTTCTTTTCTTTCTTTTTTTTTTTTTTTTAAAGGTTTTATTTATTTATTTATTTGACAGAGAGAGAGAGAGAGAGAGAGATCACAAGTAGGCAGGGAGGCAGGAAGAGAGAGAGGGGGTAGCAGGCTCCCTGCCCAGCAGAGAGCCTGATGTGGGGCTCCATCCCAGGACCCCCAAGCGAAGGTAGCCGCTTAACCCACTGAGTCACCCAGGCGCCCCTCCCCATAGAATTTCATGAGCAAATTGGTTCCCATCAAATGCTTGATGACCAGGTAAAAAGAAAGTGTGGAGGAGGACCGGCTGATTGACTCCTTGGTGCCCAAGCTCAGGATTTAGCATTATGCTTCATAAAAATTTGGCCAAGTGAAACACATTCTGTGCTTTCTGCCTGATGAATAACCCCAGTCTTCAACTGTGGAGGCTTGCCTTTGTAAAGATAAGAAATTAGGCGTTTGATGGAGAATTTGGGATATTCACCTTGGCACTCCTTTGTCGATCTCATTTTTGCATTCAGGATCAGAATTCCTTTCTTTTCTCTAGACATTCATATTTCTGATGGTTGAAGGTTTCACATGACCTGTATGTTTTGAATAACCTAAATATATGTGTTCCTCTAAAAATGTGAAATGTATTTAATAAATAATTTTTCAGCAGTTTATGTATTCCCATATGAAGGTTATTATTTTAAGGGATTCTCTCAAAGAGTGCAAATTTAATTTTTCACAAACTTCTAATAAGAAAAACTCCACCAAAATGACAACCTAATCTTGTTCAGAGGGAGAGACTTGTGTCATCCTTGCTTATCTCAAACTATCAAGGCCCGGAAGTAGAATTTTCCTCTTTCTCAAGAAATAATTAAGGGTAGAGACAGGCTTAGTCAAACATGCCAGCTTATTGAGCCCCGCATCAGGCTCTGTGTTCAGCAGGGAGCCTGCTTCCTCCCCTCTCTCTGCCTGTCTCTCTGCCTACCTGTGATCTCTGTCTGTCAAATAAATAAAAAAAAGTTTTTAAACATGCCAGCTTGCTGGCTAGTGATGGGCGTCACAACCTGAAAGACACCAAAACAGCACCATAGTTTAGGGAAAACCAGGTTTCCTCCCAGATACTTAGTTTTAGTGCTTATTATGATATCTGCAATTTGCTTCAAAATACCTTGAGATAGCTGTGTGTTTCATGTTAATTTAAGCTGTTCTAAGGGGAGGGTGGCAAGTTTGCATTTAATCAGAATAGCTACTCTCTGTAGGTGCTGCTGCCAAGCATTGCTTCTACTTCTGGTCAACACTAGAGATTTCACTAATTAACATTGTGAATGTTAGAAATCAGTTTTCATAGATGAAATTAGTGTGTGGTTGATCAGCATAATGGATTTAACCCTTAGTCCCTCATGAGAGAAATTAGCGGTATTTATTTAGGAATATGTGACTTGGCTTATGTGACTTATTTTAGAGACAGCAGCCACTATTGCATGAAGAAGGTTTAAGAAAACTACCAAGTGTTGTAGCTTTGGACAGGGAGCCTGAGCCGTCCTGCCCTTAATGGCCTTTCTCTGATTGAATCAGGTTCACTCAGATTACTTAGGATGCTATTCTTTGTTTAAAGTCAACTAATTATGGACTTTAATCAGCAATACCTAGAGTGTTTAATTGAAAAACTGGGGACTGTAGCTAGCCAAGTTGAGACATCAAAAAGACCATCACGTCCCTTCTTGGTTTTATAGGTAGCCAAGGCAGACTTGGTGCCAATCATTTCTGTCTGGGCCTCCTGGGTGGTCTCATTGTAATAGGACATGACTGTGCTTAGTCTCAGGGTTTGTTTGGGTTTCTTTCATTATTCTCTTTCATTATTCTTTTGTTCATGTTCATAAAAATAAAAAAATAATGTTTCTAAATAGATTATTTTAAATAGCTTATCTTAACCTTAGCATTTTTTCCTCTTTGAAAACCTGTGTGGACCTTCAAAATGGGCTTCTCCAGTCCAGTTCTCTGATGGAAAGAGGCTTTCTCTCCAGATACATTTTTCTGGGTATGTGCCACTCTTCTGTATTCTATTCAGAGCAGTCCTGGCATCTGAGATTGAATGGCACTGAGACAAGTATGGGTTTAGAGTCTCACGGAATCTCATGGGATTGCATAGAGTCCAAGTTCCAAATCTTTCTTATGAGCTCTGAAACCCTAGGCAAATTATTTAGTCTATTTGAATCCTTGATTTCCTCATCTATAATCCAGAGGCACTGACAATAATTTCCTTTAAGAATTGTTATGAAGCTCAGAGGTAGCCTTGGGAAAGTGACTGAAACACAGTAGACTCTTAATACATGACTATACTCATCATTTAACCAACTACTGTAGGGGCGCCAGGGTGGCTCAGTTGGTTAAACATCTGCCTTCGGCTCAGGTCATGATCCCAGGGTCCTGGGATCAAGTCCCACATTGGGTTCCTTCCTCAGCAGGGAACTGCTTTTCCCTTTCCCTGCCACTGGTTGTACTCTCTCTCTCTGATAAATCAATAAATAAAATCCTAAAAAAAAAAATAGTCAACAACTGTACCTTCTGCTATACTAAATGCTCTAATCAGTACAACAAACAACCAGAACACTAAGATGAAGGAAAGCCTGGTGTTAATACTTCCAGCATAAATATTATCCATATAAAAATGTCAAATTATTATATTGATAAAGACCAAAGGACATTCATTATCCAATCCAATAAACTGTTCGTGATATTGAATATTCTTTCTACTTTTGTTTGAGTTGAGGAATGTGTATTTATGACATTTTCTAGCCTTTATTATTGATCTCAAAAAACTGTCAGTCCTAAAAAATGTTTCAGAGCCTGGATTTCAGAGTAAGCTGCTTTTACTATGCTGTTTTAAGTTTTTTAAAATTTGTATTTATTGGGACGCCTGGGTGTCTGTTGGTTGGACGACTGCCTTTGGCTCAGGTCATGATCCCGGAGTTCTGGGATGGAGTTCCGCATCGGGCTCCCAGCTCCACGGGGAGTCTGCTTCTCCCTCTGACCTTCTCCTTGCTCATGCTCTCTCTCACTATCTCTCTCTCTCTCAAATAAATAAATAAAATCTTTTTTTTAAGATTTTATTTATTTGACAGAGATCACAAGTAGGCACAGAAAGAGAGAGAAAGTAGAGAGAGAGAGAGAGGAGGAAGCAGGCTCCCTGCCGAGCAGAGAGCCCGATGCGGAACTCGATCCCAGAACTCTGAGATCATGACCTGAGCCGAAGGCAGAGGCTTAACCCACTGAGCCACCCAGGCGCCCTAAATAAATAAAATCTTTAAAAAAAATTTGTATTTATTTACTAAATATCACAACATTTCTGCTAATGTAATCTATATTTTATTTTAACATTATACACAACACATGGGAGATAGTAACATGAACCAGGCTTTTTACAGTTAATAAAATGTACTTCCCATTCCTCTAAGTGTTTTAATTTTTGATTTTCTTTAAATCTAATATTTCTGTGCTTCAGGTCCTAAGAAATATATTCCTGAGTTCTTTGATTACTGGCAGTAGAAAAAACCCATTGACAAGGCAATATCACACTCTTTGCATCAGGCATGATCTTGTATCGCAAAATATTTTGACTTGAAAGTAAATAAATTTAATGATTTCAGAAGCATTGCTTCTGAATCTATACTATAGGATTTGGTAATGAATCTTCCAGAGATTCCAGAGAGGGGCAGCTTGAGATAAAGTTAGATGTAGAAGTTGATCTTGCTGACTCTTGTCTTCCCAGATTTTCTACCTTCCTAATCATTACTATTATCACATAGTCATTGGGTTGGTTATGTCAGACAATGTCCCAGGCCTCAAAACTTTCTTGCCCACCTTGCCGCAAAGACCAAATATATTCACTGCATGACTGTTCCCATAGGTTCCTCTTCTCAACCAAATCCAGGGTCATCTCTCTCGCGGTCCCTTCTTTCCTTCTTCTTATTTTGGACAAATAATTGATTTTTTTCCAGGTTCACAGCACCAGGTAGTATACTAAGCCCTGGAATATAGAAACGAAAAGGCATGGACTCTGCCTTTAGCAAGTGCATAAAACAGAGAGGAAGTAGATAGTGAAAACAACATACAATAATTTCTACAGTGGATATCTGTGTAAGGTGCAGAAATCATAGGTATTCAGGAAATTGGCAAATCCCAAGGAACTAATCCTTAGAGGAGGGTGTCTAAATCAGTCTGGCTGTCATAATGAGGTACCACAGACATATATTTCTCACTCTTTCGGAGCCTGGAAGTCTAAGACCAGGGTGCCAGCATGGCTGAGTTCTGATGAGGGCTTTCTTCTGGGTTGCAGATTCACAACCTATCCTTGACGGAGAGCAGAGAGAAATCAAGCTCTCCTGTGACTCTTACAAGGGCACTAACCCCATTTGCAAGGTTTGCGCACTCGTGATCTCCTACAGACTTAATCACCTCCTCAAAACCCCACCTCCTTATGCCATCACATTGACTAGGGGAATAGAACATAAAAATTTGGTGGGGACATAAGCATTCAGTTCTTAACAGAGAAATAGGAGTTTGCAGACAAATAAGGCAAGGTAGGAGTGGTGTGTGTGTGTGTGTGTGTGTGTGTGTGTGTGTGTATGTGGCTGGGGTGGAGAGGGAGAGACTAGGGCTTTCCAGGTGGAGGAAATTGCATACCCCAAAGCTCAAAGCCTGGAAACAAAAGTTCAAAGCTCTATCATAGGGAAACTGTCAATAATTCAAGACTTCTAATTCAGCAAATGGAGGAAGGGTAGTTTGTCTGGTGTGGGATAGAGAAGGAAGAGATAAAACTTGAGGGTAGAGAAGGGAAGAGAAACTTGCATGTTATCATTTTGATGGGAGCTATTAGCAATTTTAAAGCAATAGTGTCAAATTAGTTTTGTTTGAAGCTAAATTAGAGGTGGTAAAGAATAGAGCCAAAAAGGCCATTTTAAAGGTGTTGGCAGTAATTTGAGTTCAAGATAAAGAAGAGAGGTGAGTATTAACAAATTCATTCATCCTTCCACACTTGCTTATTGAGGATATCTGATGTGTCAGGCATGGGGGCTACAGAAATGCCTATGAAATCTCCCTTCACTCATAATGCTTCTAGGCTAGTGGGAAGTTAGGTGCATAAAAAGATCCTTCATATTATTTTTCAGATTGTCTCCTTTGAAAATTCAATGTGTTGTAGGCACAAGAGTCTTTGAATCAGACTGGGATTCAAATTCTGCTTCTGCAACTTTCTACTTGGAAGGCTTTGGGCAAGCTCCTTGCCCTTGTCAGTAACTTGAAGGTGAGGTATATGTATGCAAAGGACTCAGAACAGTGCTGGTCCATAATGCTGTCACCTCCCAGCTCCCAGTTTAGAGCTAAAAGGAGAAAGAGACAAGAAGGCAGGAGCTGAGCAGTGGGTGAAGTGGGATGACTCGGAGTACTCTATATGGGATTTACCACTCGGAGTACTCTACATGGGATTTACCACTTGCCGGAGTGGCCAATACCATAACAGTGTTCAAGAAAGAGTCCGTCCTTCCCTCCTTATTTCTGTCTGGCTTCTGAAATAGTAGCAGTCTGAGAGGAAAGTCAGTTATATCCAACATAGAAGTTGCTGTAATTTGTCTGCCATGGCGTGGATTCTCCCCTCTTCTTGATTTCTCCACTCCCAAAGCTGGTGACCTTTGACTTCAGTGATACCTAGTCCTCTCCACTGCATACAGTTGTGCTTGACACAGGAGGAAATAGACTATATACTTCAGGGAAGAGAGTGAGTTCATGGGAGCAGGAGACTAGTATGAAAATACAGAGTGGAAAACAGAAAGCAGAAAGGACAAGTGGTCAGAGATAAGGAAATGGTAGGATAATAACATTCATTTCAGGAGGAAGGCTTCAGACTGGCCTCTCTTGACATTTTACATATTAAAGGCTTAGTAATTGATGATTGTCAAAATTCATGATTCTGAGGCAATAGAATGGTCCTGGCATTAGCTGAATGAGAAGCAATTGAGCACAAAATGATCTGTAGGTGAAGAGTGCTCATCTGACAAATGCCTCTGGTCTGGGGACAATTCATAATCTTGTCCTTCAAATATGGGTCTCACATTAAAGAAAGAGATTCTATATAAAACAATATGAGGCCTCCCACACGAGGGTGGATAAGATCTGAAAGACAGTCCTTTTTGGAGATTGCAATCTAGGAAGTCAAGAGTGTCTCCTCCAGAGTTGCCATGGCAACGTCTCCCTCTTTTGACACAAAGGAAGATAGAGGTCATGTTGGTGGGCTGGTTAAATGTTGTTCTGATCATGTCTTTTATTTCCATGGGGGAAAAGAGAAAAAGGCAATAGGCAGGAAGAAAAAATAAGAATAGAAAATAAAATAAAAGAGATAAAGGAATTCCTGTGAGTGATTTTCCGAATAGGTTTTGTTATCGAAGGATTCATATTAATTCAGTTGGGTTTAAAGTCTAATAAGGATCCAAAATGAAATCTCTGACACTTGAAGGTATAATGTGTTCAAGCACAAGATGATGCAATGGCTACTTTTGTATCGGGGAGAGGAACTTTAAACTGGATGACTAGGAAGAGAAGAGGCTACAAAAGCCATCACTTAAGATTTAGACCAAGTGAAGGAAGAGGTTTTCCTTAAATTAATACAGTTTCTTTTGATGATTTCTACTCACTTTTTAAACCCACACTTTAGAATTGTATAAAACCCCCCATTAAATTAGATAATGGGATGAGACCAGGTCCTATGAGGAAGATAGAACCACAGAGGTAATTTAACAGAGTTCAATATAGAGAACTAGTTGCAAGTTCAATGCCTAGAATAAAGCAAAGGTGTTGGAAAGGCAAAAGAATAAAGGGGACCTTTGTGCTGTGTTTATTTTGCAGATACACACTTGCATATGCATACACATACAATAAAAGACAGAGAGGAAATCTAAAGACTAGCAAACATGGGATTTACATCTTGAGGGGTCAAAGCGAGAAGGTAGTGGCATAGGACTCCGCAGGTGCCTGGCTCTTGGCGGAGCAGTAACCATGGGGAGGGCAGATTGGCAGGAGTTAAGACCCCAGAAGATATAAGCCGCTGCTGGAAATGCCATCCAAATCAAACAATCTTTAGTTTTCTAGTCTTCCAGCAGTGCCCCCCGTTGGCTACACATAACAAGCATTATTCAAGGGAGCCTGGGAAGTTCAGTTGCATGGATCAGCCTCCTGTGATGTAGAGCAGAGGAAGGGTGCCCAGTGGGTCTTAGAGAGAGGTAAATAAATCAGCAAAGAAAGTGTGGGAATGTGAGAGAGGCTAGCATTATGGACTAGGGAAAACTCTGGATTTTACAGTACTTGAGAAGAAATGCTCATGTATTATTTCACAGTGTGTACCATATTAGACATTTTATTTAGAGATTTGAGATCTTCCTTAAAAGGCCAGGACCTTGGATTTGAAGGTTGTCACTTTCTATAGCATATAACCAAAGACAACATCATTCAAGTTAGGGCAACTCTTTTTAGTATCAAAATGAGATTTACTGGGATAATAAATTTAGAAAATGAAATGAATTTCTTCCCTGATTAACTAGTTGCACATGAAAATTATTGCAAATAAATATACACAAACTTCAATTCAGTTTTAAGAACTTACAGAAAAGTGATTGTGGGGGCGCCTGGTGGCCTTCAGCTCAGGTCATGATCCCAGAGTCCTGGGATGGAACCCCACGTTGGGCTTTCTGTTCAGCAGGGAGCCTGCTTCCTCCTCTCTCTCCGCCTGCCTCTCTGCCTACTTGTGATCTCTGTCTGTCAAATAAATAAATAAAATCTTAAAAAAAGAAAAAAGAAAAGTGATTGCAGTTGAGCTTCAAGGAAAAAACCAGTAGAATGTTGATAATAGCTCTGTGCTGGAATAGGGATGTCTAGAATGTTGGGATAGATGTATGCTAGAAAAGATGGATATCTTCCTGGAGCAACTAATGCTCTGGGTCAAAACCAGAGCCAGACAAAAGGTAAAGTGGTGAAGGCAAAATTTACTTAGGAACCCTTGCAAGAGGGAAGAGTCATTGCCGTATAGAACTGTGCTCCATTTCTAACACAACACAGACAATGGGTAGGATAGCCAAGAACCAGGATAGAGATCAGTGGATAGAAACTTACTAAGAGGAAACAGCAAGGTTAGGGAGATTCTGGCAAAACTGACTTGACAGGATTCTTGGTGAAGGCAGGCCAGGGTGATGAGATGTTGAGGATGCTGGATCAGGAAGTCGATCAGATATCATGCAGGGGTGGGTTTTCACTAAATTGATCAGAAGTATTTTTGGTAAAATTGACTAAGTGTGCCATGGTTGGGTCTAGCCAAAAAAGAGCTTAGAGGAGCCTGACCAAAGTTTGGTTAAGGACAGAATCTTGTCCTCTGTTAGAAAAAATTTCATTATGTAGAAACAAAATCTACCTTCTGGAGTTTTCCTCCCTCATTTTGAGTTCTGCAGTCAAGGCTCACGGAGAGCAAGAGTAATCTCTTTGCTCTGTGACATTCTTTTACATGTTAAAAGATAGAAGGCAAACACTCCTGACCTTGACCTTTTTCAGGTTAAACATCTCTAGATTCTTCACAAATTCCTTCACTGACTATTCTGGTTGGTCTCTCTACCACACTTTTTAAGGTTGTATACTTGAGACAAATGGGAGGCTCACTTATTTAGAAGCTGCATCACATTCCCTAATGATGGAGAGGTTCAATCTCTGTCACGCAGGGTAATTTGTAGCTTTGTTACTTCAACCAGTCTGGCTTTATATTTGTTAGTGTTCTCTATTAGACTGAGCATGAAAATCAGGGATCGTGCCTTGACCATTTATCAGACCTTCCACAATGCTTAGTTAGGATAATGTGTGTAAATACAGGGTAGCAGTAGGTAGCCTATAGAAGGAACCCAACCAGCAACCCACTGAAGGTCTTGGTTCCATGTTCTACCCACAGCTCTTGTGCCCTTCCACATCTTTTCCTCATGTAGTACCCTCTTGCCTGGAATGGTCTTTCCTTCTGGTCTTTCCTTCTTATCTTTATGGAGAACTCTTTCTCCTTCAAGATTCAGCTCAAGTATTACCCATCATCCCTAGTTATCCTTGGCCTTCCTAACCCTAGAAATCTGACCCTCCAAAAGCAGAATACATTTCCTCCTGACTTGTATGCCTGTGGTATAAAATTCATTCTCTGTTGTTTAGAAAGAACCTTTGGTTTTGGAGTCATTCAGGTTTATGTTTGAATTCGGTTCCATTATGACTTATGGTCTTACAAATCTACTTTGTCTTCTTAGGGCTACTGAGTGTTTTGTTTTGTTTTAATATGACATTTAGGATAATATTTATTTTACTGAGTTCTTAAAGGGTTAAATAAAATAAACACTTGAGAAATTTGTCCAAAGCCTGGTACATAGTAGGCACTCAATTTTTATCTATCATCATGGCATTTATATCCTTGTATTTTAGTTTTGTAGGCAGCTGTCTACCTGCTGGGTTTTAATTGAGTCTTATTTTGTATGCCCAGAATAAAGCTAAAAACATTTACCAAATAAAACGTTTTTCTTTTTATTATACAACTACTTCCACGATGCTGAATACTTTACATCGGCATTATTCAGTCCGGTAGCCACTAGCCACATATGGCTAGTTATATTTAAAATAAAGTTAAATACAATTAAAATTCATTTCTTCAAACAATATTCATAAGTGGCTGGTGGTTACTATATTGGACAGTGCAGATTTAGAACATTTCCATCATCACAGAAAGTTCTTTTGGACAATGCTGCTCTAGATTGTAATAGAACTGCTGCAAACTCAACGTAATATTTCCAGCTTGGTCGGCGATCTCCTCCACCATTGTGGATCCTGTATTTCTAACAGCCCAACTGTGGTTCCCTTATACTTTTGGGCAGTGAAATCATCAAATGATTCATGTAGAATCCACAATGAGCTAAATTCCCAAGTACTTTCATTTTTTTTTCGTTAGGTGTCTTCATAATATTTTGGAAGTATTGATTATGTCAAAGGTTGGCAACTTCTTTTGTAAGGGGCCAGATACTAAATATTTTAGGCTTTGGAGGCCATACAGTCTGTGTGGCAGCTACTCAACACTGTAGCTGTGGCATGAAAGCAGGCACAGACTCCATGTAACAGAGTGGACATGACTGTTTTATTGCAAAGCAGGCTGGGGGCAGTAGTTTGCAACCCCTGTTCTATTTTCACAGACTTTACTGCTTCTTCTGGGGTGACAAAGCCAGTCTCTCCATGTGCCTTCCCTTTCCTTCCATTTAGATCAAAATAAGCCTATCTTTAAACATTCTTTTTTTTTTTTTTCCCCAGGTTGAAGAGAATCCAATCTCAATTGGTACTGGGGGCCCTTTTTCTCAAAGATTTAATCAGAATTCCGAAGGTTGATACAACCCCCAGAGAAGAAGGAAATACTAAGAAGAGCTAACCCCAAAGGATCATTGTATGCCAGGCATTGTGCAAACATGTTCCACAAATGAACTCATTTAGACCTCACGACAACCTACTTCACTGATGGGGAAACTGAGGGACAGAGAAATTGAGTAGTTCACCCAGGCTCACACCTGTAAGTGACTCAAACCTAGACAGTCTCCCTGATCAGGCCCCACACCAAAGCTTTGATTCCAGGCTGTGCCTGTGTCTTCACCCTAACCTTTGACCACCCCCCCCACCAAATCTTTTTTAATCAGAAAGCTCTTTCTTTCTCTTTTTGTAGCTCCCAAAGGCCCTCCTCCAACCTATCTCCCCTGTTTGACAAGAGAAAGGGGAACAGTTGCCTTGTAGCAGCTTCCTGTGCTCCGCAAAAATCCATTCTTGTTGGTAGGGTCATGGGATATAGCGTCTGTCCCTGCACTTGGCTTGTCAGCAGCATTTGACATGGCTGTCACTCTCCTTCCTGAAATCTTGGGGCAACATATCTGGCTTTCCTACCCCCATCCCCTCAGGCCAGTCTTTCTCAGTGTGTTTGAAACTTTGTCTTTTTAACCTTTAAACACTGATCTTTTCTAGACTTACTTTTCTTCTTACTTTACACACTCTCTGGGTGACCTCATAACCCTAGTGCTGTAATACTATTTGCATGAATTTGGTCCCTACGTCATTATCTCTAGAACTTCCTGAGAACAAATCTTACCAACCACATAGGCGACTTGTGAACCTGTGTCCATCTGTGTGTATGAACAGATACAGCTCGGCATTTCTCAAACAGTTATTCTCTTTCTTAAGCCTGCTGTTTCTCTTATATTTTTTCCGCTGAATAGATTTCCAAGCTAGAAATCTGTTATGTCATCTGATTTCTCCTCTGACAGCATACCAATGACCGAGTCCCAGAAATCTCAAATTACTTCAGGAATCACTTTCAAATCCACCACTTCTCACTCTCCAAAACTGCCCCTTGCTGGCTTGCTCACCTGTATTACTGCAAGCATCTCACAAGGGGCCTTCCTTCCATCAGCCTGGTTCCTCTTTCAGAGCCCACTCCTCAGCCTGAGCAGTTTCCTGGGATATGAATTAAATCTTTCTGTTTTCCTGCTTCAGCGAAATCTTCAGTGGTTCCCTGCTGCTGTTAGAATTAAGTGTGAATTTCTTCAGTTGGTCAACAAGACTCTTCCTGATCCTGGTCCCACTTACCTCTCCAGTACGTCACCACACGCTCCTCCCTGTGCTGTGCTGTGCTCTGGCCATACTGACCACCCGCCCTGCCCTTGGAGTCTTTACATGGGCTCTTTTCTCAGCGTTTCCCTTCCCTTTTGGCCTCCTGGTTAACTCCTGCCCATTCCACGGCTTCCTCTGGGGATACAGACCTGTGATTGGTTGTGGCTTCCTCTACAGAGCCTTTTGTGACTTCTGGAAAACCGTCTCTGATCCCCTGAAGCAGGGTTAGGTGTCTCCTGTCTGCTCTCAAAGCACTTTGTACTTAGTCTTATTCAGCATCTGTTACAAGGCCGCAATTGCCATAGGTTGCATGTCTTTCCCATAGATCAAGCTTTGTGAAAGTGGGGCAGGTCAATTTTTTCTGCTGTGGTAGCTCTAGTGCCTTGTACGGTGCCTCATAGAAGCTTTATAACTATTGATAGAAAAAGATGATCAGGGAAAGAAAGTTAGGAATAGGGGCTTGGGAGTAAAAAATATCCTTGGGCTTAACTCCCTTCTTTGCTAATACTAGTCATATGACCAGTGCCACTTGCTAACTATCTGATCTATGCTGACTTCCCACAGCCTCAGTTTTCTCATCTGGAACATGGGAATGATAATGAAGCCAAATACATGGGGCTAGTTTCATGCTTCATGCAAAGCAATTAGCCCAGGGACTAGAACGTGGTAATTGCTCAATAAATGTCACTGTCAGTAATACTGTCCTTGCAGGGCATACACAGTCCAGAACCAGACTGCCTGGATTCAAATTTTGGCTTTACCTCCTACTGGACATGAGAACTTGGACAAATTGCTTAACCTCTCTGTGCCTCAACTTCCACATCCTTATTTCATTTTTATTTTAAAAATATTTCTTTTTTTTTAAAAAAAGATTTTATTTATTTGAGAGAGAGAGAGAGAGAGCACCAGCAGGGGTCAGGGCAGAGGGAGAGGGGGAAGAAGACTCTTCCCTTGGGCAGGGAGCCTGATGCAGAGCTTGATCCCAGGACCCCGTGATCATGACCTGAGCTGAAGGCAGAGGCTTAACCACTGAGCCCCTCAGGTGCTCTAATTTCCACATCTTCAAAATGGGAAAGTAACAGAATATGCTTCCAGGGATCTTTGTGAAGGCTAAGTGAGTTAATGCACATGACATGTTTAGAAGAGAGCCTGTGACAAAGATTCTTTTCCTGACTAACTTTGAGTAGGGATCTTCTGAGCCTTTTGCCTGACTCAACATGACCCTTGGGGCTCCCATCTCCCTGCTTGCAGACTCTAGTTTTATCAAGAATCCTATCAAGTCGGTTTAGCCAGATGACCCCATCCTTGATACCTGATGACTCCTGATACCTGATGGATTCCTCACCCGCACCCTCTCCAGGTGATGGCCTGCCTACAGCAGAAGTCCTGTGAGGTGACCTCTCCACTCTTCGTGGCTGTTCACCCCCACTCTCTCCTTGTTGTATTTGGAATTGAGCCCAGTTCTTTAGGGAGATTTCCTTCTTCCTTTTGGAATAGTCCAGAAAAAAAATCTGTTTTTGGTGTTTTAACTGTTGCCAGGCCCTGGTATTTCTTTGACAACTGACACATAGTCAGGGTGGTAATTTTCAAATCATTATTATTGCCTGTATAAAAAGGAAACTGCCCTTACCAAAAGGAGAGGATAAAGCTTACTTTTCTGCCCTAGCTGCTTTCTGGAAGGGGAAGAAAGATAATAG
Organism: Mustela erminea; assembly: GCF_009829155.1. Classification (NCBI taxonomy): domain Eukaryota; kingdom Metazoa; phylum Chordata; class Mammalia; order Carnivora; family Mustelidae; genus Mustela; species Mustela erminea. Next base: position 50,550,054 of record NC_045621.1, read on the forward strand.
GAGTTGATCATGTATTCCAGATGAAAAGTAAAACACTGTAACTCTTTCAGACATCAGGCTCATTCAGTGCTTTGGAGTGGATGATCATAAAAATCCAGATTTTTTCCACAAAGCAGATTAAAGATGGATTTGTGACTAAACCTTCACTTTTTCTGGGATTTTCTGGTATTATGCATTTTAAAATGCTGTATTTTCCAAAGCTATGGTATCACATGGCTAAAATTATTTATAAGTAAGTTCACTGGCTGTGAAATCATTTTTGATGTTTTATATGCCCAAAGAAGATGCTGATAGGTTGCTGTTAATATGTGATTTTTCAAATTTATAGTAACACTTTCTCTTTCTGAATTTCTGCTATCCCTTGTCCTTCATGGCATGAAGCAGCATATACAATGCAGTTGTAGTCCTTTATCTCAACTTTCAGAAAACAGAACTTTCATGTCGGTTTTGGAAGTTTTCAAGGAATGTGTTTTTTATGAGAGGCTAAGAGCTTGGGGTGATTTAATACAAAAATAAACAGATAGCAGGGGGAAGTCACGTAACGATGCCACAGTTTTGTAAATAGCAAACAGCTTTTCTACAGTTAGAAGCAGCACGCTTCATGGTAGTCCTCAGTGAGTAAGCCGGGAGCCTGAGACCCCCTGAGTCTTCCAGGTGAGGGTAAGCGGGGGAGCCCAGGAGGTCAATGTTTCCAAGAAGCTGGATAACCCCCAAGCTCTGCGTTGTTAGCCTGGAGGAAAACTGTCTCTAGGAGAAGGAATTGTCATTGAAACTAGGTTAAACTTGTGTACATACAGTGATTCTATTTTTATCTCCTTACACTAATTGAAACCTGTTTTTTCTCGGATAATATTTCCTTTCCACCTTTTTCTAATAGGAGATACTTGTTAGGCCACAACTCTCTGTGGGTCTCCTGCATTTCTGCATGCCTTGTGAATAGAGGCTCTGGCTGCCTTTGTTCAAGACTGTTGTTTCAAGGATATTTGTAGAACAAACAGCTATGGACGATACAGTGTCTCCCTTCAGAACAAAGTGCAGCCATGTTTACTCCCATAAAATCTTCAGTTTCCTGAAGCTTGGGGTTCCTCTCCTCTATGTTCAACCCACGGAGTATGCAGATGTTGTCTTTTTCCTGGCTGCGTAAAAAGCTCCCCAAATGGTACAGAAAATGCTAGAATTCTGGCTATGGCTATTGCTATAAAACTGTATATATATATATATATATATATATAGAGAGAGAGAGAGAGAGAGAGAGAGAGAGAGGGAGAGAATGAGAGAGAGAGAGAGAATGAGAGAGAGAGAGAGAGAGTCTTGTGTCTTCTGCCAGAGCCATGAAGCTGTGACAAGCTAATTCGCCACTTTCAAGTAGGATTCAATATCAGAACCTTCAACATTCTTGACAAAGCTGTTTTCCTATTCTATTCCCCAAAAAGGAGTTCTATATATTCTTTGCCCTCCATTAGTAATTTCTTATTTTGAAGTTCCTTTATACCATTTTTCTCTTATTCCTCATCTTGTCACCTATAAACCATATATAGATTTTCTCTTGCCATCAATGGTTTCATGTGTCACCTAGTCCCCCTCTCTGTTTTCCTCATCACCCACTCTGAGGCAGCTCCCCTGGGACTATCTTCATACTTCCTTCCCAACTTCTCAAGTGCTTCAGCTCTAGTGGCTGCCATTTTTTGAAAACTGCCTACTTGCCTGGTTTGACTCCCACCTCATCAGAACTGCTTTGCCTGCATGTGCTCAGGTTCTGAAATTTCCTTCTCTGACCACAGCCTCTTGTCTTTTCCCTCTTTTATGCCATCACTCATCCTTAACTTGCTTGCTGTCCTCATGTTTTTTTTTTTTTTTTCCAGTCCTTTCACAGCCTTCCCTCAATTTCCCGTTACTTAATATTGTTAATGCATTGGTTGAGGAAATGGAATGTACTAAATTCTGCGCTATGCAAACATTTATTCCTCAAGGAATTATAGGACTAGGTACTATTATTATCTTGATTCTACAGATTAAAATTTTGAGGCTTAGAGATGAAATATAATTCCCACGTTTGCAGAGGGAGCAAGTGAAACTAGCTATAAAATCTCAAATCTTAACTTCTCTAGGCATCAGTTTCCACGTCTTCAAGTGAAGACTTTTCTGTGTACATTTAGGCTACTTAGGAGGGGGAAATGAAACTATTATTGTAAAATTCTTAGCATGTTTCTGAAGTTTAATGAATCTTCAATAAATAGCAACTGTCTCTGTTATGTCACTAACATGATGTTTGATACATAGCGATTTGTGTCTGACTTCCATCCCCAACTTCTTCTTTACTAAATGTGATGTTGCATATTGTGGTTTTCCATTTACGTTTTGGACAGATACTTTCCTTTCTCCTTGGTCTTATCTCCTATCCATTCTATCCAGGTGCCGCAACTTCATGTTCATTAGTCCCGCATCAGGCTCTCTGCTCAGCAGGGAGCCTGCTTCCTCCTCTCTCTGCCTGCCTCTCTGCCTACTTGTGATCTCTGTCTCTGTCAAATAAATAAATAAAATCTTAAAAAAAAAAAACCTCAAATAATATAAATATCTAGAGAGTAAAACACGGAAGTTTCTCTCCTCTCCGGCATCTCGTCTTAGAACATTCGCTGCTTTTCCTGGGTGTAAATGGTGGAGCATGTGTTGTTACAGAGCTTTCCCTTCGCATTTGTATCCAACCAACAAACAACATCCAGGATATGTTTTTAAAAAAAAAAAAAAAAAAAAGGTAATCCTAAATTCTTAATCTGCATTTTGATTTTCTTGTTACAAATCTTCATCTGGGAGAATGGAGAACAGAAAGTTAAAATGCAGCCTGTGCAAAGTACACTCATGCCTCTTCCCAAACAACACCTACTCCCAACTTCCATGTGTCCTGCAGGCACTACTGTTCTCCCAGCCCTTGTGGATCGGAATCTTCGCGTCTTTGACCTCTCCCTCTCCTTCATCCTCCACCACATCAGATTGTTTGCCAAGTTGTATAAATTCCAGCTCTACAATGTCTCTTCTGTCCTTTCTCTTAAATTCTTTGCCTGACGTTTTTTGGATCACACTGATAATGTGATTCAGACCACCAATTTATATAAGAATTGCATTATAGTTCAGTTTTTTAGGGAAGATTTTTTTTCTTTCCTAGACCTGTGCCAAGCTTTGGACTCATGCTTGTTCTTTCATTCTGTATTTCCCCATCATACTTTATTTTCATTTTATTACTCTTTCTGCTTCTGCTAGTACAATAGAAGCTCCTCAAGGGCAGAGGCCACATTGCTTTCTTTCAGCATCCTAACAGACTTGCAATCTTGGACATTTATTTTTCTTTTTCAGTGCAAAACCAAACAATGATGCTTTGTGCTGTTGGTGTTTTGAACTTTATTTGATGAAGTATGGGAATTTCCCCACCTCTGGTGTCTTCCTGCCTTAACCATTCTACACACACAACAACCATTTAAATCTTGAAATTCAGCACCTGTCATGTCACTCTTTTGTTCAAATTATTTGTTGGTTCCACTCTGATTATTGGGGGGGAAATATATATATATATATATATATATATATATTTATTTCTTCCCTGGGTGTCAAGGGTCTCCATGACTCCAAGGCTGAATGATTCTAAAATATCTTTCTGGTTTATCTACTCCCAATGTCATTCCCGAAGATCTAGACAAAACTAGGCTATCCACATTCCTCCCACTTCCTGCCATTCAAGTTTTCATAGTCTTCGTTTTCCAGGTTTGTTGTCTTCCTCAGACTCTATTGTCTGGACCCTTGCCTTCATTGCCATGTGCTGAAAATCTAACCATATTCAAAGCTTCATTCATATTATGTCTTCCCGTAACGTGGTGGAGAATCACATATACCTTTTTTTTCCAGCTAATTGGGACTTTGTCTCATTGCCTGCCAGACCATATGCTCACTGTCAGCAGTGGCTCTATCTTGTTCATCTCTGTACCTCCTATGGTGTCTTGCATGAGACATGAATATTTGGAAGATTATGTAGCTTTGGAGTCAAACAAATTACTTTGGGGCCTGTTTCTGGAGGGAAAATATAGGAACAATTATAATCGTCTTCAATGTTAAATAATGAATTTTTAATCCATATAATACTTTTTTACTGGATAGACACTCTGTGTTGGATACTGTGCTAGGCACTGAAATGTTATAGAAAACTTTACTTTTGGTCTCAAAAAGTTTAAAATGGAATAGAGAAAGCATGTAATAAACAATTCAGATAGTGATAGAAGAAATACAGAGTGTGGTGAGGACACACAACTGAGGAGTCTGACCTGTCTATAAGGGATGGAGGAAGTGACCATCTGAAGAACGTGCGGGGTCTAGCCAGAAGGCAATGGGGTGGAGGGTGCCAGATTGTTTTATACAGAGAAAATAGTAAGTGGTGGTTTTGTGGTTAGAATGCACACAAAAGAAGTTTGGTAGTGCTGGTGTAGGGTAGGGAGACAGACAAGAGACATACTGAAGAGATCTGAGCACAAAAGGTTTTGCAAACTATGCTAAGGAGTGTGAACTTCTCCCTGAAAGACAGAAAGAAGCCATTGAAAGATTTTAAAACAGGGAATGACTTGATCAATTATGATTTAGGTTTTCATTTGGTGTGGAAGATGGAGATAAAAGAAATTTAGGGAGATGTATTAAAAGTCTATTTTAGGAATCCAAGCGAGGAGGGGAGAGAGATAAAATAGAGAATATGAATGAGTGAATGGTGGTGATGGCTTAAACTAGGTATATGGCTGTGTAGACTTGAAAAAGGTTTGGGAGTTTGTACAATGGACTAGCTCAGAACTCTGGATCTCTGGATTCTGTCTTCATATTTTCTAGCTGAACACCTTGGCAACTTACCTAATGTCTTTAAGCTTTAGTTTCCTCATCCCTAAAAATGACAATATTAGTTATTCTTACTTTAAAGGATTAAATTAGATAATCCATGTAAAATCTCCTTGCACAATGCTTGTTATATAGTAAGAACTCAATAAACAATTACATGTTATTTTTAGAATCAACATAGTTCGTTAACTGGGAATGGTGAGGGTGGAGGAGGAGATAATAATGTTACCCAAATTATGGCTTCCTTACCCAGTGGATAGTGGTGCCATTCACTGAAATTTGGAAGCAGATGTTGAGGAGGGAGATGATATGTTGAGTGAAGATTTAGGAATTTGCATTTGTAGGTCTGGAATTCAGTCGAGGGATTTGAAATTCACCTACATAAGACTATTTCTTGAAAAAAAAATGTCAGGATTCTATTTCCTCACATCCCATTTACTCCACAGTTCATGTTGCTTTTGTCCCCTCTAGTCTTTGGGAAGTGGAAGCTCTTGTCACTAATTTAATTCATGTGAGTGAATGAGACTATCTGGGGAGCAGTGTGAGTATAGAAGATGGTGTGGGGAACCCTTAGAACACCCACTTCTAAGGAGCAGATGTACAAAACACTGTAGAGGAGAAGTGTGTTGTAACTAGAATGAAAACCAGGACACAGTGGTTCCAGGAGGACAGACAGATCAAGTACTTTGGTCCTTCAGGAAGGACCTTTGGACCTTCAGGAATGGCCAGTGGTTCCATGGACAGTAAAATAATGTAATGGCTAAAAGTTGTTAATTGGATTTAGCAACAATGATATTAATGGTGAACAACAGAGTGGAAATTTCCAGAGAGTGGTGAGGACAGAAGGAAGATCTGAGTCGATTGAAGGCTGATTAGGATGTGAGCCAATAGAATCCTGGCAACCCTTTTAAGAAATATGGCTGTGGAAGGGTGAGATAGAAGAAGGGGATGAGAAAAGATAATTTGTTTTGTTTTGAAAAATGGGACTTATTAGCATATTTAAATGAAGATAAGGAGCTGGCAGAAAGTACAAAGTGTGGAGAAGGTACTAGAGATGTAGTAAGTAGAGAGAAGATAACTAAAGAGAAACAGGTTATATTAGACATATTAGAGCTGAGAGTCCCCTAAGAACATTCTAAAACTGAGAAGTGGGGGGTGCCTGGGTGGCTCAGTGGGTTAAAGCCTCTGCCTTTGGCTCAGGTCATGATCCCAGGGTCCTGGGATCAAGTCCCACATCGGGCTCTCTGCTCGGTGGGGAGCCTGCTTTCTCCTCTCCTTCTCTCTCTGCCTGCCTCTCTGCCTACTTGTGATCTCTCTGTCAAATAAATAAATAAGTCTTTAAAAAAAAGAAAAGGAAAAATGGAAAATTAGGGATCATAGCATAATGAGCCCAAATAAGCCCATCATGGCATTTTGGTGCACACTCTTTTAGAAGATAAAAGTGCTTTGGACTAAAGAAAATCAATTTCTGTGACTGCTTTCTATGGTAGGTGCTTTCCCGAGGTTCATGTGATGTGGGCTCACACAAGGAAAAAGCTGAAGAGTAAGTTCTTGGGTTGTAATTGTACTTACAGAAGCAAACAGTTCCTTCAAAATGGCAGTGGGTGATGGAGAGACATCAAACGTCTGAGAAACTATGTTGCTTGATTATCTAGGAGAATGGTCTCTGACACCTTTTTATGACAAAGTGTTGCATGGAAAAGAATGTCTAGTTGTAAGCAACACTCAGACTTTGAGGAAGTAGGGTCATAAACAAAGTTTACACGAGGAATGAAAGTAGTAGAAGCTGAGTAGGATTGATATACATAATTGCTTTGTATATGACATATGCTGGGAGAAAGCAAATTATTTTGTAAGAATTTTAAAGAAACACAGTGTCTGTTTACTCAAATTAGTGTGTGAAGGCATGCACATTCCTGTGTTAATTTCTGTGAATGTTTTATTTATCTTTCACTTCCTCAAAATCTTCTATCTCCCAATCATGAACGTTCTATATTTTTGACAAATGGGCCTTTTGTGCATAAACTTCATAATCAAATTGGTTCAAGAATAAATTGCTGAAAGTGGAGCTTTCTTATATTAACCCTGGTGACAGCTAATGAAGACGGATAGGATAAAGCAGGGACTGAACTTTGTGGAGGAGGAGATTTCATTCCCCACTGTGTTGGCTAAAGATAAATTTGTTTGCAAAGGATAAAAATGGAATCATCTAATTGCTTAACGCTTGGGAAAGCCATTGTTAGCCAACCTGCTCAAATACAGACTTTTATAAAGAATCAAGTATAAAACTCTTGCCTACACATCCAACAGAAACCTCAACATTTTCTCCATTAGACATTTACTGTTGTCGGAAAATCTTTATATTTGATCCAAAGAATTATTTGTGAGGTAGCTCAGTCAGTTAAGCGTCTGCCTTTAGCTCAGGTCAGTGGAGAGCCGGCTTCTTCCTCTCGCTCTGTGCACCCCCTCTCCCCGCCACTTCTGTGCGCTCTCTCTCTCTCTCAAATAAATAAATAAAAATCTTTAAAAAGTGAAAAAAAAATTCTTTGCATTTCACTGATGTTCAGATTAACTATCTGATAAACATTTCTGGTTGTTTTGTCTGGGAAATAAAGATAGTAATTGGATTTGGGGGATGACTAGAAATTTGGAGTTCATAGGCAAGTTTGAAAAAGGTCCTTGCTCTCAGCTAGTTTTAAAATCAATACACCAGTCAAGTATGTGAAGCGATTGGAACTTTCATACACTGTTGGTGGGAGTCAGATTGGCACAATTACCTTGGGAAAGTGTTTGGCAGTGTTTACCAAAGGCAAATGTATACCTACACTCTGGTCCTGGGCATTACTCAACAGAAACTACTTGTATAAGAATGCTCCTACGGCCATCAGTCAGAGTTGCCCTGAACGAGAAACAACTTACATATCCTTCTATAGAGGATAATAGTTACATAACAATAAAAAAATGAACTATTGATCCAAGCAATAATATGGATGAATTTTAAAAATAACACTGAACAAAATAAGGCCGATACACAAGAATACACACTCTATCTGTATGGTTCTATTTTAAAAAAGGTTCAGACAGGTAAAATGGATCCATGAAATCGGGAAAGGTCAGAATAGTGGTTGTCCTTAGTGAGGGGTATCGACCCAGAGGGGGCACAAGTGAACAGAGGGGGCACAAGAGAACCTTCTGTGGTGCTGGAGATGCCCCAGACTCCAGTATGACTGTATGGGTAGTGATTAAAAGGGGGTTACATGTATGTAAAGATTCATTGAGCTGTCTATATCAGATATATACACTTTATAATGTGTTATACTTCAATGGCCATTTCCCAGCAACAGTGATTTCTTTTTAGCTTTTTTTCCCCCAATGTACAAAGAAGACAAAAAGAGGCAATTATTAGGGTTTGCCTCCTTGACCATGACTTTGCTGACCCTCCATGTTTCCAGGTAGATCAGACCAAGTAACAAAACCTCACTAAACTGAGTAATTGATTTTCAGTTAGGACGTAACAACTGTAACAATTGAATATTTACTGGATTTAAAGTAGTTATTAAGGATAAATTTGATTTACAGAGCACAGAGGCTTTGAGAGAATCCTGTAATCAACTCTTTTTGAATGTGTTACATTTATGAATCAGCAGTCACAGGCCTATGACCTTGACCACTCTCTGTCTCTAGGTTTCCTTTCTTGGGCCTTATAGCCTTTTCTAGGCCTTCTCTGGGCCTTCCTATAGATCTTTCACAGGCTCTATATCGATGGCCAGATTTCACTTCCCTTACAGTTTGACCTATGGATTTTGGAAATTTCATAAGAAGACAAGGTTGCACTTTAGAAAGCACAAGAACATTAAAATGTCTGGAATTTTAGAAATATTCATGGGGGAGCAATTTTCACAACAGCAGTCCATTATTTCAACAGATGATGAGGTTTCATGGAGCAGGACAATGGCTCTCTGTTTCTGATGTGGTTGAAGAAGTTGGACTTGATTATACCAAAACACACTCAGGAGGGAAGTCAGGAAGAACTGGAGAACTAACTGGAAAGGACTTGGAGATCATCTTAATCTCAGTTTCGGAAAGCAGGAATAACATACAATAAAAGAGTGATATTAGCCCTGGGATCTCTTTATTTATTATACTTGTTCATATTTAATCCACTGAGGAGGGGGAATCACACGCCCGGACATCACTAGAAGGAAACTAACATTTGAACACATTTCACTCTTATTATATTTTATTATTTTAAGTTTTTCAAGATTTATTTATTTGAGAGAGAGAGAAAGAGAGCACATGTGGGAGAGAGCATGTGAGACACAAGCGGGGGAGGGAGAAGAGGGAGAAGGAGAAGCAGACTCCCAGCTGAGCAGGGAATCCAAAGTGGGGCTCAATCCCCCGACTCCAGGATCATGACCTGAGCGGAGGCAGTCACTTCACTGACTGAGCCACCCAACCACTCACTCCTACTATTTTGTTGTTTATCTGTTCCACCCAGTGTATGACGGTGAACAAGACAGAATCTGGAATTGGAGCAAGGGTTCAAGGTTTGTTCTTTACTGGCTATAGAATGCCTGACTAGTTACTTAACTTCTCTAAGCCTTACCTTCTTTAGCTCCAAAGTGGAGTTTATAGCAGTAGGGAGTCGATATGCATAGCACTTAGCCCTTGGTAGAACAGAGCCTGATATATCTTAGCAGCTTAATAAATGTTACTTATCATATAATAATAACAACAACTACTTTTTATTAGCTTATATTTAGGTAGTGGACTAGTGAAAACTTCTCTATGTGGGATTTCCTCTCTGTGTTAATGCTGAGCTCTCTCCCTGTTCTTTTTTATCCCATAGCCTGCTAACTGTGTTTATCCTCCATGTCACTGAACCAATTTATATAATGGTTTTAGAAGTGAGGTAAATAGGATGAGATTCATTAGTGTTGGCCTGATTTGTGTGCAGCAACCCCATGGGAAATTTCTTGACAGCTTAGCCACCTAGTCCCCATGGCACCAGTTAATAGAAACTGCTTCATCTACTGTGAATTCATTTGTTATTGTAGTGGGAACATTCAATTTCCTAGTCTTTTTTCATTTGTAGCAGCATTAGGCTCAGAGTTTTCTAATATTTTGTTTTAAAGGCATTGTTTACATTCGAAATTACTATTCAGAGAAACAAAGTCTCTTCCTAGTTGCGAGGCTGTGTACAGGGTAATGGCTTTGTAGCTCCATTAGAATGTGACAGTGACACAGCCGTGGGAGCTGGTGAGGCTTCAATCCTGTTATGTTAGAACAAGGTGCCATATACCTGAACTTTTGTATATGAATTAGATAGGAATTTCCTTGGAATTAAATTTGAACGTTATAATCATGACTCAAATGATTCAGTGATGTTAGATGAATGAACAAAAGTACCAACTATAGCAGTGCCCATATCTATCACTATAATTGTAACTGTATGACCCCAACCTAAATAATAATTTATCAAAAAATTAAAATATATATTCATATCATATGGTTCCATGCATACCAAAATACCTATTTTTTTGGTTTAAATTTTTTATGTCCCCCCCTTTTTTTCGTGTTTTTGGATTTTATTTATTTATTTGAGAGAGGGAGAAACAGAGCACAGGTAGGGGGTGAGGAGGGACAGAGGGAGGGAGGAAGCAGACTCCACACAGAGTAGGGAGCCTGACGCAGGGCTCGATCCTGGGACTCTGGGGTCACGACTTGAGCTGAAGGCAGATGATTAACCAATTGAGCCATCCAGGTGCCCCTAAAGTTTTTTTGTCTTTATTAGTAATTTTTTTATTATGGAAAAATTATCCAAATATGAATTCCAACTACAGCATAGTTTTGATTTTACAGATCGAGAACAGAGATAATTCTCTTCACTGGGGAATCATTCTTTGAAACTGGAGCTTGGATTAGGAGAAAGGGAAAAATAATGCATTTTATGGTATGTTTAAAAGAATAATCCTAGACACTATTTACCTTCACTTATTTTTTGGTGATAAAAAGCAAAAGACTTTATGGACTTGAAACTGCTCTAAATATGGACCTTAAGATCCTCCTGTTATGTATTATCCATTCTGAAGTGAGGTTTTCCACTAGAACATAATGCACTCTGATTGAGTAACTAAAGCATCCATTGACTTATGTCTACTTGGTTTTATACTCCATTGTCTTTAGATGATATGGATTTTTATTTTTTATTATTTATTTATTTAAAATTTTTTTTAGATTTTATTTATTTATTTGACAGAGAGATCACAAGTAGGCAGAGAGGCAGGCAGAGAGAGAGAGGGAAGCAGGCTCCCTGCTGAGCAGAGAGTCCGATATGGGGCTCGATTATTTTTATTTATTTTTTTAGATGATATAGATTTTTTAAAAATATCAAAGTCAACAGGGAAAACAGCTGAACAATGATCTATAAAATGACACAGGAAACAAAAATCACTTGAACGTATGGTAGTATTCATCCATATACATTGAGAGATAATCAGATAGTGAGCCAAAAGCATAGGGGAGAACAAAACAAATTGACAAGAGTCAACAATTTAAAGATTATTTTAAGCGGCCAGAGAAAAATCTCTTAATTTGCTGATTAGTATTTTTTCTTTTATTATGCTATACCGTCAAGAAGGGTTTTTGTAGTGCCTACTAGAAGCCAATGTCTTCTAGACACTGGAGACTTAATCAATGAACTGGTAAGGATAGAGTATGACCTGAGTTCAAGCTAGGAGACCAGCCCCTCCTAACTTTTCAATAATGGCTAGGGCTGGGAGGAGGAGCTGGTAGGGAGAGCAGTATGAGATGGGACTAGAGGCGTGGGTAGGTGGACTGAAGAGTATAGATGGGGGGTGGGGGGTGCCTTTTCACTGTGCATATTCCTTTAGCTGTGAGGGCTCTTGTCTCTGGCTTTATCTCTAGGCACAAAGGCGGATGTGGTCCAAGCTTTCATGGGACTGACAAACCACAAAAGTCAGGAAATGCTAAGTATTACAAAGGCAATGAAAAAGAGAAATGGGATAGAGCAGAAGTTTGGGGATGTATAATCTTAGGTAAGGTGGTCAGGAAAGATTTCTCTGAGAAGGTGATATTTGAACTGAGACTTGAATGAATAATACAAAGAATATCCTCAGAAGCCCTGAGTTTGGCATGATGTTTTCTAGAAATATATAAAAGGCCAAGCAAATGGAAGGGTCAGGAGGATATTGAAGTCATTCACCCCATCCCAACTCCTCTTCTCCCCCTACACCTTTGGGGCTTGAGAAACAAACAAACAGTATGTATCGTCAAAACATACTACTCATTCATTCTTTTAAGATGGTAACTTAAAACTGCAGTAGTTTTTAATAGAACATGAAATTTATGTTCCTCAAAAACCTCCTATTCTGAAAAATTGGGTTCTAAAAATATCAAGGCTTATGGGAAAATAGAAGTGGGGCAGACAGATTAAAACCTATGCAACTTTGGAACCAGAACTTAAGCAAAAACGGGAACCAGGTCTGAAGACTAGACAGCTGGGGGCTGCCTAAGGAGATGTTACAAATTCACAAGTGAAACAGAATGAAATGATGGTTTGTTAGCATGGAAACAGTGCATCTGGAACTGGAGCTCAGAATGAAGGACGAAGAGTATTTCAGGGCTGGGGTGCAACTCTTTGGAGAAGAGAGAAGGCACACATTTGAAATAATATAAGTGGAAAGGCTCATAACTATACAGTTACCAAGCTGAGACTGCTCTCCTTTCCTGCTAAAGATTAATACTCTTCCTCCACCATTTTCATCTGAAAAAACAATGTATATCAACCAGCATAAGTTCTGCATTCTATACTGGCAGAATTCCTCTACCTATGAAATAATTGGTTTGTAGAAACATGGAGAAGACTGTAGCTCATTTTTTTTTTTTTTTTTTTAGCTTTCCTCCCTTAAGCATACTGTTTCAATTCAATTCAGCTCAGTTCAATTCAAGTAGAATTTAATAAGTGCCTACTTTGTGCAAGTTACTTTATTTTTTAAAATTAATTAATTAGATAATTAATGAATTTGAGAGAAAGAGAGCATGAGAATGCAGGAGAGGCAGAGGGAGGAAAGCAGATTCTTCACTGAGTAGGGAGCCTGAGGTGGGGCTTGATCCCAGGACCCTGGGATCATGACCTAAACCAAAAGCAGCTGTTTGACCAACTGAACCACCCAGGCGCCCCTGTGCAAGTTACTTTAATAAATATGCTTAATAGAAGTCTTCATTAGTTACCGTATTGCTGAATTCTAGAGTCTTCAATTTTTACGATCAAATCATACTTACATGGGAAGAACCATTTTGACATTCAATAGTTTTAAAAAGCCCACATCAATTATTATTTTTCTGAAAGAATTGCATGAGAGTTAACTAATAAAAACAAATTAAAAGTTAGTTCATTTTAAATGTATAAAGGAAGTTTTAATCAGGTAATTCTATGGTAAATGTTCATGAAAATGGAATAAAACCACCATCATTTATCCATTTTATAAAGTAAGAATTTCTGCTTAAAATGGCAGACACACTTGAAGAATAGCCCTATAATTTTTCCCTGGTGCAGCATTTTTTATTGTTCTTTAAGTGGCTTTAGCTCAAAATAATCCTTATGTGCAAATGACATATTTTGGGAAGGCACATTCTGTTGTGTCATAATAAATTAAGTCTGGGAATACTGGTTAAACAGAGTGAAACACATTACTTTACTATTAGACTTATGAGAGTTTTCTAATATTTTAATGTGCCTTGTGAGTTTCCAAGAAGGGAATATGCTCTGTGTCATTTACCAAAGTCATTTGTTCATGGAATTCTTTATGAAGTGTCTCTAGAGCCCGGTATTCTGAAAACATACTTTGGAAAATTCTAATCTGTTTTGTATGACTTGGGAGTAAATAAACCATCTTTGTGTTCCTTTTTCCTTCCTTGTCCTTAAGAACAAGTAGAAACATGGCTATAGACTGACATCCTTCCTACCTTCAATTTGTTGTCATCTAAATATTCATGAAACCAATCATGTCTGTGGGGGGAATTTCATAATATGTAAAGCAAGTAGTGCCAGCCAACTGCCATTAAAAAAAAAAAAAAAGGTGTGGTTGTGACTAACTCTGGGTGTACTGTACAGAGATTTAGGAGAAAGGAATGCCACACATAGTTGGAATTCAGCAGTTTTGTATTTCACATTATAGTGTTTGGAAAATGATTACTTGTGTATAATTTTCTACTTTTCCATTTTTGTCAACAATAAGTTAATATTTGAGTTCATGCAAAATCCTTTAGGTTACTCATTTAGTAGTTTCAATTTTATGTGTTTTAACCAGTGATGCACTTGGCAATGAGAATTCCTGGGGGTGACATCACATTTTATACATTTTCCAGTCAGATTATATGGGATAGCATATTGAATCCCAATCTAAGCTTGAAATCACCTCTTTTAAAACTATCTAAGAAGGAGCTTATTGAATTGTAATTAACACACAATGTTATGTTAGTTTCAGGCATACAAAATATTGATCTAACAATTCTATACATTAGTCAGTGCTCACCAAGGTTAGTGTAGTCACAGCCTCTTACAGTATTATTGACTATATTCCTTATGCTGTACTTTTTCATCCCCATGACTTACCTAGTTTAGAACTGGAAGCTTGTGCCTCTTTATTCTCTTTATCTATTTCAACTCCCCCCACCTCTCCTCTGGCATCCACCATTTTCTGTCGTAGAAGTCTGTTTTTTTGGTTTGTTTGTTTTTTAGATTCCACATATAAGTGAGATCATTTGGCATTTGTTTTCCTCTGTCTGACTTATTTCACTTAGCATATTACCCTCTAGATCACCATGCCACAAATGGGCAAGATCTTATTCTTTTTTATGGCTGAGTCATATTCCATTGCATGTACATATCATATCTACTTTATCCATTCATCTATTGATGGACACTTGGGTTTCTTTAATATATTGGCTATTAAATAATGCTGCTATAAACACAGGGTACATATATATACCTTTTGAATTAGTGTTTTTGTTTTCTTTGGGTATATACTCAGTAGCGGTATTACTGGATCACATGGTGTTTTTATTTTTAATTCTCTGAGCAAACTCCACACTGTTTTCCACCATGGCTGCACCAGTTTATATTCCTATCAACAGTGCATGAGGATTCCCTTTTCTCCATGTCCTCAATGACGCTTGTTATTTCTTGTCTTTTCAATTGTAGCTGGAATGGAAGTATTTTAAATTTAAATTGAAACAATTTGTTTTATCATATTAGATCCTACTCTACTATCCCATCCTTTGGCAAAACACCTGAAACAAATCTAGTAGAGAGATAAGAGAACATCATGTGGTCAAAAAAATTCAAGAACTTCTTTTTAGGCAAGCTACAAAATACGACATACATAATTTTGTGTTTATAAACCTACTATACTAATTCTTATTTTTCCTGAAGGTTGAGAACTACTGAGCTATAGTAAAGGGAAAAAAATCAGGAAATTCTAAATGCAGATATCTGGGTATTAAAACCACTTTTTTTTCAAGATATTCTAATCCTTAGCAGTGGAATAGCACTAGCTGAAGAATTCTAAAACACTGGGGCACCTGGGTGGCTCAGTTGTTAAGTGTCTGCCTTCGGCTCAGGTCATGATTCCAGCATCCTGGGATAGAGCGCTGCCTTGGGCTCCCTGCTCCGTGGGAAGCCTGCTTCTCCCTCTCCCATTCTCCCTGCTTGGGTTCCTTTGTAGCTGTCTCTCTCTCTGTCAAACAAATAAATAAAATCTTAAAAAAAAAAAGAATTCTAAACCACTGATTTATCATTAGGGTTTTTCTTTTCATATTACTATTAAGTTATATATTTTGTAAAAATTAACACATTCATTTGTTGTGGTAATACTTCGTCTTCACAGATGGTCATTTCCGTAGTTCTTAGATAAATTAAATGTTGAAACTCTACTATATCTCCTTCCGCTGTGCTCCAAATATACATATCTTTATTATAACATTTCTCGCAATATATTATACTTATGTAATTGTATCCTCACTCCACTAGGCAGGATACAGGTTTCATTTATTTTGTTCCGTAGGACAGTGGCTCCTGCACGATAGATGCTTAAATGTTGTTGCCGAATTAACGAATCTGTATTTTAGTCTTTGTGGAAGGTGTATTCTTGCCCAATACATTTTAATTGTCTTTGCATTATTGTTCATTTTTTAAATTAATAAACTTTATTATTTTTTTAAAGATTTTTATTTATTTATTTGACAGACAGAGATCACAAGTAGGCAGAGAGGCAGGCAGAGAGAGAGATTGGAGGAAGCAGGCTCCCTGCCGAGCAGAGAGACAGCTGGATGCGGGGCTCAATCCCAGAACCCTGCGATCATGACCTGAGCCAAAGGCAGAGGCTTTAACCCACTGAGCCACCCAGGAGCCCTAATAAACTTTATTTTTAGCACCAGTTTCAGGTTCACAGCAAAACTGAACAGGAACTGCAGAGTTCCCATATAACCCCTGCCCCACACAAGCCCCACCTCCCCACACAACAGTGATACATTTATTTCAATTGGCCAAGCTATATTGATACATCATTATCACCCAAAGTACATAGTTTACATTAGGGTTTACTCTTTGTGCTATACATTCTGTGGGTTTTGACAAATACATAATGAGATGTATCCCTCACTGTAGTATTGTACAGAATAGTTTTACTGCCCTGAAAATTCTCTGTGGACTGTGCATTCATTCGTAGCTCCTCCTTAACCCTTGGTAGTCACAGATCTTGCTACTTTCTTTAAGTTGTGCCCTTCCAGGTGTGTCATACAGTTGGAGTCATATAGTGTGTAGCCTTTTCAGATTGGCTTCTTTCACTTAATGGTATGTATTTAAGTTTCCTCCCTGTGCCTTCACAGTTTGATAGCTCATTTCTTTTTAACACTGAATAACATTCCATTGTCTGAATGTACGGCAGTTTATTTATCTGCTCACCTAACAAAGGGCATCTGGGTTGCTTCCAAGTTTTGGAGTTTATAAATAAAACTGCTATAAACATCTATGTCCAAGTTTTTGTGTGGACATAAGTTTTTAACTTCTTTTGGTAACTGCCAAGGAGTGCAGTTGCTGGATCATATGGTAAGAGTATGTTTAGTTTAGTAAGCAACTGTCAAACTGTCTTCCAAAGTGGATGTAGCACTTTGCACTCTTATCAACAATGTTGTTTTACAAGCTCACTAACATTTGGTGTTGTCAGTATTTTGGATTCGGGCCATTCTAATAATATAGGTACCTTATTGTTGTGATATCTTATTGTTGTTTTAATTTGCTTTTCCTTGATGATATATGATGTTGAACATCTTTTCATTTCCTTCCTTGCCATCTGTATATCTTCTTTGATAAAAGTTCTGTTCAGGTCACTTACCCATCTTTAAATTGAGCTACTTGTTTTCTTATTGCTGAGTTAAGAGTTCTGTGTATATTTTGGATAATAGCTCTTTATCATATGTATCTTCTGCAAAATTTTCACTGAGTTTGTGGCTGATCTTCTGATTCTCCTGACAGTGTCTTTCTCAGAGCCTAAGTTTTTCATTTTAATAAAGTCCAGTTTATCAATTATTTCTTTCATGGATCATGCCTTTGGTGTTGATTCTAAAATATCATTGCCACACACAAGATCATCTAGATTTTCTCCTTAGTTATCTTCTAGTTTAGTAGTTTTGCATTTGATACATAGGTTTACGATCCACTGCTTTTGCTGCACTCCACAAATTCTGATAAATTCTGTTTTCATTTTCATTTAGTCAAACATATTTTTAAAATTTTCTGGAGATTTCTTCTTTAATTAAGATGTCATTTTGAAGTATAGTGTTTAATCTTCACATTTTCTGTGATTTCCTAGTTATCTTTCTGTTATCCATTTCTAGTTTAATTCTATTATGGTTTGAGAGCAGAATGTGTATAAATTTTGTTCTTTTAAATTATGATGGGTGTGTTTTATGGCACAGAATGTGTACATGTTGATGAATGTTCCATGTGAGCTTGAGAAGAAGGCGTATTGTCCTGTTGGATGAGGTAGCCTATGGATGTCCATTATATACCATGATTGATGATGGTGTTGAAGTCAAGCATGTCTTTACTGATCTTTCTGCCTGCTGGGTCTGTCCACTTCTGATAGATGGGTGTTGAAGTGTCTGACTATAATAGGATCCATCTCTTTCTCCTTGCATTTCTCTCAGTTTTTGCTTCACATATTTGGTAGCTCTCTTACTAGACACATACAAATTAAAGAGTGTTTATGTCTTCTTGGAGAAGAGATTCCTTTATTATTTTGTGATAATAATATGCTTTCCTGATGTTTTTTCTTGCTAGGAAGTCAGCTCCGTCTGACATTAATATAGCTGCTCCTGCTTTCTTTTGATTAGCATTAGAATGGTGCAGATTTTCCTATCCCTTTCCTTTTAACCTGTCTGTGCCTTTCTATGTAAAGTGCGTTGCTTGAGGGGGAGAAGTCAAGATGGCTGAGAAGGAGGAGCGGGACCCTGGGCTCTCCTCCTCCCTGGAACCCAGCAGTATTGAGGTCAGATCACACGGAATACCCAGAAGTCAACCTGAGGATTGGAAGAAGGTTGTCCATGGTTGGAGGGAGACAGCGTGGCAGGGGTGAGGTGCGGGGAAGCAGACTGCGGGAGAGAAAAGCTGCGGAGCCGTGGAGGCGGCGGCGGGGATGGGGGGGACCATTTTCCCGGCAGAGGAAAGGGAGAGAGGGAAGGAGGGGTTTACAGAGTGCGGCGTGGGGTTCACACAGGAAGACAACGTCTCAGACACGGACTGGGGAGCCAGGGGGACTGAGGGGCGCAGGAGTTTTGCAAACACTGAGTGACGCTCCGAGGTGTGAGAGTGTGCGGGAGCCCTAGAGTGCTCTCGGGAGGGAAGGACCGCCCTGGCCTGGCCGAGGAGGGAGCGCAAAGTGGAATCGAGGTCTCTTCGATATCCTGGGTCGCACTGGGAGAGGTCCTTCCCCTTCCCGGAGTACATTTGGAAGAGCGCATATTGCCTCTCCAAGGATAACAGACCTTGTGGGCGCCGGCAAATCGCCTTTCATCTGCAGGGGACAAAGGTGCACACAGGGAGAGCATAACCTGTTTGCTGCTTTTCTTGGTGCCACACCATAGATTCCGTGCACCGTGCAGGTGGGGACTGTTTTTCTGGGACAGATGGCACTAGCCGGAGTGCAGCAAGGCTCTACTTTGAAGGAGGGAGCACATCCAAGCGGTGCCGGCTCCTTTAAGATGTGGAGTTTTGAATCCCAGCTGTGCCAAGGATAAAATGCAGGAGAGCTGGGTGCGAGGTGTGCGATTGGCTCTTGGTTTCCTGTGAGGGCTCTCGGAATAGCAGGGGAGTGGGAGCCCCTGTCCAGAGACTAAAGAGTGGGGTGGTGCCCATTTACCCTCGCCACCAACATGGTTGGACCTCAGAGAGCGACACAGCGGCCCCTGATGGAGGTGGGGCCCACCCCTGTGTGCGAGGCACATGGTTTTTTCACAGCAGGACTGACTCCGAACCTGCATAGTGGGCCTCGAGCCCAGAAGAGCAACACAGGCGGTGCACCGCATGCACCACGTCTGCTGATCTTACAGTGCTTCAAGGCATGCCCGGCACTTCTGGTGGAAATAGGACCAGGCTATCTATCTATCTACCTATCCCTTCCTTCCTTCCTTCCTTTTCCTCATTTCCTCCTCCTTCTTTCCCTTTGGAATCAGGCGTACAGTTTTTTGTTTGTTTTTTCATTTCCTTTTCCTTTTCTCTCTCTCTTTTTTGGATCAGACTTCTTTTTTCTCCTTTCTTTTTCTTTGGAATCGGGCTTATAGGTTTGTTTTTTAAATTAAATTAAATAAATAAATAAATAAATTAATTTTTTTGAGCAGGCTTCCCCCCCTCTCGTTTTCTTTCTTTCTTTTCTTCCTTCTTTCTTTCTTTCCCAAGCTTTTTTTCCCCACAAACAAATGAAAACACACCCAGATAAAGGTCCAAGCACTCCCCACTGCAAGCAAGGAGGAGGTCTGCAGAGGACTGACCAGTGAGAAAGAGCAGCCAAAATGCAACAGCAGGGTGCACACAGCATACACCAGAAACATTTCTTGAAGTGCCAGACCGTGGACATTTTATGACCACTTTTTAATATAGCATTACTCTGAGGTGCAGGAAATATAACAAGCTTTCATTTTGCGCAAAAGATATAAACTTTGCCAAAATGACAAGAAGGAGGAATTCTTCCAAAAAGAAAGGGCAGGGAGATATTACAGCCAGGGACTTGCTGAAAACAGAGCAATATATCTGAACAAGAATTTAGATCAACAGTCATAAGACTATTTAGCTATACTTGGAAAAAACATAGAGGACACCAGAGAAACCCTTGCTGCAGAGATTAAAGACCTAAAAACTAGTCAGACTAAAGTAAAAATGCTATAACTAGACGCAAAACAGAGTGGATATAATCACAATGAGGACTGAAGGAGCAGAGGAGAGTAGGTGATAGAGAAGATAAAATGGAAAATAATGAAACTGAAAAGAAGAAAGAAAGGAAACTATTAGATCATGGAGGTAGACTTAGAAAACTTAGTGATTCTATAAAGTGCAATAATATCCATATCATAGGAATTCCAAAAGAAGAAGAGTGCAAAAAAGGGGCAGAAGGTTTATTTGAACAAATTATAGCTGAGAACTTCTTGAATCTGGGAAAGGAAGTAGGAATTCAAGTCTAAGAAGCACAGAGTTCTCCCCTTAAAACCAACAAAAACAGGTCAACACCATGACATATCATAGTGAAACTTGCAAAATCCAAGATTAAGGGAGAATTCTGAAAGTAGTTAGGGAAGAAATGTCCTTAACCTACAGGGGTGGGCACATAAGGCTAGCAGTAGACCAGTCCACAGAGAACTTATAGGCCAGAAAGGAGTGGCATGATATATTCAAGATGCTAAGCAGGAAAAATATGCAGCCAAGAATACTTTATCCAGCAAGGCTTCATTCAGAATAGGAGGAGAGATAAAGAGTTTTCAAGACAAACAAAACCTAAAGGAGTTTGTGAACACAAAACCAGTTTTGCAAGAAATATTCAAGGGGACACGTTGAGCGAGAAAGAGAGATCAAAAGTAACAAAAACTAGGGGCGCCTGGGTGGCTCGGTGGGTTGAGGCCTCTGCCTTCAGCTCAGGTCGTGATCCTAGAGTCCTGGGATCAAGCCCTGCATCGGGCTCTCTGCTCAGCAGGGAGCCTGCCTCCTCCTCTCTCTCTCTGCTTACTTGTGTCTGTCAAAATAAATAAAAATTTTAAAAAAAAGGTAACAAAAACTAGAAAGGAACAGAGACAATCTACAGGAAGAGCAACTTTACGGATAACGCAATGACACTAAGTTCACATCTTTCAATATTTACTCTGAATGTAAGTGGACTAAATGTTCCAATCAAAAGACATAGGGTATTAGAATGGATTAAAAAACAAAAACAAAAACAAAAAAACAGGACCCATCAATATGCTGCTTACAAGGGAATCATTTTAGACCCAAAGACACCTCTAGATTGAAAGCAAGGGGGTAGGGAACCATTTATCATGTTAATGGACACCAAAAGAAAGTAGGAACAGCCATAGTTATATCAGACAAGTAGATTTTATTTTACTTTATTTTATAAAGATTTTTATTTATTTATTTGACAGACAAATCACAAGTAGGCAGAGAGGCGGGGAGAGAGAGAGAGTAGGAAGCAAGCTCCCTACTAAGCAGAGAGCCCGATGTGGGGCTAGATCCCAGAACCCTGGGATCATGACCTGAGCCAAAGTCAGAGGCTTTAACCCACTGAGCCACCCAGGTGCCCCAGGCAAGTAGATTTTAAGCCAAAGACTGCAATAAGAGATGAAGGACACTGTATCATAATAAAAAGGTGTCCCAACAAGAAGATCAAATAATTGTAACTGTTTCTGCCCCTAACTTGGGAGCAGCCAAATATATAAATCATTTAATAAGAAACTTAAAGACACTCATTGATAATTATATAGTTATAGTGGACTCTAACACCCCACTCACAGCAATGGACTGATCGTCTAAGCAGAAGATCAACAAGAAAACAAAGGCTGTAAATGACACATGGGACCAAATAGAATTAACGGATATATTCAGACTATTTCATCTGAAAGTGGCAGAATACACATTCGTTTTGAGTGCACATGGAACATTCTCCAAAACAGATCACATACAAGGTCACAAATCAGGCCTCAACTGGTATAAAAGATTGAGATCACATCATGCATATATTCAGACCAGAACACTCTGAAACTTGAAGTCAACCATAAGACAAAATTTGGAAGGCCCACAAATACATGGAGGTTAAAGAACATCCTACTAAAGAATGAAGGGGTCAACTAAGAAATTAAAGAAGTATTAAAAAAATATGGTAGCAAATGAATATGAAAACACGACAGTCCAAAATCTTTGGGATGCAGCAAAGGCAGTCCTAAGGGGGATGTCAGTAGCAATACAGCCCTTTTTCCAGAAGCAGGAAAAGTCTCAAATATATAACTTAACCTTCCACCTAACAGAGCTGGGAAAAGAACATCAAATAAAGCCTAAATCCAGGAGGAGAAGAAAATAATAAAGATTAGAGCAGAAATCAATGATAAATCAAGAACAGATCAAGGAAACTAGAAGCTGAATTAACAAAATTGATAAATCCCTAGCTAAACTTACCACGAAGAAAAGAGAAAGGACCCAAATAAATAAAATCATGAATGAAAGAGGTGAGATCACAATCAACACTGCAGAAGTACAATTAGAATATTATGAGCAATTATGTACAAAGGAATTAGGCAATCTAGAAGAAATGGATAAATTCCTAGAAACATACAAACTGACAAAACTGAACCAGGAAGAAATGCAAAATTTAAACATACCCATAACTAGAAAATAAATTGAATCATTAACCAAAAGTCTCCCAACAAACAAAAGTCTAGGGCCAGGTGGCTTTGCAGGGGGAATTCTACCAAACATTTAAAGAAGAATTAATAGTTATTCTGAAATTGTTCAAAAAAAATAGAAATGGGAAGAAAACTTCCAAACTCACTCTATGAGGCCGGCATGATCTTGATCCCCAAACCAGACAAAAACCCCAGTAAAACAGGGGAATTATAGGTGAATATCCCTGATGAACATGGATGCAAAAATTCTCACCAAGATATTAGCTAATCAAATCTAATAGTACATTAAAAGGATTATTCAACACAACCAAGTAGGATTTATTCCTGGGCTGTAGGGGTGATTCAACATTTGGAAATCAATCAACTTGATATACCACATTAATAAAAGAAAGAATAGGAACCATATGATACTCTCAATAGATGCAGAAAAAGCATTTGACAAAATACATCCTTTCTTGATTAAAAACCCTCAACAAAGTAGGCATAGAAGGAAGGTACCTCACATCATAAAGGCCATATGTATAAGACCCATAGCCAATTTTATCCTCAATGGGGAAAATCTGAGGGCTTTTCCCCCAAGGTCAGAAACATGACAGGGATGTCCACTCTCACCACTGTTGTTCAACATAGTACTGGAAGTCCTAGCCTCAACAGTCAGACAAGAAGAAGAAATAAAGGCATCCAAATAGGAAAGGAAGAAGTTAAACTTTTCACTATTTGCAGATGATATGATATGTTCTGTAGGAAACCCAAAAGACTCCACCAAAAAAATGCTAGAACTAATATAGGAATTTAGCAAATTTGCAGGATATAAAATCAATGTGCAGAAATCTGTTGCATTTCTATACAACAGTAATGAAGCAGCAGAAAGAGAAATCAAGGAATCAGTCCCATTTACAGTTGCACTAAAAACAATAAGATACTTCTCTAACCAAAGAGGTAAATGATGAGTACTCTGAAAACTATAGAACCCCTATGAAAGAAATTGAGGAAGACACAAAGAAATGGAATAACAATCACATGCTCATGGATTGGAAGAACATATATTGTTAAAATGTTGATAGTACCCAAAGCAATGTACAGATTCAAACAATCCCTATCAAAATAACACCAGCTTTTTTCACAGAGCTGGATCAAACAATTCTAAAATTTGTATTAAGCCAGAAAAGACCCCAAATATCCAAAGTAATGTTGATAAAGAAAACCAAAGCTGGAAACATCACAATTCAGTCTCAGTTTTTTGGTGAGCCTTTGCCTGTGAGCTGTGAACTTTGCCTGTGCTTTTCAATCTCTCCCTAACCCCTGATCGGGACAGGATGGCTAGTGGGGGCTGGAGTTGAGTATCCTCCTTCCCTCAAGAGGCTGTAGCCTATTGGAGTTGGATATTTCCCTTCTCCCAGATAGGGTAGGCTCTGATAAATCCCTAGTAGGTTAAAATTGTAAAATGTACCACAATTTTTCTGGTAAAATTGTTTTTCCTAAGAGCCGACCTTGTTAAGAAAAATGGAGTATTCTGTGTTTTTTTTTCCTTTTTTTTTTTTTTTAAAAAAGGACTTTATTTATTTATTTGACAGAGAGATAGCATAAATAAGCAGAGTGGCAGGCAGAGGGAGAGAGAGAAGCAGGCTCTCTGCTGAGTAGGGAGCCCGATGTGGGGCTCAATCCCAGGACTCTGGAACCATAACCTGAGCCAAAGGCAGCCATTTAACCAACTGAGCCACCCATGTGTCCCTATTCTGTGCTTTTCAAAATGGTTCCTGTTCCTTTCTGCTTGCTGCAAGCACAAGGAATTTTTCTCTGGTATTTCCTGTGAGGCCCTGGTAGGGCCCCTGGAGAGAAAGCTCACAAAAGTGTGGAAACCCCTCTTGTTGACCCCTGCTGGAGTTTTTAACTCTGACTGGTCCACATTGAGTCTCCAGCAATCCATCAATTACAGTTCAGGTTTTACTGACTCCCGTGGTGGTTTCTGCTCATAGATTTGTATTTCAGTAGGCTGAAGTGATTCTCCATTAGTCTCTCCAATTTTCAGGGCAGTGGTTTGGCTTATGAATCACATCTGTGATGGATCTACAAAGAGCTGTTGATTTTTCAGTGTGTTGAGCTTTTTACGTGTTGTTAGGATGAAGTGGCAATTTCTCAGTTCCTTCCATGCCTAATTGGAGCTGTTTTTGTTTTTCTCATTGTTAGTTTTTTTAAAAATTTTTTTTTATTTTTAAAATTTCTTTTCAGTGTTCCAGAATTCATTGTTTATGCATCACACCTAGTGCTCCATGCAATACATGCCCTCCCTAATACCCATCACCAGGCTCACCAAACCTTGCACCTCCTGCCCCTCCAAAACCGTCAGATTGTTTTTCAGAGTCCACAGTCTCACATGGTTCATCTCCCCATCCAATTTCCCCCAATTCCCTTCTCTCCATCTCCCCATGTACTTCATGCTATTTCTTACACTCCACAAATAGGCAAAACAATATGATAATTGCTCATGTTTTAAGGTTTGTGTAATCCCTGGTTTCAGGTCCTCTTAAGTTATTCAATGCTGCTATAGAATAATTGTTGGGGAGTTGTGAGTGAACTTATACATATAAATTAAAATTCACACCTTTTCCTGAAGTTTACTTCTGTATTTTTCACAATGTTAAGCCTAACTGATAAAACTTTAGATGACTTGGGCTTCCTTTAGAATAGATACTATCTGTCTGTGATGAAGAGGAAAGTAGAGGGCTGACAAACCTCAGATGTGAACTTTAAAAACCAAATTCAGAAAATGAACTGATAGAATGTTTGCCTCTGCTACTTGTGTTTCCAGAGTCTGAAACTCACATTTCTTCCCAGTGTCTTTGCTTTCCTGAAGTTGAGGGAATCACATTTTCCTCCAAGTTTGAAAGGTAGTTGGATTGTCTCTAATAAATACTTGAAAAAGTATATTACTTTCCTCCTTAAAACAAAATAATCTTTTAAAGAAGAGCATAAGATAGAGAGGTGATCAAGTTTTTGTGAGCACCTTATGGTTCCTGTCTTAGGTTGGAGTAGAAAGCTGACCACGGAATTATGGACAAGATTTCTCCTTTTAATCTTTAGGAAAAAGGCTCACTTAGTAGCCATACCCTCATGGATTATTTAGATGTTTCTACTTTCCTGGGCTCTGAGACTATGTATTGAAACTTTCTAGAAAAGTACTGTTCTTGTTTAATCTTGTCCTTTCTTAATAAATGTGTTGTATTAAGTGTTAAGAAAAATGGCCTAAAATTTTTCTTTACACATTTATATACAAATAAATTAATAAGTCAGGATAAAATATATTGATAGTCCTATTTTTTTTCCTTTAGAAAGTGAAAGTGGTAATGTTTTTTTACATGGAACATGTAGAATATTGAGTTTATTATTATTTTTTCTTCCCTTGTCCCTCCCTCGGTTTTTCTGTTTCTCTTTTCCTTGCTCCTTCCTTTTCCTCTTTTCCTTCCTCCTTTTCTCCTTTTCTTCCTCTCTCCCTCCCTTCTTTCTTTTTTTCACTTTTCTAAGCAACAGCATTTATTAAATATATATGCAAGGCACCTACAACATGTAGGTTTTGTTGTTTTATTTTTAAGATTTTTTTTGTTGTATAACAAGGGGAGCTGGAGAGGATTAAGGTGTAGAGTCAGTGAAGAATGAAGTAGGCAGTGAGTACACTCAAGAACCGAGGTAAGGAGACCATCTCTGGTTGCTTCTTTCCTTGCCTTCTACAGGGTGTAGAATCTGAACTCTCCATTGTTCCAACACAAATTTCTACCCTCATACAGCTCTTTCTGGTGTTCTCTGGAAGACTTCGAACCACAGGTCATTCTGAAGGCTCATTTAATCTTTGCAGAGTTAAAAACTGTGTTCTGTGATTAGCCCTATCAAACTTCTTATCTGGCTCTGATTTAAGTTCTTGTTTAATTTTTCTTTTCATAGAATCTCCATTTCTAATCAAATAAATATGATATGTCTCAGCCACCAAAGATTTGCTGCATGATTTTGCTTGTCAGGACTCCCAGGTGAATTCCAACAAGGCACTGTAGCTGGGACATTAAATAAATAAGTAACCTGATAGCATGACATTTCATTAAAACACTGTCAAGTAGAGAATGAGAGCTCTAGGAAGCTGTTTCTAGCTTACTTCAGGATATTAGGAAGCAGAAAGTAAACAGGTCTCTAATTTCTGCTCCTTGTTTGCCATTTTCTTCAAAAGGGCAATGTCCCTTTTAGGTAAGAGTTAAGAAATAATAGGTAAGAGTTATTTTGTTTGTTTGTTTAGTTTAATATGCTTAGAGCAGAGCAGAAGCTTTAGCCTCTGTGTTCTGCACAGTGCCTGGTTGCCTGGACTATGCTGAAGTTCCTTTTACCATGGCTGCTTCTTTGGAGCTGTGCTTCCAACATTTCTATTCATCTGATGTGACTCACGGTTGAGCTACAGCCTTTATGCCTTCCTTTGTGCATTCGATCCATTCTATGCAGGTTAAGTAGGATGCTCTAATGTCTCCTGTCCTTTGAATCTGAACCTTAATTTTCTTTGCTTGGTGAGCTTTTGGACCAAAACATTCCAAGGCATGTGTGGATACTGCGGCACTGAAGGAACTGGTGATGTCTACTTTCGTACTTTGTTCTAAGGGTAACTACTTCAAAAGTGGGGCAAGGAAAGTGAGTTATAGAGGTAGAGAAGTACAGATGAGAATCTGGCCTGGGGCTGCGGACCCATATGGAAGAAAAATGTACTGAAGATCAGAAATGATGAAAAAGGAGGATAAAACAATGGTAAGAAAGAGGCTGTATTTGGGCAAAATGCCGTCTGGCATTTCTGGTGGTAACTCAATGGTCTGTCCTACAGTTAATGGATGAGGTACTTGAGAAAACAATCAGAGCCATTAACTGTCTTCTAGTGAGATAAGGGAAGAAATCTAGGTAGACCCTATATGAAAATATGGTTCCAAAGGAGCCTTTCATACATAGCTGGGGGGACAGTTTGATATTTGTTGGTGCTTATTAGGGATCCTGGCTTGGGCTTATGTTGGTATTCAGTGGTGTCTAGGAAAAGTGAATAAGATCACTTCGGTCCTCAGGGTCCATTCACCTGGTAGGATAATGGAAAGTGGATCTGTTTGAGTAAACTTGCTGCAAGGATTTTGCTTGATGAAGGAAAGAGAAATCTTTCCTGATGGGCTTAGGAGGGGATGACAGTGCGGCCCTTGCTTCAGCTCCTGTCTTCCTGCTAGCTTTAAGGATTTGAGTTGGAACCTTGTGGAGGGAGGGGCTGCAGGTGGAGGCTGAAGGGCTGT
Source organism: Mustela erminea (assembly GCF_009829155.1). NCBI lineage: Eukaryota > Metazoa > Chordata > Mammalia > Carnivora > Mustelidae > Mustela > Mustela erminea. The sequence continues at coordinate 50,578,175 of NC_045621.1, forward strand.
GTTCCAGAAGAAACTGAGGCACTCCCATCACTGCTTTCCTGGGGAGAGGGGTGTGCACTGAAACTCCAGGGACATCCTGGGTCTTTGCTCCGATTTGGGAAATCCAATACTTGGCCCTCATCCAATACTGTTGGAGTGTCACAGCCAGTACATACAGGCCAATGAGAGCTGCCTTAAAAACTCTTGGGCTTTGTTGCCCCGAAGAAAGATAGGAGGGGCAGAAGTCAAGGTGTGACAAGGGTTGTGCAAAAGGCAAAAGCAAGCACAGGCTATCTTGTGATTTCACCTGGAGAACACAAACATCCCAGGAATTGACAGTAATCCTAGGGCAGGTACCGGACTTCTTAAAATTTTAGGCGTAGTGCATAGAGTCTCCTTTGTTTAAGCTCTGAGTCTTGTTTGGTCTCTCCCTCCCTCATTTTGTCCCTCTCTTCCTCCATCCTTTCTTCCTTCCCTCTCTCCCTTTTCTTCTTGCATGCTGTTAAAAATAAAGCAGAGGGCGCCTGGGTGGCTCAGTGGGTTAAAGCCTCTGCCTTCAGCTCAGGTCATGATCCCAGGGTCCTGGGATTGAGCCCCGCATGGGGCTCTCTGCTCAGCAGGGAGCCTGCTTCCTCCCCTCTCTCTGCCTGCCTCTCTGCCTGCTGGTCATCTCTCTCTGTCAAATAAATAAATAAAAAATCTTTAAAAAAATAAAAATAAAGCAGACTACTGTTAATTTCCCCTTACTACACCTTGAATTTATTTTTTGCTGCACTTTTATTTTATTGAATGGGCCTGAGGGACTGACTGGACATTGCTTGAGAGCTCTTAGTTTCAGCTGCATCCTTATTAAATCATCCCTCCTGAGACTTGGCATACATTGATATGAATTTTTTGCTGGCGTATCCATTCCCTGATTGCTCTGTGTACACTTACGCTTCACCACTCACAGTGCAAGTGAGGGCAAGGCTGACCATGACCCTGGCTCTTTATATGACTCAGGATTTGGATGTGAAAGACACATTGCCCCAACTTTTGTTGGAGCCCTTGGGAAAGAAGCCAGGGCTCCTAACCTGGTGGAGTGGAGCTGGAGCTGCTGGTGGCCACCTTGGCTGCCATACTGGAAGAGCCCGCCCAAGAAGGAAGCCAAGAAGAAGAGAGCAGATCCAAGAGGAGCAAAGCCAGATTCCTGGCTACATTGTTGATTGAATCTTTGGACCCAGTCATGCCGGACATATTTTCAGGTTTGAGTCAAAAAGAACTTTTTCTGCCGAAGCAGTTTGAACTGGCGTTCTGCCACCTGAAGTTTCCAAGAAGAGTCCGGCCGAACATAGCACCTAAGCCACCCTGCTGGTGCTGTTAGGAAGATGATTAGTTGAAAAGAGATGAATCCAGAGACTAATTCCCCTAAAATAGGCATCCTGAAAGGACCCTGAGGACCGAAGTGATCTTATTAGGAACAAAGCTTATTAGGAACAAGGTTAGGGGATACCAGGAAGTACTAGGGTCTTCTGGTGATTAGAACTCCTCCCCTCTTGGATAAATTCTCTTCTATCTCAAGTCTATGTATATATGCTCAGATAGGATTTAGGGGTTAAAATTGTGAGCTTGGGAGAAGGCCATTTTAACATTTTTTAGCACAGCATGGCTGTCTGACTGCTCATTAGCAGGTCCTGGGCTGACAAACACACTTGTCTGAGTATACCTAGGCTCATCTGGATTGTCTTATTGTCTATGTTCTGCCTGAAAAAAAGAAGGGGTTGGGATAGTAGCTCTCATGACTGGAAAATGAAAGACCTTCCATATTTTTTCTGCCTTTGCCAAGAAACTCATTTTTTAGAAGTGTGAAATTGGCAGATGTATGCTGTCTTCCATTTTGTGTACCTGGCTGCCTCAAGGAAACAGGCTAAACCAGAGTGTTTAGAGAAGAAAAATGGAAACCTACTTCTCAAGGAACTAGTCACACAGAAGAGAGATTTGGAGACTCACATGTGTGGCACTTGACTCAGTAAAATAAAGGTGAAACATGAGGGGCGCCTGGGTAGTTCAGTGGGTTAAAGCCTCTGCCTTCGGCTCAGGTCATGGTCTCAGGGTCCTGGGATCGAGCCCCAAATCAGGCTCTCTGCTCAGCGGGGAGCCTGCTTCCTCCTCTCTCTCTGCCTGCCTCTCTGACTACTTGTAATCTCTGTCTATCAAATAAATAAAATTAAAAAAAAAAAAAAAGGTGAAACACGAGTTCTGGCTATAACCAGTTAGAAAAGTGAAGCTTCTCAAAGGTTCAAGAAGCAACTCGTGACCACAGTTGGGAGAAAGGAGGGAAGAGTATTTGCATGAGAAGGCTGGCGGATCCTTGACCCAGTCACGTCAGTCACACACTGGACATTGGCACTTAGGATGAAACCAGTTTGAATTGTTGGCCTAATTCAGCCCTCTCAAGGAGACCAACATATTTCATGTCAGGGAAATCCTTCTTGGATTGTTACATTGTTTTCTTAAATCTGATAAAAGTATCCTTAAAATTTGCAACATGCGGGGCGTCTGGGTGGCTCAGTGGGTTAAAGCCTCTGCCTTCGGCTCAGGTCATGATCCTACAGTCCTGGGATCGAGCCCCGCATCGGGCTTTCTGCTCTGCAGGGAGCCTGCTTCCCCCTCTCTCTCTGCCTTCCTCTCTGCAAATTTGTGATCTCTGTCTGTCAAATAAATAAATAAAATCTTAAAAAAAAATTGCAACATGTTCTTTCTTTAGTATTTCAGTCTAGGGGACAAAATCTTAAAAGTAATGTTGCAGATATGCAGTCTAAGTCATTATACTATCTTGGAGACTGGGTATATCTCACTGTGGCTCCTATGGAATACTTATTGTTACATGACAAGGTTTTGATTTTGAAAGTCGGTGTGTTTTTATAAAGTGCTTGCCTGTGCATGCATGTGTCTGTGTGCTTGTATGTGTGTGTTCAGGTGCCTGGAATTGGATAAATGGTAATTCTTGGTTTATAACGCATACTCATTATTAACCCATGAATGGACCATTTTTATTTATTTCCTTGGCCTTTTGGGCATAGACTGTCTTCCCCATACCTTCCGAATTTTGGCATGGTCACAGACTTGCTTTGACCAACAAAACATGACCAGATGTAATATGAATCATTTCTGAACAGAAGCATTCAAAGCAAGTGTATGATCCATACATCTTTCCCACTGCAGTGGTGATTGTGGAGACTTCCTTAAGCCCACGGCCATGAGTGGTTCTGACGGACAGATCCTCCCTGCTCACCCGCACTGGATATGGAGGATGGGTGGGAAATACACTTTCATAGTGTTCGAGAATTTGACTTGTCAGGACAGTATAACCTAGCCTACCTGTCCATGACAGTAAGCTATTGTTTCTCAGTGCCAAACCCACCATTCTCTACCATGTTTATGGGGCTAGGATTTTACTAATCGTGTACCTCCTTGACCAGCTGGCTTCCTGTTACATTCCACCAATCGGGATCTACAGAGAGAAAGACCAGAAAGTGAAGGGATGGTAAAGGGCCTTCTCTTTCCTGTTCTGCTTGTTGTTCCTATTAATATTGTTTCAACAATGGCTTCTTACCCTGACAAAGTCAGTTGGTTCCAGTTTCTGGCTTCTTCTAGCATTTTTCAAGACTAACTTTGTTGTGTCTCCTTAGAAGGGCTAGTCCAAGCCTGGTAGAGCCCCCTCTTCAGCCTCCTTGTGGTCCCTCCTCTGGGCTTCAAGATTTTTATAATCCTGATCTTTTCATTTTGTTCTTCTAGCCCTAAGGATGGTAGCTGATTCCTGTGTTACTATAGTGATGCTACTTTCATGTTCTCTTTGGCTTTTTAATTCCTCAAATATTTATTTAACCACTTTGTGATATTAAATTCTGTTAAAATAATTGGTGTGGTTTCTGTTTTCCTGATTGGATAAAGGCTGATACACAGGCTGATGCAGTTACTTTTAGAAATGTAATAAGCACCCATGAATTTGGTATCCAAAACCAAAACTAGGTTCTTGATAATAACCTTTATCTAATGGTACAAAATCAAATCTAACCATGTCTCCCTTCTCTATCCCATCTTCTAGCCTCTTCCCACAAACAGTAATCCATAGTTTTGTGCCATTGTTCATCATTGCCTTTTTGTCCTTTTTATGTAGATTTATGTCTATATAAGTTATGCCTAACCCTAAAAGTTATAAATTGTAATTATAGTTGTTTTAGCTTTAAGAAAATGGGTATTATGTGGTATGTAATTTTTTGGGATTTACTGTTTAATTTATTGTTAGTATTTACCCATCTTGCTTTTTTATTTTTTTGTTTATTTGGTTTTTATTGGTGTATAATATGCTATTGGGTGAATAGCTTCAAATATATAATTTCAAGTAAATGAAAAGCAAAATCTAGGCTTTGTGTTATTTGGAAAGATTTGATATTGAAAATGGTTCTACTGGTTTCTCTGACATAGTTTCTGGGCACGCACTCTGGGCTCACTAAGTAGCAGGTAACGAAAGTATACGTCTCACTAACAATTTATATTTGCTGAACATTCAGAGTTCAGTCTCAGGAATCTTTAGGTAAACTGTGGAATGGGATTTTTGTTTTTATACACTTTAACTTTTTTTTATTTAATTAACAATGAATCCAGGGTGAAAAGAGAGTCAAAATAGAAACAAGATTGCAAATAATCAGATGACTTACTTTTTTAAAGTTGTCTCTAGGAGTCAATGTCTTCTTAAAAGCAAAGCCATTGTAGTATGATGGCAACAAGCATTTCCTATGGGCCATAAATGGCTGGAGATAAAAGGAGCTGATAAACTGAGAAGCTCTGTAGATACTGTTGATTGCAATTAACATCAGTTACAAAAACTATTATAATAATTGAATGGTGGTCATTCTCAGAACAATTCTAAAGGCTTGCCAGTTTGTCTGAAGGCATTTCTTTGATAGAGCTTCCTTGTCCAGAGCCGGCCAGTAAATTCCAGTGTTCTGAGAGAAAACTGCCCAAGAGATACTTAGCAAATGCTTGATAATGAAAATAATAGAAGCTCATATGTATTGAACATCTACTGGGAGCTTGGGCTTGCTAAATGATTTACACGCATCATTTCATTTCATCTACTCAAGAGTATGGTACTACCATTGTTTTTGTTTTTTACAGGTGAGGAAATACAGATCTAGAGAGAATAAGCCACTTACTTTGAAGTCACGTGGCTTTTAAATGGTGGATTTATCATAGATCTTTGTAACTTCTGCCAAACACAGTCTGTTTATTTGTGTTGTGTTTGATCTTTCTTTTTCAAATTGTCTCTCTTAATCACATGCATTAAAACAGGGAGTGGTAGAATGGTTTTTGACTTTCAAGCATCATGGATCTTTGTAACTTCTACCAAACACAGTCTGTCTATTTGTGTTGTATTTGATCTTTCTTTTTCAAATTGTCTCTCTTAATCACATGCATTAAGACAGGGAATAGTAGAATGGTTTTTGACTTTCAAGCACATGTTGGGTGAGAGTTTTACTTCTCTCTTCTGACACAACCCTTGTATTTGGTGATTTGGCAGTTGCTTTCTTTTGGATTCTTGGAGTTACAAGATTGACATGATGTCCTCTATTGGTTTGGAGATATTGCACAACCATTCCTGAAAGCTTTTGTTCTTTCTTCTGATCCAAGTCTAAAAGCTTTTCATTTTAGCCACTGTTCACAAGGAATAACCTTGCTCCAAAACATACTTTCAACATTGAGCCTGAATATGGGCTTTGACATGCCTGGGAGGTTTTGCCCTTGTTTTCCTGTAGCAGTTGACCTCTCAGAGACCAAAACTTGCTATTTGTCCTGGAACATCACAGGACTTAGACCTGGAAACCACTTTCATTTGTTTTTAAGATATAGAGATAAGATCATTTTAATGGAAAGAATTGTATATGTTTTGTGCATATATTTGTTCTTTAACCAGTTTCCTGAAAAATTAGTTGATGACCACAGTCTTGGTAAGAAAGACTATTTTAAGCAGCAATGACCAAGAAATCTTGTTCTTATTAAAACTTTTTTGTTTTCTCTCTTCTACAACAGTGGCTATTTGGGGGAAATTGAGACAACACAACAGTGATAACAATGTTGCTGATATAGTTGTGTGTGTGGGGGGGCGGGATAGGACAGGAGAGAAAGCAGAAGAAAGAGGAGAAATGATCATGGTGATAAAACCATATTTTTCTTAGTTCTAGGGAATTTATTTCTTGCTTTGGTATGATTTTCTTTCAATAGAAAAATGACTTTGATGCTTTCATTTTCTATATCCAAAACTTATTTCCCCCCGAACTAGAAATTTTTTTTTCTGGACTCCATTTTGAGGTATTATGTTATCCTAACCTAAATGCAATCTTCTGGTATACTTCCATTAATCTTTAGAGAGGTGTTCTAGTTCCCTTGACTGTAACAGAATGCCTTTTCTGTTTCTGAAATAGCAGTGTTTTCTGTGAATGGTCGGTTACATTGTAGGCCTCTTCTTAATTTCCACTGCTAATAGGAGTCAATGTTTTTCAATGTCCAAATTCATGGTCATGCTAATCTTTAATAAACAAAACCTGTTTATTGAAGTATAACACATATATAGGAAAATGCATAAATCCAAAGCTTGATAACCTTTCATGAGGTGAATACGTTTCTTTGATGCTACCCAGATAAAAGAATAGAAAATTAGGGGGCACCTGAATGGCTCATTTGGTTGAGCAGTTGACTCTTGATCTTTGAGCCCTGTGTGGGGCTCTGGGCTCAGCTGGGAGTCTGCTTGAAGATTCTCTCTCTCCCCCTCTGCCCCTCCTCCTGCTCACCTGTGTATGCATGCTCACTCTTTCTCTCTAAAATGCATAAATAAATCTTAAAAAAAAAAAATAGACTATTAGCTGCTCTTCAGACCTATCTTTGTAAATTACCCAGTCATTATCCCTCTTTCCCAAAAGGTAAGTAATGTCTTAATGTCTATCATTATCTATAAGGGCTGTCAGTTTTAGACTTTATAGGAAAGAAATCACCCAATATGTATTCCCTTGTCTGGCTTCTTTCATTCAACATTATGTTTGTAAAACTCTTCCATGTTATCGTTGTGGCATTAATTTATTCACTTTCATTGCTGTTTAATATTCTGTAGTGTGAGTGTAACACAGTTAGTTTGTCTTAATTATTTATTTATTAGGAAGACTTGGGTTGTTTCCAGTTTCTGGCTATATAACAAATAGTGCTGCTATTCATATAGGTTCATATAGGGCATCTTGTCTATCTTCTGTTTTGTACACAGATATAGTCACATATATATCTAAGGTAGAATTGCTAAGTCATAGGAAATTCATATGTTTAATTGTATCTACCACTGAATGGTTTTCCAAAATGGTTGTACAATTTATTCCATCACCATTAGTGTATGAGAGTTCTGATTGCTTTTCATCCTTATCAGCACTTGGTATTATTAGTTATTTAATGTTAGCCATTCTGGTGATGTACAGTGAAATCTCACTGAGGTTTTAATTTACATTTTCCTGAAGACTAATGAAATCAGCTTTTCAAATTTTCATTGGCCATTTGCAGAATTTCTTGTGTGTGGTGTCAGTTATCCTAGTAGGTCATTTTTCTAATTGATTTGGAAGAGTTCTTTTTAAATTCTGTATGAATAGTTTGATAGATTTGTAATTGTAAATTTCTCCTCCCACTTTGTTGCATAACTTTCTATTCTTATAACAATATCTTTGGATACACAGAACTTCCCTATTTAAATGTAGTCTAATTTATTGTTCTTTTACTCTATTTTAGTGACTTTTCTGTCCTATTTAAGAAATCTTTGTTTACCACAGGGTCATAAGGATTTTTTTTGTTCATCTTCTAGAAGGTTTATTGCCTGATGTTACACATTTAGATCTGCAATCTATTTAAAATTGATATTTGTGTCAATGGATGTATTTAATTTTTATGTAGGTATCTAATTAACACAGCACCACTTATTGAAAAAAACCTTTCTTCTTTCTACACCATAGTGTCTCCCTCATCTATCGATGCTCCAAATACAGTATCATAATAATTGGATCTTTGTGTCTTGAGACTTGATAACAGTGGAGTAAGTGTTCCAGCTCTATTTTTCTTCTATATTCAGTCCCTCGAATTAACTTGGTCCTTTGAATTTCCATAACAATTTTTAGAATCAGCCTATTCCTACATCATCCTTAAAACCTTCTGGGATTTTGACTGAGGCTGGATTTCACATTGGTATCAATATTGAGAAAACTGACATTTTAAAAATATTGAGTCTTCAAATGTGAGACCATGATATTTCTCTTTTATAGAGTTTTTAAAATACCTGTTCATGTTTCTGTGTTTAAGTCCAGACTATCTATTATTTGAATTTATACCTATGTATTAAATGGTTTAGGAAATGGTGTCTTTAAAATATTCTTTTTTTGGTACTTTGTTATTAGTATATATAGATTTATTTTTGCATATTGATCTTATACAGATTCCTTACTAAATTCTTTTATTAATTCTAATTAATGTCTAAACATTCTTTTAGATTTTTCTATGAATACAGTCACATTATCCATGAATAATGATAATTTTTCTTCCTTTTTCAATATTTATAACATATATTAAAATTATAAATATGTGTGTCTATATGTATGTGATATATATAAACTATATATATATATATCTTGTAATTTTTTAATTGCAAGATATACAGTGTTGATTAGAAGTGTTGATAGAAGGTGTTCTCATCTTATTCATGATCTCCAGAGTGGAGATAGGATAAATTTGAAAAATTTCAGCGAGATATTTCCAGAAGCTCCTATTTATTCCTAGTTTGCCATGAGTGAAAATGAAAATGAAAAATGGGTATAGAATTTTATCAAATAATTTTTCATATATATATATATGATTACCTGTTTTACCTGTTTTTTCCCTTTACTTTGTTAAGGTGGTAAATATGCTGATTAAATTTGGGTTGTTAAACCAATTTTGTATTACTTGAATAAACCCCAATTGATTATGATTTCTTTTTTATATATGACTGGATTTGATTTACTTATTTTGTGTATGACTTTTATGCCTATGTTCATGAGAGAAATTGTCTATAAAGATCCTTCTTGAATTGTGAGGTTTTGGTATAAACATCATCCTGGCTTTATAAAATGAGTTGAGAAGTATTTCCTCTTTTTCTAGTCTCCAAAAGAGTTCATATAACATTTTAATCATATTTTTATTTTTTTAAAAATATGTTATTTATTTATTTGAGAGAAAGAGAGAGAGAGAGGATGAGCAGGTAGAAGGGGCAGAGGGAGAAGGAGAAGCAGACTCCCCACTGAGCAGGGAGCCTGGATGTAGGGCTCCATCCCAGGACCCTGAGATCAGGACCTGAGCTGAAGACAGATGCTTAACTGGCTGAGCCACCCAGGTGCCCTTGCATTGTATTTTTCTTAAGTGTGCAGAGGAGTTCACTGATGAAGCGTTATCTGAGTCTGGAGATTGTTTTGTGTTGGTTAGGTTTTGATTATATATTTCATTTCTTTTCTAGTATGGTAATTGTCTAATTTTTAATTTCTTATTGTTAACTTTTGAAAGTTGTATATTTATCTAGGAGTTTATTTTATATGCATTTTCAAATTTATTGACAAACATTTATGTATCTTCTAATTTTATTTTTAATGTCCATAGTGCCTGTAGTGATGTCCTTTTTTGTATCACTGATATTGGCCATGTGTGCGTTCCTTCTTTTTTTTGATCTCTCTCAGTAGGAGTTATTAATTTTATGTTTTTTCTTAAGTATCAAATTGCAGCTTTATTGGTTTTCTGTACTGTGCATATTTTCTACTTAATTTATTTCTCTTCTTTATAATTTTTTTCTTTTACTTTTATTTGGATTTAATTTGCTATTTTTTTAGCATCATAAATTAGATATTTAGAACATTGGATTTTAGTCTTCTTTCTTAAAATACTTATCTTGGACTAAAATTTTGCTTATAATTATAGTTTCAGCTGAATTCACAAGATTAAGTATATTGTATTTTAATAATCATTAATTTAAAAATATTTTCTAATTTCTATTATGATTATTTTTTTGACCCATATGTTGCTTAGTTTCCAACAGTTGGTGACTTTCTAATTACCTTTCTGTTTCTGGTTTTTAGGTTAATTTTCTTGAATGATTACAGTCCTTTGAAATTAGTTGAGACTTGTTCTATGATGGGTCAATTTTGATAGATATTTCACTGTACTTGAAAAAAGTTTATTATGCTATCTTGCTTTAAGAATTCATAAAAGTAATTAAAGCCAGTTATTATATTCAGATTTATTAATGCTTAGTCTATCAACTTCTGAGAGTGGTGTCTTAAAATTTCCCATTGTGATGGTGGATATATCCATTTCCCTCCTTAGTTCTGTTAAATTTTGCATTATACATACTTAAAGCTATGCTATTAGAAAGATACAAGTTTAAAGCTGTTATAGTTTTTCTTTTACCATTATGAGAATCCTTTTTTACCTCTTATAATGTTTCTTGCCTTAAAGTACAATTTTATGATACTAGTATGATCACAGCTGCTTTTTAAAAATTATTTTTTTGCATATTATATCTTTTTTTTCATTCTGTTACTTTCCAAACTTTCTTTGTCTTTGTATTTAGTCAGGCTTCCTATAAAGAGCAGTTAAAGAGTTGGCAGATTCTATAAGGAGAACACATATGTGAGTTCGGGCTTACTTCTCTGTGCTTCCCTTCTGTCAGTGACCCCAACGCCCCTCTGGGCCCCTCCTGCATTAACAGGCCCCAAGTACAATTTATTCTTCTTAGCTCCATGAGAAAGCTCAATGGCTTTTTTGCTTGTTAGGATTTGCATTCTGGAAAAGTTTTGAGTCCCTGCCATCACCTCTGTTCTCTTGCTTAAGACTCAGCAAATGCACCAAGGGAATAAAGCTGCATGCAGAATATTGGGCTCACCTCAAAGAATTTCTGTTCTTTCTCACATCTTGGCCCCTCAGTTCCTGGATACCCCCAAAGTTCTCCAGTGCCTACAGATATATTTTAAACTATTTTATACAGCTTTTCAAGTTACTTTCGGTGAGAGTGTTGGTTTATGAAAGCTATTCTATTTTTACTGCAAATAAAATGTCCACATTCATCTTTGATTAGATTAATCCTTCTGAAAACAAAGTTTTTTTTTTTTTAAAAAAACGAAGTGTATGGAGTACTTAATAAACCCTTTATTGAAGTTTTTTTAAGTTTATTGATTAAAAAAAATTTTTTTTCATATGCAACCTGTCCCTTTTTATAATGTATGCATTTTAGGGAACACTTGATTTCTCCATCTACCAAGATGGACAAATAGAACTTGTTTGTGGCATGTGATCTTTCTTTGGGCATTTGCTTGATTGAAGTTTTCATGTGGAATATTGTTCTCTATCCATAAATCGGACACTCAAGAGAAACACCTTCTACCTCAGCAAGTGCCCTGGACGAAGCAGACTGTCAGAAACATTAATGATAACTGACAGATTCGGGAAAGGAAAGAGCTCTCTGAAAGGAGTGGTGTCCTTGTAGAGTACATCCAGGGGCAGGTACTTCTACAAAGTGTTATTTTAATCTTAAAGGGAAAGATAGGCTTGGCACCAAATAAAGGGTTTTAGGTTTTGGAAATTGCCATGATTTTTCTTTTTTATCATCTCAAGTAAATAACAGGTAAATAGTCCAAAAATGATCCTGCCTATCTGAAGCCAAAGTAACAGGTTGACTGTCTTTTCAAGATCTCTTTCAATTCCATTTCTGTGTTATTAAAAAGAAAGTTAATGTGGTCTTACGCAGAATAGTACATAATTTCTAAGATGAAGATAATTACTTTTCTTGAAAATTTCCATTTCCAATTCTCTACTCATGCCTTTACCTGGAATAGATTCTGTTTTTTTCTTTGAATTTTACTTTGGGAGCTGGCTTGGATTTCACCGTCTTGAGGAAGCCATCCCTAATATCCATACCTCGTATCACTATGCCTTTATACTTATTTATTAATGCTTATCATGTGTTAAGTACTGAATACACACTCCAACTGAATTATCACATTTAATAATAAAAAACACAATGAAAGAGAGGTTACCATTTTAGAAATATGGAGAATAAAGTTCAGAGAAGTTAAGAAATTTGCTTAGTCATACTATTAGTGAATAACTTTGCTTTTTTTTTAACCTTTGCATTTCCAGTTTGCACTATATGTTGATGTTAAATCCTATTTTTTGTTACTGCACATCTGTAATTTTTATGCAGTCTTTATATAGTCCATTATTCTTCCCTCATTGTGTCTAGTAGAAGACTTTATAGATATAAGTGCTTACTACTGTCCCCGGAATTGACTGTTTGAGTATAAAGAAAGATCATCAAGAGCTCAGCTCTTATTTATACTTTGATGAGTAGAGAGAGCAAGATAATTTGTCATAAAGAAAATATAGACATGTACAGTTTTAAACTCTAGACATTTGAGGGAAATTAAAATTGAACAGACCCTTGACAATAATGAGGAATACTTCTGGAGACCTACATAATACTCTAAATTCATGAATTTCATTAGTTCCTTAGAATCCACATTTTCCTCTTCATTTTTATTACAAGCAGCAATCATTTTCCTTTTTGGGATCATAAAAAATAAAAATCCAAGCTATAAAAATTACTTACTGGAATTATTGTGTGTGTAGCAATGAGCTAAGGATGGCAAAAGCAAGTTGATATATGGATATTGGAAGGTTTGCCAGACTCCTTCACTAAAAAGCGACATATTCTTATACTCTAACCAAGTTTCCAATTCAAATTTGTGTTTCACTCAATTCAGAAATTATTATAGACTGGGATCTTGAGGCTTACTTTCAAAATAATGGAAAATGCACATTTCAAGTCCTGAGGGAAAAGTGAATACTCCTGTGTGCAATAATATTTTTGGAGAATGATATTATTTATTGGACTAAGACCTCTTTGTTAGACCAAGATAAAGATGTCTTATATCAAGAATTTTAAAAATAAAATATTTTATTTTGAATTTGAAATTAAAAACCATAAAGAATTAATCTTAGGAAACATCTTAGTCATTGTCACTAAATTTCATATTGAAATTTAGACCTTTTTCCAGAGAAAAAGCAAAAAAAAAAAAAAAAAAGGAAAAAAGGCACGTATTCCAATTAAATTTTTCCTTTGGGTATAAATATTTGTACTTTCTTACATCTTTAGATACAAATGTTTATTCTTTACTCTGTTTCCGTTTACAAGATTTCACTGAATTTTGATACTGTCCTCATTGCTTTTGCATCCATACCCTTTATTCTCCCCTGATCAATGTCATTTTTAAATGCCAATTGCTTAGAACTCAGCCAGTTCAATTTATTCGTGTTAAAATTAATCTCTGCCATAACCATTCATGGAGTCCAGCCTAGTCAAATGTGGCTGTTGGAGCTAGGGCAGAGTCAGAAAAGACGTGGCATGGAGTTGCCATGTCTATAACAAACTTGGTTCTCAAATGATGGGGTTCTAACCTGCTGGGCCTGGGTGGAATTTCACAGTCTTTTCAATACATGGCTCTAGGCTGTCACTACGAACTGATTGACAGACTGGCTAATCAGATGAAGCCTCTATGCCAACTTCAGTCTTCTGTTTTAGTTAAGGGAATGACATATTATGTTTGATAGAATTAAAAAATACTGCCAATACCAAAATATGCTATAGCTACTACATTTTTAAAGTATGGGAGTTGTAAAAACTCTTTACACTCCCAGGAAGAATGATAACCAATAAACACCATAACCAGTTTTAAACCGAATAGGCCAATGACGTTTTGCTTATGTGAACTCACCTCTGAAAGCCAACCAATCAGTAACAGCCTCATGCTTTGAAAGTCAGCCAATTAGCAGTGGACTCACTCCAGTGACTGTGCGTCTAAAGCTGACCTCAATCAATTCCTGTTTCTATAGCCAATATAAGCATATGTCTTTATCCAATGTAAGTTGCCTTTGACACTCTTATTGCCTCTATAACTAACACAGTCCCTTGCTCTCCACCCTCTTTTTCCTAAAACCCCCTAATATCAGCAGTTTGCTTCATTCAGTGAGAGTGTGCCAATAGTTGCCAACATGTTTAATTCTGGCTTGTCGCCAAGACTGTGCCAGCATTATTCTCCCTTACAGAGGTGAGCAATAAATGAAGCTTTGCAGCTTTGGGTTTTGCTTCCAAGTTTGAATGGTGGTCTCATGCTTTGATAGATGACAGTATGTGTCAGTGCTTTTTTCTTTTTTTCAATAAATGTAGCCATTTGCTCATCTTCTCAAATGAATTCTTTGTTGGGAATAAAGTCACACACCAAGTGTTGGCCACATGTTTGAAATCCACCCCCATCAACAGAAATCGATTATTAGGCTATCACATTAAAAAGGATTTAGAAATTCAAATCTCCTTCTCCATTGTAACTGCAAGGAATGTATTTCACTGATGTACATCCATTTTATACAACTTGCGTGTGAGATCAGCCTTTTGGAATAGAACATTAGCAAATCTGACATGTTGGAGTGTGAATAGATGGGGGCTCATGGAGAGGAAAGCACTGGTTAATCACTAGCAGTAAGTTAAGAGTTGATGAGAGCTAGCAAATAAGTTGTCTTGTGGTTCCCCAATATGTGGCTGCGCTGGGCCATTTCTTCACTTTTCTCTAGACATCCTAATCAGCCTAGAAATGGAAGGGCATGCGTATGTGGGAAACTAATCTGGAGTTTAGCTTGCTGGTAGGTCACAGGGTGAGGCTTTCGATGGTGGTGGTGGGGCTGGCAGGCCAAGTCCAGGACTGAGTAGGGATTATACCGCCAACGGAAAGATGGACTGGAAGAAGTGCAAAAGCCTCGGTTATTAAATGTTTTCGTAAGAATGAGGTGCAGATGTGATTAGAGACGGGGAGGAAGACAGATGGCAGGATTGTGATCAGGGAGGAGAGAGAGTGCTGAGGTAAGGATTTCAGATACACTGCACTCAAATCAGAAAGATTTTCAAGCCTCAGTGGTGTAGTGTGTGTTAGTCATTGTGCCAGATGCTGCGGGAGCTGCAAATATGAGCCAGCCTTAGCTTCTGCTCTCATGTGACTTATAGTTTAGTAGGACTAGAGCTTTATGATGAGGTTGGTCGGAAATGTTTGCGGCTGGCTTTGGGAGGGGGGGCGCTGAAACCAAGGAGAAATACAGGCTGTGAGGTCCATGTGCCAGATGGTCACCCAGGTAAGTGCTAACAGCTGAGGATAAGGCAAGGCACGGGACTGAAGGGAAAATGCTGTGTATCACAAGGAGTACAGGACAGTTCTGATTCATTCTTTCTTTTAGTTTCTTCCTTTGAGATTATTTAGTAGAGGATGAGAAGCTGAAACCCCCACCGAATCCATAGCGGATGATAGGAAATTTTTAGAGAAGTGAAATATACATTTGTGAAAGGAGATGGATCTGGCTAATTGCGACGCCAACTGAGACATTAAGTGCTTCATGCATTGCCTGAAAATGTGAATTCACACCCCAAAATTTGAAACCTTCCTTTATAAGGAATATATACATCTGGGAAAATTATTAGTAGCTGCATAATTTCTACTGATAGTTTTTCAGTATGTAACCCTGAGCCATTAACACTGAAAAGCTGGAAGAATAATGCAGCATTAAGTGATAGTTATTTGGTATTTACATCAATTCTAGAAGAAAGATAATTTTGGAAAGTGTTAGATGCTAGTATTAAAGAAAAATCAATACTGTCAAGGCTAGAGGCCCAACCATAGACTGAATTTGGGGTAAAGTTATAAAATTCATGATTTCTTGCTCTACTTAATCTTCTGAAGCCAAACTGTTACACTTTGTACCCAGCATCACCAGTAATTTATTTATCCACAGTGCCTTCATGTTTATAATTTATGCTGTAAAGTTGCACTCCTTGCTTTGTTTTTTTTTTTTTTTTTAAAGCCTTCTTTCAGCGTGTGATCATTATGTGGTTATTAGAGAGAAGCTTGTTAGCAGTACGGGAGAGCAGAGATGAAAGCAGGTGCCCTCTGATGGGCTAGCTGTTCTGAATGCCATTTGCTGGGAGTCGCAGTTATCAAAGGAAACATTGGCTGCTGCTGGCAAGTCTGAGGGTCTGAGGGATTTTCTGAGCACATGCTGATGGACATGCAGTGAATAGTTGCCAGCGTGTTTAATCCTGGCTTGTCGCCAACCCAGTGCCTGGGCAGCTCACAATAGGAAATGACAGGTGTGTTAAAGCATGAGGCAAGCATGTGACATGGTTTTGGACAGAGGCCTCAGGGTGCAGGTTATCTTGGGTATTGCTGTGCATGGTCTTTAACCTTAACACCTGCTTTTCTTCACAAGGTAGCCAACCTCATGGGGCTCCAGGCCTTGATGGAAAAAAAAATGTTGAGAGGCACATTTACATCTTTCCTTTGTACTTAGATAACTCACGTGCAGTGACATCTGTTGGCTGCGTTTGGGAGGGGGCCAAGCAGGAGACAGTATACCCGCAGTTTTCTCATTTAATTATAAGGGAAAGAGCGGATCATCCTGGTGTCACATGCTTTGGTATCATGGCATTTCTAGCATCTGGCGCTGCATGTGGTGCAGTTAGGCTCATATGGCTATGTGGCAGGAGGAAATGCCCAGGGCGGATAGAAATTGAGAACAAGATTATAGGCAGAGCCAAACAAGTGGCACATCATTTTTGGAAACACTGAAATATTGAACAGAGCCTTAAGTTGGGCAGCAGATTGGTTGCACATGGTCCTTTCTGCTGCTGGTGGTTAATGTAGCAATTAAACAACAACAACAACAAAAAACCCCAAAACCAAAAACCAAAAACCAAAAACCAAACCAAAACAAAACAAAAAAACAAGGAGAAAACATACTGAGCCAGTGCCCTGAAGAGAGGTCAAAAACTAGCTGAAAAAGGAGGTGGTATTACTCATGTATCTCTTTACTTGCACAACACTGTTTGGAAGCATATCTTGTTCCTTATAGGAATACCAATTTCATCATTTAAAGCTTAGATTGCTTAGGACTACAAAAGATCTTTTCCTTTCGTGTAGGTGGGTATATAAAAAATGGTGACTGTACTAGCAGTGGGTATGAGACGCAAGGAGATGATTTGAGTATATACAAATATATGTTGCATACCCTCGGAAAAGGACCCAATTCTGTTTCAAGGGGAACATCGCAGAAAGGAGCAGCATTTGAAAAAGAGTAATTTGCCTTCTACTAAATAATACTGTTCAAATTCTAGCTGGGCTAGGAAGGAAACAAGTTCCCTTTGATTTCTCTTCCTATAAAGTGTTGTCAATATGAAGATGTTATTTCTTAACAGCTCAGCCTTCTCCCTAATTTTCCCCCACAGTCTTTCATCCCAAGAAACATCAATAAAAACACAAATGTTTTTTTTTTTTTTTCTTAGAATATTCTGTGACAACTGGAACCATTTCTTGTTTTTTCCCTCTGGCTTCTCTTATTTTGTATATGATCTAGCTAATGCACTATGAAATTTCCTATGAAAGTAAACATTAAGTTTTTTTTTCCGCCTTCCTGAGGTATAGGGTGGACAATGGTATGTTTACAAGCTGCACAGGGATGAAAGAATAGCTATATTTGCATCTAGGTCTTTCAGGAATGAATAGAGCTTTCATTAAATACTGACATAACACAATATAGTCTGTGCCTTCTGGAGTTTTCTTTGAGTTTCTAGAATTAGGCTTGTGAAACATGAAAGTGGGTATCTGTGTTCTTGTACCACAATGAGTTTTTTTTTTTTAATTCATAATACTTTATCCATTATTCAGAGAGAAACTAGAGATGAACAGTAATTTTTTCTATATGTAAATGACAAATAGACACAAAATTAGTAATGTAAAAAAGTCTCACATGCAACAATATTTATTTCTTTTAAAAAACGTCTGCCTCCCCTCACACAAAATAGTTTGCTACACAGTCCAATAGTCTATCGTTATATATTCTGTAGTCTAATGTACCCATTCTGGCACTCTTTCAAGTAATATATAAAGAAATACGAAGGAAAGGAAGAGAGGACAGAAACTCAGATTTGTGAGCACTCAGATTTGTCGAGTGTCAATCAAGACTCATTTAGATGTAGCCACCAGAACTCATATATCTATGTACATACATCTACATCTACAGGGAGAGAGTGAGAGAGAATGAGAGAGAAAAGAAGCAATTTATTGACGACTTAAGAAATTCAAGAGGAGAATCTCGCTTCAGGCATGCTCTGTGTAGAAGCATAAGGAATCTGCCATCAGGAATCTGCCTCATTCTCTCTTGACTCTGCTGTTCTCTGGATCAGCTTAATTTTAAGTGGGGTTTTCAGTGGAAATGACGGTGGTGAAGATGGTGAAGATGGCCACTAGCATCACTAGACATACATTATATAGCTAGCATCTCTTTCCTTATAGCTCTAGCCGAAGTCTTGCCAATGACTTCGATTGTCCTGACTTGGGTCACATTGCCATTTCTCGTCCATTGCTGTGGCCAGACCTAAGTTCCATGCTCACTCCTAGAGGTCTTAGGAGCCAGGGACAGCAAGGGTGCTCCTTTGAAGATTCTGATTCTAGTTAGACAAAAGGCTTGTGTTCACTTCAAGTTCTTACTATGTACCAGACTGCTTGTAACTATGTTCTAGAAGCTATAAATGGAACATGAAATTTAACTTTTCTCCCTAGTCAAACATATAGATTGAATTATGGAGCTGATGTTTTCAAATGACGATGATTTAAACAAATCTTTTCAGGTCTCCTGCTTTATTTTGCTATTCATTTAGAAGTTTAATGTTTCCCAAAGGATTTAAATCCCCAATAACTAGATGAGGAAACAAAGAAGACACAAGCAAATTTATCATTTTTTTCTGGGCTCTCCCCCAAAAGACTGTTTCACTGTGCTGTTTTAAATAGGCAAATTTACATGGCCATCTATGAAATCAACAATTCTTTAGAATGAGGATAGAAATGGCAAATAGTATAACTTATTTATCTGCCAATTACTGATAGCTATTAACGCACAGAATTTAGTTATATAAGTATATTCAAAGCTGTGATTTGGTATTCTGCCAGATTCCAATATAGGGTTCTTTATGGGAATCCCACTCTTTTATTTTCTTTTTTAGTACTTCATTATTTTTAAGTTTTTGTGTGTGTGTTTTTATTGAAGTATAGTGACACAATGTTATATTAGTTTCAGGTGTACAACATAGAACACTACTCTTTTATTCCTCATCAGAGCTCTTCTATATATATTTTTTAAAGATTTTATTTATTGATTTGAGACAGAGAGAGAGCGCGGAGGAGAGGGAGAGGGAGAAGCAAACTCCCCGCTGAGCAGAGAACCCAACATGGGGCTCCATCCCAGGATCCTGAGATCAGGACCTGACCTGAAGGCAGATGCTTAACTGACTGAGCCTCCCAGGTACCTCACAGCTCTTCTATATTTGATTATACATTGAATCGCAGCTCTTCTGTGATTTGTGCTTTTAATGTTGAATTTAATCCCACAGTTATTGTAACTCAGTGATCTAAATTCATTTTGGGACAAGGTAAGAGTCAAAATATATAAAATGTTTTAACTTTATTATTATTTGCTTATGGACTTGTCTCAGCCATCAAACTTGAGCTTCTAGAGGGTGGATATTGGAATTTTCTTATCTGGACCCCTCCTGCTCATTGGAACAGTGGGTATATAGTAGGGAATCAACAAGTCCTGGTTGAATCACTGATATCAAGGCCCTTCGGGAATTTGCTACTGAAAGAAATGGAAAAATCTTTCAGTGAGTCTTAGAATAATCATTCTCCAAATAATCTGTTTCTAAACTTGGATACTTATTAACTGGATTCTTTTAAAGTGAGAGTTATAGCGACTCTCCTCCACCTGCAACAGCCAAGAGCCTGGTAGAACCTCCTTACTATGTGCAAATTTGGATGAATTTAACAGATGTTCTCAGATTATCTGTGTGTATGTGAAGATGAGTTACAAAAGCCTAAAACTGATGAAATCCCATTAAATGTGGACAAGATCAGACATTGTAATAAAAAAATTGCGTACACAACCTGCACAGGTGGAATTTTCCCTATAATTTTTGGAAACCAAAAGAGGAAAAGAATTTGTTCATTCTTTGGTGCAAAATGTAGTTTGAGAAGGCGATAAACAGACTTCAAGGTACAAGATTTTTCAAAACACAGAAATAACTTGGTGAAATTTAAAACAATGGTCAGATATATTCCCTTTGGCAGGGTAGGAAACTGATAGGCTCATTTCTAGGAACACGATTTTGGATGCCTTTAAGACAAATACCTCACTACTCACTAGAGGCATGCTGAATGATGGTAGCTAACTCTTACTTTTCCAGCTTAGATAGTCTCAATAATGTCCTATACATAAAAGATACATAATTATGTTCAAATAGATGCAACTATCTCTTGAATTAGGTAGGTATTGTTCGAAATAAGGCTCCAATTTTACTTTATCTACTGCTTCTGTGATTTTTAATAATAAAATTAATTATAATATAACTTTGGAAGTTGATATGGAATCATTTTGAACATTTGAGCTTCTAATGATCTATAAAATATAGTAAAGTTGAATTTCAAAAATTATACACTTAGTACACAAAATGGGAATGGAGACTTATTTTCAAATATCCCTATCTAAATCAAGAGATAATTTTAGTTCTCCAAGAAGCACATGCATTTTAATGGAGCATATGGAGAATCTCACTTAGAGATGGATCCAGATGCCTCCAACTCAGGCCTCACAAGATTCAACCTGTACTGCCCAAAGTATAGTAAAAATGCCACTTTATATTACACACGATAAGGAACTAGCAAGAATGTGTGATCATATTAGGTTGTGCATGGAAGAGTGGTTAAAAGCCACTTGGGAAAAATTAATTTTTACTCGTTGCCAGTCCTAAAGGTTTTGTTTTTGTTGTGAATGCCTGGGTTTCCCAGATTTTGCCAGGTCCGTCCTCCGTTTTGGTCTGTCTCCTCTGAGTTTCATGGAAGCCTATTATGTCTTTATCTTGGAAAACAAATAGAGGTAGGTTTTTTCTTGTGTTTTAAGAGCTTTTAAAATAATCTCAATTCCAATAGGTAAGCAACCTATACATTTACTTCTGAATGATGGTGGATTATTCTGTTTGTTTCTTTATCACTGTGGAGTGCTTCTGGATTTTCATACCACAAAGAGTGGTTTACTTAGTTGTGTGACTTCTGCGAAGGATCAAGGCCAAGACACAGCCGCCTTGTGTCCTCAAATTCTCTAAATGCGAGGTTTGTACTTTGACAGATGTTAAACTCCTTAACTTTGATCGGTATTCCTTTAGAGATATTGTTGTTATATTTCCTTTATAATAAAAATGGGGAAATAAATTGCCAGGCTTTATGATCCAGAACTGATAAAAATCCTTTGAAATAAAGGCATTTCCTCTTGATTTGTCATTCTCCTAGGAAAGCTTGAAGGAAGGTACCAATTATTTCTGACTGGTGGCAAGGGAATTTTGAGCAATTCTCTATTAACATGTTTTTGGTCATTTGTCAGCTTATCTGTATGGTCTGTTAACGCTCAGCTCTAATTAACAAAACTCTAAAGAAAGTGAAAAAAAGAATCATCTAAGTTCAGTCAAACTAGCATGACACCGAAAGCCGCTGAGAAAAGTCTTCTTTTCTAGAAACAGATTCCTAAAAGAAAATTCCAGAGACTGGAGTTATATACAGAATTACAAAAAAAGTTTTTTTTTACTTACTCCTTAAGCTTTTCAGCCTAAACATGCTTTGATTGAATGGTAGAATGAATTTGAGATACAGTTGATGAAATGCATTTAATGTGCTTATTTTAATGTCCAAACTAGGATACTCCACACATTTATCTTCTTATCTCATCACACACTAATTTTTTGCCTGCTCTCCCATATTTTTTCCTTTTGCTATTTTCCTTCCAGTTTTATTGAGATATAATTGACACACAGCCCTATATGAAATTAAAATGTAGAGCATAATGATTTGACTTACATATATTGTGAAATTCTTTCAGTAATTTTGGACCCAAATTATTTTTATTTATTTGTTTGACACACATATATATATATATATATAGAGAGAGAGAGAGAGAGAGAGAGAGCAAGCACCAGCAGGGGGAGCAGTAGGCAGAGGGAGAAGGAGAAGGAAGCTCCCCATTGAGCAGAGAGCCTAATATGGGGCTGGAGCTTGATGCAGGGCTGGAGCCCAATATGCGGGGCTCAATCCCAGAACACTGAGATCATGACCTGAACCGAAGGCAGATGCTTAACCAACTGAGCCACTCAGGTGCCCCTGGACCCAACTTCTTTAATATGTGTCAAAGTCACTAGTCTAAAAACTGGTTTTGTTGTAAGTGTTGATAAAGCAATCGTGACTTGGAGATTAACTCTCACACTCTCTATCACCATCCCTAGACACTTGGCAATGTGTGTGTGTGTGTGTGTGTGTGTGTGTGTGAGAGAGAGAGAGAGAGAGAAAGAGCATTATTTATTTTCAAGTAGGATTTTTTTTTTTTTTTTTTTAAGATTTACTTGAGAGAGAGAACAAATGCGGAGGGGAATAGTCAGAGGGAGAGAGAGAAACTTTACCAGAATTCCATGCTGAGCAGGCCCAACATGGGTCTTAATCCCAGGACCCTGATATATGACCTGAGGTGAATCCAAAGGTAGGAAGCTTAAGTGACTGCACCATTGAGGCACCCCAAGTAGTGTTTAAATATCCAAATAAGGGGTGCCCAGGTCACTTAGTTGGTTAAGTGTCTGACTCTTGGTTTGGGCTCAGGTCATGATCTCAGGGTTGGGAGATAGAGCCCCATGTCAGAATCCCCAGTCTGTGCAGAGTCTGCTTAAGCCTCTCTCCATCTCCCTCTGCCCCTTATCCCATGCCCTCTCTCTCTCTAAAATAATCAAACACTCAATTTTAAATATCCAAATAAAATTTTGTTAATGTAAAAACTCCTTAGGGGTAAGCATTTGGTTAAGATGGATCACACTAGAAGGGAATTTTTGTCACTATCATTATAAATAGAATAATTCAAGGAGGCTTAATGAGGCTCTGTCCTCAATGTGGGCTACCTCATTATGGCTCCAGTGCTAGGATCCTCTTCTTAGTTGGGATTTGTTCCTTAGCAAAGCAGCCTGTGGTGCTGTGTTAAATTAGTTCAGTTCTTGTTCATAGTGGTGATTCATTTTTAGTGCTGTGATGTAGTGTCTGATATTTATAAAGCTAGTTTAAAGGTGTAATGAATGAAACAGATTTATTACACTGGTGACACTCTACTTTCACCTCTGCTAGGGGATAAAATATTGATATATTAGGATAAATCAATTTAGAAAGCATGTACTCTTTTGTTATTCACTTTTTAATGAGTGAGCTCATAGGTGGTTAGCCTGATTCACTGGATAGGAGAACATATAAAGATCTGGGGCCTAACCCTCAGTGAATAGTGAAATATCATCTTCCTGCAAATATCCTGTGTGTAGAAGGTACACTTTGGAGACCTATAGGGATAACAGATGACTGGTCAAAGATCCTGGATTTATAGGCTCTATCTTTTCTTGTCAGAGCAGAGCAAACACAAAGGTCCTCTAAGTAAAGCTAATTTCTGATAGTATAAGAAGAGTTTATTATAAGTAGAGTTTATAGAGTAGTTACAATGTTTCTAATCAGTAGGTCCTGTGTAATTTCTACCTTTTTTGGTGTGTTTCTCCACTGACTCCCCATATTTTGCTCAACATCTTCTGAACTTCTTTGTAGAATAGCTTCTTAAGACTTTTGATTTGGGGGGTAGGATCAGATGTATATTGTGAAATCTTTTATTGGGCTTCCTGTAACAATGCTGAGGACATTGTCTTCTATCCATGGTCTCTAGAAATACTTGCACTTTTTCTGAGAAACTGTTGTAATTTCGTCTTAATGTTTACCACAAGTACTGTAACAAAGTTTGCTTTTTGAATTGACTTCTATAAATCTGAACCTGTGACCCATCTATAAAAAATGGAGCCTCATGGGGTGTGTTTATGTGCGAAGCCAGTCCAGTTTTATCTTTTTTTCCTTTGTCCTAAAATGCCGCCTATTTCTTTTTAATTTAATCATGTGCATTTGAATGTCTCTGGAAGCCTTCTTTAATCATTTTTGGGAAAAGGTAGTTATAAGAAAAATTCATTTTAAGGACTTTTGTCCTTAATACTCATCAATAATTTTTCCTTGTTTGCTGGAGTTCTCTTATTAAGAGGATAACAGGGAGATGCTCCAGTAACAGGGTCATCTTTGTGAATAGATGAGAAGAAGGAGAAATATTTGGCAAAGGGATAGAAATTCTCGATTTCTCTTCTTTTTGCTGTCTTGTACATGTCCCATGAAAGACAACTCTATTTGTTCCTGTGGAAATAGAGAGTTCTCAGAGAGTGGGGAAGGAGAAAAAGAGAGAACACGGTGCTTGGTGGGAAGAAGAGGAATAATTAAAAAGGGAGTCAGAAAGCAGAGAGGGAAGGGTGTGGAAGACCAAGACTATTGATGTCTCTCTTGGTGCCAGTAAAACACACCCAGATGCCACTCTGACAGCCGCTTTAGGCACAATTGGACAGGAATCAGTGGGTGGTGGATCAATATCCCCAAATTTCCTCCATTTTCTTCACTATTCATATGATTGCTGAAATCATCCTGAAACAAATAAAACAAGAAAACTTCCTTCAGCCCAAATTTGTTACTTGATATCATTTTGCTAACTCCAAATGTCAAAAACCATTGAAGTTTTAATTTTAAGTAAAAATATATTTTTGATTTTCAGAATAATTTGTAATAATATTCTTAGAAGCTATTTTCATAATTCCACTGTTATCTTATGTCCTAGATGCCATAGCTGGAGCAGGGGAAGTGCGAAAGGCATGCCTTTATTCATGCTGATGGTTCTGGGCTACAGTTCTTTCATTTTTGATCTCCATAATCACTACTAGGTTTTGTCGTTCATGCTTATGCCCACATGGGATTTGCATGAGAGGCATCAGAAATAACTTTCACACATTCTTAGAGTGTTTCTACAGAAACATAACTATAAATAGAACAACATTTATGAAGGTGAGCTATAACTGATATTGACAAATAACAGGCAGACCAGTTTGTAGCCAGATTAAAAAAAAACTTGGCTGAGCTTGGGAGAGAAGTAGTATTCTAAGTTTTAAAATCAACATTTAATTTAATTATAATATGATGTCCTTTCAGCCTAATAGACGTGTAAAATGAAGCCACCAGCATGCTTCTGCCTTTGTATAACCACTATAGACAGCTTGCCAGGTTTGCCTTGGCCTGAGTTGCCTGGAGATATGGAACTTGACCATGAAACTACTTCAGGCCCACAAAGTTTTCATAACTTATTACCTGAAATTTCTCTCAGTTGCTCTTATTCCTGTTGAATGAGTAGTCCTCCTTGATCAAGCCCTTGAGTTTCTCTCAGTTGCACCAGTAAGAAAATTCCTGCCATACCAAGCAGACTTTCAGCTGAGTTAAAAGTTTCAGGAGAATACAGTCAGCCACAGGTCCCAAGTTGAGTGGGAGCCGCAGTAATGTAAGGACTTGGGCGCTCAGCCTACCTGTTACACTCTACTACCAGCGTAGTTTCTCTTCTGAGGTATTAAAAAATTTTTAAATTTTTAAAAGATTTATTTATTTGAGAGAGAGTGTGAGTGGACGGAGAGTCAGAGAATCCTCAAGCAGACTCCCCACTGAGCACAGAGCCAGACGTGGGGCTCAGTCTCAGGACCCCTGAGATCATCACCAGAGCCAAAACCAAGAGCTGGTCCCCTAATCAACTGACGCACGCAGGCACCCCGCCACTTAGGAGGTATTTTATATCCTCACTTTTCCTTTTCTGTTAGTGGGAATACAGTACTCTCAGTCTCAAGGGATTTTTAGGAGGAACAATTGAGTTAATATATGTACAATGCTAGACTAGGGCTTGATGCCTGGTGAATACTACACATGTGTGCTTTGTTTTATTTATTTTTAAATTTCCTTTTCATTTCAAAATCTTATAAATAAACTTAATTATACCATTTACAATGAAGACAAACTTGTCACCAAGTCAAAAATCTATGGGACCATTTTTAGGCTACCTTTTATCATTAGAGGGTAAGCTATTGCTGGGTCTTCTTTAAAAGTATACAGATACATACACAGTAATATTACAAGAGAAATAGTTTAGCTGAGTGACTTTAGTATGCACTTTTAAGAAACCAGTAATCATATTATGGGTTTCTTCCAGCTATATTGATATATAATTGACAAAATTGTATGGTATTATAAGTGTACACTGTGATGATTTGATAAAAACTATGAAAGGATTCCCCTCATCTAATTGATTATCATCTCATATATTTATTATATATGCATTTTTTTGTATGAATTCTTCAAGGATGTTTGGGTCCTGTTTATCCATCCTCTTTCCTCTTAAACTTTTGGAAGCTGGTTTTTAATCTGAAGTGTTTGCCATAGACTTTTAAAAAAATTTTATTTGTTTGCTTGTTTTTCTTTTTAAATTACTCAGTGCTCATCATTACAAGTTCACTTGTTAATCTCCATCACCTATTTCACCCATCCCTCTCCCACCTTCCCCCTGCAAATCAGGTTGTTCTCTGCAGTTAACAGTCTGTTTCTTGGTTTGTCTCCCTCTCCCCCCGCCTTTGCTTGTTTTGTTTCTTAAAGTCCACATCTGAGAGAACTCCTGTGGTATTTGTCTTTATCTGTCTGACTTATTTCAGTTAGCATTGTACTCTCTAGCTCCATACATGTTGTTGCAAATATATATAATATATATATACATATATATATTCCATATATATACAGATATATATGGAATGAAATATTATACAAAAATGAAATACTCCCATTTGCAAATAATATATATATGAATTATATTCTCTCTCTCTGTATATATATATACATGTATATGTATATGTATATGTATATGTATATGTATATGTATATGTATATGTATATGTATATATGTGTAATGTGCCACAGCTTCTTTATCCATTTGTCAATCAATGGACACTTGGGCTGCTTCCATATCTGGGCTGTTATAAATAATGTTGCTATAAACATGGGGTGCATGTATCCCTTAGAATTAGTGTTTTAGTGTTCTTTGGGTAAATACCCAGTAGTGTGATTGCTGGATCATAGAGTCGCTCTATTTTTAACTTTTTGAGATATCTCCATACTGTTTTCCAGAGTGGCTGTGCCGGTTTGCATTCCAACCAGCTGTGTAAGAGGGTTCCTTTTTCTCCACATCCTTGTCAACACTTGTTTCTTGTGTTTTTGATCTTAGCTATTCTGACAATTGTGAGGTGATAGCTCATTTTAGTTCGATTTGCATTTAGTTCGATTTGCATCCCTGGTAAATGATGATGAACATCTTTTCATGTGTCTGTTGATCATCTGGGTGTCTTCTTTGAAGAAATGTCTGTTCATGTCTTCTTCCAACTAAAAATGTTGGATTATTTGTTTTTTGGGTGTTGAATTGTGTAAGTTCTTTAATATTTTGAACACTAACCCTTTATCGGATATGTCATTTGCAAATAGCTTCTCTCATTCTGTAGGATGCTTTTCAGTTTTGTTGATCATTTCCTTTGCTCTATAGAAACTTTTTATTTTGATGATGTCTCAATAATTTATTTTTGCTTTTCTTTCTTTTGCTGCGGGGCGGGGGGGCTATCTAGAAAAAGTTACTACAGCCAATGTCAAAGAAATTACTGCCTAGGCTCTTTTCTAGGATTTTGATGGTTTCCTCTCTCTTATTTAGGCCTTTCATCCATTTTAAACTTACTTTTGTGTATGATAGAACAAAATGGTCCAGTTTCATTCTTTTGCTTGTTGCTGTCCAGTTATTC
Organism: Mustela erminea; assembly: GCF_009829155.1. Taxonomy (NCBI): domain Eukaryota; kingdom Metazoa; phylum Chordata; class Mammalia; order Carnivora; family Mustelidae; genus Mustela; species Mustela erminea. The sequence goes on from NC_045621.1 coordinate 50,606,121, forward strand.
CAACACCATTTGTTGAAGAGACTGTCTTTTTTTCCCATTGGATAGTCTTTCCTGCTTTGTGGAAGATTAATCAACCATGTTATTGTGGGTTTATTTCTGGATAGTCTGTTCTGTTCCATTGATCTATATGTCTATTTTTGTACAGTACCATACTGTTTTGATTACTACTGCTTTATAAAATAACTTGAAGTCTGGAATTGTGATGCCTCCAGCTTTGCTTATCTTTTTCAAGATTGCTTTGGTTATTTGATGTCTTTCTGCCATAGTCTTTTAAGAAATTAATAGAGAATCACTATGTTAAATTTCTCCCAGCCTCAGGGCACCTGGATGGTTCAGTGGATTAAGTTTCTGGCTTTGGCTTGGGTCATGATCCCAGTATCCTGAGATTGAGCCCTGTGTTAGGCTCCCTGCTCATGGGGAGTCTGTCTCTGTGACCCTTCACCTCCCCCTTACTGTGCTCTCTTGCAAATAAATAAATGAAATTTAAAAAAAATTTTCCCAACCTCAAATGAACTATTTTATTATTTTTCTGTTTCAGTAGTGAAATCTTAGAAATAATACTTGGAATATAATCAAACATTTATTTCAGGATGCTAATACCTCTCATGGCTTAGAGCAGGGGTCAGCAAACTATGGCCTATAGAAACTCAGCTGCCACCCATTTTTACAGATAGACGTTCTATTGGAGCACAGCCATGTTGATTCATTTATATATTAACTATAGCAGAGTTGAGGTGTTGTGACAGATACTGTATGTTCTGCAAAATCTGAAATTTTAACCACTTGGATCTTTATAGAATGAGTTTGCTGACTTCTAGTTAGAGTATTAGGATTATAGTCTTCTCCAGACTTAAAAAAATTTAAGATTTAATTTATTTATTTGAGAGAAAGAGAGAGTGAGTAGGGGGACAGACAGAGGGAGAGTGAGAATCCCAAGCCAACTCCACACCGAGCATGGAGCCCTACGTGGGGATTGATTCCCTGACATTGAGATCATGACCCTAGCTGAAATCAAGAGTTGGCTGCTTAACTAACTGAGCCACACAGGTGCCCCCCAAACTAAATCTTTAATATACACAATTATACATCCGCTTATTGCCTGCTTTTTTTTTTTTTTTTTTGGCACATCTGCCTATCACCTGTTATTTATGTAATATTTTCTTTGAATAGATCCATCACTTTTTAGTTATTTCATAAAAAAGCTTTCTGTTATTTAAGTAGGAACATTAGTAAAACAATAGAAATGAAAGATATTTATGAAAGCAAATATGCTTAAAATGAATTTATTATTAAATTCTAGTTGAATATTTTTCCCTGCCAGTCTGAAAACTGCTATATTAGGTAATGAAGATGATTTTCAATTGTTGGAGATATAATAAAGGCATTTTTGACAACCAAAATGAAACTTTAATCTTGTTTTAATCAAAAAGATTAAGTGAAAATTGAAAAGGAGACACCGTTTTCTCGTTACATGGAATTCATTCCACTTAATGACACTTCCGAGTACCTCCTACAATTGTCTTGAGTATCACATTTAATCTTATATATCTGCAGTGACATGAACTATACACTCTCAGAAACCCTTTAAACAACAGTAATAGAGGCTGACACTGGCTGAAGTGTATGTATGTATGTATATATTTTTATTTATTTATTTATTTATTTATCTGAAATTTTTATTTTTTCAATGTTCCAAGATTCATTGTTTATGCACCACACCCAGTGCTCCATGCAATATGTGCCCTCCTTAATTCCCACCACCAGGCTCATCCAACCCCCTACGCCCCTCCAAAAACCCTCAGTTTGCTTTTCAGAGTCTATAGTATTTTTATTTTTTATTGTGTTATGCTAGTCACTATATAGTACATCATTAGTTTTTGATGTAGTGTTCCATGATTCATCATTTGCATATAACACCCAGTGCTCCACGCGATATGAGCCCTCCTTAATACCCATTACCAGGCTAACCCATTCCCTACCCTACTCCCCTCTAAAACTCTCAGAGTCCATAGTCTCTCATGATTCATCTCCCCCTCCGATTTCCCCCCCTTCATTTCCCCCTTCCTTCTCGTTATGTCCCCCATGCTATTTCTTATGTTCCACAAATAAGTGAAACCGTATGATAATTGACTTTCTCTGCTTGAATTATTTTGCTTAGCACAATCTCCTCCAGTTCCATCCATATTGAGGCAAAATTGGGTTCTGTTCTGACGACTGGGTAATATCCCATTGTATTTATGGACCACATCTTCTTTATCCATTTGTCTGTTGAAGGGCATCTTGACTCCTTCCACAGTTTGACTGTTGTGGACATTGCTGCTATGAACACTGGTGCATGTGGCCCTTCTTTTCACTACATCTGTTTCTTTGGGGTAAATACCAGTAGTACAACTGCAGGGTCATAGGGTAGCTCTATTTTTAATTTTTTGAGGAACCTCCACACTGTTTTCCAAAGTGGCTGTACCAACTTGCCTTCCCACTAACAGTGTAAGAGTGTTCCCCGTTCTCCAAAACCTCTCCAACATTTGCTGTTTCTTGCCTTGCCAATTTATACCACCTGTAAGGTGGTATCTCAGTGTGGTTTTGATTTGAATCTCCCTGATGGCTAATGATGATGAACATTTTTTCATGTGTCTGTTAGCCATTCATATGTCTTCTCTGGAGAAGTGTCTGTTCATGTCTTCTGCCCATTTTTTGACTTGATTATTTGTTTTTGGGTGTTGAGTTTGAGAAGTTCAAGAAGTTTGTTATAGATCTTGGATATCAGCCCTTTGTGGTGTCATTTGCAAATATCTTCTTCAAATCTGTGGGTTGCCTCTTTGTTTTGTTAACTGTTTCCTTTGCAGAAGTTTTTTATCTTGATGAAGTCCCAAAAGTTCATTTTCACTTTTGTTTCCCTTGCCTTTGGAAATGTGTCTTTGAAAGAAGTTGCTATAGCCAGTCAAAGAGGTTATTGCCTGTGTTCTCTATGATTTTGATGGATTCCTGTCTCACATTAAGTTCTCTCATCCATTTTGAGTTTATCTTTGTATATGGTGTATGAGAATGGCCAAGTTGTTTTCTTCTGTATATAGCTGCCCAATTTTCCCAGCACCATTTATTGAAGAGACTGTTTTTTTTCCATTGGATATTTTTCCCTGCTTTGTTGGGGATTACTTGACCATATAGGGTGGAGGGTCCATATCTGGGCTCTCTATTCCATTCCATTGGTGTATATGTCTGTTTTTGCGCCAGTACAATGCTGTCTTGGTGATCACAGCTTTGTAATACAGCTTGAAATCAGGCAACATGATGCACCCCCCCCCCCCACAGGTTTGTTTTTCTTTTTCAACATTTCCTTGGTGATTCAGGGTCTTTTCTGGTTCCATTCAAATTTTAGGATTATTTATTCCAATACTTTGAAAAATGCCCTTGGTATTTTGTTCAGGATGGCATTGAAAGTATAGATTGCTCTGGGCAGCTTAGACATTTTAACAATGTTTATTTTACCAGTCCATGAGCATGGAATGCTCTTCCATCCTTTTGTGTCTTCTTCAGTTTCTTTCATGAGTGTTCTGTAGTTCCTAGAGTGTAGATCTTTACCTCTTTGGTTTATTCTAAGGTATTTTATGGTTTTTGGTGCTATTGTAAATGGAATTGATGCTCTGATTTCTCTTTCTACAGTTACATTGTTAGTGTATATGAAAGCATCTGATTATTGTCCATTGATTTTGTATCCTGCCACACTACTGAATTGCTGTATGAGTTCTAGTAATTTAGGGGTGGAGTCTTTTGGGTTTTTCACATAAAGTATCATGTCATCTGCAGAGAGAAAGAGAGTTTGACTTCTTCTTTGCCAATTTGAGTACCTTTTATTTCTTTTTGTTGTCTAATTGCTATTGCTAGGACTTCTAGTATAATGTTGAATAATAGTCGTGAGAGTGGGCATCACTCTCACGTGTCCTTGATCTTAAGGGAAAGGCTCTCAGTTTTTCCCCATTGAGAATGATATTCACTGTGGTCTTTTCATATATGGGCTTTATGAAATTGAGCAGTGTTCTCTTTATCTCTATACTCCAAAGAGTTTTAATCAGGAAAGGATGCTGTATTTTGTCAAATGCTTTTTCTGCATCAATTGAAAGGACCATGTGGTACTTCTCTCTCCTCTTATTAATGTGTTCTACCACACTGATTTGCAAATGTTGAATCACCCTTGCATTCCAGGGATAAATCCCACCTGGTCATGGTGGATAATCTTTTTAATGTACAGTTGGATTTTTTTTAAAAAGATTTTACTTATTTATTTGACAGACAGATATCACAAGTAGGCAGAGGCAGGCAGAGAGAGAGGGGAAAGCAGACTCCTTGCCGAGCAGAGAGCCCAATGTGGGGCTCAATCCCAGGACCCTGGGATCATGTCCCTGAAGACCCAGGACCTGAGCTGAAGGCAGAGGCTTAACCCACTGAGCCACCCAGGCACCCCTGTTGGATCTTATTAGCTAGAATTTTGTTGAAAAATTTGGCATCTGTATTCATCAGGGATATTGGTCTGAAATTCTCCTTTTTGTTGGGGTCTTTGCCTGGTTTTGGGATCATGGTAATGTTGGCCTCATAGAATGTGTCTGGAATTTTTCCTTCTATTTCTATTTTTTGAAACAGCTTTAGGAGAATAGGTATTATTTTTTATTTGAATGTTTGGTAGAATTCCCCAGGGAATCCATCAGGTCCTGGGCTCTTGTTTTTTGGGCGGTTTTTGATCACTGCTTCAATCTTGTTAGTGGTGATCAGTCTTTTCAAGTTGTCAGTTTCTTCCTGTTTTCAGTCTTGGTAGCTTACAGGTTTCCAGGATTGCATCCATTTCTTCCAAGTTGCTTAATTTATTGCCATATAGTTGTAGATAATAATTTTTGGTAACTGTTTCTATTTCCTTGGTGTTAGTTTTGATATCTCCCCTTTCATTCACAATTTTATTAATTTGGTCCTTTCTCTTTTCTTTTGGATAAATCTGGCCAGTGGTTTATTAATCTTATTAATTCTTTCAAAGAATCACCTTCTAGTTTCATTGGTGTGTTCTACTGTATTTCTGGTTTCTAATTCATTGATCTCTGCTCTAATTTTAATTATTTCCCTTCTCAGGCGTGAGTTAGGCTTAATTTTTATATTCATTCTCTAGTTCTTTAAGGTGTAAAGACAGTTTGAATATTTGGGATTTTCCTTTTTTTTTTTTTTTTTTTTGAGTAAGGCTTTGATGGCTATGTATTTCTTCCTTAGGACCAGCTTTACCATATCCCATTGGGTTTGGACTGATGTGTTTTTGTTCTTATTGGTCTCCATAAATTGCTTATATTCTTCTTTGATTTCCTAGTTGACCCAAACATTCTTGAGCAGAATGGTCTTTAGCTTCCAAATGTTTGAACTTCTCCCAAACTTTTTCTTGTGATTGAATTCCAGTTTCAAAACACTGTGGTCTTAGAATATGCAGGGAATAATTTCAGTCTTTTGATATCAGCTGAGACCTGATTTGTGACACAGTATGTGGTCTATTCTGGAGAAAGTTTCATGTGCACTCAAGAAGAATGAATATTCTGTTGTTTTAGGGTAGAATGTTCTGTGTATATCTATGAGGTTCATCTGGTCCATTGTTTTATTCAAAGCTCTTGTTTCTTTGTTGCTTTTATGCTTAAATGATCCTTCTATTGCTGAGAGTGGAATGTTGAGGTCTCCTACTATTAATGTATTATTAGTAGTATGTCCCTTTGTTTGGTTAACAGTTGGCTTATGTGGTTGGCTGCTTGCATGCTGGGAGCATAGGTATTTACAATTGTTAGATCTTCTTGTTGGATAGACCCTTAAGAATGATATAGTGGCCTTCTGTATCTCTAACTACAGTCTTCAGCTTAAAATCTAATTTGTCTGATAGGAGAATTGCTACTCCATATTTCTTTTCAGGTCTGTAGGCATGCAAGATGGTTCTCCATCCCTTCACTTTCAGTCTGAAAAGGTTCAAAGTGAGTCTCTTGTAGACAACATATAGATGGGTGCTGTCTTTTCAATCCAGTCTACAACCCCATGCTGTGTTATGGGAGCATTTAGGTAATTCACACTGAGAGTGATTATTAAGAGAGATGATTTGATTGTCATCATGTTGCCTGTGAAGTCCTTGTTTTTATAGATTGTCTCTGTAAATTTCTGTTCTCTGTCACTCTTGGGGTATTTCCCCTTTTATAGAACCCTCATTAATATTTCTTGCAGGGCCAGCTTTGTGGTCACATAGTCTGTCAGTTTCTGCTAGTCCTGGAAGCTCTTTATCTCTCCATCCATTCTGAATGACAGCCTTCCCAGATAAAGTATTCTTGACTGCATGTTCTTCTCATTTAGTACCCTGAATATGTCTTGCCAGGCCTTTCTGGCTTACCAGGTCTCTGTGGGCAGGTCTGACATTATTCTGATGTTCCTCTTAAGGAATCTCTTTGACCTAACTGCCTGTAAGCTAGTTTCCTTAGTTCTATGATTTGTGAGTTTTACTATTATATGCTGGGGAATTAGTTTGTTCTTCTTGATTTTGGGAGGGATCCTCTCTGCCTCTAGGGCATGAATGCTTGTTTCATTCCCCAAATCGGGGAAGTTGTCAGCTATGATTTACTTTGATATATCTTCTAGTCCTCTCTCTCTCCACCTGCTCAGGGATTCCAATAATTCTGACACTGGAATGTTTCATGGTGTCATTTCTAATTTTCATGGATTTTAAGAATCCATGTTCTAAGCGTCCTCCTGTTCTTTCTCTTCTATCAGTTTGTTTACTAGATCACTAATTTGTTCTTCTGCCTTGTTTACCCTACCTGATAGAGTATCTAGATTACATTGTATCTCATTGATAGCATTTTAAAGTTCTGCCTGATTAGCTTTCTTTTCTGCCCTTAGAGAATCTATGTTGCCATTAATGTTTTTCTCCATCCTAGCTATTGTTTTCATAACTGTTACCCCGAAGTCCATTTCTGACATCTTACTTATATTCATATCCATATCCATGTATAGCAGAAATCACAGTCTCTGAGTCTTTCCTATTTTGTGGGTTTCTCCTCTTAGTGATTCTGTTGAGGGGTGGTTGAGGGAATGTACAAGGTCCAAATTATTGACCACAACCCAAGCAAGATGCGCCTGCTTTATAGGGACCTTAGGGTTTTGGGGCTCTTTCTGGCTGTCTTCTGGAGCAGGGAACTGGTGTGTTGTTACTCAGGCAACCCAGTTTGGGCAGAGTTGCCCTGACCTTTGTGTGGGGAGTGATGGGCTCAGTGAAAACTGGCTTTTGGGGCTTTTTTCCTCTGGTGGCTTCCTGCATCTCTTCTGAGAGTCAGTGCAGAAGTGACCATATCCAAACCACTGTCTCAGGACAGAGAGATCACAGTCAGCTCTCCACTGAGCTCTCCAGGCCACACTGTCTCTGTTTCTGTTTGTGCAGCTAAAACCCACAGTGTCGTGGGTTGTACACCCTGCAGTAGCACTCCCAGCCCTCGCCTCCAGGTCCAGGCACATTTCTGCCCTTTGTCCTTCTAAAACTGCCAACTGCTCCCACTTTGCGTTTGTGCCCCTGCAGCTCCAGGCTTCGGTCTGGCAGGCTGCCCTAAAATCCTTTCCCCACCACACTGGTCTGTAAGTCTGTGCCCAGTTCCCAGTGCAGGAGTCTTTTGTCTTCTGGTGGTGCAGGATCCTGGAGGCTCCCTCCCCCTTCCATTTATCTTTTGATATCTGCCCCACAGAATCATGGCTCCCTGCTTCATACCTCAAGCCCAACCACTAGAGATATTCTGTTTGTAGAGATCCATGTATATCTTCTTACAGCTCAGGCTGATTTCATGGGTGTTCAGAATGGTCTGGTAGATACTCAACTCAATTCCGGGGACTGGTTGAAATAGGGTTCCCTCCTCCTCTGCCATCTTTTTTTTCTATCTGAAGGTGTATTTAGCGTGTACTCTGCTGGCATCCTTGTTAAAACTCTGTGCGCACAAACTTCTATAGTTCTCACAACAAGCTGTAAAATAGGTTCTACTTTCTTCCCATTGTACAGATGTGACAGCTAAGGCAGAAGGAGGCTGGTAACTTGCTCAAGGTCCCTTCAACAAATAAAAGACAAAGCTGGCAATAATTGAGGGTTAGGAATGTAGGCTTGACCCTGGCTTGTGCTTCTAGAAAAATTGAGATCACTTGTGAGTTTTCAACTTTGTCTCTGCATTACAGTTATTTTAGGAGGTATTTGTGAGAAATTTCTGTTAGAAACTGCTATCTTAGTAAGGAAACACTATTATTTTATGTATTTTTCTAAAACAGGTATCTCTTTTTAAGTTTGAAATTGCTGAGAATGAACATTAATGAATAAAAAGTGATAATATGATGCTTTTTCCTGCTGTATTAGTGCAATATTTTTAAAGTTGTAAAATGTCTAGTTCTCTAAAGATGCAATAAAATTCTTGAGATTATATTTTACATAAATAAGTTTGTGGTGGCAATGTCATTTGGTAGAGTGGTTTTGGTAAATAAGTTTAAAATGTGTTTTAAGGACCATAATAAAATTTCTTTCCTTAAACCTCAAGTTCATCTATGGTGATTCTATTGTGATGAAGTACTACAACTAATATTAACATTAAAGATAATTTGGAAACAAGCAAACAAACAAACAATCAAAAACACCCAATACAACCTTTGGAGTCAAATAGACTCCAGCATGTGAGCATATTGCTGTTCCATAATGAGACTGTGATAGGCTTCAGAATGTGCTATCTCAAAATATGGCACCTTGACGTATTGAATATTTTAAGCTGAAGGAGTTTGAGAGAACAACAGAAGCAGGAAGATCACTGTTGGTCATAAAGCTCTCTTATGGGAGGTGCCCTCCCTGTACTGGAGGCAAGGAGCACTCTTATCTCTGAAGACAAGGGACATCAGGAGGAATCCTCACAAACAAGGGTTTCTCAGTTTCGCCCAGTTCACGACACTTAACCTCACACTCCTCAACCTATCATGTTTCTCCATCACTGTCCACTCTTAATTAAACCTAGCCTAAAGATACTCAAGTTTAACTACTCTTCCACTCTGTGTTTCCTTATGAAGGATTCTGTGTCACATAAAACTTACGTTAAATAAATTTGATGCTTTTTTCTTGTTAGTCTGTCAGTTTGATTTTCAGACCCAGTCAGGGACCTTAAGAGAACTGAGGAAGACTTTTCCCCCCAAAACTAGCAACAAACTGAAGATATAATTAATATAACATATGAGCCAAAGAGTAGAGGAAATGGTATTTTTACTCAAAGGGAGCTAATTACAGGGGCCAGGTGAGACTTCCTACTTCAGTTTGGGCTTTTGTGTTTTCAGTGTACCAAATTTGGAAAAACAAAACAAAACAAAACAAAATATGGCCATGTATGGCAGAACGAGCCAGACTATATTTGATTTCTGACTCTGCCCCTGAATGGTTTTAGGCTGCTTAACTACCTTGAGTTTTGGTTCATAATCATCAAGCAGAGATAAAAAACGCCTATACTGTTTAAATACTAAATGAAACAATGTGTATAATGGGTCTCAAGAACATGGTTCTTTCAAGAAATGTTAGCTATTTTCCTTCTGTTTTGCTGCTTTTGTTGTTGTTGTTGTTTTGTTTTTAACACTAGTAAAGCAAGAAGACCAAACCAATTAGAACAGAATAACACAGCTGAGGATGTTTGCCTTGCCTAAGGTGTGACAATTCTTTTTGTGATGTGAAAGCAGTATTTTTTTACTTTTTGCCACCAAACATTAAATTTGATGCAGATTTCAAGTTCAATGTGAGATAATCTTCATTTGTGTGCAAACACAAAGTAACTCAGTAACAGAAGACCCAAGCTATTAGGAGTTGAACCAGCTTCTGACATTTCCTAGCCCTGTGACCTTGAGCAAGTTAAATGTTCCATGCCTTAGTTTCCTCATCTGTAAGATGAAGATAACAAGAGTACATCCCTCAAAAGGCTAGGGAAATTTAGACTGTGATTTTATAGATTAATAGCATTATCTGATACATATAAACATTGTATATATTATTAGAAAATACTTTGACATTTCTTAAAAATGTCAGTGAAGCAATAATTTTAAGCCTTCTTAAAGCTGTTGGTAAATGTTGTTTTATCATTGTATCACAAATCTTCCATAAACGAGCTCTTAAATATTGAGAGAGGCTGAATTCAACTCTGGTGTCTTTAGTCTTCATGAAGTACATAATATGTTTTCTTGTTGTCAAGGTAACAGGATTCAAGTAGGTTTTGTAAAATAAGAATGGGAATCATTAAAAAAATAGTACCAGGAAATACTTCAGAAAGGGAGATGGCATAATAAGAGACTTTTAATGAAGCAAAAGTGGTTAAATTTCACCGAAGGCAGAGAATCAATTGCTCTGCAGTTCAGTTGCTTTATTGTAAGTCACCTGTATTTTCAAACAAGAGGTTGGCATTTAATATCCGCATTGTAATGAGGCAGAACTTTTCAGAGTAAGAACATGAGGAGCTGGTACAGACTTTTTCCCTTGAAAAAGGGATGTAAAATAGCAGTAGATTTCACTGACTTATGTTGGGGGAAGAATGGTATGTGAAGAGATGTGACAGAATGAGTCTTAGCAGTACAAAGGGTATACCTATATAATCATTTCACCAGCTTCTCTCTTCGAATTCTGGAACCAACTAAACTCAGGTGCTAAGTTAAAAATTAAGAATGAAACAAATGTAGGGAAATCGTATTTGGAAACACATAATCTCATTTATATGTTACCTAATTTAAATTGTTCAGAGGAAGGACTTCTATTTTGGCTTTCTACTGTGCATCCACTAGTTATATGAAAGTAGTTAGTTAGGCTTGAACAGGATTATCTGGAGGCCAGCAGAGAGGAAGTCATAGCCAGCCAAGGAAAAGTCAGAGGCCTGTTCTGGCAGCACTCCACATGAAGCTGGATCAAACCAGACAGGCCCAAGATGGCAGGTGCCATCACAGGAAACCCCTGACTACATAAGGAAGAAAAAGTCTGAAACTGGCCTTCCAAGAAATCCTGACCTCAAGTAATGAATATTCCACCCCCTAGTTAACAGTGTCAGTGGAAGAGACCCTGAACCGAGGGCATGGCGCATAGTGCTCTTGTACTTCCGTGCCCCACATCTCTACCGTACTTTCACTTTAATAAGTTTCCCTGCCTGTATGCTTGTCTTCTGTATTGTGTGTCTGTCCTAGAATTCTTTCTTGTGATGAGACCAAGAACCTTTGGTGGCATCTTTGAGACAGGCTGGGTCAAGGCCCCAGAGCCTGGCGTCTTCCTAGTATATCTGGCAACAGTAATAAAAACAAAAATGTGTTAATTCTGTTTTGAGGATGCCAAGAAAAGAGGAGTCTATGAGGAAAAAGAGCAAGGAATATGAGATGTTTTACAACTTTTTGTTAATTGTGTTTTGATCTTAATATAATACATTCTGTTTAGTTAACCTGATAACTATATATTAAAAACATGTTAGTGATCCTAATTGTGTGGAGTGGTCAGGGTCTTGACTGCAATTAATAGAAATTAACTCTAGTTTTTTTTTTCTTTTCTTTTTTTTTTTTTTTTAATAATAAAAAGGCAGTTCTGCTTGAACTCAGTATTGGACTCCATGCTGATGGCCAATGCTATCACAAATGATTCTAGCCAGTCCCTTTTCTTGGCCTCACTTGGTCCAGGTTCAAAGTCCTCAGCAGAGAGCCAGCTGGCTGAGTCTGGGCCACATGCTTGTTGCCCTGGCTGCAGGGGTGAGGAGCTAAACCATCTGCTTCCCCTTAGATGCCATAGTGGGTGGATGGGAACTTGCTTCCTACCAAGTCACACATTAAGGTCCCTCTAAGTTAGGACGGAAGTTTAGATACTGGATAAACAATAACAATAGATACCCTAGAGTGCAACTTTTAAAAATTATAAAAAAATAAAGGACTGGAATCAAGTTGCTTTATGTATATGCCATATATATGGTGGGCTGTACTTATCTGAGAACTCAGGAAATTGCAGTTAATATCTTACTAGAAGTATGTCCCCTCCTGGATGTCCTAGAAGTATAGCTCCATCTCACTCAAGGTGATTTAAAGTCTTCTGGCGAGCAAAGTATCCCTCTTTCCTGAACTGTGGGGAAGGAAGGCAGTAGAAATAGCTTGAACACTAGACTCTCCTAAATGTAACATCTTCTCTCTCTCTAGTCTTGCTTTTAAATTGACTAGGGGATATTTGTAGAGCGGGTTCTGCTAGAAGTTCTCTACCACAGGGAGATGTCTTGTACCAGCTGCTGCTGTTTATTAGAACTTAGAATGTGGATGTACAGCATCTTTTACTCTCAGCTTGGGGTCTTAGTCTCAATTCCACACAACAGGAAAAATTCCTGTTCTTACCCATTAGCTTACAGTCTGTGCTACTGAAGAGAAGAGAATAAATGGATCGGATAAATGGCACTCAGAGACAAGATAAAAGAAGTCTGTCTTGAGAGAAAAGAATCTGCAGATGGAAGGACACAGGGTGTGCTAAGGAAAAGATAGTACAGTAGGACAAATATGAAGCTATAGCCTAGAGATGTTACTAAGTTTCAAGGACCTAGAAATGATTCCTAGGGAAAAAAAAAAAAAAAGATAATTCAGTTAGACATAGTGCCTTTCAGTGATAGAATCTCATAGGACAATATCAGATATCTAAGAGGAAAAGATGTGACTCAATGATTCTTTGATTCTATTAGGGATAAAAGTCAAAGATATTTTCAAATATGCAAAAAACATAGCAAAATTACCTGATAAAGATTTCAGAAATAGGGAAACTGCTATTAGAAGTGCTTGGTTTAGAATTTATATTAGGGCTCGACTATTACGGATATTGTGATAATAGGGCAACATGTAAGTGTTATAAATGTAGACTATGTAAAAATAATAACCTCAAAAGCAAAATACTGGGAGATGGGGAGAAAAAAGTGTGAGGTAGAAGGAAATTTACCTACTTTTTTAGCAGGCAGTCAGAAAACACATTCTGAGGCGGATACTTCAAGAAATATAGTTTATCATTTAAACTTTTCTTTAAAACAAACAAAAAAGACCAGAAACAACTTTGTAAAAAAAAAAAATAGAAATAAAGAAGGTACTAAAATCAGAAAATATAAATAAAATATCAGGAATAAGAACAAAGCATATTTGTTTTAAAAAATAAAGGTAAATGAGATTAATTACCCTTAAGAGAAGGATTCTCAGGTTAGTTTCTCTGAGAACAGGGGTTTTTGTCTGTATCATTCACCATTATATCTTTAGTGCTTGGAACAGAGGCAGAGTCAAACTGGCTCGAAAATGAGGGGACTATTTGGTATGTATGTTAAAAAACAAAATTCAACTGAATGAATTTTTAAGATCTTACTGGTTTTAGTCAACAGTTCATGAATCAGGCAGCATCCAATCTAGTAGATAGAATCTCTGCAGAGCCGTACAAAATGGAAGACTTTTCTAGGCAGAAGGGGGAAGGGCCAAGGAAGTTATAGTAGGCAAAAAAGTGGATTCATTATTTCCTTTAGGGGATGGTGGGGTTCTGTCAGGCTGATTACCTCACTAGTGCTGATTAGGTGATTCCTGATTGACTACTTTAAGATTCCATTTCTGGGAGAGTTGAAACTACAGTTAAGTTAAAATCGTGGTTTGTTGATGGGGCTTAGTTGAAGTGACTCTAATTTGGGTTTTTTGTCTTGTTTTTAACACATGTAACCAAAAATTCAGTGGATTAGTGAGTGCCATAGGGTCTATGACCTTGTTTTTGGTTTTCTGTGAAGGTCCTTGGTGTATCCTACTTTGTGGGACTTGTTTTCAAGCCTGCTTTCCTTGTGGTCATAAGAGAGCTGCCCGTAGTAACTGGAAATGTGGTTCCTCATTCACAGTCTTCCTTCTGCTCCTTATCCAGCCCCCCTGCCCGTAAATCCCAACCACTCTAAACTAATTACAGTGGAAAGGCAGATAGGATTGCCTCCTGGTTGATTTTTTTTTTTTTTTATTTTTAAGATTATTTATTTATGTATTTGACAGAGAGAGAGAGAGACAGCGAGATCAGGAACATGAGCAGGCGGCATAGAAGAGGGAAAGCAGGCTTCCTGCTGAGCAGGAAGCCTGATGTGGGGCTCAATCCCATGACCCAGGGATCATGACCTGAGCCGAAAGCAGATGCTTAACGACGGAGCCACCCAGGCGCCCCCTGGTCTATTTTTTAGACCAGAGTTCTCAACGTGTAAACTACAGATCTCCAGAGGTTCCAAAGGCTCTTCCAAGAGATCTGCAAGGTTAAAACTATTTTTATAATAAAACTAGGAGATGATTTGCCCTTTTCAGTGTACTGACATTTGCTGTGATGATTCAAAAGCTGATAGATAAAAGTGCTGGTGCCTCAGCGTGATTCATGGCAATGTCACCAAGCCGCACTAGTGATCGTTGCAGTTTTCACTGCCTGTCACTCATAGTCCCAAAGGCCAGTTCCACTTATGAATGTCATTGATAACTCCGTAAAAACTGTGAATGTAATTAAACCTTGACCTTTGATGCAAGTCTTTTCCGTGTTTTTTTTTTGTGCTGAAATGAAAAGTAAGCAAGAAGCCTGCATGCAGCGTCTTGAAGTATAATGAATGTCTCTGGTCGTCTCAAGGAAAGCATTTTGAGATTATTTGAGTTGCAACTGAACTAACTGCTTTTTTTTTTCCCCCCAAATAGCACCATTTTATTTCAAAGAACCCCTGGCAGACAAACTATTGTTTTTCAGACTTGAATATTTGACAGGCATTTTATTGAAAACAAATGAAGTCAATCTGTCACTTCAAGGAAACCACCAATAGTATTTTTTTTCCCCCAAAGATAAAACTCAAGCTTTCAGGCAAAAAACTTGACTTTTGGAAAACTTGTGTCTGCTACCGCGAGCTCAACAGCATCCTGATATCAGAAGACTTTTTTGATTATATTGATGGTGATATTACCAAATGTGATTTTTTGGATATTGTATAATGAAATATGTCAGCATTTAGAAGATTCACATAACTTAGATCCACTCACATTACAAAACAGACCAATCAAAAATTTTTAAGATTTATTTATTTGAGAGAGAGAGTGTCTGTGTGCTTGAGTTGGGGGAGGGGCAGGAGGAGAGGGAGGGGAGAAGCAGACTCCCCGCTGAGCACAGAGCTCCACATGGGGCTCAGTGATGGTCTCCAGGTCGGAGATCATGACATGAACCAAAACCAAGAGTCAGATACTTAACTCATTGAGCCACCCAGGTGTCCCTACACCAATAAATTTTAATGTAACAAAATCCTTAAAGAGTACAAAATGTTTATTTGGTTTCATTCATGGTTTCATTTCATATATGGTATTTATATGGTTTTTTAAAAAAATGTTTATTTATATGGTTCTATATTGCAACTGATATTTAAGATACTTACTAGTTGTTGATACAGTGGAGTATCAAAAAAGAATATCTACAATTACGTGAAAAAAACACTGAAATATTCTTCCCTTTTACAGCTATGTATCTGTGTAAGTCCGGATTTTCTTCATGTAATTCACTCAAACAACATAAATCAAATGCAAAAGAGATGTTTGATTTTAACTGTCTTCTATTAAGATGTTAAAGAGATTTGCAAAAATGAAAAACAATTCCTCTCTTCTCAGTTTTAGTTTGGCAAGTATAGTTATTTACCATAAAAAGATGATAGTTGTAGTAACATGTAATAGGTTTATTGTATTGCTATATAAAAAATGAATTAATGAACATTTTAACTTTTCTCAGTTTTGTTTAATCAGGTATCATTCATGTGGAGTTGGATGATGACTCAGTTCAACCTAAATTATGCAGCTTCTATACAGTTGGGGGAAGATTGAATAATGTTAGGGAGTCAATGGTAATTTTCAGTTCAATGCTGAAGGGTAAAATCCACAATAAATATATAGCTATCACAAAACTTTGTGTACCAAATAACATACTATACAGTAATAGTGGTTGACAACTGGATATTAGTAAAAGATTTTTTAAAAATATTTTATTTATTTATTTGATATAGAGAGATCACAAGTAGGCAGAGAGGCAGGCAGAGGGAGAGGGGGAAGCAGGCTCGCTGCTGAGCAGGGAGCCTGATGCAGGGCTTGATCCTAGGACCCCAAGATCATGACCTGAGCTGAAAGCAGAGGCTTAACCCACTGAGCCCCCAGGTGCCCCTGGATATTAGTTTTTAAGTCATGTCTTTTAGCCCATGACAGATCAAGTAGATGAAAAAGAAGTAACTCTATAAAATCAGAATACACAATTAATATGGAGATTTTAATAGTTACATACTGACTCTATACTGTAAGGTAGCCTTCTATAAAAATTTACAATTAAGCTTAAAGAATCCATAATATGTTGAAAATTAGAAACACTATAGATTACATTCTTTGACCACAATGCAGTTGAACTAGGAATTAATAGCAAAAACTAGAATTTTCATACCTAATGACCCAAGATATAAACAAACATATAAGGGCGATTATGTTGTACAGTTCTGGCGACACCATTCACATTGAGCCCAAATTATATTACAGAGAGTGACATCTAATTAGAGTACAATTAAATAGCAGTAATACTTGGGCAACATAGCGATCCTTGAGGTCATTCTTTTTTTTTTTTTTTTAAAGATTTTATTTATTTATTTGACAGAGAGAGAGATCACAAGTAGGCAGAGATGCAGGCAGAAAGAGAGTGGGGGGAAGCGGGCTCCCTGCTGAGCAGAGAGCCCGATGCAGGGCTTGATCCCAGGACCCCGAGATCATGACCTGAGCTGAAGGCAGAGGCTCAACCCACTGAGCCACCCAGGTGCCCCCCTTGACTTCATTCTTAAATCTCTTATGGAAGAGTAATTTAAAATAAAATTTTAGACTATGTAGAAATTAAATTATTTCCCTGTGGTCTGAAGTGGTATTAGGAGGAATATTTATAATTTGAACAGTTATAGTATAAAACAAAAATAAAAATTCAATATTTGCTAATTTGAGAAATTAGAAAAAGATAAATAAAACACACCTGAGAAAACCAGAAAAAGGACTTGAACCTGATAGTATAAATTAATAAATTAGAAAACAGAAAACAAGCTATAATTGATAAATTATAGAGCAGAAAACAAACAAACAAAAAAACCACAGAAAACAAACTATAATTGATAAATAAGTCACAAGTTCATTATTTGGGAAGCCAACTAAATAAGCCTAAACAAGCAAAAGGAAGAGGGCATAATAAATACCCAAAATTAAAAATCAAAATAAAAACAGGAAAAATAATAGACAAAGAGAAAAATAAATTATTAGATGATATCATAGAATAAACATAATGAGAAATCAGAAAGAAATTAGGGAGTTTTCTAGAAAAAATGAAAATGACCAAAATGGATTCAAAAGCAGTAGAAAACTTATACAAAGTATTAAACATTGATCCAATTCGCAGAAATGACTGAATAAAAGATTGACTTGATTATTTTAATATTACAAACATGTACAAACAACACCATAAACAAAGTAAAAGGTCACACTTAATATTAGCAAAATATATTTCTATCATCTCTCTCTCTCTATCTGCCTATATTTTCCTGTCTATGTCTATTTCAGATATATATTTAAGATGGATAAAGACTAATTTCCATAATATATATAAGCTATAAAAACCAACAGGTTTAGTAGAAAATGGAAAATGATATGTGTTGACAGGTCACAGAAAACACATATAGATAGCCAATAAATAAGTAAATGAAAGGTGTTTGATCACTGATATAAAACACAAGGCAGCAAAAGTTAGATACTAAATTTTCCACCCATCAGAATGGTGATGGTTCAAAATTTGGGTGAGGAGAAATGAGTTCTCTTTGATAAATTCTCCAAGGGAGTGAAAATTTGCTTTACTCTTTGAGTATTAATATCTGTCCATTTGTGACAGATTTAAAATGTGTTTACTAGGATATTAAATAGAGCATTTTCTTCCTTGGGTTAATGTTCTAAAACTAGTGGCAACCAACGATCAATTTCCTTTTAGTCCAGAGAGGGGTTCTAGGTCATTTATGAGAAAATTATGGAAAGTGTGTACCCCAGCTTCTTTTTATGCTTTAGTCTGTCACCTGAATGGCAAGAGTTATAGGAAAAGAGACTGAGATAAGTTCTCCTCCTTCCCATTATCTCAAGCTGAGTAAGGAACACTTGCAGAGAAGTTTCAGGCAGGAGGGGAGAAATACTAAAAGAACACCTGTTTCCCTTCCCCACTGGAGAAGTGTGAAATACAGTCAGTTCCGAGCTGGGAGAAGGGAGATTTAAGTGGGATACGAACATGAAGTTTAGTTTTTGGGCTAGCCTGGATGCTTTATGCAATCTGCTTGGAGGGTAGGGAGGGAAGACTAGCACTGAGACTGAGTGAAGTTGTTTTGCTGGTACTTCATTGAGTTTGGCTAATCTAATCTGTCATTACGTGCCCTTTCACTCAGCAACTGTACTTCCAGGAATTTATGTCACAAATACACATGGGAGTGCCAGATACGTGAACAGTGATGTTCACTGAGGTGCTTGTTGTTGTGGAACCCTGAAAACAACTGATATGTTACACAATGTAATAGTCAAATTATTATACAGTTATATTCTGCCATTTTACAGCTGTAAAGAATAGTGGGGGTACTCCTATGCACATGGGTATGGAAAAACAATGGTACATTTTAAGTGAAAAAATATCAAGTTTCAGAACAGAATGATTATGTTTCTGTTAGAAAAAAAGGGAGTATTCATAATTTCATGATAGAGATGAGGATCGTGTATTTTTTTTGAATAAAGACATCCAATTTCTTCAATTTTTTCTCTAAAAATTGAAAGCTCGGCACATATCTGATATAAAATATTTTGTCACTAGAGAAACTCCAAGAGTAAAAAAAAAATATACTTCCATTTCTATCCTTACTCCTTAAAGTTTTAACATTTTCTTTTCTTGCTCTGTGGATATAATTATGTAATACCTGTATATGGATTTCTTCTAAAAAGATCACATTATTTTTATAATTTAAATATATACAGGGAAGCGAAAGAAAAATAGTTAAATACCATTCTGCCGCCTCCTGACGGCGCACAGAAGAATGAGGCACAAAGAAGTCAGTTGTAAGAGAATGGGAGCAGGGGACGACAGTAGAAAAGACTGATACCCGGAGTAACTCTTCAGTCTCATATTTATTAGAAAGTGAGTAACAACCAACAAAGAAGCCGGAATAGATTACACATAGACCACGAGTCTTGTAGATACATAAGAAGAAAGGCAAAACATGTCTGGTCATGTAGTACAAGACCTACAGAGAGCAAGCCCAAACGAAAGGATTGTCTGACTAACTGCTGATGCTCTCCGGGGAAGGGGAGATAAAGGAAAAATGAAACAGGTGGCATTTCCGCCCTGAGCAGACTGGGAATCCCCAGCTGCTGGGCTCTCAGGGCATATGTCGTCCTCTCCCACAGAGGCCTGTTGCAAGTACATTTTTTTTTTTTAAGGCTATATCTAAGCATGCTTGGTAACTAATATAATTTCTCATAGTTTATATTTTAAGCAGTACGTTGTTCTGAGGGACATTTACACCATTCTTTTAGAGAACCATATGATTCCATATTTCTCATGGAAGTTGTAATGGAATCATATGGTTTCCTAAAAGAATGGTACTTAATTATTTTTCTTTCAATTCTCTTTACATATTTAATACTCACTTTTTGTCAAAGATGAAGTCCTATGAAACAGGAATGGGTATGTTGAACCAGAATCTGTGTTTGGAAAACAGTCTGTCATGGTGTCAAATTCTAGCTTGATCGTTAGAAGCCCAGAAGTGCTTCCTGCACCCAAATCTAAGGCTGTGCAAACTTGGACGTCCTCTCTCACAGTGGTTCCTATGTATGTCATTTTGATTCTTACATAGTGAAATTTAGTGGGCTATATATTAACCACTTAAATTTCTACTTATTAAATGAATGTATACCGTCTTTCTACTTTCCATTCCTCTAAGGCTTTTTCAGAAATATCAGATCATATTGTCTGACCTAATTAAAAATACTAATCCCACAAGATGCACCATGAGAGAAAGTTTTGTGGATACAAAATTTTGGAACATGTTGCATACAATATCATGGCTCTGAATAGTTTCTTCATTTTAACTGTGTTGACGGTTTAGCAGCACTTCTTTAAAAACCTGAACAACAGGGGCACCCAGGTGGCTCAGTTGGTTAAGCAGCTACCTTCAGCTCAGGTCATGATTCCAGGGTCCTGGGATCGAGCCCCACATCAGGCTCCCTGCTCAGCAGAGAGCCTGCTTCTCTCTCTCCCCCTCACCCTAATGCACTGCTTACTTGTGCTCTCTCTCTAACTCTCTGTCAAATAAATAAAATATTAAAAAAAATAAAAACCTGAACACAGGGCTCTGCCCAATTCCCCTGATTCCTATTAACACCATAAAGTCCCACATTCATCAGGGTTAAAAAGTAAAAGGCTGCTAGCAGGAAAGGAAATTAACATCTTTCTGGGAGCATTTCAAAGAGGATTTAGGCGGACTAGGTAATATTCCACAGGAGGAATTCCATAGCAGTTTCTATGTTTGGTTTTGAATCCTCTCTCTCCTATATTTAATATAAGTCTGGGTTCATTTTTCAATATTCCTTAGTTTGAAAATTATAAAATGTGAAAACTAGTTTCTTGAGTTGTAGGAAGGATTAAATAAGATGAAATATCTAAAGCCAGTGCTCAAAAAGTATTCATTTTCTTTCTAACTCTTTTAGAGAAGCTTTCATCTTATCATGCTTTCTTTCCCCCCATAATCCCATTTTATTAACTTGAAGGCAATCACTTTCACCTTCCAAAAAACCTGGATTTTCCCCCTTCCTTTCCCCTGAAACTTTACCTTTGTATCTTCACACTTAGTGTCTCTGATTTGGAATGGTTAATGAAGAAGTTATGTCAAACCAAATAGATACAAACAGTACTTTAAGGGTGATGAAAATAGCCTATTTTTACTTATCATCTAGCTGCATAGAAAAATTAAGCCTTAAAAAAGTTTTTTTTTTTTTTTCTTACCTACTTTCTGATAGTTGTAACAGTCCTAGCAGCTCAAAGATTTACAGAATGTCTTCCGGGGCACTTGATTTTGCTTTCTTCTCATTTGCATTTCATATTTATCCTAGTCGTTTTGCTGACCTTACCTCCTATTTGAGTAGCATCCTAATTGGTCTTCCTGCCTCTATAATGTCTCTGGGATCCAGGTGATCATGACACACCTGCCAATCCATCTTCCTAAATTCTGCTTTGATTACATTACTCCCCCGTCATTCATGCACAACTTTCCTTGTGCATAGAATTGTGGCTAACAAGCCTTCCACTATAAGGTTCATCCATCCTCATTAATCTCTTGTTCTTCTATTCTTTAACATTTACCCTATGTTTCACTCAAATCAGCATCTTTTCTGTTTTGCATACATACTAGGTTCACGCCAGTGCTGTGAGTTTGCTTTCCTCCAAATGTCTCTTCTCTTTTCCCTCCTCTGCTGGTCCTGAGATGACCAGTCTTTTAAGGACCAATGAAGCCTTTCCTTCTACATGAATCTTTCTTCTTTTACTCCAGCTGGTGAACATGATTTCTTTTTCAAATGTGTAACTACATTTGGTTAATCTGAACAATGTACTATGGTATTTAATCACATGCTAACCTCAAACAGTGAGATTATATCTCTTCTTATTCCCAAGAGACAGTTCCTGGAAGGTGGGAATTATTTCTCAAATTTCTCTTGTATTCCTTATGAGGTCTAGCATAGTGGTATACTAATTAATTAATTGATTGAATTAGGTATGATTTGAACATTATCTGAATCTTGTTGTTATCATCTGATTTTGCCATTCTTCTTGTCCTTGACTTTGTCCCATGAGTTATTCTGGCTTTTTTTTTTAACTTATTATTTTTAAAAAATTTTTAATATTTATTTATTTGAGAATGGGGGAGGACAAGTAGGGGGAGAAGCAGAGGGAGAGGGAGAAGCAGATTCCCTACTGAGCAGGGAGCCTGACATGGGGCTCCATCCCAGAACCCCGAGATCATGACCTGAGCTGAAGGCAGATGTTTAACCAACTGAGCCACCCAGATGCCCTGTCTTAGCTGTTTTGAAACAACATCTGAACTCCTATTTCAGGGGAATCTAGTGTAGAGTTATAACTGGGGCTCTGGAAGTTTTTTATATGTTGCAGGCAACTATGTGCCACTGTAATCAGTTCTTGCAATCAACTGATTTAATAAATGCATCACAAACAAGGGCATGAAGATTGAAAAAAGACAGTGGATTTCCAGCTCAAGAGGTTTAGGATGAAATGAAGCACAAAATTTCTAAGAAAATCAACAAATAAGATTATGTTACATTCAGTAGCCTTCTGATGTAATCAGCTGTAGAAAGCCCTTCATTTTCCTTCAAATCTTGTGTTTTCTTAAGAGAAGGCAGGTTATGAATAGCACAGTTTTGAAAAAAACTCTTAGGGAAAGAACCATGCAATTTGCTGTTGTATTACTGTAACGAAGAAAAAGGTATATGGAATGCCTGAACTTTTTCTCCCCATTCTTGCCCCCTGCCAACAGTCAACATATCAGTTTCAATCAGTCTTTTGATTAAAACTCTTGACTCTCGGCTCTTCCACACTTCATTAGTCAATCCATGTTCAAGGTCTGTTGGTTTATACCTCACAGGGCATCATAAATTTACACTTTTATTTCTACTTTCATCCACAACTATAGGTTAAACACCATCAGCCCTGGTCTGGACCATTGTAAAAATCTATTTTTTCTTGCTGCCACTGAGTCTCTTTCTTCCAAAATCCATCCTCCATGCTGTATCCTCAGTCATATGCCTTAAGCACTATTACATCATGTACTTTTCTGCTCACTGAAATGCCAAATAAAGTTCAGATTTTCAAGTCCCATCTAGTGCTGACCTATTCTTTCTCTGAACTGTCTTTTCAATGCACAGCCTATTACCTAGCCATACAGAATTTCTTGTTGTTCTTGGATAAAATATACGATTTGTTTGTTTCCATTTTTGTTGTCATCCTCTATTCTCTACTTGGAGTACCTGTTTTTTTTTTTTTTTTTTTAAAGATTTTTATTTGACAGAGGGAGAGAGCTCACATGTAGGCAGAGAGGCACACAGAGAGGGCGGGGGAAGCATGCTCCCCGCTGAGCAGAGAGCCCGATGTGGGGCTCGATCCCGGGACCCTGAGACCATGACCTAAGCCGAAGGCAGAGGCCTAACCCACTGAGCCACCCAGGGGCCCCTCTGCTTGGAGTACCTTATCTTTCATCCCTACCTATTGAAAACTATGATAGAATTTGAAAAGAAAATTGTTACAATTCCCTTCTTTGTTTCCATATAGTTTCTATTGATTTAATCACTCATTAGTATCATTTCTATTTCATATTCTTCTAATTTCTAATTTAAATTTTAACTCATTTATTGAACTAATAAATCTATGTATGGTAAGAGAAGGCAGCTTTCTATCCAACCACATTAGGAGTGGTGCATTCCTACCCCAGTATTCTCTTAGCCAGATCCCCAAAATGCCCACTGCTACTCCATTGCCACATCCATGATATAGAGAAGTTAGAGTGGAGAGAGGTAGTAGTCTTAACTGATTTCAGCTATTTATTTCTAAAAAGTTTGCAAGAACATGCAATAATGTAAACATTGCTAGGAGTTGTCCTTTGGCCTTGGAAGTGGTCCATGCAAATTAAGTAGAAGCTTGAGCTTCGTTAACTTGATGATAAATCTCCTGGTCTTGGGTGAGCCACTGATATTATGTGACCTTGTTATAATCATATGATCTCTTTATAGTTTCTTCACCTAGAAAATAAAGGAATTGAACTGGATAATCTCTAAAGTTCCTTTTAGAATTAAATTCTAGAATAATGGTAGTATTGGAGGAGGGGTATTTGTGGTAGTCATGTTGCTGAATTAAACATCATGAGGGTGTTTAAAGGGCTGAGAGACTTAGTAGGATTGTCAGATATGTCAAGTATTATGTTTTGGTTACCTGAGAAAGTTTAGTTGACTGTTGGGTTGGAGAGGGCATTAGAGACAAATTAGCAATGGGAGCAAAAACAATCCCAATTCTATTCATTGCAACATTTTTAAGCCTGGAAACAACCCTACATTCTGTCGTACATCCACATGGTGGAGTGCTACAAAACTATAAAAAACAATGAGTTATCTTATCTCTATCTACATGGAATGAACCTGATAGGAACAGTTAAATATAGGAAAGTAATGATTAGAACATTGTTTAGTAAATAATTTTTACCTAAGATGGAGAAAATATGAACATGTATGTATATGTATGTTTGTGTGCATGTCTCTATCACTTATGTTAAAAAACCAAGTATACAAAAAAAAAAAAAAAAAGAAACGTAGACAAGGAGATTGGAGAAATCTGGCAAAGAGAATGTTGCATTGTTCCAATGCAAATGCATTGGTCCTGGTGTGAATGTATATGAAGGATGCCTTCTACTGTCATCTTTTGATTAACTGATTAAATAAATAAAAGAAAATTTAAATAAAAAGTTAAAGAACGATGCATCTAACCAGGGGAACAGGCTAGATTATTATATAAGGGTACAACCAGTAAAATTCAGAACCTGCAAAAGTCTACAAATCAAATGACTCGATGTCCTTGACAAATAAATTATAAATACTAAAAGAACCCGTAAGGAGCATATCAGCTAAATACATTATCAGGAACTTATTTGAATAAAGCTACTGTAAAGATAAATAGACAAACACCAACAATAATAAGAAAAACCTGGAACATTGTATGGGGGATTTCTGACTATAATCTGTGTGTTTGGTAACATTAAGGTATTCTTAAGCATTGCCATTTTAATATGGGATAATGTTATTGTTATATTATTAAAGAGGTTATCTTTATACTTTTGATTATTTATACTTTAGAGATTATATCTTAGAGATTCAAACAGAAGTAATTACAGAAGAAATGATATGAAGTGTGAGTTTTTTTTTTTTTCAAAACAAACTGAGGTGATGATTTAGGTGGATGGGTATGTGTGAAAATCTATAATATGGCATTTTAAAAATATACTAAGTGAAGAAAAAGAATTGGGTCATGCATGAATTCCAAGGAACCAAGGCTATGCTGATCTGTAGGATACTAGACCAAAGGCGGAAATTAGCAACTCTTGCATCTGTAGAAAAGATCATTTTGCACCAGGGCTCATTTTCAGAGAGCTGCAAAGGGGGGGAATGGTGAAGGTGCTATAAGCAGAAGATGGCCTCTTAAAATTCTCTTTTCCATAAGGCAGTCTCTCCCTTTTACTTCCATGATTCATCTCAGTTCCTTTCCTCTCCTTGCTTTCTCTTTTTTGCCCTTTGTCACGTCTCCTAACTCCTTCTTTTCACTCTTGGATCACCCCCATTTGCTAGGCATATTATGCAATAGAAGTATATTCAGTATATTTTGGAAAACTTTGTATTTTCTCTTTATTGATTGCAGCAGTAGATTATTTTATATGTAGGTGATTATAGACCCAGGTTTGGCTAGAAGAGTCATGATTTATGACTCTCGTCCCAGAGAAATTATCAGTAGCAGCCCTGTCCCTTTTAAAAGTGTCCCAGATTATATGATGAATTATAGTAATATTTTTCAGAAATTTAGCAGTTGTTAGATGTCATTCCCCAGTAGCCTAATGGATAAGGCATTGGCCTCCTAAAATGTAGTTACTTAATACTATCATGTATCTGAAACTGCTTCGTTTTTCCCTATCATACTCTGGTGGGCTGGCTCATGTGGGTCAGTGGTTCTCAACAGAAATGAAGTTTCTGCTCTTCTAAAATATTTTGCCAAGTAGACATTTGTTCTAATGACAACAGCTTACCTTTGAGAGATAGAACATTAATGTACTGGCAGCCACATGCCCCTTTCAGTAGGTTCATTTGGAAGAATTAAAATATTTAGAAACAGGATCTCCAGGGAGCAGAAGGGAGGTGTATTTCAATCAGAAAGGAAGATGCCAAGCACAGGCACTTGTGTGGAGGGAAAGCCAAATGTAGGGGCTGGAACAGGACCTAAAAGCTGAAATGCACTGGTGAGAGTGGATGGAGTCAAATATGAAAATTGAGATTAGGAGGAATGCAAGGCTAAGTGACGTAGCAGTTTTGTTGAAGTGGAAAATACCATTATCTCTACTGTAAGTGAGTACAACAAAACAGTAATACTGCAGTGAAACACAGATTGGCAATAAATGGCTTTCTTTTCTGCTATAAATTCCTTTGATTACAGCTTAAGAACTAAATCTTGGTCAATTTATTGTTCTCACAAATCAGTTTCTTACCTCTGTCAGATTTCTGCTTCAGGGAATAGTTAGATACCAAGATATTTATGGAGGGGGATGGTGAACCTTGTTCATAGTATCATTGGCCACATAGACATCCTCTAAGACACACTTGTTCTTGTTTATTTTTTGGTCCTTCTGCTTCTTTGGTGCCTGCTCTCATATCTGTATTCAAATCTTTCCAGTCTTTGGCCACAGAATATCATCCGGCTGCCCTCTTGGATCTGGGTGTTGTAGGGAAAGCTCAGTGAGCCTCCCTGAGGCTATCTGCCTAAGTACTGTGGGTAGCCATCTTTATGCTTCTCTGTCTATTTCAGATGCCATGCCAAGAAGCTCTTTAGGGCTTGCTACTTTTTTGGCATGTAAAAAAAAATTTTTTTTCTTAATTTTTGTTATTCTTAAAATTTATTTTTATTTATTTATTTTAAATTTTCATGCCAGTAGAGTTAACATACAGTGATCTATTATAGAGTGCTTTTTAGGTCTCCTCTCTGGTTTTTTCCGTACACATGTCAGCTGCTTTAGCTTTCCTGAGCCCTGATCCATATTTTTGTAATCTAGAAATACTCCTCTCCTCTAGTTGGGTTTTATATCCATTCAGAAAGTAGGGTGATCATGGAGCCCACCTTGTTTGCACCCCTTCCTCTAGGAAGTATAGGCCTCCTTTGCTTCCTGTCCAAATTCTGAAAACAGTTACTTCATGTATTTGACAAGATGTCTAGTTATTGCTGGAGGGCAAGTCTACTACCAGTTACTCAATCAAGACAAGAAGTGGAAGTCTATGATTATCCCTTTTTAATTATGCTTTAGGTACAGATTCTGTTGATAGATAGCTCACATGTCCCAGTGTCCTCTCTGCTGGTTAGTTTATTGAAAACTACCACCACTTTATATGTGGTGGTAACAACTTGATTGCTTGCTGTTTCCTGAATCTACTTCCGTTGCTACTTCTCCATGTTCAAACATAGTTTCCTGTCTAGTTTTGGGAATACTCAGATGATAGTTTTTGTCTTTAAGCATCTGATAAATGGAACCTTACAAAGTACTGTGATATAAAGTCAAATAAGAAAAGTATGCGGTGAAGCCTGGAACTGAAAATGTTTGAAATGGGTCTAAAAACCAAGAGTAGAATAATTAGGTTTGGTTCCTGGTAGCCAAAACCACACACTTATTGTGTGTCCCAATTATGTCACACATCATTTCAAGAGTTAAAAAAAAAGTAGTTAAAAGTGGTCTCTTAAAAACAAGCCTTCTTAATGAACGTACTTAATTTTTTAAATTGTATAAATCAGGGGCGGGCAAATTATGGCTTGTGGGCCAAATCTCTCCTGCTGCCTGTTTTTATACAGCCTGAAAGCTAAGATGATTTTTACTTTTTATAATGGTTACCTACTAAGTGGTTGTATAAGTACCTATATAATATTTTTGGTGTTGTCTCTTGACTTACAGAATCTAAAATATTTACTGTGTGGCCCTTTTAGAAAATGTTTGCCGGGGCACCTGAGTGGCTCAGTAGGTTAAGCCTCTGCTTTTGGCTCAGGTCATGGTCTCAGGGTGCTGGGATCGAGCCCCCCATCGGCTCTCTGCTCAGCGGGGAGCCTGCTTCTTCCTCTCTCTCAGCTCCCTCTCTACCAACTTGTGATCTCTCTCTCTGTCCAATAAATAAATAAAATCTTATAAAAAAAAAAAAGAAAAAAGAAAATGTTTGCCAGTCTTTGGTCTTAAACATTTTCCCTGTCCATTCTTCTCTACCATCCATTTAACTAGTATTTATTCAATGCCTTACCTTATGCAAAGTACATGACTGAGATAAAAACTTGAATTAGGCAGAGGACTTTCTTTAAAGGAGTTCATAATTTATCAGTGAAGCTAAGACATGAACATGAGTAGCAATGAAAGAGAGTTCAATAAAAGAGGACTCTGGGAAGAGAGGAAACAGCTTAAGAATCATATTTCAGAAAAGAATTGCTGACATTGGAGCTGGGGAAATTTGGAGAATCTCACTGGAGGAGGTGGGATTGCAGCTGGCTTAGGGAAAATGGGTAGGATTTGAATACACACAAGTAACTACATTCTAGGAGGGAAACTTCATTAAAACTCAGCCCTAGTTGTAATTCATAAAATGTGCTACAAGCTTGCTCTTTGAGTCTGAGTCTTATCCTCAGAAGGGCAACTAACTGATGGTTTGGTTTTTAGAAGAAAACGTTATTTTCCTTTGATACAAATTTTCCCCCTGCATTCTTACTTCATTTTTCCCCTCCTCTAGTCAATATTTAGCCTGAGTATCAATTAAGAACTTCTCAAACTCAACACACACAAAACAGATAATCATGTCAAATAATGGGCAGAAGGCATGAACAGACACTTCTCCAATGAAGACATACAAATGGCTATCAGACACATGAAAAAATGTTCATCATCACTAGCCATCAGGGAGATTCAAATTAAAACCACATTGAGATACCATCTTATACCAGTTAGAATGGCCAAAATTAGCAAGACAGAAAACAATGTGTGTTGGAGAAGATGTGGAGAAAGGGGAACCCTTTTACAGTGTTGGTGGGAATGCAAGTTGGTGCAGCCACTTTGGAGAACAGCATGGAGATTCCTTAAGAAATTAAAAATAGAGCTTCCCCATGACCCTGCAATTGCTCTACTGGGTATTTACCCCAAAGATACAGATGTAGTGAAAAGAAGGCCATCTGTACCCCAATGTTTATAGCAGCAATGGCCATAGTCACCAAACTGTGGAAGGAACCAAGATGTCTTTCAATGGAGAAATGGATAAGGGAGATGTGGTCCATATACACTATGGAGTATTATGCCTCCATCAGAAAGGATGAATACCCAACTTTTGTATCAACATGAATGGGACTGGAAGAGATTATGCTGAGTGAAATAAGTCAAGCAGCAAGAGTCAATTATCATATGGTTTCACTTATTTGTGGAGCATAACAAATAACATGGAGGACATGGGAAGATGGAGAGGAGAATGGAGTTGAGGGAAATTGGAAGGGGAAATGAACCATGAGAGACTAGGGACTCTGAAAAACAATCTGAGGGTTTTGAAGGGGCGGGGGGGGGGGTGGGAGGTTGGGGGAGCCAGGTGGTGGGTATTATGGAGGGCATGTATTGCATGGAGCACTGGGTGTGGTGCATAAACAATGAATTCTGTTATGCTGAAAAGAAATAAATTTTAAAGAAAAGTAAAAAAAACCAAAAAATTTAGCCTGAGTTTCCTTCTTGAAAGTCTAAGGGGTTAGGTAACAGGTTTGGAGGAGCTGGTATCCTAGCCAGTTTTTCAGACTTGGGATACCAGTATGTTGTGGAGGGAGACAGTATTTTGTGCTCTCATCTCAGATTAGAAGAGTTTTGGCCCAGTGACTCACCACATCACTCTCTTGTATGTCTGTGTTCAGCAGGGAAACTCTGCCAAGTTTTTTTCCTCTAACTGCACTCTTTCTCTTCATGGGGATCCATGGCCAGCACCATCCTTTTTCGGAAGCTTTGCCAGCCTAGTAGCTCTTCTAATGGTGGGGGAGGGAGGAAAATCGGATTCAACATTCATGATGTTTAGAAATTGCTTTCTCCCCTGTAAATAAGCCTCTTAATGGTAGGACCAAAGAAATTGATATGAGCAAAAAGAGAATCTTTATTTCCCTGTCTAATAGAGGTCTGAATACACAATGAGGGACTGAAATAAATACTGTCATTCATCCTAAATGAAATGAACATAACCTGAAAATAATTTTCTTACAGATCAAAGTTTTTAAAGGAGAGTTGGAATATAAAAAGATTATTCAAAGGACTGAAATTCATGATATTGAGCTTTCTTATGAAATAATCTTTTAATACGATTTGGGATGATGGCACGGTTCCTGATTGATGAGTTGGAAGTAAAAGAATAGTTTTGTGGAGGCTGTGAATGCAGTAATTTTCACAAGAAGAGCTGTTCGATTATACTACCTTTCCTTTGAGGTAAAAGTATTTGTTGTTACTAAAGACTAGTCATCCTTGAATTTGTATGCTGATTAACAAAGTCCCTGAAATTAAACTCTATTCAGGGACATATACAGCAGTACTCACTAGTCACAATAACTGAATAATTTTCATAATGAGTTGAATGCATTCCTACTTGACAGTCAGAATAGTGTGTCTCCAGATCACATAGCACTGCTTTCATAACACTTTGATATTTCTTCTGTGGCCTTTGCAGTTAAGTTTGGATAATTCTATGTTGTTTTTATTTAAATTTTATTACAATCTCATATTATGGTCAGACTGGCTTATCCAACAGAAGGATAGTGAGAACTGGGTTGGAAGTTATATTAAAGAATGGCAGAGGCACTGGACTCGAATCAGATCAGATTGAATATTTGGGGGGAAACTTCTTACCTTTATTTGGCAACAGTAAAAATTACTTACATTTGCATACCACTTAAAAATTTATTCTGTGTTTGTCATATTCCTTTAGTCTACTCTTAGTTGCAAATGGTAGAAACTTAACAGAGCTTGTTAAGAAGAAAATGTATTACCTCACATTGCTGAATAGTCTAGAGGAATCGGTCTTTAGGAATAGCTTGTTAAATGTTTTCAACTATATAATTAGGGTTTTGTTTCTGTCCATACCTTGGCTCTGATTTCCTCTGTGTCTGAGTTTTATTCTACAAGGTGGTAAGGTGACCACTGAGAATTCTAGGCTCATATGGTCCTTACAGCTTAATATATAGAGGGAAGAGGGACAGTTCTAAACATCTTCCCACAGCTCTGAAAGTCTTCCCAGAGTGTGCCTTCCCAGAGGCAGGCGGGGACTAGGACATCAACTGTCTAAGCCTGTAGTACATGCACGCCTCCAAGTTGTGGTATATTGATGTGTTTTAGGAGCAGGCGCTTCCAGATTGATTCATTAAAAGTCAATTAGCCAAAAGAGTAATGAGCAATTCATTGAGTTCATTTTCTTTTAAGAGTTTATTTTTTAACTGGATTTTATATTGCATTTGTAATGACGCTTTAAAGGCTATTCAGTTTATCTTTGCCTTTATTTCTTACTTCTGCAGCTAGAGATGGAGAGCCGGAGAGGTGGGGAATGAGAAGCATGAAGGAAAGACAATGACTCTATCCTGCCATTGCTTTATTAGGAGTGTTACTTCATTGGGGATTTTATTTGACAGTTCTAAGGTCTGAGACTTGAATGACTTCATTTGTTAGCACTGAAGTATCCTAGCTAAGTGAAGCCTGACTCATTGGTGGATAAATCCCATTGACATGTTTTCAAGAATTGAAGTGCCTAGTCCCAGAAAGACAGAGCACTCACAGGGGACAAATTGGGACTTGACCACTAGCACAGTACAAGTGCTTTGTTCATCTGTCATATCTTGTATGACATGTGGATTTTTGTGATACGCCATTAAACAATTTGAATGAAATAAGAGCAAAGTATTTTAGCAAGCATTTTCTAAAGGTCTTTGAAGATAAGGGTCAAAAAAGGAATTGTAATGATTTCCTGTACCCTCAGTCTTGAGCTCTGTCCATATGCAAACACACTGTAAAGGTATCAGGCTTTTAGAACAAAGAGAAAGATATAGAGAGGAGGATAACATTATAGGGTACTTTGTACTCATAGTAAAAAAACTGCTAGGGTGTAATGTGAAGAGCATTTAATTAGGGTGAAAACATCAGGATTTAAGTCCTATTTTTGCCCTGTTCTACCCTTTTGATTTTCGTTATATTTTAACTTCCTCACCTTCGGTTTCCCCAACGATATAGCAGATTAATGAAGATCTTTTTAAAATGGTTGCCCATAATAGCGTTGTGAGTGTTACAATGACAGGAAAAGATAAGACGAAGCAATTGATTTACTATTCAGAAGAAATGAGTACAATTTTCTCAATATTTCCAGTGTTCTTGTCAATGACTTGGAATAAAGACTTACTTTTTCTCCCCTACAAGGACATTTCTAATAAAATACATTTTAGGAGGGTAGGTGACTATCTCTTTGTCATTGGTTATTTAGTAGCGACAGTGGGACTTAGAGCTGACTGTTTTCAAAAGGTATTCCTTTATATTGTGGAGTACTTTAAGCCTGCATTATGCCAAATAACTATCACTATCTCTTGCAGAAATAGCAGTGCCGTGTGTAGTCGCCGTTTGAAATATCAGTGGCTATCAGTTAAAACACCTGGGATGTCTTGAGACATATTGCTGTGTGGGGGCAAAAACCCATTTTGATCAGGAAATTACACCTTGAGGAACTATTCGTTATTATAGATATTTCTTAAAGCCAAATTACACTTTGTGGTTGCACACAGGTCAAAAAAATTCCACTATCAATGCGATTCTAATATGTGATGCTCTAGGGTTTATTTTTCCTGAATTTTCAAAATTGTATTTCTATGCTTAGCATCCATTTCTTTGCTCTGTGCTCTGGGGCATCATATTATGTCTCTCTGTCTCACAGATCATTTTTGTGGAAGTGCAGTGATTAATGAGAACAATAATCAATTAAGGACTCATTTATTACACTCTATTAAGCCAGTGATCTATTGACACTCACAAGATATGAACATAAAGTACAATTTAGTGTTTAAAATAGTACAGTGAATTGAATTTATCGTGGAATGTTAGCTTATTGGAAGGGTTGACAAAGAGGATTATTTTTTGTGCAACATAAGAAGAGTGTCTTATATGAACTTTGGCTAGGAGAAATATGCATTGAAGAAAGTGGAATGCCAACAACTTAATATAAGAAACTACATTATAGGGGCATCTGGGTGGCTCCGTGGGTTAAGCCTCTGCCTTTGGCTCAGGTCATGATCTTAGGGTCCTGAGATCAGCCCTGCATTGCGCTCTCTGCTCAGCAGGAGCTTACTTCCCCCTCTCTCTCTGCCTGCCTCTCTGCCTACTTGTGATCTCTGTCTGTGAAATAAATAAATAAAATCTTAAAAAAAAAAGAAACTACACTATAGAACTATTATTCTGCTTCACAAAACTGGAAAACAGGAGAGAAGGAAAACTTATTACATGTGTATTGGTGGAAGACAGTAAATCATTCATTCAGTTGGTATTTGTGACATACCTGTTATGTGCCCTGTACTGAGTGCTAAAGATCCAAAAAGATCAAAACACTCTTTTCATTCCTGATGGGTACTCTGCTTCGCTTTTACAAGTGTATTTGTATAGCTAAATCAGACCCAGTGCTATTGCACAAGCATTATCATCCCTCCTCCTTTAAAAAAAAAAAAAAAAAAAGCTACTCTGTGTGAGTGTTTTCATACTTATACTTTCTCTTAGTGACGAATGTCGCAGATGTCTCCGAATACTTGCTATCAGAAGTCAAGCTGTGATGAACATTTTGTCTGAGTTTCTCTGAGGTTTGTATTCAGGATTGGTCATACGACACAATTTTATGCTTTTTGGAATGTCTGCTCCAGTTTCCATTTCCATGAGCAACGGATGTTAACATTTTTTATAGCCTTGCTAGCACTTGCCATTATTCATGTTCCAATTTTTCCTTTCTGATGACTGTATAATAGTATTTTACGTTAGTTTTTATTTGCTCTCTCTGATCCTTAGAGAGGTTGAACATCTCTTCACATTCTAATTAATCATTTAGGCTTCCCCATTAGTGAATTTCCTTTGACAACTCTTAGACCATTTTTCTATTGTGTCTAATATTTTTTGTTTTTTAAAATAATTTATAATACTTTATTGTGTACTATAGCAATTAATCCTCTGTCCAACCTAGGTATTTCAACTATTTTCTTCTAGTCTGGAATCATTCTGCCACTTGTTCAAATGAAGTCTTTAACTTTTATGTAGAATATATATCCATTAATTTTTCTTATGATTTGTGCAGTGGAGGCCTTCTTTATATATATAAAACAATCCATCCTTAAATCTTCTACATGGGTCTTTTTAAAAAGGTTTTATTTATTTGTTTGTCAGAGAGAGTGCACAAGAGCACAAGCAGGGGGAGCAGCAGAGGGAGAGGGAGACGGAGACTCCCCACTGAGCAAGGAGCCTGATACGGGACTACAGCCCAGGACCCTGGGATCATGACCTGAGTTGAAGGCAGACACTCAACCGACTCAGCCAACCAGGTATTCCTTTACATGGCTTTTTATATTTATTTTATTTTTTAGGTTTTTTATCAATTTAGAGTTCATCTACATACATGGTTTAGGAAGCATCCAAACATATTTTTCTCCATGTAATAAGCCAGTGTTCTCAGTACTATTTACTAAATTATTAGCCCATTTCCTATTGATTAGTGATCCCATTACATTCCTATGCTAACTTTGCATTTATGTTGGGTGGTTCTAGACTTGCATTTCATTAGTCTCCTCATCTGTTCCTGTATCAATATCACCCTGGTTTCATGGTTTTAAAGTGTGTCTTAACATTTTGGACATCATTTGAGAATAGGTATAGAATGAATATGAGACAAGGTTATTATACCCAGGTTATATTTCTTGGCTACAAAATGGGCCAAATTTCTTGATTTTGGTGATTATGTAAAGTGAATGTCCATGACATGGCACCAACTTATTTTTATATGGTGCAGCAGCGGGTGGGAGAGGGAGGATTTGTGAAATGCCTATGTGGAAAGAGCAAATTAGAATAACTGGGACAGAATATTAACAGTTGGTGAATTGAGATAAAGAGAGCATATGGCTTCTTTATTCTATCATTCTCTCTATTGGAAGCATGAAACTTGTCAAAATAAAAATTTTTAGTAACAAAAAAAATAAAGTATGTCTTAAAATCTGGAAAGGTAAATACTCCAAATTTGTTCTTTTAAAAAATTTCATAGCTAGTCACAGATCTTTATTGTTCTATGTAAATTTTCAGTTCGCCATGTCATATTCCAAAATTATTCTTTCTAGGATATTGATATGAGTTTTATTGAATATATACATAAATTTGGGAGAAAACTGACATCTTTAAAATGGTTCGTCATCCTAGAAGGAGCTAGAGGGTATTGTGCTAAGTGAAATAAGTCAGTCAGAGAAAGACAAATACTGTATGATTTGACCTCTATGTAGAATTTAAGAAACAAAACAAATGAGCAAAGGGGAAAACGTGATCTTGGATTTTAAATACAGTAAATTCACTTTACTTGTTAATTTTAACAGTTTAAGAGTTTGTTGATTTTGTTGATTTTCTTTTACTTAGTTGTTATCTGCTAAGACAAATACATTTCCCTTTAAATTCTTTCATGTGGAGTGCCTGGGTGGCTCAGTGGGTTAAAGCCTCTGCCTTCAGCTCAGGTCATGGTCTCAGGCTCCTGGTACTGAACCCCACATCAGGCTCTCTGCTCAGCTTCTCCGCGCCCCCACCCCCCTGCCTGCCTTTCTGCCTCCTTGTGATCTCTCTCTGTCAAATAAAGTCTTTAAAAAAATAAATTCTTTCATGTATTTTATTTTAATAAAGTAATTAATTTATTTACCAAGATGTCTTATACCATATTGAATAATAAATAGCAATAATAGTGGGTATCTTTGCCTTTTTCCTGAATTTGAAGTGTGATAATTAGAAATTATCTCTAATTTTGATGTGGACTTGTTTTATCATATTTAAGAAGTTTTATTTTATTCCCAATACTTAGTAGTATGTTTTAAAATAATACATTTCTATTGAAGCTTATCAAGTAATTTTGGGGACTATAGTGTGAACACTCTGGAGCAACTCGTTAAGAATTTGGGGTATAAATCATGCTGGGTTCTGCAGCCAGACAGCAATCATTAAGAGTCTGGCCACTTAATTAAGGTTAATAGAGATTGTAGATCTAATCTCTTACCCACTTTTGTTCTCAAGAATGCTTGTTTAAAGACCCTAATTTTTGACATGGTGGTATAGTGGGTCATTATGGATCAACAAGGCATGAAAATTTAATACTAAATGTTAATTCTTCTTGGGACAAAGCTATTCATAATTGGGACTGACATAAAATAATTTTAATACTTCTGTCAATATCTTTTGTATATTTTGGCAGAAAAGGTAACCCTTTTAAGTGGAGTTTTGATTGCTCTGGGTTTATACTTAATAAAGTAAAACCAAGTGTGAGGAATATAAACTGTACAGAAGTTTGTGTGACAGAAAAACAAGCTCATTTTAAAATTATGTTATCCTGTTGCTGTTTTAGTTTGATTAACTACGATTTTACAATTACAAATGGTTTATGAGTTGTGATCATTGCTCAGGAGAATGTTGTGAGATTATGAAGAATTCTTCAAGTTTTTTATTTGAAAAAGAGGGAAAGAAACATAGGAATTCTGTGGAAAATTTCATTTGTAATCTAGAATCAATTAGTAATTTTGGTGATGGCCATAAAGACTGCAAGACCATAAGAGGAAGGATTTAAAGTTTAAAACATGCTAGGTACTATGCTCGCTTTGGCAGCACATATACTAAAACATGCTAGGTACTAGCATCTTAGAAATAATGATGTGTATCTCAGAAAGAGAGAATCTTTTTTTTTTTTTTTCACTCAAGGTCATTGACTCTCTGATATCTGAAGCACGAAAAACAGAGGTTCTTTCTGAAAACTCTGATGGCACTTTTTTTAAATCATAAAAATCGAATTTGTGATTCTGGAACCAACTATAAATAACTTCTTTTGGGAATTCAGGATCACTTGTGGGAAATATTTTGTTCAATGGCCTTCTCCTTATTTTTTTTCTCTAAGTGAAGCTACACTTAAAAAAAATTCCAAGTTTTTCTTTTCTTTTCTATTTGACATTGTTCTGTTAAACTCAGGAGCAGTTCAAGTGTGAGAAATAGAAAATACTGGAGTTAAAAAATATGACCTGGTTCTTCTCTTTTTTTTCTTTTGAATAATTGGCATGGCTCAACTGGGACTCAACAAAATTAAGGGGTTTGTACCTTACTCTCCATTTTATGCTTTTCCTTGTAATAGTCTGCCAGGATAAAAGTACAAGTCATGTATGAATGATAAGGTAGGGATAAGAATATCATAAATATTGTACTAACTGCTTAAATTTCTTGCTTACTTTTGTATTTCCCATTTGGTTTGAGGTGGTTATTTAGCCAGAAGAAGTAGTGGTAAATATAAAAATTAATCAGAAAATAACATAGGAAATCCTATAAACAAAATACGAGTGTCAGGAGACTGAACTGTGGGACTGTAATACAATTTTATCAACTTTGTAGTAGTTTTCATATTTTAAAATGTAGTAGAAATGACGATTATTTCCATTCCCAAATCACCAGTGTAGTTCAAGTAAGAGGGTGTTACTTTAAGGATATCTGTAAGAGGAATGGAGACTCAGTCTAAGATGGGCAGTTTGGTAAGGGAAGGCTTTCTCAGCAAGTGTGATTGTGGAGCTTTGCTCCAAGGTGCTCTCCCCATCGGCCAGTGGCGCTCAGCCTTTCCATGCTCTGGCTGCTCAGCTCTTTCAACTAAACCTGCTCCCTGTATTATGGTTCTCCTAAGCATCCTCCACGCACTCCTGTCTCCTTCTTCCTGCCTTAGTCTGGCTTCCTGTCCTCCCCTTTGCCCCATTGCTTCTACGTGAGCATTCTTGTACTTTCTGACCATGTTTCCTTTTTCCAGAGTAAGAGTTTAATGGACTCCATTAAGCGTTTTACAACAAGCCAACTTATGGGTCACTGAACAGCTAACAGATGGTGTCACCTTGGGTCAGATACCACCGGTTTTCCCATTAGGTGCGGTGCAAGGGAGATAGAGGAGGTGGGTTATGTGGTGTAGAATATGGCGTCCATTGAGGAAGGAAAAGCACTAGCATACTGCATCAGCAGGATTTCCTATAAGGGTTGATAGGCCTGATGATTGATGAGTGTAGTGTGGCAGCAAACCACGGACTCTCATGATTTGTAAGGAGGAGCAAAGCCATTATTCTGAACATTATGGGAGGCGATATTCTCAAAAGACTCCCACATAGCAATATAAACATCCTGAGAGCTTTGCTGCTGGAATATGATCCCTAAAGAAAGCAAACCCTTTCATGCAACCTACAGCTGTTAACAGTTGGTGGAAAAGTTCTCTTACAGTGATCTACACTGAGGGGGTGGTTTTATTGTATTTTGAGTTTATCTGTTTTGGGAGACTGTAAAACTAATATTGATTAGTTTTACTACATAAGCAAAGAAAGAGATAGATGCCTTGCAACTTTTCCTGTGCTCCTCAGTTATCATATGTTGTGTGATTTTCTTTCTCATCAGTAGGCATTTGCAGACTGATCTATGATAATTAAATGTAGATTAAAATGTGACAGGATTTAATATAGACGTCGGCACTTCCAAGGAAACTACAATTAGTGAAGCTTACATTCCAGACTCTAAAAAATGTAGCAGAATGCCATTTTCTCATCAATTAGCTCTGAGCTTTGGATTTACTCATGGTTATAGAAGTAAAGAGAATTTTTCTCAGTCCACTGGAAATGTTAACATGGAGTTAAACAAAATATAGAAATCATTAGATGAGTCAGCAGCCTTACTTCAGTTTAAGACGTTATAAATATCTGGAAGATTTTCAAAATTATTTAGGATGGGGCAGTTGGGTGGCTCAGTTGGTTGAGCATCTGATTGCTGGTTTTGGCTCAGGTCGTGATCTCATGGGTCATGGCACTGAGCGAGGCCTCAGGCTCTTCATTCTGCTGGGCTTGAGGATTCTTGTCCTCTGTCCCTCCCTCGAGTCATGATTTTGTTTTCTCTCTCTTTCTCTCTTTAAAAAATTATTTGGGACAAGTTGGGTGATACTCTACCAAATTTTTGGTTTACTAAACTTTAGTCATTTTAAAAATAATGTGCTTTTCAATGATTCATTTGTTTAATATGTAAGAATTTAATATGAAATCTTCTAAAGTATTTCTTTTTTTAAAATAAACTTTCTGTACTATCCATGAAATAGAAATAAAATGAAAATCAGCAATAAATCAGTAATAAATCCAAAACCCTCTTTACTAGCCATTTGCCAAAAATAAATCAGTAATAAGATGGGAAGCTAGTTTTCAGTCTGTTGACCAAATTCATCATAAGTTTACATAAACATTATGCCAATTAATGTTTAAAGTTTTGAAACTTTACCTAGACAGTGTTGTTGTAATATATTTAATACTCTCTAACTTGCTTCTTTCACTGAACATTAGTTTTTTGAGATGTATTTACACAATTTAGTTATAGATAGCTATAATTCATTCATTTTTACTGTTATATAGTATAATATACAATTCCACAATTTATCTGATTTGAAATTGCTTTCAGTTCTTTGCTACAATAAACATTTTTGTGTTTTCCTGTGCATATATGAAAGAGTTTCTCTAGGAATTCCCTTAGAATTCTCTAGTTTCTTGTATATTCTTGGGAGGAGGAATTGCTGGATGGTAAGCTAAGCATATTTTAGTCACCTAGATATTGGGAAATTTCACTGATTTATACTCCCACAGGTACTATAATAAGAATTCACGTTTTCTCACATTTATTAAAACTTGAATAAGTTTTACTGATGTGACTGATATGAAAGGTCAATTTCTTTTCATTTTTTGAAAAAGATCTTATTTATCTATTTGAGAGCAAGACAGTGAGGGAGAGCATGAGATGGGAGAAGGTCAGAGGGAGAAGCAGACTCGCCATGGAGCTGGGAACCTGATATAGGACTTGATCCCAGCTCTACGAGATCATGACCTGAGCCGAAGGCAGTTGCTTAACCAGCTGAGCCACTTAGTGCCCAGTTCCTTTTCATTTTTATTTCTCTAATTGCTAGTCAGAACAGGGAACATTTCTTATGCTTGTTAACCATGTGGATATCTTAGTTTGTAGTTCTATATATCCTTTACCATTTTAATATTGTGATTGTGTTAGTTTAAATTGATCTATAGGAGTTCTTTCTGGATTCTGAATAGTCATCCCATGTCATATATAATATGTATCATAATAATTATAATTTAATATCTATATATTATGTAATATATAATATGTATATTATATAATTTTATGTATTTGCATATGTAATATCTTCTCCCAGACTATCTTCTCCCAAACTCAAAAGAGAAGTCTTATTTGGGAGAGTATTTAATTTTAAATTTGTGAAGTGTTTCCAATTTTATCACAGTTTTTGTTTAATGCATCTTGTTTAGGAACTTATCTCTAACAATGAATTCATTAAAAATATCAACTATGTTTATTTCCAAAAGTATAAAATTTACTTTTCACAATTAGTTCTTTAGCCCACTTGGAAAATTTT
This sequence comes from Mustela erminea, assembly GCF_009829155.1. Taxonomy (NCBI): domain Eukaryota; kingdom Metazoa; phylum Chordata; class Mammalia; order Carnivora; family Mustelidae; genus Mustela; species Mustela erminea. The sequence continues at coordinate 50,646,753 of NC_045621.1, forward strand.
TTTCATGTGATCTAAGGAAGGATCTAATTTTATTTTTATTCATATGGAGAGCGTATTTCCCCAGTGTCATTTGCTGAATATTCTATCATTTATCTAGTGTCTTGAAATGCTTCCTCTGTCAGACACCAGGTACCTCAAAGTAGAAGGGGGGCAGTTTCTAAGTTCTCTTTTCTGTCCATTGGTCTTTTTGCTTTCTCTACATGAACACCACACTGTTTCAGTTATACTAGCTTTATAATGTGGGAGTGGGCACTCGGCTCGATCTTCAAAAATATTTTGGCTATTCTTGGTCCTGTGTTTTTCCATTTAACTTTTAGAGCCCACTCATCAAGGTCCATGAAAACCATTGCCGTTATTGGATATGATGTATCTGCCCATTTATTTAGGTCGGTTGTATTTCTCTCACAAAGTTTTAAAATATATCTTCAGAGAAGCTTGGGAATGACCGGAGAAGAAAGGCATGAGGTGTGAAATGGAGGTGCTGAGTGAAAACAGATCCCAAGAAGAACTTGCTGTGGTGGTGACCGGATTGAAGAGACAGGTGGAACCAGGAGGATGGGTAGGAATGCATACGAACAAATAAAAGCAGAAACAAAAACAAAAGCCCTAGTTTTTATGAAGTGAGAAAATTTCCTTAATAACATATTATCATCAATTAAAGACCAAATGTAACTACTTTTTTACTTTGGATACTTCAGACAAGATTCTGAATGGAAAATATATACATAATGGATTATTTTGCTTTGGGAAACTTAACAAAGACCACTTACTTGAAAGCATTTGATAGAATGAGAGCACGGCTCTCTTGCAAGCACAGCTCACCAGGTAAACATATCATGTGTTTGGAGAACCTAATCCTTTTTTTCCAGAGTCCGATTAGAGAAGACAGAGTTGAAGGAATTTAGTGACTGGATTTTTTTTTTTTCTTTTTTTGAGAGAGAGAGAACTGGTACACAGTAGAGAGGGGTAAAGGGAGAGGGGGAGAGAGAATTTTTTTTTTTTTAAGATTTACTTATTTATTTATTTGACACACAGAGAGAGATCACAAGTATGCAGAGAGGCAGGCAGAGAGAGAGGGGGAAGCAGGCTCCCTGCTGAGCAGAGAGCCTGATGTTGGGCTCTATCCCAGAACTCTGAGACCATGACCTAAGGCAGAGGGTTAATCCACTGAGACACCCAGGCACCCTGGGAGAGAGAATTGTAAGCAGGTTCCATGCCCAGCGCAGAGCTGAGTGGGGGCTCGATCTCACAACCCTAAGAGCATGACCTGAGCTGAAATCAAGAGTCAGTCACTTAACTGACAGAGCCATCCAGGTGTTTCTAAATATGTCATTTCTGATTGAATACAAATGCATACCAATAGCGCCTTCAAGTTATAGATTTGTGAATGTCACTGGCTTATCAAGTATCAACAAATTAAATGTTCAGGGGCTGCAAATGAAGTAAGTATTTAAGGATTCTTGAGCCAAGCATTGTAAGTTCCCATCAATCTTTATACTATGATTTGGGGATAGAGATGGCAGATATTGAAACAGCAAAGAATAATGCAGGCAAACAGTTAAAATTCGTAGTTTTGCATAGTGTTTACCTCACTGAAATAAATCTGACATTTGATATATGTATCTGAGATGCCTTTATGGTTAATGAAATTTCCCAGTTTTTGTTCGGAGGTTTTGGCAGTAATACATCTTGTACATAGTGTTGGAGGAAGTTATTGAGAGGGTGTGATTGCTGGTTGACCAGTGAGCTGGACCTGGGCAATCAGAGCCTCCTGACCCCTTCCCCCATGCTTAGAATATACGCTCTCTCCATTATTGCCATGGTGAGGACCATTTTCAAGGACACAGCCTTCAGAGAGCAATGTGTGGCTCAGACCATCTGGATCGTGTATGTGACTAAACCCCATAGACATCTATATAAACCTTTAAGATTCTGGAGGGCGGGTGCCAAGGTCTACACATCTTGCAGCTTCCCAAGACAAGCCTCATAAGTTCCCTTACTTATTAAATCTGCCGCCTACCAGTCTGGAATGGTCTGCCTCTTTTTTTCTGTCTTTTCTGCCCTCCGTGTAAGAGAGCCGGTTTGCAAACCCACACATAGTGGGGCCTTAATGAGTGTTTTTGGATTAAATAAAAGAAGGAATGAAATAGATTCCACCTGTTTATTGATCAGGTAAATGAGGGATGTATAAATGTCTTCCTCCGCAGGCATTAAAACTGAGGTAAATTATTTAGTAATCTTAGGTGATTTAGTGGTAGGACCCAACTCAAGCAGGAAAATGACCAGATGAATGTCTGTGGTCCCTTCTGTTCCCATGCTTCTGAATAGCATCTACTAAACTGTAATATTCAATTATAGCTCAGAACTAAGTTTCACTTGAATATTTTCCCTAAGGAAATCTAACACTTTATTCTACTGTCTTCCCTAAATTTAATAAATGTGTGATGTGATTGCTTTTTCTTTTAAAAAAAAATCTTTTTATACTAGTGGGTTGTTCAACCTGCTCCCACAATGACATTTCTGGGATATTTTCCAATCTTTTCTTCCTCTTAAAATAGACTGAGACCTTATGTTCCATCTTGGAAAGCATTACATTTATCTGCTATTTGGTATCTGAACTATGCATTTTCAATGCTGCCGAAAGGCAATTCTCTGAAAGACATATAGTTGTTTTCCAAGTTTTATCTGGCTTGAATTCTACATAAGCTTGCAAGTTTGTGTTTCTAATGTTTTCTGTTCCGGTGTGTAAAGAAATATGACTTCTTGCAGGAGTAATGGATAGGAATAGATAAGATATAGCTAGTAAATATTGTTGGGGAAAATTCCCAAGGAAATCTCAGGAAATCCTTTCTTTTTCACATAAAGATCCTAAAAATAGGAAAGGTTTGATAATTCCTGAGGCTTCAGAGTCAGTATCTTCATAGACAAAGGAAAAGGTGAAAACATTGCTATTGTAATATCCAGTGATTTTTTTAAATAGCTGCCAGAGCCTCTAATGAAACAAATACATGAATCATATGGGCCCATCATGAAAAATATTGTCAAACTCTGTAAAATATAGGTATTCATAAGGTGTGGTCAAAAACTCAAATTAAGGGAGGATTACTCTTTCCAGAAGTAAATCAATTATGGTATATATGTGAAAATAAATTTGAGTTTCTTTAGATTCTTCACATGATAAAAACAGATAATTTTCCCAAAGTGAATGTACATTTTTGTCTTGACTACAAGTATTCCTCAAAATGAGCATTAAAGAGTACCTGTATTAATGATATCTGGAATGTGGGTGAAAAATGCACACTATTTGGTTTCATAAAGTAAAAGAACCTGTGCATCATGGTGGAATTTCAAGTAACCTGGAAAACAAATAAATACAGAACCCCACTGAAAATCCAAAAAACCATTTTTTTGGTTCTGTTTTAAATGAAAGCAGTTTTATCAAATTGCGTTCTCATAGTTAGTTTACAAATTACATATTAAAATCCTCATGTTATTAATAAATGGCATTTTTTTTTCATTGTGGAAAGACTGTCTTCTAGGGAAAAATAAATCTCAATGAAATTGGTCTGATACTTTATATTTTTATAGGTTTGATTTGAAAAAATATATAATCTGACTCAGTAATATAGACCCTGAACAATTTTCAATGCTCAAAATGCCAAAAAGGATTTAGGAATTATTGTTCCTAATGCTAAAACTCTTCTTCTTTCAGTTTATTGAGATATAATTGACATACAACACTGTATGTTTAAGGTGTATAGCATAATGACTTGACTTACACATATGATTACCACAATAAGCTTAGTTAGTATCCATTAGTTAGTAACTATATTTAACACCTGTCATGTCCTATGAATACAGAAAGAAAAAAATGTTTTATACCTTGTGATGAGAACTTTTATGATTTATTCTCTTAGCAGCTTTCTTTTTTCTTTATTTTTAAAGACATTTACTTATTTGAGAGAGAGAGCAAGCACAAATGAGAAGGGCACAGAGAGAGAGAGAGAAAAAAATCTTAAGCAGACTGTGCTGAATGTGGAGTCTGCTCTGGGGCTCCATCTCATGACCCTGTGATTGTGAACTGAGCTGAAACCAAGAGTCGGATGCTTAAACGGCTTTGCCACTTAGGCACCCCTCTTAGCAACTTTTTTCTTTCCTTTTAAAAAGATTTTATTTATTTATTTATTGAGAGAGAGAGATTGGGAGAGCACAAGCCAGGGGAGGGGCAGAGGGAGAAGCAGACTCCCCACTAAGCAGGGAGCCCTGTGAGGGGCTTGATCCCAGGATCCTGGGATCATTACCTGAGCCAAAGGCAGACACTTAACTGAATGAGCCACCCAGGCATCCCTCACAACTTTCAGACATAACCATACAGCAGTGTTAACTCTCGTCATCATGTTGTACATTACCTCCCTAGTAATTACTTATCCTTTTTTCTTCCAAATTTTAATTTACATTCTAGTTAGTTAACATAGAGTGTAATATTCGTTTCGGGAATAGAATTTAGTAATTCATCACTTACTTGTAACACTCAGTGCTCATCACAGAAAGTGCCCTCCTTAATGCCCATCACCCATTTAGCCCAACTCCCACCCACATCCTTCCACAGAGAACCCTCTGTTCTCTATCCTTAAGAGTCTCTTATGGTTTGCCTCCCCCTCTCCTTCTCTCTTTTTTCATACACACACACACACACACACACACACACACACACACCCCTCATCTTCTTTATCCGTTCATCAGTCTATGGACACTTGGGCTCTTCCCATAGTTTCTATTATTGATAATGCTGCTATAAACATTGGGGTACATGTACCCCTACAAATCTGTACTTTTGTATCATTTGGGTAAATACCTAGTAGTGCAATTTCTGGGTTCTAAGGAAGTTCTTTTTTTAACTTTTTGAGTTACCTCCATACTGTTCACCAGAGTGGCTGAACCAATTTTCATTCCCACCAACAGTGTAAGAGAGTTCCCCTTTCTCTGCATCCTAATCAACATCTGTTGTGACCAGTGTTGTTAAATGTAGCCATTGTGAAAGGTGTGTGGAGGTATCTCATTGTGGTTTTGATTTGTATTTCTGATGATGAATGATGTGGAAAATCTTTATTTAAATAGATTTTATTTATTTATTGAGAGAGAGAGCATGAGAGAAAGAGAGTGAGAGAGAGCACAAGCAGTGAGGAGGGGTACAGAGAGAAGCAGGCTCCCCTCCAAATAGGGAACCCGATGTGGGACTCAATCCCAGGGTCATGGGATCATGACCCAAACTGAAGGCAGATGCTTAACTGACTGAGCCACCCAGGTACCACAAGAATCGTTTCCTGTGCCTATTAGCCATCTGGATTAATTCTTCGGAAAAATACCCATTCATGTCTTCTGCCCATTCGTTAATTGGATTCTTTGTTTTTTTGTGTGTTAAGTTTGGTAAATTCTTTATAGATTTTGGATACTAGCCCTTTATCAGATACGTCATTGGTAATATCTTCTTTCATTCCACAGGCAGCCTTTAGTTTTGTTGATTGTTTCCTTTGCTGTGGAGCTTTTTATCTTCTTGAAGTCCAATAGTTCGTTTAGCTTTCATTTCCCTTGCCTCTGCAGGTGTTTCTAGTAAGAAGTTGCTGTGGCTGAGATCAGACAGGTTGCTGCCTGTGTTCTCCTCTAGGATTTTGATGGTTTCCTGTCTCACATTTAGGTTTTTCATCCATTTTAAATTTATTTTTGTGTATGGTGTGAGAAAGTGGTCCTGTTTCATTTTTCTGCACGTTGCTTTCCAGTTTTTCCAATACAATTTGCTGAAGAGGCTGTCATTTTCCAATGGATATTCTTCCCTGCTTTGTTGCAGATTAGTTGACCATACAGTTGAAGATCAATTTCCGGGTTTTCTCTTCTGTTCCATTGATCTATATTTCTCTTTTTGTGCTGATACCATAATGTATTGATGACTACATCTTTGTACTATAGCTTGAAGTCCATAATTGTGATATCTCCAGCTTTGCTTTGCTTTTTCAAGACTGCTTTTGCTATTCAGGATCTTTTGTAGTTTTGTACAATTTTAGGAATGTTTGTTTAAGCTCTCTGAATGCTGATGGTATTTTGATGGGGATGCATTAAATGTGTAGATTGCTTTAAGTACTATGACATTTGAACAGCATTTGTTCTTCTGATCCACACGCATGGAATGTTTGTCCATTTCTTTGTGTCTTCCTCAATTTTTTTTTCATAAATGTTCTATAGTTTTCAGAGTACAGATTGTTTATCTCTTGGGTTAGATTTATTCCTGTGGTTTTTGGTGTGATGTAAATGCGATTGATTCCTTGATTTCTCTTTCTGTTTCTTCATTATATATATATCATATATATATATATCAGTATAGAAATATATATATGATATATATAATATATATCAGTATAGAAATGCAACAGATTTCTTTCTTTTTCCTTTTTTTTTTTTTAAAGATTTTATTTATTTACTTGACAGACAGACATCACAAATAAGCAGAGAAGCAGGCGGGTGGTGGGGAAGCAGGCTCCCTGCTGAGCAGAGAGCCTGATGCAGGGTTCAGTCCCAGGACCCTGGGATCATGACCTGAGCCGAAGGCAGAGGCTTTAACCCACTGAGCCACCCAGGCACTCCTTCTTTTTCTTTTTTAAAAGATTTTATTTATTATTTGTCAGAGAGCAAGAGAGAGAGAACATGCACACAAGCAGGGGAAGAGCAGGCAGAGGGAGAAGCAGGAGCCCCACTGAGAAAGGAGCCCCATGTAGTTGGAGCAAGGAGTTCCAAGGAGCCTGGGACTCTATCCCAAGACCCTGGGATCATGACCTGAGCTGAAGGCGATGCTTAACTGACTGAACCACCCAGGTGTCCCAAAATGCAACAGATTTCTGTACATTGATTTTATATCCTATGACTTTGCTGAATTCATGTATTAATTCTAGGAGTTTTTTGGTGGAGCCTTTCAGGTTTTCTATGTACAGTATCATGTTGTCTGCAAATAGTGGAAGTTAGACTTCTTTCTTGACAATATGGATGCCTTTTAGTTGTTTTTGTTGTCCAATTGCTGAGATTAAAACTTCCAGTACTATGTTAAATAGTAATGGTGAGAGTGGACATCCCTGTCTTGTTCCTAACCGTAGAGGAAAAGATCTCAGTTTTTCCCCATTGAGGATGATATTAGCTGTAGGTCTTTCATGTATAGTTTTTATGATGTTGAAGTATGTTCCCTCTAACCCTATTTTGCTGAGGGCTTTTATCAAGAATTAATGCTGTATTTGTCAAATGCTTTTCTTGCATCTATGGAAGGGATCATATGGTTCTTACCCTTTCTTTTATTAATGTGGCATATCATGTTGATTGATTTGCAAATATTGAACCTCACCTGCAGCCCAGGAATAAATCTGACTAGGTCATAGTGAGTAATTCTTTTAATGTACTGTTGGATTTGATTTGCTAGTATTTGTTCAGAACTTTTGCATCCATATTCATCAGGGATGAATATGTAATTCTCCTTTTTAGTGGGGTCTTCATCTGATTTTGGAATCAAGGTAATGCTGACCTTGTGAATGAGTTTGGAAAATTTCCTTTCATTTCTGTTTTTTGGAATAGTTTGAGAAGAATAGGTATTAACTTTTCTTTAAATGTTTGGTAGAATTCCCCTAGGAAGCCATCTGGCTGTGGACTTTTGTTTTTTGAGAGATTTTTGATTACTGATTCAGTTTCTTTGCTCCTTATGGGTATGTTCAAATTTTCTTCTTCCTGTTTCAGTTCTGGTGGTTGGTATGTTTCAAGGAATTTGTGCATTTATTTCAGATTGCCCAATTTTTCAGCATATATATTTTTCGTAATAATTCTCTTCTAATTGTCTGTTTTTATGTGGTGTTGTTTGTGATCTCTCCTCCTTCATTCATGATTTTATTTACTTGGGTTCTTTCTTTTTCGATATTGATAAGTCTGACCAGGGGTTTATCAATTTTATTAATTATTTAAAAGAACAAACTCTTAGTTTCATTGATTGGTTCTACTGTTTTTTGTTTATTTATTTCTATATCATTTATTTTCATTCTTATCTTTATTATTTCCCTTCTTCTGCTGACTTTAGACTTTATTTGTTATTCCTTTTCTAGCTCCTTAAGGTTAGGTTGTGTATTTGAGACTTTTCTCTGTATTGCTATATACTTTCCTCTTAGAACTGCCTTTGCTGCATCCCAAATATTCTAGACCTTGTGCTTTCATTTTCATTTGCTTCCATGTATTTTTTTAAATTTCTTCTTTAATTTCTTCTTTAATCCATCCATTTTTTAGTAGGATCTTCTTTGACCTTGATGTGTTTGTGGTCTTCCCAAATTATTTTCTTGTGGTTGGCTTCAAGTTTCATAGTGTGGTCTTAAAATACGCATGGTATAAATTCATCATTCTGTACTTGTAGAGAGCTGAATTTGACCCAGTATTTGATCTATTCTGGAGAATATTCTATGTGCACCAGAAAAGAATATGTATTCTATTGCTTTAGGATGAAATGATCTGAATATATCTGTTAAGTCCATTTGGTCCAGTGTGTCATTCAAAGCCACTGTTTCCTCATTGATTTTCTGCTTAGATGATCTGTCCATTGCTTGGTATAGGGTGTGAAGGTCCTCTACTATTATGGTATTGTTATCAATGAGTTTCTTTGTGTTTGTTATTAAGTATTTTATATATTTGTGTGCTCCCAAGTTGGGGGCATAAATATGTACAATAGTTAGAATTTCTTGATGGATAGACCCCTTAAATTGTGATAAATTTCCCTTCTTCGTCCCTTTTTACAGTCTTTGTTTTAAATTGTAGTTTGTGTGATACATGTATGGTACTCTGGGTTTCTTTTGAAGTCCATTAGCATGATAGATGGTTCTCTATGCCCTAATTTCCATCTGAAGGTTTCTTTAGGTCCAAAATGAGTCTCTGGTAGGCAGTATGTAGATGGGTTTTGTTTTTATTACCCATGCAGATATCCTGTGTCTTTTGTTGCAATATTTAGTCTATTTACATTCAGAGTGATTATTGAAAATATGAATTTAGTGCCATCATATTACCTGTAAAGTTGGTGTTTCTGGTGATCTTCTTTTTTCCTTTTTAGTCTTAGTTGCTTTTGGTTTTTTTTTTTCCCCCACTTAAGGTGTCCCCCTTAATATTTCTTGCAGGGCTGGTTTAGTGATTTAGTCATGAACTCCTTTAGTTTTTGTTTGTCTGGGAAACTTTTTACCTCTCCTTCTGTTCTGAATGACAACCTTGCTAAAGTATTCTTGGCTACATATTTTTCCCATTAAGCATGTTGAATATACCATGCTACCTTTCTGTGGCCTGCTAAATTTCTGTGGATGGATTTGCTGCAAACCCTGATCTGTCTTCACTTGTAGGTTAAGAATTTCTTTTCCATTGCTGCTTTCAGGATTCTTTCCATGTGTATTTTGTGAATTTGACTATGATATGTATTGATGATGACCGGCTTTGGCTGAATTTAATTTTCTCTGTACTTCTTGAATTTCGATGTTTGTTTCCATCCTCAGATTAGGGAAGTTTTAGTTATAATTTGCTCAAGTAAAAATTCTGCTCCTTTTTCTTTCTTTTCTTCTTCTGAGATTCCTATGATACAAATGTTATTACACTTTAAGTTGTTGCTGAGATCCCTAAGTCTATGTTGGTGACCCAATACCTTTCTTTCCCTCTTTTTTTCAACTTTTTTATTTTCCATAATTTTATCCTCTGTATTATTGATTTATTCCTCTGCTTTGTCTGTCCTCACTGTCATTGCATCCATTTGGTTTTTCATCTCAGTTATAGCATTTTTTATTTTGTTCTGACTAGTTCTTAGTTCTTTTATCTTTGCAGTATGGGATTCTCTAGTATCTTCAATGCTTTTCTCAAGCCCAGCTAGTATCCTTATGATTATGCTTTTAAATTCTAGTTCAGACATCTTATTTGCATCTGTTTTGATTAAATACCTAGACATGAATTCTTCTTGTTCTTTCTTTTAGGGTGAATTCCTCCATCTTGTTATTATTTTTGGCTCATTGTATATGTGTATGTATGTGTGTATATTTGATTGTTAGGAAAGCTTATATTCCTACTCCTGAAAGGAATGGCTACATTAAGAAGAAGTCCAAAAAAACCAAACCAAAGCAAACCAAAACCAAACCTAAAAAATATAAATAAATAAATAAATAAATAAATAAATAAATGAATAAATAAATGGAAGCTAGATCCTAGTGTCTTTGGTCTGCTTGTTAAAGGAAGCTAGATCCAACTATATATATTTATAATAAAAAGAAGCAAGCCCTATTTCCCCAGAGCTGAAGTTTTGTAGTGCTCTATGATCAATAGACTTGGTGCATATGAGGGGTTTGTGATGGTCCTCTGGGGGAGGAGCCTGTAGCTCCAGTTTTCAGGCAGACTTACCCTGGTGGAGAGGCACCTGCAGGCACAGGGTGGTAGGGCTTGGTATAAGTGGCTCCAACCTCTGTTTTGCTCACTAAAATCAGTCTGCACTGATGGGTGGGGGTAAAAGTGGCATTGCTCAGCTCTCCTGTCTATGGGGCAAGGAAGTCTTTTTTGCTACTCTTTAGGAAACTCTCACAGAAGAGCAAACAATCATCTCTGTTTTGTCCCTGGCTTCTGCCAGATCCCTGCCTTCACCCTGCCTGAGCTGTCCAGTTGCCAGATGACATAGCACTCCTGTGTTTTATCTCGGGCATGGGGCTGGGTTTCTAAACTACAAATTTTAGAGATACACTGACACAGCCCCTCAGGGATCTTCTGGGAGGGTTTTGCTGTGCTCTGCCCCATGCCAGTGGTTGAGTTTATGATAAAGCCCTGCTAAAAGCTGGGAACAAAGCTTGCTGCCCTCTGGTGGTAGTCCTGTGCTAGGGAACTGGACAGCACAATGATGCCACCATTAGTTTTTGTCTCCAAACTGCCACTCCCCAGTGCTCTCCAAGCTAAGGAACTGCTCCCCCTGTGGGACCCAGGGGATCCCCAGACCAGGTTCTCCCCTCTTGGGTCTCAGCCTTCCTTCCGCACAGGAGTACTGCTAAGCCTCTCAAGCACAATAGTGGAAATGGTATGGACTTCAGAACTTCAGACTCTGTTCCACTATTTATAAAAACTTGTGGTCTTCAGCCCCTCTCCCTTTCCCTGTCATGGTTTTGGGGAATGAGATTTTTTTGTGCAATTCCTTGTGTATGCTTTTGTGAGCTCTCTCTCTCTCTCTCTCCTCTCCTCATGATCAGGGCTCCATCCCCTTCTTAGTACCCACAGCTCTTGTCTCTCTCAAATGAACTCTCAACTCTCTGTAGCTCCTTCCTTCTACCATGTGGTTTTTTTCAGTCTCTAGTTGTACAGTTTTACTCTGTCAGTCCTCAGATCAATTTCTTGGGTATTCAAAATAATTTGATATTTATCTAGCTGTTTTTGAGGGGTGAGGCAAGCCTAGGGTCTCCTTCCTCCTCTACCATCTTAACTCCTCCCTCAGTATTTGCTTATCTTATAAGTAAAGGTTTGCATCTTTTGACCACTTTCATCCAGTTCCTCATCCCCTGTTCTCTGCCTTGGATAACCACAAATCTGATCTCTTTTCCTGAGTTTTTCTTTCTCCTTCTCCTTCTCCTTCTTCTTCTTCTTCTTCCTCTTCTTCTCCTTCTTCTTCCTCTTCCTCTTCTTCTTCTTTTTCTTCTTCTTCTTCTTCTTCTTTTTCTTCTTCTTCTTCTTCTTCTTCTTCTTCTTCTTCTTCTTCTTCTTCTTCTTCTTCTTCTTCTTCTTCTCCTCCTCCTCCTCCTCCTCCTCCTCCTCCTCCTCCTCCTCCTCTTCCTTCTTCTTCTTCTTCTTCTTCTTCTTCTTCTTCTTCTTCTTCTTCTTCTTCTTCTTCTTCTTTTCAAGATTCATCATATAAGCGACATTGAACAGTATTTATCTTTCTGTGACTTATTTCACTTGGCATTATACCTTCAAGGTCCATCTATGTTGTCTCAAATGTCAGGATTTACTTTTTTTTATGGCTCATTCATCTGCTGATGGACACTTAGGTTGTTTCTATTTCTTGGTATTGTAGACAATGCTGCTTTGAACATCAGGATGCAGCTATCTCAACATAGTTATTTTGTTTCCTTTGGGTATACAGCCAGAAGTAGATTTATCAGATCACATGATAGGTCTATTTTTAATTTTTTAAGGAAACTTCATAGTGTTTTCCATAGTGGCTGTACCATTTATAATCCTACCACAAGTACACAAGTGCTCTCTTTTTTCCACATCCTTTCCAGTCTTTGTTCTCTCTCTCTTTTAGATGCTAGCCATTCTTTTTTTTTTTTTTTTTAAAGATTTTATTTATTGATTTGACAGATAGAGAGAACACAAGCAGGGGCAGTGGGAGAGGGAGAAGCAGGCTTCCTGTTGAGCAGGGAGCCTGAGGCAGGGCTCAGTCCCAGGACCCAATGATCATGACCCCAGCTGAAGGCAGATGCTTAACAATTGAGCTACCCAGGTGTCCCAGATGACAGTCATTCTAATAGATGTGAGGAGATATCTCATTTTGGTTTTGACTTGCATTTCCCTGAAAATCACTGATCTTGAGCATATGGGCCTGTAGGCCATTTGTATATCTTCTTTGGAAAAATATCTGGTCAGGTAATTTGCACATTTTTAAATTGGATCATTTGCGTTTTTTTCCCCTAGCAGGTTGTATGTTTTTTTCATATATTTTGGCTATTAACACCTTATCAGATTTGTAACTATTTTCTCCTCTTCAATAAGTTGCCTTTGCATTTTGTTGATCATTTGCTTTGGTGTGCAGAAGCTTTGTAGTTTGATGTACTCTTACTTGTTTATTTTTGATTGTGTTGCTGTGCTTTAGGTGTAATATCCAAAATATCATGGCCAGGACCCATGTCAAAGGGATTTTTCCTACGTTTTCTTCTAGGAGTTTTATGGTTTCATGTCTTACATTTAAGTCTTTAATACATTTTGAGTTAATTTTTGTGATTGGTGTAACATAGGGGTGTAATTTCAATCTTTTACATGGAAATGTCCAATTTCCCCAGTACCATTTCTTTATATTAAATTTTTAAATTTTTTTATAAACATAAAATGTATTTTTATTCCCAGGATAAATCTGGGTCTGTGAATCGCCAGGTTTACACACTTCACAGCACTCACCATAGCACATACCCTCCCCAATGTCCATAACCCCACCCCCCTTCTCCCAAACCCCTCCCCCAGCAACCTTCAGTTTGTTTTGTGAAATTAAGATAAAATTACATTTTATCTCCCGCCCAATCCCATCTTGTTTCATTTATTCTTCTCCTATCCCCCAAACCCCCATGTTGCATCTCTACTTCCTCATATCAGGGAGATCATATGATAGTTGTCTTTCTCCGATTGACTTATTTCGCTAAGCATAATACCCTCTAGTTCCATCCACATCATTGCAAAAGGTAAGATTTCATTTCTTTTGATGGCTGCATAGTATCCCATTGTATATATATACCACCTCTTCTTTATCCATTCATCTGTTGATGGACATCTAGGTTCTTTCCATAGTTTGGCTATTGTGGACATTGCTGCTATAAACATTCGGGTGCACGTGCCTCTCTGGATCACTACATTTGTATCTTTAGGGTAAATACCCAGTAGTGCAATTCCTGGGCCATACGGTAGCTCTATTTTCAATTTCCAGAGTGGTTGCACCAGCTTGCATTCCCACCAACAGTGTAGGAGGGTTCCCCTTTCTCAACATCCTTGCCAGCACTGGTCATTTCCTGCCTTGTTAATTTTAGCCATTCTGACTGGTGTGAGGTGGTATCTCATTGTAGTTTTGAGTTGTATTTCCCTGATGCCAAGTGATGTGGAGCACTTTTTCATGTGTCTGTTGGCCATCTGGATGTCTTCTTTGCAGAAATGTCTGTTCATGTTCTCTGCCCATTTCTTGATTGGATTATTTGTTCTTTGGGTATTGAGTTTGCTAAGTTCTTTATAGATTTTGTATACTAGCCCTTTGATATGTTGTTTGCAAATATCTTCTCCCATTCTGTCAGTTGTCTTTTGGTTTTGTTAACTGTTTTCTTTGCTGTGCAAAAGCTTTTGATCTTGATGAAGTCCCAATAGTTCATTTTTGTCCTTGCTTCCCTTGCCTTTGGTGATGTTCCTAGGAAGAAGTTGCTGCGGCTGAGGTCAAAGAGGTTGCCGCCTGTGTTCTCCTCAAGGATTTTGATGGATTCCTTTCTTACTTTGAGGTCCTTCATCCATTTTGAGTCTATTTTCATGTATGGTGTAAGGAAATAGTCCAATTTCATTTTTCTGCATGCAGCTGTCAAATTTTCCCATTTGTCCCATTGTCCAATTTGTTGAAGAGGCTGTCTTCTTTCCACTGGACATTCTTTCCTGCTTTGTCGAAGATTAGTTGACCATAGAGTTGAGGGTGTATTTCTGGGCTCTCTATTCTGTTCCATTGATCTATGTATCTGTTTTTGTGCCAGTACCATACTGTCTTGATGATGACAGCTTTGAAATAGAGCTTGAAGCCTGGAATTGTGATGCCACCAACTTTGGATTTCTTTTTCAATATTCCTTTGGCTATTCGAGGTCTTTTCTGGTTCCATATAAATTTTAGGATAATTTGTTCCATTTCTTTAAAAAAATGATGGGATTTTGACAGGGATTGCATTAAATATGTAGGTTACTTTAGGTAGCATAGACATTTCCACAATATTTTTTCTTCCAATCCAGGAACATGGAACATTTTTCATTTCTTTATGTCTTCCTCAGATTCTTTCATGAGTACTTCATATTTTCTGAGTATAGATTCTTTGCCTCTTTGGTTAGGTTTATTCCTAGGTATCTTATGGTTTTGGGTGCAATTGTAAATAATGGGATTGACTCCTTAATTTCTCTTTCTTCTGTCTTGTTGTTGGTGTAAAGAAATGCAACTGATTTCTGTACATTGATTTTATATCCTGACACTTTACTGAATTCCTGTACAAGTTCTGGCAGTTTTGGAGTGGAATCTTTTGGGTTTTCCACATATAGTATCATATCATCTGCAAAGAGTGATAGTTTGACTTCTTCTTTGATGATTTGGATGCCTTTAATTTCTTTTTGTTGTCTGGTTGCTGAGGCTAGGACTTCTAGTACTATGTTGAATAGCAGTGGTGATAATGGACATCCCTGGCATTTTCCTGACCTCAGCAGAAAAGCTCTCAGTTTTTCTCCATTGAGAATGATATTTGCAGTGGATTTTTCATATATGGCTTTGATAATATTGAGGTATGTGCCCTCTATCCTTACACTTTGAAGAGTTTTGATCAGGAAGGGATGCTGTACTTTGTCAAATGATTTTTCAGCATTTATTGAGAGTATCATATGGTTCTTGTTCTTTCTTTTATTAATGTGTTGTATCTCATTGATTGATTTGCAGATGTTGAACCAACCTTGCAGCCCTGAAATAAATCCCACTTGGTCGTGGTGAATAATCCTTTTAAAGTACTGTTGGATCCTATTGGCTAGTATTTTGGTGAGAATATTTGCATGTGTGTTCATCAAGGATATTGGTCTGTAGTTCTCTTTTTTGATGGAATCTTTGTCTGGTTTGGGGATCAAGGTGATCCTGGCCTCATAAAGTGAGTCTGGAAGTTTTCCTTCCATTTCTATTTTTTGGAATAGTTTCAGGAGACTAGGAATTAATTCTTCTTTAAATATTTGGTAGAATTCCCCCAGGTAGCCTTCTGGCCCTGGACTTTTGTTTGTTTGGAGATTTTTGATGACTGTTTCAATTTCCTTACTGGTTATGGGTCTATTCAGATTTTTTATTTCTTCCTGGTTCAGTTGTGGTAGTTTATATGTCTCTGGGAATGCATCCATTTCTTCCAGATTGTCAAATTTGTTGGCATAGTGTTGCTCCTCATATGTTCTTATAATTGTTTGTATTTCTTTGGTGTTGGTTGTTATCTCTCCTCTTTCATTCATGATTTTATTTGGGTCCTTTCTTTTTTCTTTTTGATAAGTCTGGCTAGGGGCTTATCAATCTTATTAATTCTTTCAAAGAATCAGCTCCTAGTTTTGTTGATTTGTTCTATTGTTTTATTTGGTTTCTATTTCATTGATTTCTGTTCTGATTCTTATTATTTCTCTTCTACTGCTGGGTTTAGGGTTTCTTTCTTGTTCTTTCTCCAGCTCCTTTAGGTGTAGGGTTAGGTTGTGCCCTTGAGGCCTTTCTTGTGTCTTGAGAAAGGCTTGTACCACTATATATTTTCCTCTCAGGACTGCCTTTGCTGTGTCCCACAGATTTTGAACCGTTGTGTTTTCATTATCATTTGTTTCCATGAATTTTTTCAATTCTTCTTTAATTTCATGGTTCCCATTCATTCTTTAGAAGGATGCTGTTTAGTCTCCATCTATTTGGGTTCTTTCCAAATTTCCTGTTGTGACTGAGTTTTAGCTTCAGATTATTGTGGTCTGAAAATATGCAGGGAACGATCCCAATCTCTTGATACCAGTTGAGACCTGATTTATGACCCAGGATGTGATCTATTCTGGAGAATGTTCCATGTGCACTACAGAAGAATGTGTATTCTGTTGCTTTGGGATGGAATGTTCTGAATATATCTGTGATGTCCATCTGGTCCATTGTGTCATTTAAGGCCTTTTTTTTTCCTTGTTGATCTTTTGCTTAGATGATATGTCCATTTCAGTTAGGGAAGTGTTAAAGTCCCCTACTATTATTGTATTATTGTCAATGTGTTTCTTTGATTTTGTTATTAATTGGTTTATGTAGTTGGCTTCTCCCATGTTGGGGGCATAGATATTTAAGATTGTTAGGTCTTCTTGTTGGACAGACCCTTTGAGTATGATATAGTGTCCTTCCTCATCTCTTATTATATCTTTGGCTTAAAATCTAATTGATCTGATAGAAGGATTACCACCCCTGCTTTCTTCTGATGTCCATTAGCATGTACATTGTTTTCCACCCCCTCACTTTAAATCTGGAGGTGTCTTCAGGTCTAAAATGAGTTTCTTGTAGGCAGCATATTGATGGGTTTTGTTTTTTTATCCATTCTGATACCCTGTGTCTTTCTATTGGGGCATTTAGCCCATTAACATTCAGGGTACCTTTTGAGAGATACGAATTTAGTGCCATTGTATTGCCTGTAAGGTGACTGTTACTGTGTATTGTCTCTGTTCCTTTCTGATCTACTAGTTTTAGGGTGTCTCTTTGTTTAGAGGCCCGCTTTCAATATTTCCTGTAGAGCTGGTTTGGTGTTTGCAAATTCTTTCAGTTTTTGTTTGTCCTGGAAGCTTTTTATCTCTCCTTCTATTTTCAATGATAGCCTAGCTGTATATAGTATTCTTGACTGCATGTTTTTCTCGTTTAGTGCTCTAAATCGATCATGCCAGTTCTTTCTGGTCTGCCAGGTCTCTGTGGATAAGTCTGCTGCCAATCTAATATTTTTACCATTGTATGTTACAGACGTCTTTTCCCAGGATGCTTTCAGATTTTTCTCTTTGTTGCTAAGACTTGTAAATTTTACTATTAGGTGAGGGGGTGTAGACCTATTCTTATTGATTTTGAGGGGGATTTTCTGTACCTCCTGGATTTTGATCCTTGATCCCTTTGCCATATTAGGAAAATTCTCTATAATAATTCTCTCCAATATACCATCTGCTCTCCTCTCTCTCTCTTCTTCTTCTGGAATCCCAATTATTCTAATGTTGTTTCGTCTTATGGTGTCACTTATCTCTCGAATTCTCCCCTTGTGGTCCAGTATTTGTTTGTCTCTCTTTCGCTCAGCTTCTTTATTCTCTGTCATTTGGTCTTTTATATCACTAATTCTTTCTTCTGCCTCATTTATCCTAGCAGTACGAGCCTCCATTTTTGATTGCACCTCATTAATAGCTTTTTAAATTTCAACTTGGTTAGATTTTAGTTCTTTTATTTCTCCAGAAAGTGCTTTTTTCTCTCCAGAGAGGGTTTCTCTAATATCTTCCATGCCTTTTTCGAGCCTGGCTCGAACGTTGAGAATTGTTGTTCTGAACTCTAGATCTGACATATTACCAATGTCTGTATTGATTAGGTCCCTAGCCTTTGGTACTGCCTCTTGTTCTTTTTTTTTTTTTTTTTTTTTTGTGGTGAGTTTCTCTGCCTTTTCATTTTGTCCAGATAAGAATATATGAAGGAGCAAATAAAATACTAAAAGGGAGGCAAAGATCTCAGGAAAATGTGCTTTAACCAAATCAGAAGAGACCAGAAATCATGGGGGAGAGAAAGGGGATAAAAAGAAATTCAGAAAAAAAAATTTAAAAAAGAAAACAAATAAAGAGAAAATATAAAAAAGAAAAAAAAATATATATATTAAACTGGTGACTAGAACAGGGTCACCCACTTTATTTTGGGAGTATTTTGGTCTCTTAGAAGAAATTATCTCCCCAAATTTTAAAGAATGAAAAACATATATAAGGTTAAACACAATGTAGGGATGGAATATGCCTATGAAGATGAAAAATTTTTTTTTAATTTCTAAAAAAGGAGTTGATAAAATAAGTTGGTTGGGAGAATAAAGAAAAAGAAAGTGGAGAGAATTTGCTCTGGCTGGAGACTAGAACAAGCCCAGAGCTAGATTTAGAGTATATTTTGATCTATTAGAAGAAGTTGTACCCCAAGTATTTTAGAAGAAAAAATCCTATGTGTATATAAAAAATAAAGTTAGATACAACGAAGGATAAAATATGTCTATAACAATGAAGTTTCAAAAAAGACTTTTTTTAATGAAAGGTATTGTTAAGATAAACTAGTTGCAAAACGTTAAAAGAGGAAAGGGTAAAAGTTAAAAAAAAATTAGCAGAAGAAAAAAAATTAAATTAAAAAAAATTAAATTACCTGCAAGACTAAAGAATCATGGGGAGAAAGCCATGAATTCCATGCTTTGCTTTCTCCTCCTCTGGAATTCCGCTGTTCTCCTTGGTAAGTGAACTTGGTCTTGGCTGGATTTCTCATTGATCTTCTGGGGGAGGGGCCTGTTGTAGTGATTTTCAAGTGTCTTTGCCTGAGGGAGAATTGCACCGCCCTTACGAGAGGCTGGGCTAAGTAATCTGCTCTGGTTCACTTTCGGGAGCTTTTGTCCCCTGAACTCTTTCTATAGAGTTCCGGAGGATGAGAATGAAAATGGTGGCCTCCCAGTCTCCGGCCCAGAGGTGCCGAGAGTTCGGGGCCCCACTCCTCAGTGTGCCCTCAACAAAAAGTGCTCAAACACTCCTGCCTCCCTGGCCTCTGGCCACGCTCTGAGCTCACCCAGCCTGTGACCGATTCAAGGTAACCCTAAGCTGAGAGCTCATTCCTTGGCTGTGTCTCTGTAGCTGGCTTCCCTGCTCTAATACCTGCGAGCTCTGCAACACTCAGACACCCCTGATCTTTCTGTGACCCCTGGGGCCACGCTGTCCCCGTGTGGGCTTCACACTGGTTTAGCCTGTGGAGCAGACTTTTAAAAGTTCTGATTTTGTGCCTGTTGCTCTGCAGCTTGCTGGGAGCCGGCCCCTCCCCCCACGGTCTATCTTCCCGTTGCTTTGGATTCACTTCTCTGCTGGTCCTACCTTACAGAAAGTGGTCGATTTTCTGTTTCTAGAATTGTTGCTCTTTTTCTCTTCAATCTCCTGTTGGATTTGTGGGTGTTCGCAATGGTTTGGTAAGCTATCTAGCTGATCTCCTGCTACTTGATGTAGTCTCAGCCTGCTACTTCTCTGCCATCTTGACTCTTCCCACTCACCATTTTTTTTTTTTTAAAGATTTTGTTTATTTGACAGAGAGAGAGAGATCGCAAGTAAGTAGAGAGGCAGGCAGAGGGAAAGGGGGAAGCAGGCTCCCTGCTGAGCAGAGAGCCCAATGCAGGGCTCGATCCTAAATCATGACCTGAGTGGAAGGCAGAGGCTTAACACCCTGAGCACTCAGGCACCCCCTGCCCCCTCAAGTACCATCTATTGACAAGATTGTCTTTTCTCCATTGAGTATTCTTTGATCTCTTGTCAAATATTTGCTCTCTTTGCTCTCTTGTCAAAATATGCTTGGATTTATTTTGGGGCTCTTTGTTCTGTTCCATTGGTCTATTTGTTCTTATGCCAGTACATATTATTTTGACTACTGTAGTTTTATAATAGCAGCTTGAAATTAGGAAATGTGATACCTCCTGTTTTGCTTTTTTTCTTAGGATTGCTTTAGGGTCATTTGTGGTTCCATATTTATATTGGGATTTTTTTTTTCACTTCTGTAAAAATGCCCCAGATTCTTAATTATGATTGCATTGAATCTGTAGATGCCTTTGGGTAGTATGGACATTTTAACAATATTAATTCTTACAATTCATAAACATAGGATTTATATTTATTTGTGTCTCTTTTGATTTATTTCATCATTATTTTAGTTTTCATTGTAGGAATCTTTTAGCTCTTTAGTTAAATTTTTTCTTAAGTATTATTATTTATTTTTTTTAAAGATTTTATTTATTTGAGAGAGAGACAGTGAGAGAGAGCATGAGAGCATGAGCGAGGAGAAGGTCAGAGGGAGAAGCAGACTCCCCACGGAGCTGGGAGCCCGATGCGGGACTCGATCCCGGGACTCCGGGATCATGACCTGAGCCGAAGGCAGTCGTCCAACCAACTGAGCCACCCTTAAGTATTATTTTTGATGCTATTGTAAATGGGATCATTTTCTTTATTTCTTTCTCACATAATTCATTGTTGGCATATAGAAACACTACTTATTTTTGTGTGTTAATTTTGCATCTTGCTTAATGGTAACACTTTACCCAGGAAAAAACTCTCAAGTGAGTATTGACCTAAAAATAAAAGACCCTGCAGCTTAGTAAAGCTTATGAACCCTGAAAACTATGAAAACAGAGAAGAAACAAATAGTTTTTAAGACTCTAATATGTATAAAGAGCTTTACATATCTAATCTCATTTAATCCTTTCTACAGCCTTATATTGTAGGTGTTACTATTCCCATGTTATCAGCAAGGGAATTCAAGTTCAGAGGGGTTATGTATATTATAAACACAGCTACTAAATGACAGAAGCAAGGCTCAAACACAAAAATTTCTATCTTAAATAAGCTCTTAACTCTTCTCAGCAACCTGTGTCATACTGAAGGGTCATTCTCCCACTTGTCACAAAAAACATTTTATATCATCTCTCTTTAAAACTCTCCCTGAAGATCTTGCTTCATATTTCTATGACCCACTTGTGGCAGGCATTCTCAGTCATTCTCTTTTTTTGGACCTCAGCACCTGTCAGTCTCTCCAGTCCAGGTAACTCACATCTGAGAGTAATCTACTAGGGTGAGTCAGTGCTAGTCTCTCCTAATTTCTTCCTCTCTGTCCTGTTCCTCTGGGGAGAAAAAATGCACTGGGATGACCTCAGAAAAGCTACAGCATGTTGGAGGAACAGAAATCTTTTTCTCCAACTTAGTGAAGGGCCTTGCATCCTCAGACCTTCTAAGAGAAACTGTCTCAAGTAGATATTCTCTGTCTCCAGGTCTCTCTCTCAATTTCCATTACCCCCTATTTCTTTATTTTCTAGAGCTCTCTCTCTCAAATCATACTCAGATCAAAACATTCTGCTCTGGAAGCCTTCACTTCCCATCCCCTCTTAGGCCATGGAACCTCCTTTTCCCTTTTCTTTTGTCTTCTAAGATAAGAATGTTCGGGCTTTGGTTGGATACTTATGAACTTTCTAGTCTGCTCAGTGAGTCCTGACTCAGGCAATGGAGGTTGTCCCTTAAGTGCAGGTTAGTGTGGGTTCTCCGTTTCTAGGTTAGTCTTCCCACTGACCACGTTGGCTGATTTTCTCATTGTTTAGTTAAGAAACAAGGGTACCTTACCAATGCAAGCTTTTAAGTAACTTAGAGAAAATGCAATCTAATTCATATGAACAGAGACATTTCTCCTATTAGCATGGCTTTCACTTTGGTCCCTGTTAGCCACAGACTTTGTCAAAACTGTGCTCAGGACCTGAGTAACATTATAAGGGCCACCAGAGTAAAAGCTCTCTCCTTTGCTGGCCGAAAATGTGGTTCCTATTTTGATTAGATTTAATAAAAAGTTATTTCAGCTCCTTCTACCTTTGCCATCTACTACGCACATTCTCAAAGGAGATTCCTGTTTACATGATGGGAAGATCCATACCTTCCTACTAATGGGCCAGTAAATATTCTTTCTTCTCTCTCTATCTTTTTTAAAAAATATTTTATTTATTTATTTGACAGAGAGAGACACAGCGAGAGAGGGAACAGAAGCAGGGGGAGTAGGAGAGGGAGAAGCAGGCTTCCCACTGAGCAGGGAGCCCGATGCGAGGCTCAATCCTAGGACTCTGGGATCATGACCTGAGCCGAAGGCAGATGCTTAATGACTGAGCAACCCCTGGGTTGCTCTTTCTTCCCTCTTTCTTCTCTTTATACTCCACTTTTCTTGGTAAAATGGGGGAACTTTTCTCCTATCAAAGAGCAAATCTTCTACATATATTCTGAATTCTATCTCTTCCTGCCATCTTGGAGTACTTGCTTCATAATTTACTGCCTCTCTCTTTGGCATTTTGATTTCTTTTTCTCTATTGGACCAGTCTCACCAATATTCAAATATTATCTAATGCTCTCATGTTATATACATGCTTCTTTGACCCTACATCCCTTTATACCTGTGGGCCTATTTTTCTTCTTCCTTTTTTTGGTAAAATCATCCCTAGTATCATTATCTCTTAGGTCCCTATATATTTCTTTTTAGCACTTATTATAGTCTATCATAATATATTATTTGTTTACTGTCTTACTCCTCTCCATGATAGATTGCAAACTCTATATGGGAAATGGCTATTTCTGTTCCATTTCCAAGACACCCAGCAGAATACTAGACACATAGTAGGTTTTCAATAAATACTTGTTATGTAAACAGAAGGTCCTAAATCCAGTGTTCTTCCCATGGAAGAATGATAGGGATGGGACAATTGTAATGTGTGTCATTTGTTGACTCTTTGTCATCATCTGTTTCATTGCTTTTACTTTTTAAAATGAAATTAGTAATCTTATTTTTTTAAAGCAGTTTTAGCTGCAGAGCAAAACTGAGCAGAAAGTACAGCAAGTTCCCACATATCCACTCTTCATACATACACAA
Source organism: Mustela erminea (assembly GCF_009829155.1). NCBI lineage: Eukaryota > Metazoa > Chordata > Mammalia > Carnivora > Mustelidae > Mustela > Mustela erminea. Next base: position 50,669,926 of record NC_045621.1, read on the forward strand.
GCTTCCCTCTCCATCAACATCCTGCATCCATGCATCAGTGTGGTACATTTGTTATAATTCATGGGCTAACAGTAATACATCATTATCAGTCAAAGTCCATAGTCAATATTAGGATATTAGGGTTCACTCTTTTTTTTTTTTTTCTTTTTTTTTTTTTTTATTTTCAGCATAACAGTATTCATTAATGCTATATATACATCCTGTGAATTTTGACCAATGTATGATGACGTGTATCTACCATTATAATACATTACAGGATAGTCTCACTTCCCTAAATATCCTTTATGCACCACCTGTTTTTCTGTTCCTCCCCCCAAGCCCTTGCCAACCACTGATCTTTTTCCTGTCTTCATACTTTTGTCTTTTCCGGTATGTCATATAACTGAAATTATACAGTACATATAGCCTCTTCAGACTGGTTTCTTTCACTTTGCAGTGTGCATTCACGGTTCCTCCATGTCTTTTTGTGGACTGATAGCTCATTTACTTTTAGCACTGAATAATATTCCATTGTATGAATGTATGACAGTTGATCTATTCACCTAAGACATCTTAGCTGCTCCCAAATTTTGGCAATTATGAATAAGGCTGCTATAAACATTCATGTGCAGGTTTTTGTGTGGACATGTTTTCAATTCATTTGGATATCAAGGAGTGCAATTGCTGGATTATATGGGGAGAGTATGCTTAATTTTGTAAGAAGTTGTCTTTCAAATTGGCTATACCATTTTGCATTCCCGCTGGCAGTGAATGAGGGTTCCTACTGTCTCATCCTTGCCAGCATTTGGTGGTGTTGGTGTTTTGGATTTGGGCCATTCTAATAGATGTGTAGCGGTATCTTACTTATTTTTGCAATTTCTTAATGACATGTGACATTGAATATCTTTTCATATACTTATTTGATATCTATATGTCTCCTTTGATGAGATGTCTGATCAGATGTTTTGCTCATATTTTAATCAGGTTGTTTTTTTCTTTAAGTTTTAAAAGTGCGTTGTGTATTTTGGGATGTCTTTTGCAAATGTTTTCTCTTGATCTGTGGCTTTTCTTCTTTCTCTTTATCCTTTTACTTTTTACCTGCTTTCTGAAACTTTTGTACCTACTCCTCTTTTGTCCTGGAGAAAAACATTTTTGAGTATTTCACACCAGGATGTAAGTACCTTAATGTCATTAATTTTTCAAAAGAGAAATTCAGGGAAATGGCAAGGCTTACAAAAAGGAAACAAAGCACTGAGGATAGATTTTAAAGCCTCATGATACTGAAGCGAAGTATTGTTTGAAAGATTTTTATCCATGGTCATTCTCCTCAACTATTGGTGATTATAATTGTATGGACATAGTGTGTTTAACTCACAGATTTCCAATTTGTTACCACTATTCAACATTTAAAATGTTTTAGAGACAAATAAAAATGAAATATGACTTCATACATCTTGTGGTTATCATCTTCAAATCCTGGGTTCTTAAATAGAACTATAGTCAAGTTGGAATTAGGTAACTCCACCTCTGAGACAATTGTATCTGTCAAATTTTTTGTTTGCAGTTGAACTCAGATCAAACTAGCTTAGGCAAAAAGAAAGTATGTTGGTTCATGTAACTATAAAGGCCCACAGAAGAGCTGGCTCCAAATGAGACTGTTTTATCACTCAGCTCTACTTCTTCTGTTTATTGATTTTATTTTCAAACAGGATTTCCCCAAATGGTTGGACACACAAGCTGCCAGGAACCACAAGCCTGTATCCTTATAGATCACAACCCTGTAGAGAGACCCCTGCTATAAATATAGTAGCATCACTGAAAAGTATGATTAGACTTCTTGAATAATATGTACAATTGCTGTGGCCAAGGGGATGGAGAACTTCATTTAATTAGGGGCCTTCTGCCCACCTCTGTGGTCTGGGATGTGTTAAGGTCAACTCTGCTTGACCTACAAGGAATGAGTTCCCTCAGGTGAGAGGGCTTTTGTTATTAGACAAAAGGTATGAGAATCTTCAGACAGCAAAACAACAGATGTTCCCTTTGTACATTCCTTATCCTGACTGTAAGTGTTCATTTCTTATCTCCATAGTGCTTATGGAAAGGGGTCCTTGCTGTCAGCAACAGAACACTTTGGATGACTCACTGGTTGGATTCCCTAAGGTATTCTTGTCACTGCAACTAAAGATATATTCATTAGTTATATACCTAGGAGATCAGAAAACCCAATGAAGAATGATGAAATCATTACTTTATGTATTAAATGGCTATTTTAGGCATCTAATAAACTTAACTTGCTCTTTTCTATAATTCAGTATTTAACAGTACAACAGGGAGATAAGAAATGTTTATTATTTTTAGTATAGTTGTGATAATTCTTGTGTAGTTAGTTATGTCTGCCATATGGTAACCAAGCAACAGGAATTGCCACAGGAATGAACTGTGAAGACTAAATTTTAATTAAATTAAAAGAATTACTTTCCCATAATTAACATTTTCTAACTCATCCAATTATTTTTTATCTAAATCCTCAAACATAAACTAAACTTTAAGATAAAATGATGAAATATATTTTAGCTCTTATTTTATTTAGCTGTTATTTAGAAAATTTCAGAAAAATTTGTTTTCTTTATCCTCTTTTGCGTGTTTTTCTAAAGAAACTGGGAAAATAATTTCTTGTAATATTGATTCAGTGTAGCACTAAGACTGTAAATATGAGGGTCACAAATTCTGGGTTTGGATACTATCTTTGCCAATTCCTAGTTTTGTGCCTCATGTAGATTACTTAAACTCTGTGATCTCTATCTTCATTTAAAATGGAACTAGTAAGTGTACTTGAACTTGGGAAGACCCTTGGGAGAATTCAGTAATATAATGCATGCAAACCACTTGTCATATGACTTAGGACTTAGTGTTTAGTCACTGCTAGTTCTTATTAGCTATGTTAATACCTATTAAGAGATGCAGAAAATTTCTGATTTCAGTAGTTACTAGTATTAACTCCCTGTTTACAGGGATTGCTGCATGGGGTCTGGAGCTGTCCTTTAGGATAGCCAATTATAAAGTGAGGGTGAATATTTGATATTCAACTCTCTACAGGAACACAAAGTGTGGAATGAATGGATAATATGCTCCAAAAGCCACTGGTGGATATAATTCAGAATTATTTCATACTTTAAGGTATATATTAGAGTTAAGTAAATATATATTTTAGAATACAATTATGTGGGGCTCCTGGGTGGTGCAGTCATCCAACTCCTGGTTTAGGCTCAGGTTGTGATCTCAGAGTTGTGAGTTAAGCTCCAAGTTGGTCTCCACAGTCAGTTCGGAGTTGGATTAAAAGACTTTCCCTCTCCCTCTGCCCTTCCCCATGCTCTCTCTCTCTCTCTCAAATAAAAATAAATAAATCTTTTAAAAAACAGGACACAATTATGTGAAATCTTTATATGTTGCCACAGAACCCATTCAGGTTTTTTTTTTTTTTCAATAGTTCAATAGTATCTTTTTTTTAAATAGTTTTAGTTTATTCTATTTTTTTTTGTTTATGTGCAAATTGATTTATATTTTACATCAATTGATTATGAAAAGAGTATGCCAATTTTTGTTTTAATTTATAACTTTGATAGCTTAGAGGACAGAATCTGCCTACTAATTTATTGGTACACATGCAATATAACATGAACGGGAGAAATACAAATTTAGAAATTTTTATAATCCATATAGGGGTTTGTTGACAGTTAATTTTGTATTACACGCAACTAACCAGATTGGTGGTATAAACAAGACTGCAACATGTATACTTATTTTGCACAGAGTATATGTTTTCAGATATTTCAGAGCATTTGTATTTTATGCCTTCTGTGTGCAATAAGTTGGGCAACACCTTTTAATACCAAGAACTAAAAAACAAAATGGTCGATGTTAAGTAATGTAACAGACAATGAATTCTCAATAATATTTTTTCATTGAATTTGAAGGTAAGTTATACATATATATATTTTTAATTTTTCTTGATAAAAGCAAAATACTTTTTAAATTTTTTAAAATTTTATTTCTTTTCAGTATTCCAGCATTCATATACCCAGTTCTACACACAATACATGCCCTCCATAATACCCACCATCAGACTCACCCAATTCCCCAACCCCCTCCCCTCCAAAATCCTCAGTTTGTTTCTCAGAGTCCACTGTCTCTCATGGTTTGTCTCCCCTTTCAGTTTCCCTCAACTCACTTCTCCTCTCCATCTCCCAATGTCCTCCATGTTATTCCTTATGCTCCATAAGTAAGTGAAACCATATGATAATGGACTCTCTCTGTTTGACTTTTTCACTCAGCATAATCTCTTCCAGTTCCATCCATGTTGATATAAAAGTTGGGTATTCATCCTTTCTGATGGAGGCATACTACTCCATTGTATATATGGACCATATCTTCTTAACCCATTTGTCCATTGAAGGGCATCTTGGTTCTTTTCACAGTTTGGGACTGTGGCCATTGTTGCTGTGAACATTGGGGCACAGATGGCTCTTCTTTTCACTACCTCTCTATCTTTAGGGTAAATACCCAATAGCACAATTGCGGGGTCATAGAGTAGCTCTATTTTTAATTTCTTAAGGAATCTATCTCCACACTGTTTTCCAAAGTAGCTGCACCAACTTGCATTCCCACCAATAGTTGTAAGATGGTTCTCTTTCTCCACATCCTCTCCAACACATGTTTACTATCTTGTTAATTTTGGCCATTCTAACTGGTGTAAGATGGTATCTCAATGTGGTTTTGATTTGAATCTTCCTAATGGCTAATGATGATGAAAATTTTTTCATGTGTCTGTTAGACATTTGTATGTCTTCTTTGGAGAAGTGTCTATTCATGTCTTCTGCCCATTTTTTGATGTGAGTATCTACTTTGTGTGTGTTGAGTTTGAGGAGTTCTTTATAGATCTTGGATATCAGCCCTTTGTAGTCTCATTTGCAAACATCTTCTCCCATTCCATGGGTTGCCTCTTTGTTTTGTTGATTGTTTCCTTTGCTATGCAGAAGCTTTTGATCTTGATGAAGTCCCAAAAGTTCATTTTCACTTTTATTTCCTTTGCCTTTGGAGACATATCTTGAAAGAAGTTGCTGTGGCCAATGTCAAAGAGGTTACTACATATGTTTGCCTCTAGGATTTTGATAGATTCCTGCCTCACATTGAGTTCTTTTATCCATTTTGAGTTTATCTTTGTGTATGGTGTAAGAGAATGGTTGAATTTCATTCTACACATAGTTGTTCAATTTTCCCAGCACCATTTATTGAAGAGACTGCCTTTTTCCCACTGTATATATTTCCCTGCTTTGTCGAAGATTATTTGACCATAGAGTTGAGGGTCCATATCTGGACTCTCTACTCTGTTCTACTGGTCTACATATCTGTTTTTATGCCAGTACATTGCTATCTTGGTGATCACAGCTTAGTAGTAAACTAAAAGCAAAAATCTTAATATTAAGGGAAAATGTTAAGAGACAGTGATAATGATACTCTGAGGGGCCAGATTCCTATTTTTAAGATGATGATATTCCAGAGGTTTAACTTAATTCTAAGATTTTTTTTTTTTAAGATTTTTCATTTATTTGTTTGAGAGAGAGAGAGACTGAGAAAGATAAGCACAAGGGAGAGGGAGAGAGAGAGGCAGGCTCCCCATTGAGCAGGGAGCCTGATGTGGGGCTCCATCCCAGGACTCTGAGATCAGGACCTAAGCCAAAGGCAGATAGTTAATGCACTGAGCCACCAGGCACCCCCTAAGCTGCTTTAAAGCAATCTATCCACCATATCATTTCTTTTATCTGGGATTTATTTTCGAATTGAGCTTTGTTCAAAGCAAACTGAGTTTATAATCTAGCAAGCTCAATAATACTGGCATTTTATGTTTTGAATTTCTTTCAAATTTGATTGTATTATAAATTTTTTCTCCTGATTTTTATCTGGTTTAGACCAGTCTTATGCACAGTTGGTCTGAATTTGTGAAGGTTGATGATACAGCTTAAATTTTTTCAGGTAGTTTTGTAGAAAGTAATTATTTTCTGTTTGAAAACATGAGCTATGTTATCAAGATATATGAAATTTGACATTTACCAGTAACCACTTCTGATGTGGATTTCATCATTGATTTTGTTTCCTCTTTTCCACTTGCTCTAGTTGTGCTTTCTTCATTACACATGCACAGAAAATAAATATTCTGTTTATCTTTTATGACACATTGTGAACAATGGTGCTGCCAAGGGTGAACTTAGAATATAGTCAGAAGTGTGTTTCAGATGACAGCCAATTCTTGATGTGAAACTAGAAATCCTTCCTCAAATAAAGCAAGGGTTGAAATTCCAATTTAAGGTTTTAGAGAGCAGTTCTCTTTCTTTTTTTCCCCTGGGGAAATCTTATTTATTTATTTACTTGCTTGCTTACTTGTTATTTTTTTATTGATATATAATTGGCATATAACATTGTATAAATTTAGGGTGTATAACATGTTGATTTGATACAACTGTGAATTGCAATGTCTTTACCACTGACTGTAGTGTTAGCTAATGCCTCTATCACCTCACATAGTTATCATTTCTTTTTTGTGGTGGAAACAACTAAGATCTAGTTTCATAGCAGCTTTGAAGTTTATAATACAGTATTGTTGTCTATAATCACTGTGCTATACATTAGCTCTCCAGGACTTACTCATCCATTAGTTGCAAGTCTGTACCTTAAACAACATCTCCTCAATTCTCTCACACCATAGTCTCTGGTATGTGACACATTTTCAATGGAATATCTTTCAGCCATAAGAAAGAAGGAAATCCTGCCATTTATGATAACATTGATATGGATTTTAAGGGCATTATGCTAAGTGAGATAAGTCAGATAGAGAGAGACAAATTTTCTTTGATATTACTTATATGTGGAATCTAAAAAAGCCAAACTCATCTCTCTTCTAGCCATTCTCCTCTGTAAAAGGTCTCTTGACATTACAGAATGCTGAGGGCTGTGGACTTGGCTCTGTTGGCATTTCTGTGCACCAGGATTCTTTAGGGATTAGAATGCTGCCAAACCACAAACAGATAAACAAACACTATTCAACTGTTATCGGTATTGGCAGTTAAATATTGTAATATTTGTTAATTTCTTTTCTTTGACCAAATACTCACAAATTTCACTTATTAATGTGATGTAGTCATACTATTTTATTATTTGAGGAACTTCTGAAAGATTCCTATTGTTTCTCTAGAACCATTTCACTCCTTCAAAAACTTTTTGAATTATAAAGTTAACACGTTTTCTTTGTAAAAAAAAAATTGAAGAACCTCAAATTGTATGTAGAAGTTTTTCCTTGCCAGGTCCTCTCTCCTGATCCCAGTTTCTAAGTTTAGAGGGACAGTCTGCTTTATATCATTTTAGTCTTGTCTATTGGTCTCTTTATTTACGCATACCCATCAGGCTTAGGAAGCTAATCACATCTTTTTGCAATTGTCCCTCCTCTTCCTATGTAAACAGATAATAATATATTATGAAAACGTCCATGGTGTATAAATTTGCCTCATTCCTTTTTAAGGATTGTGCAGAATTCAACTATATTGAATATTTATACCATAAATTATTAATCAGTTATCACTTTCCTGTTGCTATCTGTTTCCATGTTTTCCAATTCAGCATTATATTTGTGTGTGTGTGTGTGTGTGTGTGTGTGTGTTTGAATACTTGAGTAATCAGTAGATCAAAGGGAATGTAATCTCAAGTTTAAGTCTGAAGTTTGGATTTTTTTTATAAATTTGGACTCTTAACATCATGGAAAGTTCCATCCCATTTTTTCATGTTCTTGCTGATAATTGTATATTATCAATATTTTTCACTCTTGCCTATCTGATGAGATTAGAAATGGCATCTCCTTGCTCTAGTTTGAAACACCTAGTGATAAGTGAAATTTAGCATCTTTTCACATGTTGATTGGCCATTTTTTTTTAATATTTAATTTATTTTTTATTTTTTTTTTATTTCCAGCATAACAGTATTCATTATTTTTGCACCACACCCCATGCTCCATGCAATCCGTGCCCTCTATTTCTTTTTCTCCTGTCAGCTTTTTGATAAGGTCTCTTTTTAGTTCCCATTGTAATTGGCTAGTTTAGGCCTGAAAAGACACTATAGTATTGCTTCCTTCCCCAAATTCTCCCAACTGTTCTTAAGGTGGAGATCTCATTTTCTTCAGGACCTCCCAATGGCTCCCTATTCAGCCAAGTAAGTGCACATGACTTAATATGAGACTCATATTCCTTCATGCTCTGGTCCTGATCTAGCTCTCCAGGTTGATTTTCCACTTCAACCTTTCTCTTCCTTCTCTACCTCCATCTCTTAACAAATAGAAGAAATCACCTTTCCCTGATATGCCCTGCACCTGCCTGCCTTCCTGCCATTCTTCTAGCTGTTCCCTCAGTCTGAAATGCCCTTTTCTTCCTCTCTATATAGAAGTCTACCTATCCCACCAAATTTGACTCAAAGGGTCACTTTCTTTAGGGCATTTTGCCTGACCTACTACTTCCTTGGAATTAATTTGTCTTTCCTTTATGTCTCCTTTGGCTTCTGATATTATAGAACTATAGTTCCACATGTTTTTTCTATTAGAGGTTTTAAATTTAATGAAAGGATGACCTTGGGTGGTTTTTGTTTATAGCCTATGTCCCAATGCTCTTAGCAAGGTGTAGTGCTCAAAATTATTTCAAAGTGGACATATGTGGAATCACTCTCATATAGTAGTAGCCAGCTACTTTGACTACCTGACAATCAGTTGGATACTGGGAATATTTTTGACTGTTTATGCCATGTGGCAAAGGAAAACATTTTGTGGGTGTGGGGTTAGTAGAAGATATATATAAATGTGACACCCATATGTCTAAGTACTAAATGATCGCTCCTGTGTGAAATTTCTAAGGCAGTTTTAAGACTGTAGTTACTATAGAATTTTATTTCTGCCACAGTTTTGAAAGAAGATAGTTTGTTTCAAGCAGCTGGGTATGCTTTCAATGGAAGAGGGTATATGTATACATAGTTTATAAAAGACAAATTGAATTCTCTGTTTCTATAGAGATACATTTCACAGATTAAGCAAAACTAGCAGTGTATTTTTTAGTACTGATGGACATTTTCAACGAGAGGTATTCAGTTTGCTGTATTTTAAAGTTCATGTAAGAATTAATTTTCTTTGGGCTTGCTTACTTAGTGAGTCTCTATTAGTTTTTGTTAGCAAAAATTCATTTCTTATGCAATGTCTCTCTTAGTTATATTTGCATTAGGCAATTAACTGTTTGAATTTTGTTATTCTCACTTCTTAGAAAGATACACATATTCTTGGGGGAAATTAAGATAATTTCCATTAAAATTGGAAACACTTCTGTATACAGGAAGTAGTTATGTTCTAAGGGTAGAAGTTTAAAGTTTTTATACAAACTCTTAAATCCCTGTAGAAGTATGTGTAATAATATGCACTGAGGTGTATGTGTAGGGGAGTATCTGCTACATTTCTGGAAAGACTGTCATGTAAGGGCCATGTTATCACAGCACATAAGTACATGTTTTTCTAGAAACATGTTAAACACTTTAATTATATTATAGTGGAAAGAGCACAGGTCTTGGACTTGAGAAAAGGAGAACTACGCTCCAAATACTGGACTGTCCGCATAGTCCTTTGTAATTGTATCTAGTTTTCCACTAAATCCTTGTAAATATAGCATATGGTATTATCAACATTTTAAATATAGTGCTGTTTTTATTAAAATGCAAAATTCTTGTATAGATTTGTTTTTTTTTCCCCTCAAGGTATTTCTTTTAAAAAAAGCAACCTAGGGGTGCCTGAGTGGCTCAGTGGGTTAAAGCCTCTGCCTACGGCTCAGGTCATGATCCTAGGGTCCTGGGATTGAGCCCCACATCGGGCTCTCTGCTCAGCCTGCTTCCCCCTCCCCTCTCTGTCTGCCTCTCTGCCTACTTGTGATCTCTGTCAAATAAATAAATAAATAATCTTAAAAAAAACCTATGGCTAAAATTATTGTTGGTCCTCAGGAAATCCTATTGTAGCAGATCCTGAGGCTGTACCAACCCTGGAGGGAAGACTGTACTGTGAGCTGGATCTGTCTTAGTGTGATTTTATTTAGAATCGTATTTAGGCCTGAACAGTCTGCGTTTTGAGAGGGGCGATGATATATCATAATGGCTTCTCCGGACCTTGGAATTCAGGCCACAATTTGTGAATAGAGGCAGGAGTTTTTTCCAAATACTTGGACATCTCCACCAAGCAGGCCTGGTTGCCATGGTGGGGAGACCTTTTCTTTTTTCAGGGATAAAGAGACAGTTAGGGTCCTGGGCTCAGGGTGTGGAGATGGGTGGATGTTGGAGGAAGTAAGCTTTCTTTGAGAGTCCTAGACAATCCTGAATGGGGAACCGGATAGAAGCATGGATTTCTGAAGAATGGGGGCTCACATATGTTGTCAACTGTTAAAGACAGCATGGCTTTATCACAGACAGGTCAGAGCTGGGGAAGCATTGTTATATATTGATGTTTGTATAACAAAATTGAGATCACAGTGGATGCCTTAATGAAATATTAAGTAAGTCACTTCCTTTATATATTAATATACAGAACTTTTCCATTTTTTTGAAAGATTTTATTTATTTGACAGACAGAGATCTCAAGTAGGCAGAGAGGCAGGCAGAGAGAAAGAGAGGAGGAGGCAGGCTCCCTGCTGAGCAGAGAGCCCGACATGACGCTTGATCCCTGGCCACTGAGATCATGACCTGAGCTGAGGGCAGAGGCTTTAACCCACTGAGCCACCCAGGCACCCCGAGAACTTTTCCATTTTTTTTTTTTTATTCTAACCCCTTATTTATTTATTTATTTATTTTTAATTTTTTATTTTTTATAAACATATGTTTTTATCCCCAGGGGTACAGGTCTATGTTTCCATTTTATTAAGTGTTTCTCTACAGTGTTTTTAAGTTGCGTTATGCTTTGCCATTGCGTGAATTTACTATAATTTCTTTAATCATGACTTAGTGCATATTTTATTATTTCTAAGCAATGTTGTAATGTATATAAAAATAGCTATGTCATCACATATATGCAGTATATGTCCTTGAAATCAATTATTCTAGGGCTGAGGATTCCTGAGAATATGTGTATTTTAACAGCTTTTCTATATCATGGCAAATGTTTAGCTTCTTTTTCTTACTAATTTGATCCTCTCATCTGCAGTGTAACAGGCCATGCCAAGAGTGACTAGTAGTATTCTTTTCATTTTTGCCATCTGATAAGCAAGATTTGGATTTCATTTTAATTAGCATATCTTGAAATAAAAAATTAAAGCTGGAAGAAACCCTAGGGAGTATCTAATTTAACCAACTTATTTTACAAAGTTCACCCAGGCTATATCTTGCTTGTACCCACGATCTCCCAGCTAATGAGCTACAGAACAGGGATTGCAATCCAGCTCTCCTGGATCTCAGCCCAGAGCTCTTTCCACTAAAACAAGCTTTGCAGGGGTCCCTGCTGTGGTTCTTTTTGGAGCCACTAGAACAGAAGACTGTGGGGTGAGAGTGGGTTTCTGTCCAATGAAAGACTATTAGTTGCTGATTGCAGCCGGCAGGAGCAATTAGTAGAAGCAGGTTCCTGGAGATGCTTCATCCCAGGGGGGAAAGGTCTGAAGATGCTTTCGCCTCCAGGAGGAGCTGACTGTCCTAGTACCAGAAGCTCCACAGGAGAGGACGTAGAGCTAAGGCAAACTTATTGGGATGCCATTGAGCTTACTGCCAACCCAGCATGACTCTTACTGTGGTCAGCCTTTCTCATCAATGAACCATAAAGTGTGGATGGAAGGTGTTTAACTTTCTGCATAGAAAGAGTAACATGGTTTGTAAGAATATTGGGCAGATGAGAGTCCTACAAAGTATGGGAAGAAGCTTGAGTCATAGCCCAAGACTCTAAATTATAGTCTGACTTCCAGTTTTAGTTTGTGAGGAATGCTTCTGTGAGAGAAGGTTATGTATGTCTTCAGTTTCCTCTTATCCTTGCACACTGTCAGCAGGGTCACCGTCTTAAAGTCCTGTTTGTATCCCATATCCCACTTACCTTACAACAAGGCTAAACAAATTTCCTTTTCTATACGATATAGTGTTGCATTACACCCAATACATGATATTAATATAAGGGTGGAGAATCATTTCACAGAGTAGAGAAAAATAAAGATGGAAACCAGGCAAAAACAATCAGAACAGACAGCAGTGAATTGGATAAACCATGAGAAATTTTCATCTGCCTGCAAAACAAAACCAGAAATAGGTTTGGCCTCGGGCACTGTGATCTGGTGCCAACCTTCCTTTCCAGACTCATTGACCCACTCATTGTTTCATAGACCCTTTGCTCTGACTAGATCTACAGTTGCCTTGGAATGCCCGTTTATTCCGCCTCTGGGACTTTGCCATTTTCCCTCACTGGCACACTACCTCTTCATCATCTGCTTGAAAGTCATTCCTGTTACCTACTGTCAATCCTAATACCTACTGCCTACACTTCTCTCAACTTCCTCTCAAACCACCCACTTACTATTTATAATATATTGAGTTTCTGATAGTGATCTTTTAATGAACACATATTTTGCTTGTAACTGTACTATAAGTTACTTTGGTAAAGGAACGAGGTACTATGGCTGTGGTGGCTTTTGGTATCTACTTAACTAGGCTGAATTCCATCTCCCAGAATCCCCCTTCCTGAATGTTTTGGGCCAGAGTGAGCCCCAAGGGAGGTAGCAGTGAGGCAGCAGCTGTTCTGTAGCACACACAAGCTATTGGCGATCAGCTGCCTCTCACAGCTGTTGCAACGTGCTCCCTGGACTTGTAACTGCTGACTTCTGACCTTCCTTCTGGTGTATGCATGTGTGTTTAATTTCATGATAAAGAGACCCAGCTTTTGCTGGACACCCATACCGCTAAGGTCAGAAGTAAGAAAACTGATAGATTGAGGCTCATTTTGTGCTTGTGAGTTCTAGCTTTACCTTGCTCTCTCCAACCTTACATCTATCTTCTCTTCTTGACTGCCTGCATATGGTGCAGCATCAGGTGTGTAGATAAAAGCCTTACAGAGACTGTTCCACCAGTCTCCATAATTGTGTGAGGTCAAATCACTATGACACGTCCCTTTTAGGAGAAGGCTGAGGCACACGATTGGCTTCATACACACGCACACGCAAACACAGCACATAAAGCAGACTTTTATGTGTGCACATAGAGTGCTACAAAGTCAACTTTCTTTTCTTTACAATGTAATATTTCAGGGCAATAAATAGATAATAATAATAGGGTGATTTAGAAATTGTTACAGAGAAGTGAAAAAAATTACGATAGAGATCAGGAAAAAAGAATCAGAACCAATGACACTAAGCAGATATATCATGATTACCAAAAAGAAAAAACTGAAAGAAGTCAAAATAAGCAACAACTGGGGGCACCTGGGTGACTCACTTGGTTAAGCGGCTACCTTCCACTCAGGTCATGATTCCAGGGTCCTGGGATCAAGGCCTGCATCAGGCTCCCTGCTTAGCAGAGAGCCTGCTTCTCTCTCTCCCTCTGCCTGCCGCTCTGCTTACTTGTGCTTTCTCTCTCTCTCTCTGTCAAATAAATAATTAAATAAATAATAAACAACAACTGGGTGGGAATATAAATAAAAATAGGACAGGAAGGCAAGGGGAGGTCATATAAAGGAATATTCACAATTGATAAGGACTGAGGCCCCCAAACCTTCTCAGCAACTTTAGTATTCTGGTAGTTTTGCATAGTACTTCTGGGCCAAAAGAAATACTTAATAGTTTTTCTTATTAAATAATTAGGTCCAAACAACTTAAAGAATATTTATGTTCTAATAACTTAGTGCCTGTTGGGTGCTGTACATCTTCTCAAAGTTTAAATCAAATTGGACACTTCTACATTAGTTTCTGTACCATTTTAATTTCCATGTGATCATGGAAATTATCACAGGCATTGATGAAAACTCAGATTTACAAAGATAAGGCTTTTTTTTTTTTTTTAAAGAAATGTGGTTATCTAATGATAAAGCCTCTAACTCCCTCTAGGTACTACTTTGCACAATATCTGAAAGATGTTGCTATGCTTCCATTGACAATTGGAAATATCTCATGGCACCCTCTGAGTTTGCTAAGGCATTCTGGAGTACCTTGGCATACAGACTGACAACCACAGATCTAGTCATTTAATTTAGAAGAATAATGAAAGAGGTTATGGAGGGGAAAAAAAAGGAAGAGCATTTAGCAGGAAGGATATTTTTAAAGGGAAGTGAAAACGAAGACCTAGAACACAAACATTTTGGAATTCATTCATTTATTTATTCATTCAGTAGATATTTATTGAGCACATATCTTATGCCAGACATAGGTATTATGCTGGGTTCAAAGTATACAGCATGGGTGAGGTGAATGTAGTTTCTGGCATCAAATAGTTTGTTGTCTGGCATAGACAACAGACACTAGAAAAAGGCAATGATTGGAGGTGAACATGGAGTGAAGAAAGCATACAGGAATAAAAACCTCATTCTAGTCTGAAGACCAGGCTTGAACTCTTCAATGAAGTGTGTTCTGACTTCGGACATGAAGGAAAATCAGACTTAGCCAGAAGAAACAGTGTGCAGAAAGAATGTTCCAAGATGAGGAATCAACATCCATGAAGGACTGAAGACCAGAAAGGACATGGCATGAAAGGCACAAGAAGAATTACAGGGTGTCTAGACTATTAAAATTCAAGGAGATGGATTGTACAGGCTCGGGGAGACAGACCCCAGAACTTGAAAGGTCTGTAAGACAGCTCAAAAGATTGCATGGTATGCTAATGGTGAAGGGAAAACTTTGACAGGCTTTAAGATACAGAATGAAACTAACAAATTTATGTCCCCAAAGAATCATACTGGGTGCAAGGTGGAGAATTAGTTGCAGGGGGGAAAGACTGAAGTGGAGAGATGAATTAAGAGTCCACTGAAATAACCAGGTATTAGATGAGGTGGTGGGAGTGGGTGGGGGGTGTTGGTGCTATTTCTCGAAACCCAAGAACATGGTGTTAGGTGATATCCAAAATACAGAGAGATGGGCCAGTGTCAGGTAGTTGTTCTCAAACTTGAGCATACATCAGAATCACCTGGAGGACTTCTGAAAATGTAAATCACTGGGTCTCCTCTGAGAATTTCTGATTCAGCAGGCCTACAGCGAGGCCAGAGAATTTCTATTTCTGTCAAGTCCCCTGATGTTGCTTATTTGGAAACTTACCTTTGAGAACCACTGGCCTAAAACATGCAGTAATAAGAGGAGGGGGGAAGAGGGGAAAAAGAAAAGATTAATAGAGAGCCATAGTCTGGGCACTAAAGGAGATGCACTCTATTTCACTTTTGTTATTTCCGTGAAGTTGAAGGAAAGGTCATCTGTTGAGAGCAAGTGGGGAAGCAACAAAGCAATACATCTGATGTGTGGTATTAAATTTTAAATACTGTTTAAATAGGGATAATGTTAAATAGGGCAAAGACTTTTTTTTAAATTTATTTTTCATTTTCAGCATAACAGTATTCATTATTTTTGCACCACACCCAGTGCTCCATGCAATCCGTGCCCTCTATAATACCCACCACCTGGTACCCCGACCTCCCACCCCCCACCCCTTCAAAACCCTCAGATTGTTTTTCAGAGTCCATAGTCTCTCATGGTTCACCTCCCCTTCCCATTTCCCCCAACTCCCTTCTCTCTCTAACTCTTGATTAAGGATACATAATGATATTTTGGGATAATGCTGAACTTCTTCCAGAAGTTGGTGATCTTAAAATTTATAGTGATATAAATCTACCAATCTTTGTGATTTTATACAGCAAATCTCAATTGCCCAAGTACAATGTGCAGATGAGGCAAGACACTGGGGTTCACCTAGGGTTGGTGTTCTCCTGGTCTAGAATTATGGAAGAATAGTGAGGTACGGGAGAAAAGGGAGGTCAATGAAATATATATATATATATATATATATATATATATATATATATGGATATGGATATAATCATATATCTATATCTATATCTATATCATCTATCTATATCTATATCTATCTTATGTAGAGGAGTGAGAGGAAAGAGAAGAGAGAAAGATTGAGAGAAAGAAAAAGTTGAGAACTACAGATCCTAATGTGTTGAGAGCACTAGTGTATTGGGGACAAATGAATGAACAAGCCAGATGGGTGGCCATGGGAGTAAATGGCTAAACTGGAGTGAAGAAGGACATTGGAGAGGGGAAGCCAGGGTACTGAGATTTCAGAGACTGTTCTCCCCATGGTTGTTGAAGATAGCTAGGTTGGTGGGAGAAGTTAAGGCGATGGCATGAGCTAGCTGTGTCCTAGCTATGAGCTTGGTAGTTCCAGTATAAACTGGAATTTATACCGTCAATGACATAAGTGAGCCTTAAAGGAGGATACACTTGCAAAAGAGAGTGTGGAAATTGTATATGAGCAGCAGTGAGGAGCAAGAAGTGCCCTGATTCAGACCCTGAAGTGGATGGGGTGATGGAGAATGAATGTTTTCCTTTGAAAGACCAACGGGGTAGTGGAGTCCTCTAGTGAGAGTTAGTTTTCTCTTAAGAGACAAGGCAACATTTAGTAAAGAAGTTGATGTCATGGGGAAGTGTGTTAATAATTAAGTATGAGTTTTAGAGGACACAGTGGAAACATTTAAATTTATGGAATAGAAGCAGCATATTAGAGAAAATTGTTGGCAAGGAATCAATAAGCTTGTCGTAGCCTCATTTCTTAATTTATAGTTTGCTGAAGATTAGTGAAATTGATTTGTACAGTGGCTGAGATCGTCAATTACCTAAGGAAAGTCATTTACATGCTCCTTCAATTCCAACAGGTTTGGTCATGTTAATGGCGCAGAGGAAATGTCAGGGGAAAAAAAAAAAAAATATATATATATATATATATATATATATAATTAGAATATTGATAATTTAAAAGCAGGAAATGAATTTGTGTTACATTATGCACGTTAAGAATTATATTTATAAACCATATAAAAATCAATCCAGAAATTTGGAGACCAAAGTCACCTATTGATGACTGACTAAAAAGGTTAATGTAATTAAGATTTATTATGCTCATTGTCCCTGCTGCAGTTTCATACCAAGTGGTAGGTGGTTTTATTCAAAAGGAAGAAATTATACTGAATTTATTATATTGCTAAACTAGCTGTCTTAAACTACATTTCAGAACATTTAGAACATTTTAGAACATCTGAGTCTTGTAAGGTAAAAAAGTCTATATATATCTGTAAAAAAGATTTAAAATCATACTTATGTTTATTTTTAAGATTGTATTTTGGTATAGGTGAGACTTGTAGCTCCACACTTCCAGAAAACTATCTCCTGAGATTACATGTAATTATCATCAGGGAAGGAACCAAATGCAAGTTCGATTCACATGCACAGAGCTCACTATTGATTAGAAGTGGCTTGGTTTCTCCATGGAAAGAGGAGGGGAAGGTAATGCTGTGCTGGTGCTTACTCTAAGATTCCTTCCCCAGCTTGGCCTTCTCTCTATCTGGTGAGGGAGCTAACTTCTGCGTGATGCTTTCCCTGGGCTTCTGTCCTAGGGTAAGTCAAAGGGAAGCACTGGCAGATTGAGGCAAAGGAGGAAGGGGGATACCTGAGTATTTCTCCTCCTCTTTCTCTACCTTGCTGGTGTATCTGGCACTGTTTGTTTCTTTTCTGAATGCACGATGCCTGGACAGCCCTGCCCTGAGTCCAGCTTTTGCCAGGATAGTTAAGACCCCAGATTTCTGTAATCCACTCCTTTCTTCCCTCTGGCTCTTAGCCGGTCCCAGTTTCTGCACTTTCTAAACTGAGGGCTGCCTCCCTGATCCCTCTCCCCATCCTCATCCTTGTATTAAAATTACCTTTGTTTTAAATTCTTAGAAAGCTTTCTGTTTTCTTGGTTGGAACTTGACTGATAGACATGTCTAGCTTATAAAGTTGTGGTAAGACTCTGTAAGTATATATCAAGAAAACAGGGCAGTGACTGATGGGGCCTAACAAATTTGCCAGTGGGAAAAGCGCCATCACAAAGCGGTTATGTATCATCCTTCTAAATGGCACCGAAAACCAGTCATAGACATCTCAGAAACAATGTAGGGGTGCATTCAATAGCGGCAATCACTTTCCCGACTCCTGATGGATCATGTTGGCAAGGATGCGGTTAGAAAAGGATGGAGCTAAAGATGTGGTGATTTGAATCACTTTGATACTAGTTTGAGGAAAATAACAGTCATCAGAATAATTCGCAACTTTGAAGTACTCATTCCCACAGTTATGAGTAGCTCAAGTACTAGGCATTTGCATTTTATGCAAAGGATGCTGTTCAGAAGGCCACCGGTAATTCAAAACTCATATAATTCAAGACTAAATTTTCCATAAGACTGAATAAATCTACAGTTTCTTTTGTCAGTACAGGGTGTCATGCAAATCGGTTGGTCTTTTTCATGGTCTTTGACCACATCTTCTTTCCAAAATTCTTGATTTTGGTGTATTCCTGCACGAATACCAGCCCCATCACTTTGATCAATAATATACAGCATATTTTACATATTAGGAAAAAATTAAGTGTGATAAAAGTGAATGAAAATAGTGGCACAATTTCCTGTACATTCCCATGCAAGGAAACAAAGGTGACCTAGGTGCTACGGAAGAAAGACTGGGTAGGTATTTATAGTTTACATGAAAGGGTCATCTATTTGGCAATAGAATCCACCTCGTTAACAGCAAAGTTGACTTGCCAGCTCTCAGATCCCAGGACTTTTGGTGAACTTTCCAAGTTGGGGAGGTTTTGCCAAATTTTGCACCTGAGGCAACAATTTTATTGTGCGTCATATCAAATTTGCATAGTTTAACATTGAATGAAAACCCAAGTCACTGCAAAAAATTTTAATGCTTTACTAATCAATGGGCCTAGAGGTACTCAAAGGTTTTTAAAAAAATTATTATGGATTTTTTCAAGGGAAGTTTAAAGTATAAGCACTGAAGGGAAGTTTAAAAGAATTCTTCCATTCAATCTTTGAACGAAAATAGGATTTGATTAAGCAGTATTTTGTAACCACAACCCCCGTGTGAAAGTATCATACATATACACACACATCTTTGAATTTTTCCTTAACTATTATTCTATTTGATAATAGGAATAGCATTGAAATATTACTTGAAATGTTACTCATGTCTGGTAATTCCTCTTTACCCCACAGCCTGTTTCCTATTAAAGCTAAAACATATGACTCAGGTGTCCATTGCCATAGAGAAAGGTTGTTATAGCAGAAGAATGGAAAAATCTGTCAATTCTTAGCTTTTAGTTTTAAAAATAGTCTTATAAATGAGGGGGAGAAACAACAGTTTTGAGAGAAAAATGCTTTTGAGTTTGAGAAACCTGGGCATTCATATTGGCTTAAAAAGCAAGAGCATTGAAACACTTGGGGCATGCAATTATACTATGAACGACAGCTGTGAAAAAATACCACCAAAGACAGTTTTTCTTCACCTAGACTAGATAAAAATCTCACCAACTGGGAGGCAAAGAGAGTCTGAGAGCCTGCAGGCAGAATGAATTCTCAGGGTATCTCTCTGATAAGTGGGCCTGCTTTCTGGGGTTGGAAAGGAGGGGGGGGGAAATTAAAGCCCCCAGATAGGTTTGGGCGTTCAAGTTCAGTGGCAGCTGAAGCCTTAACTTCAGGAGTGAAGCCCAGGGAGACAGCAGGTTATAAAGGGGAGTACTCCTGAATACCGAAGAACCCGGGGCATGTGGAACAGAAATACCTCTGTGGCGTGTCTAAGCAGAGAGGGCTTCCTAGTGCCTCAGAAAGCTCCCTGCTGTTCTCAAGGAGCATGGGAGAGTGGCCACAAGATTCTGTGTGCCTCTCCGTACGAGGCCTGAAAGTGAGAAAAAGCTGGCACTGCAGAGACCTTGTGGATCGATTATGGAAGATGCCGGCAATGTCTGGACCTCATGTGTGGAGACAGAGGTCACGTCGATGTCCTACACAGCGTTTTCCAACAGGTTTGGCCCATGGCCAGTTTTGGTCTACAGTAAGAAAGACGTTTTACGTTGTCTTCCAGGGCACACAAAATGTTGATAAAGCAGCATGGGTGATGCTAGCTAATGTTTTCTTTAAATTCTATTCTGGTGTGATCTACTAAATTGATGTCATAGACTAAAACATACAGTTGGAAAAACATTCATTAATGGACGCTCTCTAACTCCTCTCCCCCCACAGGACATAAACAAAGAGGGAGTGGAGACCTCCAAACTGACTGAGATTGGGGCCAAATGAGATTAGATAAAATTATAGAAATACAGTCCTATTTCATGCATAGCTAGGTATATGGAAGAGAAATTCCCATCCATTATAATATTCAGTGCTTATACTTAATAAAGAAGTATATTTGAAAATCAAAATTGAATGGTGGAGGATGCTAATATCTTGCTTTACATAAACTGCTCATGAGCTTTTTGAACTATTTGGCAAAACTGATGCAATACCCACCTGCCTAATGGCAACTACCTGCTAGGACCCTCGGGTCTCAGATCCACTTCCTGTGGACTAGACTTGAAATAGACACTAACTGATAGCAAGGGATGGGGAGACTATTTCTGGTGGGGGGGGGATGGGTGGGACGGCGGGTGTTAAAGGAAAGATAGCTTCACGTGGAAGCTTTATAAAAATGCACACATCTATTAATTTCTCTTCCTGCCCCTAGATTGGGATGTGAACACCCAACGAGAGCTAGATCACCCTCCCAAAATAAGAAGTGTTGCTATAATGAGCTATTGTTACTGCTGATGATAGGTTTGGGTATTGCTTTGATGTGATGGGGATGTTAACAAGATTGAAAACCATTTTCTTTAAAGGTCACCTATTCCAATAAGATTTTGATTGTTTTGCATTAATTCCTTTTCTCTCTAACTCCAATATAAAGTTCCAATAGTCAGAAGGAAATCTGATCTCCTTTTATAAAAACACTATTTCTTTTCCCTTGAATTGTTGTTTCCTCATTATCTCAGATACAGTGCTTTAGACAACTCTGCAAAACATAAATCTGAAAAATTTCTGTACAGTGGGGTCCCCCTCCATGCTTTCCACCCCCCACCAATACTAGGTGAAAAGAAACACTTTTATTATTTTCTTGGGTTCTACAGATGAACATCATCTATCTTATTTTATTTATTTATTTTTGAACATCATATATAGGAAAGAGAAGTATATATTTTTTAAGTCCACAAAATTTGCCAGAAACTGAAGAAAAGGTTTAAAACAACTTTTAGTAGTTATATCTAGAAAGGATAAATGCAGGTATAGGTGTAATGAAATGGAGAAGATCTTATTCTCCAGAATTCCAAGGACTAGAGAAGGCAGACTGGCTTGATCCGGCTGCTTACCAAGAAATCAATACTTGAGATGGGGAGGGAGCACCGGTATTGCATTCTGCTGGGGTGTGTGTGGGCAGAGAGAAGTTTCTAGAGGAGCATGAAGTGGGAAAGCAGTGAGATAGAAACATATAAAGCCTCAGTAAAGCTACAAAGCTCCTGTGTGTGCTTTTTCTTAAAAAGATTTTATTTACTTATTTGACAGAGAAAGCGAGAGACACAAGCAGGCAGAGCAGCAGAGGGAGAGGGAAAAGTTGGTTCCCCACTGAGCAGGGAGCCTGATGTGGGGCTCGATCCCAGGACCCTGGGATCATGACCTGAGCTGAAGGTAGTTGCTTAACCCACTGAGCCACCCAGGCACCCCCAAACCTCCTGTATTATCACTAGTATGACTGGACTTTTTTTTTTTAAGATTTTATTTATTTATTTGACACAGAGAGATCACAAGTAGGCAGAGAGGCAGGCAGAGACAGAGGAAGGGAAGCAGCCCCCCCGCCGAGTAGAGAGCCTGATGCAGGACTCGATCCCAGGACCCTGAGATCATGACCCTGAGATCAGGACCCGAGCCGAAGGCAGCGGCTTAACCCACCAAGCAAATGGAAAACTTAAGTGTCCATGTAATGATTCTCGAAGTCTATTTCACAGTGCAAGTTCCTTTTCTCTCACTTAGATTATTGCAGTTGGGTCTTAAGACATTGGTATTCTTTATCCAACCAAATTTTCTGACACATTTTTGCTCATTCAACAAACTGATGCTTACAAAGCATTTAAAAAATTGTGCTCTATTTGAAAAATGACATTTGGTGACTTCTGGTTGCATTACAAGAGAATGCCAAACTTATCACAACATCTGACCCTTCACGGTCTTGTCCCAGTGTAGCTTTCTAGGTTTATCTCCTCTCATTCTTTCCCCCAGCCTTGCCATGAAACTTTATCCAGTGTGGAAGAACTTGCTGACATTTCCTGGAGGGGCCATCCTCTGTCACATTTTTATTTCTCTTTGTTCACACTAACGAACCCAGTGTTTAATGACTCTAAGGTCAGAAGTAATCCCTAGAGAAGCTTGAGTTACATTAAGGAGGAGAAAGTAACATTGCATTGGGAAGCAAAGACTGTGACACAGGTGACACTGATACCTCTAATTTTTTAATGATTTAGTTGTAAAGATTCACACATTATTTAAGAAAAACTATAAAAAAGAGGATTTGTCTTTAGTGCCTTGGATTCAAGTTGAGTGCTGCCCTGGCTTCATTAATTCATACGATCAAAAATCTAGTGTTATGAATCCAGGTTGGAAATCAGATTTTTCAACATTCCTATTAGCAATAGTGTCTTGTTTTTTTCTCCTGAATAGCCATGGCAACCAGTTCTCTGTGAGTTATTTGGGTATAGTTCAATAGGGTGTCTTTTGTAGAAAAGCTGCAAGCAATTCGTTTCCCTTAAAAATGAACTGAGTGAAATGAAATTATACAATATGAGACTATCAAATTGTATTAGGTAAATGCAAATAAAATAAAATATATTCTCTCTAAAGTGCCAGTGGGTATTAAGAAGAGCCTAATGGGATTTACATGAATTCTCATAAATAAACCTCTTCAGGTTACCGAGTCCTCAGATAGGAGGCAAAGACAGTACGCTGCAGTCTTTGACATCTTATGAGATTATGGGTTTTTTTTTGTTGTTGTTGTTGTTTTGTTTTGTTTTTACTATTTTATACAGAAATGATTTAATATCATTCTTTACAAAATGATAAAAGATTGTTGCTTCAGTCATCGGTGTTCAGCATACAAATTTTATTTGACCCACTTGGATTTCACTGGTCTGTAGATGAGGAGGGTCACTCTGAGGGCAACATTATGTAGTCAGATTCATGCCAGGTTGTTGTCATTGAAAAATGATAGTAATATTGTCTCTCATTTAGTGGGAAACTATGGAAAAATTGTAATCCCACTCAAATTAGAGGTTCCATATGGTAAAAAATTGCAACGTGTAACATTCTGCATTTTATTAAGCAGTCAAGGTAAGAAGGTCATTTAGACATTGGAATACTGAAATTTGAATGCTGAGAACTCAAGTAACCTTTCCTTCCCCCTGAATAATTTGGGTAAAATAAATCTTTTATATATATACATATATATATACACACTAAATACATGTATTTACATACATGTGTGTATATATATGTAAGAGCTTTTCAATTTGTTTTAAGGTCAGTGTTAAGATTTTGCTTTTTCATTTTATCATCTCTGCTGCCTAGGCTTTCTACAATCCATGCTCCGCTGCTATCTTCTGTATATGTATAAATTGATGTGTAATATGTATAACACGTAGCTAGAGTTTCCATCTTAGAGCCAAACTTTTTTGTTATTGCACTAGTGGTGTGCTGGTGAATGTTGAATAATAGGCAATCTGGGAGGGACAAAGCCCTGATTTGTAATATTTGCTGATTTCCATGGTGTAACACTCCCTCCTTTGGCTGATCTCAAGCTACCACTGTGACATCAGCTGGAAAGAGATGTGACATCACAGAATGCACAGCTGGAAAGAGATGTGACATCACAGAATGCACAGCTGGAAAGAGATGTGACATCATGGAATGCACAGCTGGAGAGATGTGCTGTGAATCACTACTACGCAGTATTTCAGCCGTTCAGATACATTAACCATAAATAATCTCAAGAGCATAGGTAATAGTAAAGTGTAGCAAAATGATTACGAGGTGATGCGTTTTGAGCATTACCCTGGTTCTTAATAGAATATATTTAATTCGAGGAAACATGATTTTCTTTTTACTAGTTGGCTGTAACAACCAAATCCCATGAGTCTTGACAATTTAACAACCTGCTTGCCTATTCTGGCTTGAGCCTGGCTGTAGCACATCACTGCTCAGAGGCAATATTCCAGGGTCTGGAGCCTGAATCTCCCTTTCTTTGGCTAGTCTTTGAGTGGTTAAGCTTTGAATATGTTTTTAAACTTGACAGTTCCTTTCAAAAATAAGAATGCAGAAAATTAATGAAATGAACAAGAACTGCCCCCAGTCTGTGGCTGAACCATCCAAACTCTGCATACTTTGTTTCTCAGATACACTCCACAGCCCTTCACTGAACCTTTCGGAAATGGGTGTGCATCTTATAATTGAGATGTGCACTTTCTTATAGTTTACTTTGCAGTATTTTTCCATGATTCTGAAGTAATGATGGATCTTAACAAGTGACAGCATCTTTGATTTGATTAAATGTGGCACTTTAAAATGTGAGAAATTGCTGATTTGATTAAGACACGGTAAGATTATTTTTTCCTTACTGGCAAATACAAGAAAGTCCCTTCATGTTCTAGGATGTGAGTTTCTTAACATTAATTCAAAATATCTAAGTATGAATTCACAAGAACAAGAAAGGCCTGATCATCAAATGAAAGGAGTTGACATTAAAATGTTCTACCTCTTAAATTAAAGTCAAAGCGATCATGTTCTGAGAAGAAAACATCCCTATTTTTCTCTTCATCAAAGCTTCAATGTTAACATCCATTGTGTGAAGAATGAAGTATGTGCGAATCTATTTCTTGCAGTAATTGGCTCTATCCATTATGTGATTTAGCAGTGGTAAGTAAGGGGTTGTTAATGCAGAAAATGCCTATAGGTGACATCTGAAAAGTAACTGAGTACTAAGATCCAGAGAGATAGAAAATTGCCTTTGGTTCACTTCTGCCGCCAAGTCATTCTATTCTTTAGTTTTTAGATTTTAGAGAAAAACCCTGTTGATTCTATGTCAAGGCGGTGAAACAAATAGGGAATTCTATTTTCTCTCTGCATGTGGCCTGCTGTGACAAATTAGTTCGCTCACATCCTTCTTGTACGCTTTAATGGCTTGAAAGTAGGAAAAGCAAAAAGGTGGTGCCTCTCTTGTGGAATTTAATTGTTGGTTCATGTTTTATCTTTTAAAGTAGAAAATAATTTTCACTTTGTTTTCCTGCTTCTCTGTGGCTCTACATAGTTAGTGGAAATATTTGAAAACTACAGAAAACTATGAAAATGAAAATAAAAATCGCACATAAAAATCCCATCACTTAGAAATAACACTTCTGTGCAGAAATTCTGGTGAGTATCTCTGCTTTTCCCAGAGGAAAATTCTTTTGGGGAGTATCACCCATGTTAAGAAATTGAACATTTATAAAGTTTTGTAAAATGCCTCCAGGAATTAGGATCAGTTTTTATTCCTAACAATAGTGTACGCCTGCTGCTAACATAGGATATTATCATGTAAATTTGCCAATGGCACCTCATTGTAATTTTTGTCTATTTGATTAATGATGCTCTAAGGTTGAACTGCCTTGCACATGTTCACTAACATCTATATTTCCTTTGTTCTTAGCTTGTTCATGTCCTTTGTCCATTTTTATCTTAGAACGTCTGCCTTTGACATGGTGATATATAAAAACGTCTATATGTAAAGGATAAAAGTGCTTGCCACATATATTTCAAATATTCTTCCCAATTAAAAAATAGTTTAAAAATTGTAAAAGTAATAATGCTCATGATGGAAAGTTTAGAAACCATGAAAAGTGGAGAGACAAAAATAAAAGCCCTCTTCCTAAATATAATCATCATTTACATTTTGGGGATTTTTCCTTATGGCCTTATTTGCTTTCACATGTTCACAAACACTGTTTACGAATACAAATTCATATAGTATGATGAATTTATATCCAGGTTTTTAAAAAAAGATCATATGACCAATGATAAAAGTGATATATGCCTATCTTAATTTCAGTTCCTCCCTGTGCAGACCCCGAGACAAGGACTTGGGGATGGGTGTCCAGCTCACACATAAAAAAGAGGGCAAAGCCAAGGTGTGATCATTCAAATGGTAAAGATAGACTGAGCCACTTTTAGATTACACATTTGATTACTTACAACAAAATGAAAAATACGTTAAAGGGGCCAGCCATCCTTGACCCTTGTCACACACACAGAACCAAAAGGACCCAGAAGTTTAGATCAACAGGAGTTTAGATCAAGACAGAATGCTACACCAGGGGTTTCATATTCTGTGGCTCTGTGCTGATGTGGCCAAGGCAGAAGGTCCTAGACCTCATCAGAATGTGGGAGGTGGTGAGAAATCATCCTGTAATGGTGAATGGGGAAGCCAGTGGAAGATGGCCTCATGTCAGCTCCTGGCAGACCTCCTGTCCTCCCATGTTTCAGACGGAATAGGAAGGGTTTTGCCAAGCATTTGGTAAGGCGGTTTAAGCCTTTGCTTATGCAGATACGTGCAAGATTGCCAGGTGTTACAGCTGAGCTATTTTCCTACAGCTGGTGGTTTATACAGAAAGTGATCCCAGGAAGCAAAAGTAATGAAACGGAGCAAGGGAGACAGGGAGGAGTGAAAGGGTTGCCATTGAGGACAACTGGGGTTCAATCCCAGTGGGGTCCTTTTTGGGAATTGTGTAGATTGTGCCTCACACAGGCTAGGGGGCAGGGAAGGGGCAATTTATCCCCAACTCTTATCCCTCATTAGTTGTGAGTTGCTCATCACTGATTCCCTTTCCTTTTTAGGAGGTTTTCTGTGTAGGTTAAGCAAGCTCCAAGGAAGACTGAGAAGACCCCCTGGGCAGAGAATTTGAGAGTCACCCACCTTGAGGTTGGGATGTATCAGAAGTTTGGAAATTGTCCTCGACAGCTGCAGGTGAACTCAGAGGTGGGCAAAAGGGATATGGGGCACATTTGTCACAGTGCAGAACATAGAAAGAACAAGCATTTTAAAAAGAGATGAACACCTCAATTATATTACTGTATGATAATTTCCATGTTCCTATCTTATTTCCTTACATTTCCTTCAATGATTAGATGATACCGTATTTCAGTTTTGCTTTCTGTTTTTTTAAAGCTTCATAGCGTTTTATAACTACTCATATGAATGCTTTATAAACAATTTTTTTCCCCATAGAGATGAAAGCTTTTGATGGGGTAAAAATACACATGAAACAGAACTATAAAAGTAACACAGTAAATTAAGGAATTATTGTTCCAGAAACTCTGTGAATAGTTTTGGTCTAGATCATAGTTCGAGGGGGAGATAGGACTGTGGAGGTAGCAGAAAAGGTTTCATAGTGAAGAAGAATTTTAAGCTGGATGTTTAAGAACTAAGTAAAAGATGGCTCAGAAGCAACTGGGTGGCTCACTAGGTTAAGGGTCAGCCTTTGGCTCAGGTCATGATCCCAATACCACAGGATCAAGGCCCACTTGGTCTTGGGTTCTCTGCTCAGTGGGGAGTCTGCATCTCCCGCTTCCTCTGCCCTCCCCCCACAGCTCTACTCTTTCTCTCAAATCAATAAATAAAATCTTAAAAAAATAAACAAGTTAACTTAAAAAATGGCTCAGATGTTTAGGAGAGCACCAGCTAAATTAGATGGTATGGCATCCTTACAGATTCCAAAACACAATTAAGCAAACTCTATTAGGAGACTAAATTAGGTAGACAAAATAATCTCCCCACCCCCAAGCTGTCTACTTCCTAATCCCTGGAACCTGGTACTATGTTCCTTTGCATGGCAAAGGGCATTTATGTTGCGGACGATTCAGGTGGATCCAATATTATCACAAGTGTTCTTAAAAGAGGAAGGCAGAGGAGGAAGAAGAGTGAAGAAGAGTCAGAGTGGTGTGCTAGGGCCTGAGAACTTAGTCTGCACCCCCTTGGCTTTGGGAATGAAGGAAGGGTGGAAAGGAGCGCAAACCAGGAAGGCAGGCAGTCTCTAGAAGCTGAAAGAGGCAAGGAAACAGATTCTCCCCTAGAGTTCCAGAAGGGAACACAGCTTGCAGACACCTTAATTTTGGCCCAGGGAGACCCAGATTGATTTTGTCTGAAAAACGGTGAGTCCTTCTAATTTGCATACTCGATTTCATTTTTTTTTTTTTTCAACCAAGAAAGTTTTCTTTGAGCATTCCTCTGTTCCCATGTTTAAGGCCCCTTCGCATAGTTGTTCTGTTGTCCCTCTGTAATCTGGGTGTTTTTAAAAAATCTTTTCTTGCACATTATAGGAAAGGCTCTCAATTTAGACTTCCTCAGCTCTAATTTTATTTTCCATGGAACCGGTTATGTTCGGCTGTTACATTTTTATATTTCCTTGTAAGAGTTTTTACTGCCTCCCTCCCCCACCTCTTACAAATCCATATTCTGTCGTCTTCTTTCCCAGTTTACACTCTTTTTTTTCCCCCCTTACTGGGTCTCTTAGTAAGTTATTTTTAAGAGACCTGCGTTTTTCTTTCATCTGTTGGGATATTGTTCCCTGGCCTTTGTTAGGAGCCACCATCCTCCCCCACTTTAACTCCCTTCCCCCCTTATTTTTCCTTTCTACCTAGTGGAACTTGTGAAATGAGAGGCCTGTTCAGCGGTCCTATTTCCCAACAAGATGAATTCATGACGTATTCTGGGGCCAGCTCTCTAAGAGAGAGCAAAAAAGTAGAGAATGTGCAACAAATAATGTAATTCCTGGGTCCGGACAATTGCTCTAACGGGAGACAGATGAGATGGGTGCAAAAGCAAGGCTTTATAGGCAAGAAATTTAAGCTGTTTGTGGAAGGGCTCAGTAGAAAATGGCCCAAAGGTTCACAGGTAAATCCGATAATACAGACCTCTGCTCCTGTGAGTGAAGGTCCTGAATGTCCTTCCAAACTTGAATTAAAACTTTTCCTCCTATCCTGCTTATTTCTTAATTTTCCTTCCCTATTTCCCATCGACTTTTTTTCCAAGCCACATAGGGGTCGTTTCTTCAAATTTGTTCTCTAATTCATGAATTCTGCTGTATAGATCATTCATTGTGTTTTTGGTTTAAACAACAAAGTAAAACTAGTTTCTTGAACATTTTACTGGGTTCTTTTTCGAATCTTCCTAGTCACTTTTGACATTGATAGTTCATTTTTGTGGCTACATCTTTTATTTTGTAAATATTTCAAACAGGTATTGTAATTTTTACTCTGATCATGTAAATACATAAAGTATTTGGGGATTGTTTTTTATTTTTGCTGACACTTTACCATGGGATTTGTTTTCTTCTGGGTTTGACAAACTCTAATTGTGAATTCATATTTATTTGAAATTAATCTGTGAGCCCCCTGGGGCCCAACTTGAGAATGCTTTCCTGACGTGGGAATGTGTGTTCCTTCCTGCTGGGATACAGGGTTACACAACCAATCTGGGACTACCTTAGTCCCCTTCCCATATCCCTGGGTGAAAGGGATAGTGTCAGATTAACTCCCCATTGACGTTAGTGTGAGGCTAATCTTTGGAGTTCTAGGGTTGGAGGGTAATTCCTCTATTTTATATAACTTAGGATAGTTTATTATTATATGTCCTTTCCTCTGTAGGTAAACTACGCCTTTTGCATAGGTTGCTTGTAGCTTTTCTCTTTTGCCTTAGTATCCTGCAATTCCACTGTGGTGTGTCTAGATGCGGTTTTACTTTTCCCTGGGAAGGTTCTTGAAGCACAGTTTTGAGTGACAAACTCTGATTCAGGTACTTTCTCCTTTACTCTCTCTTTGGAGATTGCCTCTCCACCACAGTTTCGTTCTCTTTCTCTGAAATTTCTAATTTGGAGTGTGGTATCTCTTGAGTGCGCTTTCATGCTGCATTCCGGTAAATCACTCACTTTCGTCCTGTAACTCTCCAAGTGTCTGTCTCCTCTATCACAGGCCCTTCTTAACATTATCATGTCTATTGCTATTTTCTACCAACCATACTTTTCTTTTCAAAAAATATTTTTTCATTTCCTTCTGTACTTTGTTTTCTGCTATTATAATTTCTGTTTTCTAAATGGGAATTTTTTTCTTTATCTTTTTGAACATCCCGAGGATATTAAGTTTAAAGCAGTCATCAGACTAATCTGTAAAATTGATTGTGCAGTGAGTTCATGTTCCTGTGTTTCGATGTTGTGTCTGGTTCTACTTCGTCTGGGCGGTTTTGTTTACCTTCCTCCACTTTTCCTTTTCCCCCAAGTCTCCAGGGTAGGTCAGATTTTGATTGTTCTGATTGCTCTTGCCCTCGGATAGGCTGTTTCAGATCTACTGGCAGAACCATTGGGTGGCCTCATTCATTTCCGGATCTTTAGATGCTGTCTGTGACTCCTCGCCTTCCTTGTCCCACAGCTTGTTTGAACCTACAGCCACAGGTGGCAGTTGTGAACAGTTTGATTGAGCTACCTTTCTGAGGACTGGGTTTCTATGCACCTCCGACTCCACTTTTCAAACCATCCGGGCCGCAGGTCCCCTTTGCACAGGGAGTGCTTTTAACTTTCAAATGATGGGGGCCGAACCTCCTATAGTTTCTGCCTGCCAGAGCTCAGTAGGTTCAAGGCCTTGGTTCTTTTTATTGCTTTGTGGTTTTGTTCAATTTCCACTAGAAAGAGATGCTTATCTAGGTTTTATGTATTTGACTTTTCTGTGTCTGTAAGGCTCACATCATTTCTGTGTTTGGAATGCAGATGACTTATGCAAGTGTGAACTCCTAACATTGGGACTAGAGCTCCTACCTCTGTTTTAGAAGCCACTTGGAGACTGCCCATGTTGACATTCAGTATTTGGTTTGGTTACACAGGCATTTGAAGATGATGTTACCTGTTTTGGGTGCCAATTTATACCAAGATGAGGCGTACTGCTTCACTCTGGTATGCTTGAAGCCTCTTGGGCTCTTTCCTGAATTTGAGGTTTTGATTTGTCCATAACTGTCTTGGATTATGAAAGCCCGTTTCACTTAGGGAGAGTTGTGCTTGGAAGAGTTGTGTCTCTGTTCAGCCGGTTAGGGTAGTGCAATTCTGCAGCTAGAGCTGCAGGAAGAAATCTGGTTTCATCATACGTCAGTTTTCAGCCAGGGTGTCCCCCTTTCTGCAGTGAAAGTGTCCTGTAGACTTTGAGGTTGTGCCACCTCTGTGCTTTTTAGGCACCGGAAGGTGTGTTCTGCCTTTCAGGCTGATCTGCTACCTCGGAAGCCTAGTGGTTCACCCCTGGTTTGTACCTTGCAACCACAACACTTTTCCTCTTAGAAAGGTTTTGACACTTCCTTTTTAGAGGCGTAACTAATTGTCCTTTCCTACAAGAGTTACTTTCTGGTTTACAGGGTCTCTTGTTTTCCTACTTAAGCAGGTTCCTTTATGATTCCTCCCTGACACCATCATATCTGGGATGAGTGTCCAGGGGTAGGAGAGGAGTAGGGGTGGTTAAGGGGTTGGGGTGGGGAGGTGATCGAATAACATCATTAGCGTTATTATCACCATGGCAACAGAGTAAACGTTTTAGAGGTTTGGCAGTGTTTCCCCAAGCATCACCTTCATCTGCTCTACTCCTCTCCATCTCCTTTGATCTTCACAATAGCTTGGAGGTGTGAGGGCAGCACAATTTTCTCCGTGCTACGGATGAAGGTCCAGAAGCGCACAGAGGAAAAGTGACTTATTGAAATCAGAGCTAGAAAGGGTCAGAAGAGGGACTAGTGTCTTTTGCTCGTTCCACCATTATTTGCTGAGATACAAGCTGTACAAAGTGGAGCTCTTTTATAAGAAGATAGGCGCCCTACAATGGCACAGACTTAATTGAAAAATGGATTATTTTCCCATTTCCTGAGCCTAATTGTACCTATTTGCAAATGAATACCTTTCTGAAGATAGGAAGGTACAATTATCTCCTTTATCTCTCTCTATTCTGGTGGCACCTGACTTGGATGTTAATCTGGAGTGAGAGGCAATGTGTAGTAAGTATATTTCTGCCACTTTAAAATTTTTCAATCCCATTATATTTGGAAATTCTGTCTAGCACAATTGTGTAGCAGTATGTTGTACGAAGAACCTGTGAAAGCAATTTTTGGCAGGACAATGTTTACCCTACTGGTAAGTTCGCCTATTTACTCAGAACTATTTAACATCCTTCAATAAATGTCTTTTGGTAAGGCCTTAGGTTTTTTGAGAATTCCTTCTTTCTGTCTTAAAGAGCTGGTGATAAAAAGAGATAAGCTATCAATCACAAAGAGGCATGGAGGAAACTTAAGTGCATATTGCTAAGTGAAAGAAGCCAGACTGAAAAAGCTACATACTGTGGGATTCCAACTACACAGCATTCTGGAAAACGCAAAACTATAGAGACTGTAAAAAGATCAATGGTTGTCCGGGATCTGTGGGGAGGAAGAGACAGGATGAATCAGTGGAGCACAGGGCATTTTTAGGTCCGTGGAACTATTCTGTATTATATGGAAAGGGTGGATACATTATCTTGCAAAACCCAGAGAACTATATAACACAGAGTGAGCACTAATGTAAGCCATGGATTTTGGTTACAAATTATCAATGGTCATCAGTTGTGACAAATGTCCCACATTAATGCAAGATATTAATAATAGAGGAAGCTCTTTTCGGGGAGGAGAGGAGGTATAAGGGAATTCTGTACACTTAATTTTCCTATAAACCTAAAATTGCTATAAAATAGTTCATTAATTAAAAGCAAAATGTGTTCTTTGTGCCCTGTAATACATGTGGAGTCACTGGAAGTTCGAAGGAGTTTTCTCAGCAAAGCTGTTTGCATCCTCTAGAGAAACTACACACATGCATCTCTATACAAAAGATTACAAAAGCTTTGTGTTAGAAACCTCCTTTGTTCATTCCTCCCGACCTTCGCAACGCTTTGCTTTCTTCAGTTTGAAATAGCTCTGATCTTGGTCTTAGCTCAAGGGTAAATTTTAAAGGGAATGTGAAATTCAATTTCTTCAAATATGAGGTGAAGATTAAAAACATGGAAATTATTTTCTTGTATTTAGCTCATAGGTATTTTGACACTCATAAATCATAAATAACTGGAGTTAAACATCCAATTTTGGGGGTGCAAGTCCCTTAGAAAGACTGCAGTTAAAAAAAAATCCCTCCCTCTGGGACATGTTTGCCTTGGTTCTTTGGTATCTCAGACTTTTTACTGGTGCCCTATCTATAGTGGTACAGAACAGAGACTACTTTTGTAGTTTATGTGAATGCAAATATAAGGGGTGGAAGGTTCCATATCCAGCTTGATATAATACAGTTTTATCTGAATTAAGGACATTGTTGGCAGAATGATTAATCCTATAAGTTTATGCCTTTCTGCATCCTCATTTCTTCTGTAGCATTTAGTCTTTTTACTTTTAATTTGTACCAACAGTTACTACTAAGGTTCTCTTGTAGCATAATACCACAGAAGGTGATGGTTAGTGTTAGTGAGAACAGTAAAGCTTTCCTAGTAGAGCACTTACACAGATGCAACCTCCAAAATTACTGTATATGTTCATGAATAACCAATGTGGTTGTGTGGCAGTGGGGTGTGTGTGTGTGTGTGTATGATGTAGAGGACCCTCTTAAGCAACATCTGAAAGCCTGATTCTATTATTAAGTGTGCCCCAGAGCCCCAGAGTAGTTCTAACTAATCTACTTCATTGATTGACAGAAATTAGGTCTTTGTTGACTGGAATTTAGTTAAGTTTTGCAAGGACCTAAGCCCTTTTTCCAAGGAATTACCCACTGACTAAAGTTGAACAAACCATGGCTCACAGGCCACATCCAGCTCACAGTCAGTTTTTTATATAGTCCACAGCCTTTTTTTTTTTTTTTTTTGTACAGCCCAGAAGCCAAGACTAGCTTTTACCGTTTAAAGGGTTAAAGTTAACATACAACAAACACCAGATGTAGTCCAGAAAGCCTAAAATATTTTTATCTGGCCTTTTACAGAAAGTTTGCTGGCCTCTGTCTTAGGAGATGGAAACACGTACTTCCAGTCCTTGTTTCCTCTAACTAGATTAATTAGCTCTTATCTCTGCTTTTTCCCCACAAAATGGCTGAGATAATTTACTCACCGCCTTTTTATCTCCTCTGTTGAAGGACCGTTAGTGTGTTTCTATTGCTTATATTATTAATGAAGTCTTTGAGTTTGTTCAATAACTAGCATCCTCCTCTGAACCCAAGTCCTGACCAAAATGTTAAATAAGACAAAGTGGGGGAACCTGGGTGGCTCAGTGGGTTAAAGCCTCTACCTTCGGCTCAGGTCATGATCTCAGGGTCCTGGGATCGAGTCCTCTCTCTCTGCCTGCCTGCTTGTGATCTCTGTCAAATAAATACATTAAAAAAAAAACAATAAGACAAAGGGATGGTAGATGAAGGCCCAACGTCACTGTCCTAAAGGCTAATTTTAGAGGCGTGCCTTTGTGTGAATGCCAAGTGGGCCCTACCGTCCCCTGAGGAGTGTGGGACCAGGGCAGACCCTCTCTGAGGAATATGAGATTGTATGTTCCTCTGAAGGTGGGTTACCAGGAGGAGGGGGAAATAAGGGAAGAACCGTGCAGGGCATTCTGAATTCTTAAAGTTACCAACCATACAAGCCAGTCTTCCTCCAAAAGGAAGAAATAAGAGAAACCCAGGGTCAAATGCTATGCATGCTTGATTCACATTGAAGAATAACTCAGAAGTAGGGAAGAAGCCCATCTCTCTAAAATATTAATCTTCAAATTCTGAATGTGTCCTGCAAGGCATGTCCCCCTTCCCTGCCCCCCCGGCCCCAGCCCACCTCTCCAGTTTCATCTCTTCTTTATTGCAGCGTATAACTACATTAAGTATGGTTTGCTGTAACTGGTCTCTGTACCTCATCTCTTGTAATATCCCTGGTCAGTGAGGCCTTCTCCTGCAGTCCTTATCTACCCTTCGGATAAAACCCCAGTTTAGAGTTCACTTCCAGGTTCTCTGCTGCTTAAACAGCACATTGGTTTTCTCTATTTTCTTTTATTGTGCCTCCCTCTATTTCCTACATTTTCATTTTAACATGGTAGAATGTTTTAGTAACAAGATTCCTGGACTAAGTGTTGGTGGTTTAATAGACACCATTTACTGAGCAGTTCTTACATGCGAGGCACGAAGCTGAGTGCTTTGTACACATTCTCATTTAATTCACACTACTCCTATATAATATATAGATCATACGTGGGTCACACTTTTTGAAATACAGTGTGCTGTGCAAAAATGCAAACTTATTTTGTAAGGTCATGGATCAATTTCCCAAGATGTTTATATATTTTTTTCTTAATAAGTTTCAACATTCTCAAGGAAAGGAGTAGTGGCTTCTACCCATTGGTGGTTTCCACTGCATTTAGCACATTGTTTTGAAGAAAAATAGATGTTCAATATATATATTTTTTATTTGCATGACAATAAAATTAATAATAAAAGGAATAAAAATATTAATTATTTTTAACATTCTACAAACCAGCTGGGAGTTAATGGTGCAGCAGAGGAAAAGAAGAAATCTTGAAAATAAAACCAGTGAAAGCTGTGTACATCTTTCTTCTTCAGCTCATTAATATGCAAAATGTCAAACTTACCAATATAGAAAGAATAATAAAATGAGCATCCATGATCTGCCACTAAGCTTCACTCTCACCAACGCATGGTCAATTTTGTTTGCTCTATAACCCACCCACCCTACAAGAAGAAAATTATAAAGCTCCTATTGGTTTCTGTGAATATTTCAGTATGTCTTTTACAAAGATGAATGCTTATTTTATAAATTTATTTTTTTATTAACATATATTGTATTTAATATTAAGGGGTACAGATCTGTGAATCACCAGGTTTTCATAGCACTCACCATAGCACATACCTTCCCCAATGTCCATAACCCAACCACCCTCCTCCTCCTTCTCTCCCCCTGGCAACCTTCAGTTTATTTTGTGAGATTAAGAGTCTCCTATGGTTTGTCTCCCTCCCAATCCCATTTCATTTCATTTTTTCCTTCCCTACCCCCCAAACCTCCACGTTGCCTCTCAACTTCCTCATATCAGGGAGATCATATGATAATTGTCTTTCTCTGGTAGACTTATTTCACTAAGTGAAATAAGTTCCATCCATATCATTGCAAATGGCAAGATTTCATTTCTTTTGATGGCTGCATAGTATTCCCTTGTATATATATACCATATCTTCTTCATCCATTAGATAAATGCTTATTTTAAAAACAAAATAATTGTATTATTGTCCAAAAATTTAACAGTTCCTTAATTTTTTTTTTAAAGATTTTATTTATTTATCAGAGAGAGAGGGGAGAGAGAGCGAGCACAGGCAGACAGAATGGCAGGCAGAGGCAGAGGAGAAGCAGGCTCCCTGCTGAGCAAGGAGCCCGACGTGGGACTCGATCCCAGGACGCTGGGATCATGACCTGAGCCAAAGGCAGCTGCTTAACCAACTGAGCCACCCTGGCATCCCAACAGTTCCTTAATATTAATTATCCAGTTAATGATTGAATTTCCCCAGTTGTGTACAATTTAAGGTTAGTTTGCTAAGGATCTGAAGAGGACCAGTGCAGTGTAATCAACTGACATGTTGCTTAAATCTCTTTTAATCCATAGGTATTTCCTTCTAATTCCCACCGCCCCCCATTTAATTTTTTTTTTTAAAGAAGCTGGGTCTTAAGACTTTGGATTTTCATAGTATGGACTTAACTGATTTTATCCCATAGTATATCCTTTACCATTTCCCCCACCCATATTCCCACAAATTGATGATTATATCTAGAGCCTTGATCAGATTCAGGTTTAAATATTTTATCTAGAATTTTTTGTGGTATTAAGTACTTATATTAGAAATTTTTGCTTCTTTTGTGATGTCAGAAGTTGTTGGCAATCATTGTCTAAATCCATTTACTCATTATGGATTATAAATTGGTGGTATTCTGTTTTGCCATTTCTTTATTTGCTGGAATACTTCTGTAAAAATAAATGGCACTGCAATAATAATAGGCTACTCTGAACTGTACTTATCTACTCTGAAGTAAATGATGCATTCTTTCAGCTTATTAGTTTTCAGAATTGTTCAAAATAATTTTTCAAAGTAATTCAAAATAGGAATAATCTCTTTCCTAACATCTTTTGAAGGTGACTAACAAGTTCTTTTTGAGAATCACTATGAATTTACGAATTTAAACATTTTAGTTTGCTACAATCTTCTTCTTACTGATCAAATTCTCAAATTCTCTTGTTTTTGGCCAGTGGGAGCTTCATCAGGTTGGTTCCTAAGTCATTTTAGTCATGAACATTTTCTTGCTAAGACCGGAACTCAGCCTTTTCTCCAAAGAGCTCTGTTTTTTTTTGTTGTTGTTGTTGGTGGTGGTGGTGGGTTTTTGTTGTTTGTTTTGTTTTGGAAAATATTAAAAGATTATGTTTTGGGTGGTATGGTGTTAATGACTACAGGGTTGGTCATCGTGTATAGGCTTCTTCAGATAGTATTGTTAGGAAATGTGTTTCTTTAAATCTGTATCTCTCCTTTCCCATGTCAAAAACATGATTCTATGGACACATTTGCATACTCATTTTCTTTATGATTCACAGAAACAGTCCTAGGATAGTATTATCACTGCCACCTATATTATGATTATTAGAAATAATTTAAAGGTTCTTTTTTGTTTTAAGATTTTATTTATTTATTTGACAGGAAGGGAGAGAGAGAGAATGAGCAAAAGCAGGGGGGAGCAGCAGAGGGAGAGGGAGAAGCAGACTCCCTGCTGAGCAAAGAAACCAGTGTGGAGCTCAATCCCAGGACCCTGGGATCATGACCTGAGCCGAAGGCAGACGCTTACCTGAGCCACCCAGGCACCCCTAAATGTTTCTTTTTAAAAAACCATTCTTAAAGCAAATATCTCTAGGAATATATAACTAAATAATTGTTTTCTGTGTAGTTATACCATGAATTCAGGAGTTAAGTTTATTTATTTTAAACTTTAAAGGAATTACCTTACAATAAAATTGATTTAGTTTTACATGGTTCCAAATATTTACATGGTTCCAAAGTCAATTGTATAAAAACAAGATAACTTTAGGAAAATATAGCCTCTTTTCCAGTGTCTTTCACTGTTTTTTTTTTTTTCCTCGTCTCTTATAAGTAATTACCAATATTCTTGTGGTTTATACTTCTGCTTTTGAATCTTTCTATTTTTAGTGTGTGTGTGTGTGTGTGTGTGTGTGTGTGTGTGTGTGTGTGTTTATTGCCCCTTTACTTAGATAAATAGAATGACTTACTTTATCTGCCTTGTTTTTTTAATTGCAATGTAGTATAAACTGGGCATCACTGCATGGACCTGAGGAGAGATTCCTTCTTCATTTTCACAGCTGCATAGGGCTTCAGTGTGTGACCATTCCCTAGGGCATTCATTCGGTCTGTTATGGATGGACATTTCCACCTTATTTGCTATTACAAACCATACTGCCATAGATAACCTCATAAAAAGTCCTTTTTTGTTTTTGTCAGGGCATCTTTGGTATAGATTCCTGGAAAAGGGGTGCTGGGTCAAAGGTTAAAGACAATTGTAATATGATGAATAGTGTCCAATTCTTCTTCAGATGGACTGATAAATTTTGCATTCCTATCAGCAATATGTGAAAATGCCTGTTTCCCCATAGTCTTTGTCAACAGTATTATGTGCTCACTTTCGGATTTTTTTTTTCCTGAAACTATCTTATTTACTCTTACATTGTTATTATCTACTATGAGAGAAAACAACCATCTTTTCAAATGAGTAAGAGCCATCTTAATTCCTCCTTGGGTGAATTCTTTCCATATCCTAGCCTATTTTTCCACGTTTAGACTTTTTTTCCTCCTTTAGGAGACAAAACTTTTGTGATCTAATTAGCAAAAGTATTTTTATAATATATCATTTGTCTTTTTACCTAGGTTAGGTTGTTGAATATTTTGTGCCATAAAAATATTCTCATGAAGTCTGTCTGTTCATTACATTACTATATTTTATGTCCTGGTTAGGGAAAATTTCCCGTTTCAGGTAATAAAGCCATTCACCTGTACTCCCTTGAATACTTTTATGCTACAGCCTTTTACATTTCAAATATGATGGGATTTATGCTGTTGTGTAGTTGAGGAATGGATCAAATTTTATATAGAGCTCTACTTATTACAATGTACTTTATCTAAAAGTCTATCTCCTTATTGCTCTCTTGGCCACTTTTCCGTATCCTCTAAAATTCCATAAGCAATTGGACTTATGTTTGGATTTTATGTTCTATTTCACTGGTTTGCGTATTTGTTCAAACATGGCACACCAATGTAAGTATTAAAGCTTTATCATATGTTCTAATATCTGGTTGTGTAGTTCTTTTTTCATTGTCCCTTTCAAGGATTGTTCTGACTTTCTTACTTTTATTTTTTCTAAATGCTCTTTTAAAAACAACCATCTAGGGGCACCTGGGTGGCTCAGTTGTTAAGTGTCTGCCTTCATTTTGGGTCATGATCCCAGGGTCCTGGGATTGAGCCCCAAATCGGGCTCCTTGCTCGAGAAGCCTGCTTCTCCCTCTCCCACTCCCTCTGCTTGGGTTTCCTCTCTCACTGTGTCTCTCTCTCTGTCAAATAAATAAATAAAATATTTTTTAAAAATGGAAATAAAAAATAAAAACAACCATGTAGCTCCTGGAGAAAAAAATGGTATTTTTATTGGATTTGTGTTTTATCTAGAAATTAGGGAGAACTTTCATTTTCATGACTTTAGGTCATCTTTTCCAAGAATGTTGTATGTGATCATTTGTTCAAGTCTAATGTCATATTTTTTAGAAATATTTTACAATTTTTGTCATATGTTTTAGACATTTCTTGCTAAATTTGTGCCCGGCTATGGTCTTTATCCTCCCTCTCACCTTTGTAGATAATGACTTTTTTACGTTACAAGTGTATAAGTAAATGCTATTGATTTGTGTATGTTGATTTTTAAGACATGTTACTTTCTAAATTCTTATGTTTGCAGTAATTTTCCATTAATTTGGGAGTTTTTCCAGATGTAAAATCATATCATCTGTAAATAGGTGTTACTTCCTTCTCCATTCTTATGCCTCTAATTGCTTTTTCCTGTCTCTTTGTATCAATTTATACCTCCAAAAAAATTCAATAATTATGAAGAGAAGATTTTTTTATTTCTAATTTCAGTAGAAAACCCTCTTTTGTTTCTCCTTTAAACGTCACCTTATGTTAAAGAAGCACCCATCAATTTGTGTTTTATTCAGCATTAGTATAATGAATAGGTGTTAATTTGTTCAATGATTTTTCTGAAACTATGGAGTAGATTATGATCTTCTTTCTCCCTAGCTCGATTAGTGCAACAGATTACATCAATAGTTCCCCAGAATCTTAGAATAAACCCATTTAGACATGATGTGGTAGTCAAGATTGTAATAGCAAATAAAGATTATAATAGCAAATAAAAACGTGTTTAGTATTTTTACATTGATTGCCATAGTGAGACTGGCCTATAATTTTTTTTTTTTTTTTTTTTTTTTTTTTTTTTTGGTACAGTCTTGTTTTTGGATCCAAGTTAAACTCCCTTTATGAAACTTGTAGCTTTCTTTTTCTTACTATGTTCTAGAATCCTCTAACTGGGATAATCTGATCTGTAAAGTTCTGATGGAAATCTCCTATGAAATCATTTGGATCTAATGGTGGTTGTTTTGGTGAGCTGTGAAGGAGGTGCTCTTCAGCCAGTTCCTCAATTTCCTTCACGTAGAATAGATCTTGCAGAGTTTGTTTCTCTTGTAGGGCCAATATGGCATTTTAAAATACAGGTTTTATCATTATTTAAATATGACAAGGCCAAGAGATTAGGAGACAACCGTCATGGAAAAAAAGTTTGTTACCCTCGGAGACCACAAGAATAGAGCATGTTGCACCGTGCAGGCTACGTGGGTAAGCCCCAGGCTTTGTGAGGAATTGGAGGGGGAGTGGATCTTGTGGCAAGAGCCTTTTATTCTGATTTCCACAGACCAGAAAAGGTAGGAGAGGGTAAGCAGTTTTAGGATTGCCAAATTGAATAATTCCACAGACTCTGGAGCAGAAGGACAGTCCCTTGTTATCTGGTACATGGCTTTGGGATGACCAGTGCAGTTGGATCATGGTCCTGAGTGTGAGAGCCTTACAAAGGAGGTGGTTGAAGGTGTGGGTTCTGAATTGGTGGGTTTGCATTTAAAAGGCGTATGGTGCTCTTGTTTGTCATATCTCAGAATTGGCTAATCCTGGAACAGAGTCCCTCCAGTGTCAGCAAGACCCCAGATGTTGAAGCATCAGAACATAGAAAGTAAAAGACCTTGTTGATACATGCAGTAAATTGCATTTTTGGGACAATATCAGTTTCGCCTGGGTTTTCCATTTTATTTGCAAATATTTGTGCATAGTAGTGTTTGGTTTAGTCATTTCCCATCGCCCTTATTTAGTTAGACTTTGCTCTTCTCCCCCGCCCCCCCCTTTTTGAATTAGGTTTGCTTTGCTTTGTTTTATTATCATTTAAGGAACTAGCTTTTAGGGGTACCTGGGTAGCTCAGTTGGCAAAGTGTCTGGCTCTGGGTTGGCTCAAGTCATGAACTCAGGGTGGCGAGATCGAGCCTATGTTGGGCTCCCTGCTCAGGAGGGAGTCTGCTTGGGATTCTCTCTCCCCCTCTCTTCCCCTTCCCCGCATGCACATATGCTTTCACGCTCTCTCTAAAATAAATAAAATCTTAAAACAACCAAACAAACCTGGCTTTTATATTCATTCCTTATTTCTACCTTTTCCCTGAAATTTCAGTTTTTATCTTACTGCTTTCTTTTTTGGGGGGAAAAGGGTTTCATTTGTTCTCCTATAGCTTTTTGAAGTAGATATTTTCAGTTTTATGGATATGTATTTATGTGATAAATTTTCTTCTTAAAATTGATTTAGCCCCGAGATGAAACCAGAGGGAGACAAACCATAAGAGACTCTTAATCGGGAAGCAAACTGAGGGTTGCTGGAGGGTCTCAGTTAGATGGTTTTCATTTCTAGACAGGAGGGATGGGTGGGAAGTGACTGGGTGATGGACACTGGGGAGGGCATGTGCTGTGGTGAGTGCTGTGAATTATGTGAGACTGATGAATCACAGATGTACATCCTGAAATAATGTATTATATGTTAATTAAAAAAATAAATTTAAAAAACTTGCTTTAGCCCAATCTTAAATTTTCAGATGTTATATATTCATAGTTATTAACATAGAATTTTGTAATTTGGTTTTATACTTCCCTTTTCATTTGGGTTATTTCATAGCTCATTAGAATGATTTTAATTTTCAGGGAGAAAGCTCCTTTTTTTCATTAACATTTTGGTCATTGAGTGTGGTATTTCTAATTCAGGATTTTTTTTTTTTTAAGATTTTACTTATTTTAGAGAGAGACAGAATGAGCAGGGGGGGATGGGCAGAGCAAGAGTGGGAAAGAGTCTTAAACAGACTCTGCCCTGAGCCTAGAGCACAGAGCCTGATGTGAAGCTCGATTTCACCACACTGAGATCATGACTCCAGCCGAAACCAAGACTTGGCTGTTTAACTGACTGTGCCACTAAGCATCCCTCTAATTTGCATATTAATTAACCATTTCCTGTGGCTAAGATAATGGCAGTTTTCATAAATGTTATGTTCACGCTCGAATATGTATTGCCTACTATTGTGGTTTGCAGTTTGATATGCACCTATGTGGTGGTCTTGTTGTTTGGGTCTTTGGTATGCCTACAAATTGTTTCTCTATTTGATCTTAGTTTGAGAGGTATGTTAAATTCTTTTCCTTTTTTATTATAGTATTATCGACTATATTCCTTATGCTATATTTTTCATCATCATGACTTACTTTACAGCTGGAAGTTTTTACTTCTTAATCTGTTTTCTCTCATACTCCCTCCTTCTCACAACCACTAGTTTGTTTGAGTTGGTTTCCTTTTATCTTTTGTTTTTTAGATTTCACATATAAGTGAAATTTATGGTATTTATGGTATTTGTCTTTGTATAATTTATTTCACTTAACATAATTCACTCCAGGTCCACCCATGCTGTCACAAATGACAAGATTTCATCTTTTTTGGGGTTGAGTAATATTCTTCTATGTGTGTGTGTGCGTGTGCGTGGGTGTGAGTGTGTGATATCTCATTTTCTTTATTCATTTGTGGGTAGACATTTAGGTTGTTTACATGCCTTGGCTATTATAAGTAGTGCTGAAATGAACTAGGGTTGCATATATCTTTTTGAATAAATGTTTTCATTTCCTGCAGATACCAAAAGTAGAATTGCTAGATTATCTGGGAATTCTATTTTTAGTTTTTTTTTTTCTTGAGGAAACGCCATGCTGTTTTCCACAGTGGCTATACCAATTTACATTATACCAGCTGAGCACAGGGCTCTATTTTTTCCTACATCTGTATCAACACTTGTTATCATCTTTTTGATACTAGCCACTCTGACTGCTGTGAGGTGAGATATTATTGTGATTTTGATCTGGCATTTCCCTGATGATGAATGATGTTGAGCATCTTTTCATGTGTCTGTTGGCCATTAGTATGTCTCTTAAAAAATATATCTATATCTATATATATCTATATCTATTTAGGTTCTCTTCCTGTTTTTAAATTAGATTATTTGTGTTTTATGGTTTTTCTTTCTTTCTTTGTTTGGTATTGAATTGTAAGAGTTCTTAAATATTTTAGATATTACCTCTTTATTGTACAGATCATTGGCAAATATCTTGCATTCAATAGGTTGCTTTTTCAT
Source organism: Mustela erminea (assembly GCF_009829155.1). NCBI lineage: Eukaryota > Metazoa > Chordata > Mammalia > Carnivora > Mustelidae > Mustela > Mustela erminea. The sequence continues at coordinate 50,713,974 of NC_045621.1, forward strand.
TTTGCTGATGGTTTCTATAACTGTGTAGAAGCTTCTTAATTTCATGTAGTCCCAGTTGTTGTTACTGTTGTTGTTGTAGTTTGCTTTTGTTTCCCTTGCCTGGCGAGACCTATCCAGAAAAATTTTGCTAAGTTTAATGTCTAAAAGAGTACTGCCTATGACCTTGTTTTGTTTTTATAGGAGTTTTATGGTTTCGGGTCTTATATTTAAGTCTTTAATTCGTTTTGAATTTGTGTATGGTGTAAGAAAGTGGCCCAATTTCATTCTTCTGCGCATAGATGTCTAGTTTTCTGAACAGCATTTATTGACAAGACGGCCCTTTCCTTGTTGTACATTTTTGCTTCCTTTGTCTTAGGTTAATTAACCATAGAAGCATTGGTTCATTTCTGGGCTTTCTGTTCCATTGATCTGTGTGTCTGTTTTTGTGCCACTACCATACTATTTTGATTACTATAGCAAATGCTTTGGTGGTTGTGTGTGTGTGTGTGTGTGTGTGTGTGCATGTGTGTGTGGTTTGTCTTTGGGGTCCATACAATTTTCAGGATTTTTGTGTTGTAGGTCTTTGAAATACTATAATATTTTGATGGGGATTCTATTGAGTATGTGTATTGCTTTGGGCAATATGAACATTTTAACAGTATTGTTCAACTCCATGAGCATGGTATATCTTTACGTTGACTTGTGTTATCTTTAGTTTCTTTCATCAGTGTATTAAGGTTTTCAGTTTATAGATTTGCCTTGTTACACTTATTCCTAGGTATTCTTTTTGTGCTATTATAAATGGGATTGTATCTTAATTTCCTTTTCTGCTGTTTTGTTAGTAGTGTATAGAAATGCAACAATTTTCTATATATTCTATCCTGCAACTTTATTGAATTCATTTACTAATTCTAGTAGTTTTTTTTCTTAGTGGAGTCTAGGGTTTTCTATGTATAGTATTATGTTATCTGCAAATAAGTTTTACTTATTTCTTTTTTCTTTTTTTGCTTGTTTTATATATTTACATACTTTTCTTAATTTCTAAAATACATATGATTTATACCTTTTAAAATATCATATATATTTATATATTTTTTTTAATTTAAACACTTTTTTTATAAACATATAATGTATTTTTATCCCCAGGGGTACAGGTATGTGAATCGCCAGGTTTATACACTTCACAGCACTCACCATAGCACATACCCTCTCCGAAGTCCATAACCCCACCACCCTCTCTCTACCCCCCTCCCCCTAGCCCCCTCAGTTGTTTTGTGAGATTGAGTCTCTTATGGTTTGTCTCCCTCCAGATCCCGTCTTGTTTCATTTATTCTTTTCCTAACCCCCAACTCTCCATATTGCATCTCCACTTCCTCATATCAGAAAGATCACATGATAGTTGTCTTTTTCTGATTGACTTATTTCACTAAGCATGATACCCTCTAATTCCATCCACGTCATTGCAAATGGCAAGATTTCATTTCTTTTTATGTCTGCATAGTATTCCATTGTATATATATACCACCTCTTCTTTATCCATTCATCTGTTGATGGGCATCTAGGTTCTTTCCATAGTTTGGCTATTGTAGACATTGCTGCTATAAACATTCGGGTGCATGTGCCCCTTTGGATCACTACGTTTGTATCTTTAGTGTAAATACCCAGTAGTGCAATTGCTGGGTCATAGGGAAGCTCTATTTTCAACTTTTTGTGGAACCTCCATGCTGTTTTCCAGAGTGGTTGCACCAGTTTGCATTCCAACCAACAGTGTAGGAGGGTTCTCCTTTCTCCACATCCTCGCCAGCATCTGTCATTACCTGACTTGTTAATTTTAGCCATTCTGACGGGTGTGAGGTGATATCTCATTGTGGTTTTTGATTTGTATTTCCCTGATGCTGAGTGATGTGGAGCATTTTTTCATGTGTCTGTTGGCCATCTGGATGTCTTCTTTGCAGAAATGTCTGTCCATGTCCTCTGTCCATTTTTTGATTGGATTATTTGTTCTTTGGGTGTTGAGTTTGCTAAGTTCTTTATAGATTCTGGACACTAGCCCTTTATCAGATATGTCGTTTGCAAATATCTTCTCCCATTCTTTCAGTTGGCTTTTGGTTTTGTTAACTGTTTCCTTTGCTGTGCAAAAGCTTTTGATCTTGATGAAGTACCAACAGTTCATTTTTGCCCTTGCTTCCCTTTCCTTTGGTGTTGTTCCTAGGAAGATGTTGCTGCGGCTGAGGTCGAAGAGCTTGCTGCCTGTGTTCTCCTCAAGGATTTTGATGGATTCCTTTCTCACCTTGAGGTCCTTCATCTATTTTGAGTCTATTTTCATGTGTGGTGTAAGGAAATGGTCCAATTTCATTTTTCTGCATGTGGCTGTCCAATTTTCCCAACACCATTTATTGAAGAGGCTTTTTTTCCATTGGACATTCTTTCCTGCTTTGTCAAAGATTAGTGACCATAGAGTTGAGGGTCTATTTCTGGGCTCTCTATTCTGTTCCATTGATCTATGTGTCTGTTTTTGTGCTGTACCATACTGTCTTGATGATAACAGCTTTGTAATAGAGCTTGAAGTCTGGAATTGTGAAGCTACCAACTTTGGCTTCCTTTTCAATATTCCTTTGGCTATTCGAGGTCTTTTCTGGTTCCATATAAGTTTTAGGATTATTTGTTCCATTTCTTTGAAAAAAATAGGTGGGATTTTGATAGGGATTGCATTAAATGTGTAGATTGCTTTAGGTAGCATAGACATTTTCACAGTATTTGTTCTTCCAATCCAAGAGCATGGAACATTTTTCCATTTCTTTGTGTCTTCCTCAATTTCTTTCATGAGTACTTTATAGTTTTCTGAGTATAGATTCTGTGCCTCTTTGGTTAGGTTTATTCCTAGGTATCTTCTGGTTTTGGGTGCAATTGTAAATGGGATTGACTCCTTAATTTCTCTTTCTTCTCTCATGTTGTTGGTGTAGAGAAATGCAACTGATTTCTGTGTATTGATTTTATATCCTGACAATTTTACTGAATCCCTGTACAAGTTCTAGCAGTTTTGGAGTGGAGCCTTTTGGGTTTTCCACATATAGTATCATATCATCTGCAGAGAGTGACAGTTTGACTTCTTCTTTGATGATTTGGATGCCTTTAATTTCTTTTTGTTGTCTGGTTGCTGAGACTCGGACTTCTAGTACTATGTTGAATAGCAGTGGTGATAATGGACATCCCTGGCATGTTCCTGACCTCAGCAGAAAAGCTCTCAGTTTTTCTCCATTGAGAATGATATTTGTGGTGGGTTTTTCATAGATGGCTTTGATAATATTGAGGTATGTGCCCTCTATCCCTACACTTTGGAGAATTTTGATCAGGAAAGGATGCTGTACTTTGCCAAATGCTTTATCAGCATCTATTGAGAGTATCATAGGGTTCTTGTTCTTTCTTTTATTAATGTATTGTATCACATTGATTGATTTGCAGATGTTGAACCAACCTTGCGGCCCTGAAATAAATCCCACTTGGTTGTGGTGAATAATCCTTTTACTGTACTTTTGGATTCTATTGGTAGTATTTTGGTGAGAATTTTCGCATGTGTGTTCATCAAGGATATTGGTCTGTAATTCTCTTTTCGATGGGACCCTTGTCTGGTTTATCAAGGTGATACTGGCCTCATAAAATGAGTTTGGAAGTTTTCCTTCCATTTCTATTTTTTGGAACAGTTTCAGGAGAATAGGAATTAATTCTTCTTTACATATTTGGTAGAATTCCCCTGGGAAGCTGTCTGGCCCTGGGATTTTGTCTGTTTGGAGGTTTTTAATGACTGTTTCAATCTCCTTACTGGTTATGGGTCTGTTCAGGTTTTTTTATTTCTTCCTGGTTCAGTTGTGGTAGTTTATATGTCTCTGGGAATGCATCCATTTCTTCCAGATTGTCAAATTTGTTGGTATAGAGTTGCTCCTAGTATGTTCTTATAATTCCTTGTATTTCTCTGGTGTTAGTTGTGATCTTTCCTCTTTCATTCATGATTTTATTTATTTGGGTCCTTTCTCTTTTCTTTTTGATAAGTCTGGCCAGGGTTTTATCAATCTTATTAATTCTTTCAAAGAACCAGCTCCTAGTTTTTTTATTTGTTCTATTGTTTTTTTTTTTTTGGTTTCTATTTTATTGATTTCTGCTCTGATCCTTATTATTTCTCTTCTTCTGCTGGGTTTAGTCTTTCTTTGTTGTTCTTTCTCCAGCTCCTTTAGGTGTAGGATTAGGTTGTGCACTTGAGACCTTTCTTGTTTCTTGACAGAGGCTTGTACCACTATATATTTTCCTCTCAGGACAGCTTTTGCTGTGTCCCACAGATTTTGAACTGTTGTGTGTTTGTTATCATTTGTTTCCATGAATTTTTTCAATTCTTCTTTAATTTCCTAGTTGGCCCATTCATTCTTTAGTAGGATGCTGTTTAGTCTCCATGTATTTGTGTTCTTTCCAAATTTCCTGTTGTGATTGAGTTCTAGCTTCAGAGCATTGTGGTCTGAAAATATGCAAGGAATGATCCCAATCTTTTGATACCAGTTGAGACCTGATTTATGACCCAGGATGTGATCTATTCTGGATAATGTTCCATGTGCACTATAGAAGAAAGTGTATTCTGTTGCTTTGGGATGGAATGTTCTGAATATATCTGTGATGTCCATCTGGTCCAGTGTGTCATTTAAGGCCTTTATTTCCTTGTTGATCTTTTGCTTGGATGATCTGTCCATTTCAGTGAGTGGAGTGTTAATGTCCCCTACTATTATTGTATTATTGTCAATGTGTTTCTTTGGTTTTGTTATTAATTGGTTTATATAGTTGACTACTCCCATGTTAGGGGCATAGATATTTAAAATTGTTATATCTTCTTGTTGGACAGATCCTTTGGGTATGATATAGTGTCCTATCTCATCTCTTATTATAGTCTTTGGCTTAAAATCTAATTGATCTGATATAAGGATTGCCACTCCAGCTTTCTTTTGATGTCCATTAGCATGGTAAGTTGTTTTCCACCCCCTCACTTTAAATCTGGAGGTGTCTTCAGGTCTGAAATGAGTTTCTTGTAGGCAACATATAGAAGGGTTTTGTTTTTTTATCCATTCTGATACCCTGTGTCTTTTGATTGAGGCATTTAGCCCATTAACATTCAGGTTAACTATGGAGAGATATGAATTTAGTGCCATTGTATTGCCTGTAAGGTGACTGTTACTATATATTGTCTCTGTTCCTTTCTGATACTACTTTCAGTCTCTCTCTTTGCTTAGAGGACCTCTTTCAATATTTTCTGTAGAGCTGGTTTGGTGTTTGCAAATTCTTTCAGTTTTTGTTTGTCCTGGAAGCTTTTTATCTCTCCTTCTATTTTCAGTGATAGCCTAGCTGGATATAGTATTCTTGGCTGCATGCTTTTCTTGTTTAGTCCTCTGAATATATCATGCCAGCTCTTTCTGACCTGCCAGGTCTCTGTGGATAAGTCTGCTGCCAATATTAATTTTTACTATTGTATGTTAAAGACTTCTTTGCCCGGGCTGCTTTCAGGATTTTCTCTTTGTCACTAAGACTTGTAAATTTTACTATTAGGTGACGGGGTGTGGACCTATTCCTGTTGATTTTGAGGGGGGTTCTCTGCACCTCCTGGATTTTAATGCCTGCTCCCTTTGCCATATTAGGGAAATTCTCTCCAATAATTCTCTCCAATATACCTTCTGCTTCCCTCTCTCTCTCTTCTTCTTCCCTGGTGGTCCAGTAGTTGTTTGTCCCTCTTTTGCTCAGCTTCTTTATTCTCTGTCATTTGGTCTTCTAGATCGCTAATTCTTTCTTCTGCCTCATTTGTCCTAGCAGTGAGAGCCTCCATTTTTTATTGCACATCATTAATAGCTTTTTAAATTTCAACTTGGTTAGATTTTAGTTCTTTTATTTCTCCAGAAAGGGCTTTTATATCTCCCGAGAGGTTTCTCTAATATCTTCCATGCTTTTTTCGAGCCCAGCTAGAACCTTGAGAATCGTCATTCTGAACTCTAGATCTGACATATTACCAATGCCTGTATTGATTAGGTCCCTAGCCTTTGGTACTGCCTCTTGTTCTTTTTTTTTGTCGTGAGTTTTCTGCCTTGTCATTTTGTCCAGATAAGAATATATGAAGGAGCAAATAAAATACTAAAAGGGTGGCAAGGACCCCAGGAAATTGAGCTTTAACCAAATCAGAAGAGATCCCAAATCATGGGTGGGAGGGAGAAAGGGGATAAAAAGAAGTTCAGAAAAAAAATTAAAAAAATAAAACAAATAAAGGAAAAACATAAAAAAGAAAAAAAATATATATATATTAGACTGGTGACTAGAAAAGGGTCACCCACTTAATTTTGGGACTATTTTGGTTTCTTAGAAGAAACTATCTCCCAAAATTTCAAAGAATGAAAAAGATATATGAGGGTAAACACAATGAAGGGAAGGAATATGCCTATAAAGTGGAAAAAAATTTTTTTTAATTTCTAAAAAAGGAGTTGATAAAGCAAGTTCGTTGGGAGAATAAAGAAAATGAAAGTGGAGAGAATTTGCTGGGGCTGGAGACTAGAACAAGCCCAGAGCTAAACTTAGGGTATATTTAGGGTATATTTTGATCTATTAGAAGAAGTTGTACCCCAAATTTTTTAGAAGAAAAAACCCTATGTGTATACAAAAAATAAAGTTAGATACAATGAAGGATGAAATAGGACTATAATAATGAAGATTCAAAAAAGATTATTATTATTATATTATGAAAGGTATTGTTAAGATAAGCTAATTAAAAATATTAAAAAAGGAGAGGGTAAAAGTTAAAAAAATTTAGCAGAAGAAAAAAATTGAAAAAAAAATTAAATAAAAAATGAAATCGGGATGCCTGGGTGGCTCAGTTGGTTAAGCAGCTGCCTTTGGCTCAGGTCATGATCCCAGCACCCTGGGATGGAGTCCCGCATCGGGCTTCCTGCTCGGCAGGGAGCCTGCTTCTCCCTCTGCCTCTGCCTGCCATTCTGTCTGTCTGTGCTCGCTCTCTCTCCCTCTCTCTCTCTCTGACAAATAAATAAAATCTTAGGAAAAAAAATGAAATTAACTGCAAGACTAAAGAATCATGGGGAGAATACCATGAGTTCCATGCTTTGCTTTCTCCTCCTCTGGAATTCTGCTGTTCTCCTTGGTAAGTGAGCTTGGTCTTGGCTGGAAGTTTTACTTATTTCTTACCAATTTGGATACCTTTTATTTTTTGATTACTCTGGATAGGACTTGAAGTTCTCTGCTGAATAAAAGTAAAAGTGGGCATCCTTGTTCCTGAATTTATAACAAAATTTTTGTTTTTTGTTATAGAAAAGCTTTTTGGTTTTTTGTTATAGAAAAGGTTTCAGCTTTTTCTTTTTATATATAGCATTACTTTGTTGATAGTCTATCATGAATAGATACTGGGTTTTGTCAAATGTCTATACTGCATCTGTTGAGATGGTCATATGATTTTTATCTTATTTTGTTAATGGATGTCACATTGATTTGCATATATTGAGCCACCTTTGCATCCCTGAAATCTCAATTGTGGTGAATTATCCTTCGGTGCACTGTGGGATCCAGTTTGCTAATATTTTGAGAGTTTTTGCGTCTATGTTCATCAAGGATATTGGTCTGTAATTTTCTCTTTTTGTAGTGTCTGTCTAGTTTTGATAACAGGGTAATCCTGGTTTCACAAAATTAATTTGGAAGAATTCTTCCTCTTTTTTCTTTTTCTCTTTTTGGAATAATTTGAGAAGGATAGGTATTTACTCTTTAAATGTTTGGTAGAGTTCACATGTGAAACCATCTGGTCCAGGACTTCTATTTATTGGGAGTTTTTTGATTACTGATTCATTTTAGACTAGTAATCTGTTCTGATTATCTATTCCTGATTCAGTTTTAAACAGTTATATGTTTCTAGGAATTTATCAGTTTTTTCTAGGTTGTCCAATTTGTTGGCGTATATTCTTTTTTCATTTGATGATGTCAGTTGTAATTTGTCTTTTCTGATTGTATTTAGGTCCTTTTTTTCTTGCAATCTAGCTAAAGATTTATCAGTTTTATCTTTTCATAAATTTAGCTGTGAGTCTCATTAATCTTTTCTATTTTTTTTCTAGTCCTTATTTCTTTCCATTCTGATCTTTGTTACTTCCTTCCTTCTGCTGACTTTGGGCTTTGTTCTTTGTCTATTTCCTTTTGGAGGTATGTTAAATTCTTAATATTTTTGGTATATTTTTATTTATTCTCTTTGAATATTTGATCATTTCTACTTTATGAAAAGTTTTGATGTGCTACTAGGAATAGAAATTTTAATTTTTCCTTTTAATGCTTTTTGTTCTGAAATTTTCCTCTTCAAATATGAACATTGTAAACACTGCATTTACTTGCATTTTTTTGTATATGTTGTTCATCTTTTTATTTCATTTAAAATTTTAAATATATTTCTTATATAAAGCATAGTGTTTTTTTTCAATTTTATGTTATCTGAGATCTATCTAGTTTAAATTCCATATTTTATACACACACCACATGAATAAAATATATCACTATATGCTATATATTTTTCCTTTGATATTAGTAGATCTCTCTCACTTTCTTTTCTATTTTTGGTTCTACATTAAGTGTACACAAATCTTGTTCTAAGCTCATTTGTCAAATAATCAATGAGTTTATTCTACTTTTCATGTAATCTCGCCATTCTTTCTTAATTTTTGATAGTTGCACACTCTCTGTATTGCTAGACTATATTGCCATTACTTAACAGACCATCTCCTTTATAACCATAATTTAGTTTTAGATCTTAGTTCTTCAAATATGTTTAATTATCAGCACTAGTCTTTATATCAATGTTTGATTATTTTGATTTTCTTCAAGTTTATTTTTGAAAACTTCCTGAAGGGCCCTTAGAAATGGTATACCCTAACCTCTTGCTTATTCACAACAATTTGTGACCTTTATACTCAAAGGCCAACTTATTTGAATGGCTGCTTGGCTTGTATCTTAATGCATTTCAATAAATCAGATACCCTTGTTCTTTTTTTCTCTTATTAATATCTAAGTCTAAATATGAAATTGAGGCATATATGGATCAAGAGGAAGAGAAGTTACATGTTGTATATACCCCCAAGTAAGTCAATCCTGGAATAGATATAAAACACACTAAAAGTCTTTAGGTCTGTTTGAGTTCATATTAAGTGGTTCTTTAAACTTGCTGATTCATATCTTGATGAGAACAATTAATAGCCAGTTCTTCAGGAGATAGTTGGGTAAATTCTCAGTAGAAGGTCTTGGAATAATTTCAAAAAATCCTAGGCTTTCAAATTTCCTTCTCACCCCCACTTTCCATTTTATTTAGTTTTATTTCTTTTCAGTGTTCCAGCATTCATTGTTTATTCACCACACCCAGTGCTCCATGAAATACGTGCCCTGCATAATATCCACCACCAGGCTCACCCAACCCCCCAGCCCCTCCTCTCCAAAACCCTCAGTTTGTTTCTCAGAGTTCTTAATTGTAAACTTTTCTCTAAAATTAATCACTGTCATGTGTTTATAATTTTTCTTGCCTTACTTTATACTTTGACCACCTGATTAGTTTTGACTTTTGAAAACTTTATAGAAATGAAGCCATATAGTATATATTTTTGGACTTTTTAAGAGTTTTTAAGTAAGCTCTATGGCCAATGTGGGGCTCCAACTCATCACTCTGAGATCAAGAGTTGCATGCTCTGCTGATTGAACCAGACACATACCCCTTTAAGAAAGTTTTTTAAACTTCTCATTATGAGATTTATTCACACATCATTGCATATGGCTATAATTTATTCATTTTCTTTGCTGTACAGTATTCTATAGAATACATATGCAAGAATTTATCCATTATATTGTCAATGAATATTTCGATATTTTAAATTGAATTTTAAGCATTCCTAAACATTTTTCTCAGGGCAGAATTGGCTGGGTGGATTTCCAGAATCACAGAGTATGTATAACTTCTATGTGATAAGGAATTTTCCAGAATGGTTGTAACAGTTTTAAAAGCAGTTTACATTTTCACCAGTAGTCTTTGCAATAGGCTCTTAGAGTTGGAAAAAGACTTGGAAACCATCTTTTTCAACTCTTTCACTTATAAAGATGAATTTCTGCTATGTTGAGAATGATGAATTGAAATTCCATTGCTAATAAGTCACTAAGTAGGTTAAGGATTTTTTTTTTTCACTTTAGTTTTCTGTAACATTTTGAGAATAAAGGAATAAACTGAAAGATGACCAAAAGAGGTACAAAATCTCAAGTCTTGTACTAAGGCAATGCAGCAGCTTGAGCTATGTATACCTCAACTGTGTTCTACTGACTCACAGTTATAGAAATGTACAATATTGCTATTGATAAACTGAATTGTTAAATGTTGATTTGGTATTGTATGCTGTTTATAAAGGCAGAAAAATACAGAATACATTTTAGAAAGTTTCATAAAAATGTTATAATTGAAATAACTGTACTTAAAGGAGAAATTTTAATAGTTGAATATCTTCATATAGAGTAACACTATAAAAGGTATGGTTAAACTAGGTATAACTCAGTGTTTTGTGGAGGTCTTTGCTTATTTTATTAGTTATCTAAATTCCAGTTTCTTTTAGAGTTGACATAATATCTGTTTTTCATTTTCCTCTTATTTTGCGTAATATATGATGCCTTATATATGATTTTGAAAGAACCAAATGTTCTGTATTTTCCCACAAGCATGCAGCAAGTCTGTATTCAAATTGTGGAAGTGACTTCAGTGCAGTTGAGTGTCATGCTATTTCTGAGGATAGTTGAAAGTAATGTAGAAGACATTTTCATAATTATAAGTTGAGAAAACTCAGTTTTGTAACCTAATAGCTATTTTTGTATGAGGTGAGAGAGTGAAGGAAGAGAAGTTACCAGGCTTTAATTCTCCCCGGTCTCTCATTCAGAACAAGTTCTAGAAGTACAAATACTTCTCATTTAATAATATAAACAATAAGTAGAAAATCCATAAAAAATTCTTTGAAAGGATCAAGTAGGTTCTTAAGTGTGTCCTTACAACCCAGGGATGTTTGAAATCAAAGCGTGATGAACCTGAAAAGAAGGTGAGTTTTACCCCCAAATCAAAAACTAAACCGAAAAGAAAAAAACAACCCCCAAACTAAAAACAAATTCTCCAGGCTATAGAGAGTATGGCAGAACCTGGCATGTGGATTTCCTAGCTAATGAGCATATGCCATGAATTTCTCTGGCTCTTGTCCACAGAAACTATATGAATGACAGCTAGGAAAACATTCCCTTCTTATCAAACCAGAAACAATAGCAGATGTAATTACAGCATTCTGACAGCTGCCTGTGAAAATGAATTTCTACTTGCTGCTGTGCAGAGAAGACTATTGTGTCAATTTGGGGACTTTTAAACAATTGTACTTGGGGACAATTGTTGTGGAAGAAATGAACTATTCTCAAGTATGACCTATTGGGTGTATGACTTGTAGGATTATTAGTCTCATTATCTCATGCTCCAATGAAAATGAATATTTTCTTTGCTCACCTTCATTCTATTTGACCTTAAATATTTATATATTTTATTTCATTAATAAAAACTGAAGAAAGTATATATATCTCAACTGGCTGGTAGAAATATCTAAGGTTTGTGTATATTTGTATATACTTAGGTTGTATGTTCATAACATATCATTTATGTGAAATCATTATATATCATTTATATGTTATAGTTGTATATATGGTTGTATAGGTATATGGTTATAGGTTGTATGTTCATAACATCATTTATGTGAAGTATATAAATGCTATGGATGTGTATATACATATATAATTTTTTTTCTGTCAACAACTTATAAGGCATATAAAGAAGTATTTTTGATTGTGCATCAGTGGTATATTAGTAAATGCTTAACAGTGGGTTTTTTGGAGAAAAATAAAATCCTGATTTTTTTTTTTAGACTGTTCATCATGTCTCTTTTCTTTTTTTAAGATTTTATTTGTTTATTTGACAGAGTTCACAAGTAGGTGGAGAAGCAGGCAGAGAGAGAAAGGGGGAAGCAGGCTGCCTGCTGAGCAGAGAGCCTGATGCAGAGCTCGATCCCAGGACCCTGAGATCAGCTGAAGACATAGGCTTAACCCTCTGAGCTACCCAGGCACCCCCAAATCCTGATTTTTAATATTTGCCTACTACCATGGGATGAATATTCTAACCATGCCTAATTCAAGCTATCAACACTTTTTGCTACTGAACATGGGGAAGAGCAAGGGTGCTAGCTCCTGTATCAAGGTGCTGGACACCTTGTATCTCTTTTTAAGATAAAACTGAACCATAACAAAGTGATGTGATTTGTTTAAAAACAATAAAACTCCTATGAAGAACCCTACATAAACCCAGCTTTTTTATTTCTATGAGTATCTTTTTTCCATTAATTTATGTGATTCCCTTGTACAGCAAACTTCTAGAGTAGAAGTATAACATCTTTATCTTTTTGACATTAACCCCCCATACATAGCTATTATTTTAATGTAAATATATATCATGTAATATTGGAAGCAAAGTGCAGTAATTTGGACATACTTAATTTTTAAAATCAAGTATGCAAACCTGGTATTTGCATTTAACTAGGGGTTCTGCATTTTATTTGGCAATCCTAGCTGCATCTTATATAAGCAGTGTTTAAATTAAAATGATAAAGTCCATTGCATACTGAGGGAGAAGAATGAACAAAGGCATAGAGGGAGAGTTGAATATGGTCTCATGAAACTCCAAGAAATTTAGTTCCATTGTATTACCTGTGTCATTGCTTCTGGAGGTTTTCTCTGTTCCTTTCTAGTCTTTGTTGCTTCTGGTCTTTCTTTCTCACTCAAAGAGTCTCCTTTGACATTTCTTGCCAGGCCACATTAGTGGTCACAAACTCCTTTAGTCTTTTTTTTTGTCTAGGGAACTCTTTATCTCTCCTATTCTGAATGACAGCCTTGCTGGATAAAATATTCTTGTCTGCATATTTTTCTCATTTAGCATGTTGAATATATCATGCCCTTTCAGGGGCACCTGCGTGGCTCAGTGGGTTAAGCCTTTGCCTTTGGCTCAGGTCATGATCTCACAGTCCTGGGACTGAGCCCCACATCAGGCTCTCTGCTCAGCAGGGAACCTACTTATCCTCTCTCCCTGCCTGCCTCTCTGCCTACTTGTGATCTCTCTGTCAAATAAGTAAATAAGTAAAATCTTCAAAAAAAAAAAAAAAAACATCATGCTCCTTTCTTCTGGCCTGCAAGGTTTCTGTGAAAATATCTGCTGCTAACCTGATTTGTCTTCCATTGCAGGTTAAGGATTTCTTTTTCCTTGCTGCTTTTAGGATTCTTTCCTTACCTCTGTATTTTGCAAAATTTACTATAATATGTCTTGGTGTTGGCTGGCTTGTATTGATTTTGATGGCAGTTGTCCGTGCCTCCTGGATAGGGCTTTATGTTTCTTACCCCAGATTAGGGAAGTTTTCAGCTATAATTTGCTCAGATAAACCTCCTGTCCTTTTCCCCCTCTGATTATTCTGGGACTCCTTTGATATGAGTGTTACTACACTTTATGGAGTTGCTGAGTTCCCAAAGCTTATATTCATGTTCCAATATTTTTCTTTTCCTCTTCTTTTCAGCTTCATTATTTTCCACAATTTTATCTTCTATATCTCTGACTCATTTTTCTGCTTCTTCCATCCTTGTGGTCATTGCATCCACTATATTTTGTATCTTGGTAATAGCATTTTTTAATTTTGACCTGACTAATTTTTAGGCCTTTTATCTATGTAGTAAAGGCTCTCTGGTTTCTTCTAGGCTAGATAGTGTCCTTATGATTTCTGATTTTAAAGAAACTCATTGATAATAATACAATAATAGTAGGGTACTTTAATATCCCACTTACAGCAATGGAGAAGATCTTCTATGCAGAAGATCAACAAGGAAATAATGGCTTTGAATGACACATTGGACCAGACAGACTTTGCAGATATATTCAGAACATTTCATCCTAAAGCAACAGAATACACATTCTTTTCTAGTGGACATAGAACATTCTCTGGAATAGATCATGTACTGGGTCACAACTCAGCCTTCAACAACTACAAAAAGATTGAGATCACACCATGCATATTTTCAGACCACAACACTATGAAAGTTGAAGTCAACCACAGGAAAAAATTTGGAAGGGTCACAAATACATGGAGGTTGAAAAACATTCTATTAAGAATGGATGGGTTAACCAGGAAATTAAAGAAGAAATAAAAAAAATACATGGAAGCAAATGAAAATGAAAACACAACAGTTCAGAACCTTTGGGATGCAGCAAAGGTGGTCCTAAGAAGGAAGTATGTAGCAATACAGTCCTACCTAAGAAGCAAGTAAAGTCTCAAATACACAACCTAACCCTAGGGAGATAGAAAAGGAATAGCAAATACAGCCTAAACCCAGCAGAAGGGAAATAATATAAAATATAAACGATAATCTCAACAATCAGACAATGAAAAGAAATGAAAGGCATCAATATTGATTATAGTTATGTCTATAACCAGACATAAATGATATAGAAACAAAAAACAGTAGAACAGATAAATGAAACTAAGAGCTGGTCCTTTGAAAGAATTAATAAAATTGATAAACCCCTACCCAGACTTTTCAAAAGAAAAGAAAAAGGACCCAAAGAAAGAAAATCATGAATGAAAGAGGAGAGATCATGAGCAATACCACAGAAATACAAACAGTTAGAATATTGTGAAAAAATATGTGCCAAAAAACTGGGCAATCTGGAAGAAATGGACAAATTTCTTGAAACATAAAAAACTATCAAAACTGGAACAGGAAGAAATAGAAAATTTGAGCAGACATTAACCAGCAAAGAAACTGAATCAGTAATCAAAAACTTCCCCCAAAAAACCAGAAGTGCAGAGCCAAATGGTTTCCCAGAGAAATTTTACTAACATTTAAAGAAGAGTTAATACCCATTCTTCTCAAACTGTTCCAAAAAATAGAATTGGAAAGAAAACTTCCAAACTCATTCTATTAGGTCAGTGTATTACTTTGATTCCAAAATCACACAAAGACCCCACTAAAAAGGAGAATGACAAGTGAATATCTCTGATGAACATGGATGCAAAAATTTTGAACAAGATACTAGCTATTGAATCCAACAGTACATTAAAAGAATTATTCACCACAAGCAAGTGAGATTTATTCCTGGGCTTTAGGAGTAGTTTAATATTTACAAATCAATCAATGTGATACACCATATTAATAAAGGATAAGAACCATATTTCCCCCTCCATAGATGCAAGAAAAACACTGGACAGAATATAGCATTAAAAGAAAGCCACCTTTAACAAAGTAGGGTTAGAAGGAACATACCTCAATATCATGAAGGCCATTATATAAATGACCCACAGCTAATAACATCTTAAGTGAGGAAAAAAACTGAGAACTTTTCCTCTGTGGTCAGGAACAAGACCGGGATGTACACGCTCACCATTACTATTTAACATAGTACTAGAAGTCTTAATCTCAGCAATCAGACAATGAAAAGAAACAAAAGGCATCAATATTGACAAAAAAGTCAAACTCCCACTGTTTGCAGATGATGTGCTATTTTATGTAGAAAATCCAAAGACTCCAGCCAGAAATTACTAGAACTGACACAGGAATTCATTACAGTCACAGGATATAAAATCAATGTACAGAAATCTGCATTTCTATACATCAGTAATGAAGAAGCAGAAAAAGAAATCTAGGAATCAATGCCATTTACTTGCACCAAAAACAGTAAGATACATAGGAATAAACCTAACCAAATAGGTAAAAGATCAGTACTCTGAAAACTGTAGAACACTTATGAAAGAAACTGAGGGAGACACAAAGAAATGGAAAAACATTCCATGCTCATGGATTGGAAGAACAATTATTGTTAAAATGTCTATACTGCCCAAAGCAATCTATACATTTAATGCAATCGCCATCAAAATACCACCAGTATTTTTCACAGACCCAGAACAAACAATCCTAAAATTTGTATGGAACCACAAAAGACCCCAAATAGCTAAAGCAGCAGAATTGGAGGCATTACAATTATGGACTTCAAGCTATATTGCAAAAACTGTAATCATCAAGACAGGATGGTATTGGCACAAAACCAGAAACGTAGATCAATGGAACAGGATAGAGAACCCAGAAATGGACCCACAACTATATGGCAACTAATTTTCAACTATCTGAAGGAAAAAAGGCCATTTTTTCAACAAATGGTTTTGCGAAAACTGGACAGCAACACACAGAAAAATGAAACTGGACTACTTTCTTAAACTATACACAAAAATAAATTCAAAATGGATGAAAGACCTGAATAGGAGGCAGGAAACCACCAAAATAGAGCAGAACACAGGCAGCAACATTGTGACATCAGCTGTAACAACTTCTTACTAGATACATCTCCAGAGGCAAGAGAAACAAAAACAAATTGAATTGCTGGGACATTATCAAGATAAAAAGCTTCAGCACAGAAAAGGAAACAATAAACAAACTAAAAGTAGCCTATGAAATGGGAGGAGTATTTGCAAACGACCTTCCAGGTAAAGGGTTAGTATCCAAAATTTATAACTTATACAAAATCAACATCCCCTCCCCAAAAAATCCAGTTAAGAAATGTGTAGAAGATATGAACAGACATTTTCCCAAAGACATACAAGTGGCTAACAGACACAAGAAAAGATGCTGAATATCCCTCATCAGGGAAATACAAATCAAACCAGGATGAGATACCATATCACATTTGTCAGAATGTCTAAAACAAAGGAAACAACAGATGTTGGTGAAGGTGTAGAGAAAGGGGAAACCCTTTTGCACTGTTGGTGGGAATGCAAACTGGTGCAGACACTCTAGAGAACAATATGGAGGTTTCTCAAAAAGTTAAAAATAGAAGTACCCTATAACCCAGCAATTGCAATACTAGGTCTTTACCCAATGCATACAAAAATACTGATTTGAAGGGGCACATGGACCCTGATGTTTATAAAAGCTTTAACAAGCTTTTATGGAAACAGCCCAAGTGTCCCAATGTAAGACCCGCGGATCCCCTTACCCAAGAATCCAACACTGCCACTGGATGCAAACAGCAAGAGGTTTATTGGGGTGCAGGTACCGCGCCTCCTTCCGTTTCTCATGGAGGGGAGGGTGACATTAGGGCTATTGATAAGGTAACTTCTTTGTTCTAAATCTCAAGGACATTTGCAAACCAATGGAGACTCCTACCTTGCAGGACTGTGATCTCTGCAAGTTAATTATTTATTATTTTATGGCAGTCAGGGATGCCTGAGGAATGCCACACATATGGAGGGGAGCGGATGAAGGGGGGGGTGCAAGGCGCCAGCTTTTGCTTTGTCCTCAGCCATCCACCTGCTCCCTCATCATTCCCCCTGAACAATTTTGACCCTTTAAATCTTTAAGGTGGTTGAAGGTGGAAGGTCTCATCTTCTGTAACTTCTTCGTGCTGAATAGGGGCGTAGAGCTGTCCCTACCTACTGGGGTCAATATTGATCAGGGTAGGAATGTATAAGGGAGTTACGAAAGGTGGAGGCAGCTGAATCCAGCGCTGACAGTGAAGAGGCGTCCTCGTGTGCGATAAGGATCGTCTGTCGTGGTGTAGTCATTGTAGCAATGGAGTCTCGGCACCAAGTAGAGAAACATGGAACAAAGCAACATATTAAGGTTAATAAGGCGATAAGAATGAGAAGCCCGAAAAGGAGATTCGGCCATAGTCCTCCTTCAAACCAGGAACTTAACCATTCGCTGAGAGAGAGAGAAGGATCTTGTAGGGCCTTAATTAGGGCATTCATATCCTTTATTAGTCCTGTGATAGTCTGGGATGTACACACAACATTCTGTCTTGATAATTGCACATGTGCCACCCTGGGCTGCTGTCAGGACATCTAAAGCCATCCTATTTATCTCTTAAGGGAGGGGACTTCTCCAGGGCAGGGGTCTTTCACCATCTACAGACAAATGGATAAAGAAGTGGTATGCATGTACACACACACACACACACACACACACACACACACACACACACACTGGCATATTACTTAGCCACGAAAAAGAAGAAATCTTGCCACTTGCAACTATGTGGCTAGAGCTACAGTGTATTATGCTAAGCAAAACAAGTCAGAGAAAGACAAATACCATATGATTTCCCTCATATGTGGAATTTGAGAAACAAAACAGGTGAACATAGGGGACGGGGAAAAATAAAAAGAGAAACAAACCATAAGGGAATCTTAAGTATAGAGAACAAACTGAGGGTTGCTGGAGGGAAGGCCAGTGGGGGATGGACTAAGTGAGGGATGAGTATTAAAGAGGACACTTGTGTTGAGCACTGGTGTTATATGTAAGCGATGCATCACTAAATTCTACTGCTGATACCAATAATACATGCTATATTAATTAGAATTTAAATAAAATTTTGAAAAAATGGTAAATAAAACAAAGGGGGATGGAAAAAATCTCCAAGGAAACTCACTTGGCAGAAGAGAACTATTTGAAGAGCTTTTGGACAACAGCAACGGTATCTTATTTACTCCAGGACTCCCGTCTAGTGCCTGAATATTATAGAGGGAGTGATTAATAAGTCTTATTCATTGTGTAAATGCACAACTGCTCTGTAGCAGAGAGGAATGAGGCTGAATCTATGGTGTGAGGTCAGACTGGAGAGAGCCTGGAGAGCTGAAAGGGTTTGAAGGAGGCAGAGCTAAGAATCAGCCTATGTGAGATTGATCAGAATTTCAACCAACTTACCTAGTTCAGACAGAACCCTTGAGAGCATTCGTACTTTCCCACTTGGAAAGTACCAAGTTTTTCTATTGCTACTGAATCTTATGTTGTCAAAGAACTAGGGGGAATAATTAGGTTTTTAGGGTAATGAAAGGACCCAAAGTTGTAAGAACATATTCACTTAGAATTTAGGATTATTTCATAGTATTCTTTCCAAAAGTGGCTAATGAGCAAGATGGATCAGCCCTGTCCTATCTTAGGTTTAGGACCTGTCTGAAAGACTGGTGAGCCATTCCAAGGAAGAGAAATAGGACATGCACACCCCAGTTCTGGGGCCAGCCCTGCCTCTCACTCAGATTGTCCTAAGGCACTCACACAGATGGCGGGGAGGAGAGAGGACTTGACTGTGGTCTTGGGAGTGTCCAGTGAAGGGTAGAGGCATCTGTTTGGCAGTGACTGGTGGCCTTACCCTTGAGGCCTCTCGTGCCCTCAGCACTCTTAATAAGGCAGTCCTTGGTGTCCTCACCTCAGGGTGTTCCCTAGTTTAGTGGTGACAGCAGCAGCAGCAGCATTTCAAGGCAGACTATTAGTTTGGGTTTCAGCAGTTACAGGAAGCAACACTACAGGGAGCTGGAGCTGAAGAAGTGGAAGAAGGAAAATTCAGTTACCAGGGCATCAGTTAAAGGGACTGGTTTAGAGGGCACAGAGGAGACATGCCCCGAAAATCACATTGGGAAGAATTTGAGATAAGCTTGTGCTCTTAAAGAGAAGACATGGTGAGAAGCAGAGAATTTGCTTTGTGTCATTCTCCTCCTCCTCCTCCTCCTCCTCCTCCTCCTCCTCCTCCTCCTCCTCCTCCTTTTTCTTCTTCTTCTTCAAGGTTTCTGGCCATTGTTTCTTTTTTTTTTCATTTATTTATTTTCAGCATAACAGTATCATTATTTTTGCACCACACCCAGTGCTCCATGCAATCCGTGCCCTCTATAATACCCACCACCTGGTACCCTGATCTCCCACCCCCCCGCCAGTTCAAACCCCTCAGATTGTTTTTCAGAGTCCATAGTCTCTCATGGTTCACCTCCCCTTCCAGTTTACCCCAACCCCCTTCTCTCTAACTCCCCATGTCCTCCATGCTTTTGGTTATGCTCCACAAATAAGTGAAACCATATGATAATTGACTCTCTCTGCTTGACTTATTTCACTCAGCATAATCTCTTCCAGTCCCGTCCATGTTGCTACAAAAGTTGGGTATTTGTCCTTTCTGAGGGAGGCATAATACTCCATAGTGTATATGGACCACATCTTCCTTATCCATTCATCCATTGAAGGGCATCTTGGTTCTTTCCACAGTTTGGCGACCGTGGCCATTGCTGCTATAAACATTGGGGTACGGATGGCCCTTCTTTTCACTACATCTGTATCTTTGGGGTAAATACCCAGGAGTGCAATGGCAGGGTCATAGGGAAGTTCTATTTTTAATTTCTTGAGGAATCTCCACACTGTTCTCCAAAGAGGCTGCATTCCCACCAACAGTGTAAGAGGGTTCCCCTTTCTCCACATCCTCTCCAACACATGTTGTTTCCTGTCTTGCTAATTTTGGCCATTCTAACTGGTGTGAGGTGATATCTCAATGTAGTTTTAATTTGAATCTCCCTGATGGCTAGTGATGAACATTTTTTCATGTGTCTGATAGCCATTTGTATGTCTTTATTGGAGCTTTGTGTCATTCTGACCCTGTCATCTGTCTGTCCTATCCACCCTGATGGACTGCTGTGTCCTGGGCACTATGGATGGTAAGGGATGGTTTGGCCTATATTAATTACTGAATATATTCTAAATTCTAGCATCCAGATAAATCAGCATGACCCACACTGAGGTCCATAGTATACTTGTGACACATGCAGTGCTAGTCACTTGTTGCCTCTAAAAAGAAATAACTGTGTAAATAAATGTGAGGATTTATGGGTTGAATGAAATAGTTTTCTCAGTAGTAAGACTTCTCAGAACCTTAAGATGTTAAAACATTTATTGTAAATATCCAAGAAGCAGATTTAGGATTGGTTTTTCCCTGATTGACTACAACAACTTTCCCCCAGTGGTGCATCTTTTACAACCAATGTTCCATGGGGTACCTGGGTGGCTCAGTTCATTAAGTGACTGCCTTCAGTTCAGGTCATGATCCTGGAGTCCTAGGATCGAGTCTTTCATCGGGCTCCCTGCTTGGTGAGGAGTCTGCTTCTCTCTCTGATCTCCTCCCTCTAATGCTCTCTCTCTCTCTCATTCTCTCTCTCTCAAATAAATAAATGAAATCGTTAAAAAAAAAAAACCAAAAAACTGGTGTTCCAAGAAACATATTTCATGAAAAATTCTTTCTACTCACAGTGATATACAAATTACCTTGGAAAAATCACTCCAGAGACACAACTGCTTTGTTTGTTGTTTGTGTGAATCTTGTTGAATTAGTTTAGTGGGCAGAGGGTAGACTTATTTAATTACATGCTCACACATTGTCTGGGGTACCTCGGTTTCTCTTAGGTTATTGTCTCGACTGAAAAGAACATCAGTAGACTTGCCTTTGGAAAACACCCTGTGTTTGTAAACACTGAATCTGAGATTGCTTTTTTTATGGGCTCGGCAAAAGTAGAAAGGAACCTTCAAGGTTGACCATGTCCAAGGAATGTTACAGTGTTCGCTGGTTATTTATCATCTGTCGTGGTTTTATGGCTGGAGAAGGGATTTTTTTTTTTTTTTTTTTTGGCATGTTTGTGAGCTTATTCCCTTCACCCTCCATCATCTTAAATGCAATATACTGCATTCTGGTTTTCTGTTTGTTTTATTTTTTGTTGTTGCTTTTTGGGGGGGGGTCTCAAAGCATTTGGGCTCAATAATGAAGAGGATTTGTGAAATTTAACAACTGATTACTTTTTACATGATCCTTTAAAGCTGACTTACCTGGTCATTTGTCATTATCTTTTGAGATCTAAAAAAAAAAAAGAAAAAAGAAAAAAGAAAACTGAATAAGACTGACAAAAATATATTTTCACTTAGAATTACAACTATAAGCATCTTTTCCCATTTTCTGCAATGTATGTGCATATATCTATCTCCATCCAGTTGGAGATAAAGTTTATCTTAACCCCACCAACAATTTCCTTTTCTCTTTCCAATCTCAGATGTATCCGTTATCAAGAACTTAGTACCCTTCCATTTGATACTTTTTCCTAAGTATGTGTCCCTAAGGTCTGTATGTTTACATAATACATGTTAGTGCACACATAAATGCTTATAAATTCCTGTATATCCGTTGATAACATTGTACATTCTGCATTTTAGGTTTTTACTAATCTGTATGAACACTTACTAGATTTGGTTTATCTCTCTTGCTGGCTGTGTAACCTATCTTGTGTATTTATGCATCCCTTTTGGACATAGAGTTTGTAGGGTTTTTTTTTTTTTCAATTATAAATCTAACTCAAACATTTCTTTGTGTGCACTTCTGGGAGTTTCTGAACATTGCACCTTTAAGACTGTTGTCACTGGGGTATAGGATAGGGGTATATTTGAATTTTTCCTGAATACTGCTGGATTATGTCTCAAAGTGCCTATAATTTCATTCTATTTTGCAAAGTGTGAAAGTAACATTTCCCCTAAATTCTTCCCAATGGTTTATTAGATTAAAAAATTTTGCAAACGTGACAGAAAAATATCACTGCTATTTTGACTTGTATTTCCCTGATAACAGGAGAATTAGCATATTTTCATAGTTGTGTTTTGAGTTACTGCTTTGGGAATGTTTATTCTGTACATATTGTCATTGTGATTTTTTTTTTCTCATTGATTAGTTGAAGTTCTTCATATATTTAGGATATTGCTTTGGATAATACATGGCAAAAGTCTTCCATTTTCTATTTTAACTTTATAACTAAAAAATGTTTATTTAAAACTTAGTCTTTAATGTGTCTTGTTGTAATAAATTATATCATAAATAAATTTTTCAAAATTTTAGAGGCCTCTTTTTTACATTTAGATATTTAATGTATCAGGGACTGATTTTTTTATGTTGTAAAGTTGTAAATCATTTTCTTTAGGATGGTCGCTTTGTAAACATAATTTTTTAAACATAATTTATTATTTAGGAGGGTCACTTTTGTTAAAATAATTTATTATAAACTCTATATTTTTCTCACTGATTCATACATACATTATGTGCCATGTTCTGTATTTATGGGTCAGTTTCTGGGCTCTCTTATTCCATTGATTTATTTGACAATTATGGTGTCAAGATTGTATCATTTTAATTAGTATAGCTTTACATTTGGTAGGCAAGAAACTTCTTTTTCTTAAAATTTGTTTAAGCTATTTTGCTTTATTTAAACACATATGAAATTTAGAACTAGTTTAAGTTCCATGAAAATGTCATCGTAATTTTATTTGGAGCTGCATTACATTATATGTCTGTTTTGAGAGAAGACATTTAGTACACTTACTCCTCTAAGTTACTCAGGTCTTTATGACTTAAAAATAGTTTCATCCTTTTGTCCAAAATGGTCCCCTACATTTTTTGGTTAGGATTTTTCATATACTAACACTGGTACTGTGAATTGGATCTTTTTTCTTTTTCTTTTTCCTAAGCGGCTTTTGCTGGAATAGAAAAAGAAAAAAAAAATAAAAAGAGATTAATTTTGAATGTTGATCTTGTATTGAGAAACATTATTAAATGCACTCGTTTTCATAATTTTTTTTTCTTTTTGGCTTTCTTTGGAGAATGAACCCCAATAATGACAATATTTAAAGTCTTTCTGTGACAGAGAACAGTGTTTTTCCTCCAGTATCCTTTTTCCTCTTGAAGACAGCCCCGCATTTTAACTGGGCATAGGTGATACAGGGTAAAGCCCATGTTCCCCTGGTGTTCTCATAGTTAGGTATGGCCTTATGATTAAGTTTTTTTATGATGTAACCAAAGGGGTGTATACATCTTCAGGGCAGTGCTGTTAACGGGAAAGCACATAATCTCTGACCACCCCTTACCTTGAAGGAAATGCAGAAATGATGGTAGGTGCTGCAGCATTCATCCTGGGCCAGGAAGTGAAAACTGTCAGAGGTGACCAATCCTTAAGAAAAAGTAGATCCCGAATCTTCATTGTTCATCAAATCTGTCCTCCATCCAGCCCACTGAAGTTTATAGGAGCGGGGGAAATATCCCCCCAAACCAAACTACTATCTTGATTCTTTGTGTTTTTTGTTACTTGAAACAGGATCTATTCTTTCCAATCCTTTCCATTTGTCTTGCTCTCTGGTTTTGGCTAGGCCATAGTTTTAGCGTCATATTTCACTGCAGGGCCAGCCTCTTCCTGAATTTAATGGGAATATATCTAAAGTGCCACCATATGTAAGAGGTTTATTATATGGCTTTAGCAGATAATCTTTACTAAGTTTAGGAAATGCCTTTCCATCCTAGTTCTTAGGGTTTTAAAAAATCCTATGATAGGGGTTAAATTTTTCAACTGCTTTTTTCTTTTTAGCATCTGCTGAAGTAACCCATGTGGTTTTTTCTTCTTTCATCCATTACTGTAGTAAAGTATGTTGATAAATATCCTAATGTGAAATATTCTGTCATTCTCACGATAAATTCCCTGTGGTAATGATGCATTGTTATTTAAAAAAATTACTTTTGATTCTAGTTTTATAATATTTTACTTAAGATGTTCCACAGTTATTTTTATTTCATATATTTTCTTTCTCCTAGTTATCAAGATTAGGCTTGATTTATAATGTAAGTTGGTAAGTTTTCTTCGGGAGGAGTTTCTATAAGATAGAGATGATCTATTCCTTAGAAGTTGAGTAAAATTAAACTGTAAATGTGTTCTGTTCAGTTTAAAAGAAGACTTCTGCATATTCTGCCATGTCCTTATTAACTATTAGTCTATTTAGATAACTGTTTCATCTTGGATCGGTTCTCTGTTTTCAGATATATGATTGGATACAGAACATGCAGAAAAAAAGATCATTCTTTCTTGATTTCAGGTAGACTTTAATTTTTACTGTGTCTTTTTTTTTTAAAGCCCCAAAGTATCTTTATTTCAGTAGTTATATCTGAAGTTAGATTATTGAATAACTTTTATCCATTGGAGAGGGAATTTTTGCTATATTGGGTTCTCCACAATTTTCAGTATAAAAATTAAATAGTGACATTTACTTGGGGAAGATATTATCAACATTAGAGAAAGAATGTAGTGAAAATATGGTTGTAGGAAGCTGTGAATTGCTATGCATTTTAGGCATATTATTTAAATTCACATTTTTAAATATTAATACTGAAAGTTCATAGCAAGGGTTGGGGTGGCATATCATACCTTTTCAGTTTTGTTTGTTCTTTGACCCATTCCTCCAAATGGCTATATATCTTCTAGTTAAGTCTTAAAGTTAACTTTTTTTTAAAAAAAGGATTTATTGGGGCATCTGGGTGGCTCAGTGGGTTAAGCCTCTGCCTTTGGCTCAGGTCATGATCCCAGGGTCCTGGGATCGAGCCCCACATCGAGCCCCACATCTCTGAGCAGAGAGCCTGCTTCCCCCTTCTCTCTATGCCTGCCTCTCTGTCTACTGTGATCTCTCTTTGTCAAATAAATAAAAAAAAAGGATTTTATTGATTTATTTGAGAGAGAGTGAGAAAGAGTGTACTAGTAGGATGGGCGGTTGAGAGGGGTAGAGGGAGAGAGAGAAGCAGACTCTCTGCTGAGCAGAGAGCCCGATGCGGAGCTTGATCCCAGGACCCTGAGATCATGACCTGAGCCGAAGGCAGAGGCTTAACCCACCGAGCCACCCAGGCACTCCAGTCTTCAAGTTAACATAAATCAGTTCCTTAACTTGGTGTTTATCAGTTGGTGTGGCATGCCGTGTAGTATATCAAAAACCCTTCACTGGCATGCCATCAGATGCGAATCAGTATGAAAATATATTTTTGCCAGTACTGTCATGGCAGTGTCTGTCAGAGGGATCCTAGACTGGACTTCGTCATGCAAGGAGGTGTGTTGCAGGCTACAGCCTCTTAGACCAACAGGTAAGAGGCATAGCCTGTTGGCAGAAGGGATGGCATCTTTACTGAAGCACAGTCCAGGGCAGAAAATGCTGAGCAGCCTCCTGGCTGGCACCGGCCTCGATAGTTGCCCCTCATTCCTCACTGTCATCTTTCAAAGACCAATTAGGCTGACCTTTCTAAGGCCTAAATCACATCACGCTATTTTCCTATTTAAAATCCTCCAGTGACTTTGCTCTGTACCCTGAAAAATCCAATTCCTCACCGTGACTTGAAAGACCATGATCCTTGCCACTGCCTCCCTCACTGACCCCAGCCTTTCTGTACTACATTTTGCTCACTGCTCTCACTAAACCGGCTTTCTTTTGGACCTTGAGGTATGTGAAGCTCATTCTCTCCTTGGGCCTAGTTCTTGCTATTCCTCTGGCATAGAGCAGTCTTCAGAACTACTTACGCCTGGCTTCCAAACTTACATGCGACTTCTCCAGAGACACTTTCCTTACCACCTTCCATAGGCACCGGTACTGTCATTGCTGTATGTGTGATGGAAAGAATGTAACAGATGTATTGAGGAAGTAAATCTTCTCTAGTGGTGACGGGGAATTTTGAGGTGAGCAGTACAAACTGTTATCAGGTGTAGGGTTGGTTTTTCAGGGCCCTTGAGTCCCCATTTGGATACGCAGAGTGAATGATGCCAACCCTGTAAATAGAGGAGGAGGTCTACCCTGCCTGCCCCCTGGGTGATTTTCTTCTCAACGCTTTTTAGTGGTATTTGAAATCATCTTTTCTTGGTTTTGTGTTCTTATATATTATTTGTCACTCCACACTAAAATGTGTGCAGGGCAGGATTTTGGGTGCCTCACTCATTGCTGTAACCCTTACACCCAGACGGAGTCTGAGAGGTGCTCAGTAGGTATCTGTCATCTGCTGGTGGAAGGAACAATCTGGTCTCTGCAGCGTCCCAGCTGACTCACTCTTTGAGAGATCTTTTTGGATTTTCAATCCAAATATAAGTTCTCCCTTCCTTGAAACCTTATACATTGTCTAATGATTGCCTATTTTTCTATTTCTCTCTTTTCCCGATTTCTGTTAATTTCCTCTCCTCCACACTAAAGAGTAACCTTCCGAAGAGCAAGGATAATGTTCTACCCCCTTCTCTCCTCTACAGCCCTGAGCACCATGCCTTCTACAGCTTTCCTGTCAGTGCATTAATTTGAGTTAAAGCAATACTAATTCTGTCTTAATTTAGGACTTTACATTTTGAATTGTGAATTTGAATTATATGACTCTCTATGTTAAATGGAGGTAAGAGTTTTACCTTTTAAAAATATGATTGTTTCTGATCTGGCCTCATTCCTTATGTTGTCTTTGCCCAGACATGCTCCACTTAGACATTACAAACTAGCAGCTCACAACAGTCTAAACTGCATATGTATTTTATTTGGCTCTCACAATGTTTTTAACATTTTGAATTAATTGTTACTATTTAAAAGTGAGATTCATCAAATTTTTCAGACTTGTGACTCTCCTGAAAAATAGGACAATCTGGCAGCCCTGTGTTCATATACCCTCATGACAACAAATGCTGGAAATACACCTGTGCTCTGGTTCACCATAGTCTCCTCTGGTCTTGCCTCATTTGTTTGTAGTACTTGCCTAGATTCTTGATGTATTGGAGTCTGAGACTCCAGCTTTATCCAGTTTCTACAATGTCTATTTAATTTCAGCTAGTGATGATCTAATAGCAACTTCCTAAAACACCTGCAATCCAACCCAGCCATGTTCGACATTAAAGTCTGTTGTATTTGCATTATCTACCATATTTAACTATATATAGAAGTATGGAAGCTGTTGAATGAAAAAGAGGATTGTATAATCTCACAGAAGCTTTAATTTTGTTAAGATCAGTAAGAAGAGAGAAAATAAACATAGACATTAGAACGCTTGGATTCTTTTTATTACCTTTACACAGATTTATTTTGTGATCTTTTTGCCACCCTGGTCTGTAGTTCTCCTACAAAGTAGGCATGATATGTATTGATTCCTAAGGTTCCTTCTAGCTCTTACCATCTTATTTAAAAAAAAGTTTTAAATTGTTTTCTTGATACATTGATTTCAATTATTAACCTAGGCATACATAAAACTGGCCAGTCTCTGTTGACCTGACATTTGTTCATAGAGCGGTGTCTTCTCTGAACACCTGTTCAGTGCTTTCTAGGCACCCCATGGATATTCAGAAGTGCTAATTACATTGAATACTATTATTCAAATAACTTCCCCAAAGACTACATTTGGTAGAGGTGAGCTCTGTGGTTACATATCCCTTGACATATACTTAGATTTCTAAATGAAAGGGGAAGTTCATGGCAACATGTATTTTGGCTTAAAAAAAGAAAGATGGTGATGAATTATGCATCCTTTTCTCCCTGCGTAGTTGGCATATCTCTAGAAAATGGATCACTTGGCCTGGGCTCAAGGGGATTCTGGCCTTTTACTGAACTAACCTGTCTGAACTCCTCGAAGCATTTGGTGCAGCCCACCCTCTCCCTTTGTGAATCTGTGTTAGACATGACTGAGTGGTGTGCTTCATACCATGACTCTTCCTGCAGAAGCAAAGAGAAGTCACAGTACAGCGAACATCACACTTCCTTGCTCCTTAGGCAAATGTTGCCTTAACAAGGAATAAAAACGAGACACTCCAGGCTAAGCATGAAAGGAAATCTAAGACACCTTCACACTTGCTTTTTAACTAATGAGGTGGTCAGATGTTGTTTTCTAGCTAGTGTCAGTGTGAAGTGATGTATACCCAAATATGAGACACCAAGAAATGTAGGCCTGAGCATATAGTATAATGAGTAAGGATGAAGGATTTCTTGATGACCTGCAAATGAATGCTAGAAGAAATACTTTTTTCCACTGATGTAAGGCATGGAAATTAGTGCTCACCTACTATTTACGGGAAATTCTTTTTGTTAAAAGCTCTGGGACTTGTTTTCTCTGAGAGATGTTTGTAGCTATAATTAAGAAATCTGTTTAAATTGTGCTGATAATTATCCTAATTGGTATGAAAACCTGATTGAATACTTAGAGAAGTAAATTGCCCCAGCTGAGTTTTAAAAGCAACACACTTTTAAAAAAGAGAGGCTGAAGTAGGTAAATAGGTTTTCAAAAATAAAGACCCTGCTAACTTAAGTAGGTCACATTTAGAAATCCTCTTTGTGGGTCTGTTTATCTTAATTTGGACAACTTGGTGGCCTTACAATATTTATATCCAAGACTAAAATAGGATCCAAAGTAAAGTGCAGTCGAAGTGCTTGAGATGCTGTAAGGCGAAATGTTCTTGCTGTCAAGATGCAGACACTAAAAGCTCTCAGAGTCAGAGGGCTGAGACAATGACCAAGTGAGTGATGGGATGTAGGTAGGGACTTCAACGTGGGTCTGTCCTCATTTGCATGAGACCAGTGGTTTTCCAAATGTGTCAAAGGACTAACTGTAGTGTTCCTTAAAATGTATGTTCCCATTGATTAGCCTCTCTGGTAGGAGGATCTTCAAGACCTATTTTTGTTTTTGTTTTTGTTTTTTGGTGACTCATTAATTCACTTCAAAATCGAGATCATCACTGCACAAATTTGGCCAAACAGTGCCAATTTCAAGGAGCAGGAAAAAGGCAAACTAAAGGGAAAAGACATTTGAACTAAAAGTAAAGTAGATTATCTCCCTGAAGAGGAACAGAGGAGTAAAAATGGATGACCTCAAATCATTTATATTTGCCTTTGGAAGATGTCCTGACCATGTTTTGGCAGCAGATTTACCATCATAACTTAATTTTGCTTAGGATAATAAATAGGTTTTCATTTCCAAAATACACACCCGAGAATGTGTGTGGGTGGAGAGAAATAGCTCCCTACGTTGTAGGGGAATGACAAAGGAAAGCCATTTTGGGATTTAAGGTTTCCCAGGGAAAATCCACAATGTGAACATTCCAAATATAGATAAGTGAAGGGTAACCTTTTATGTACAACCCCTATACAGCACATACCATTACTAAAAAGGAGTAAATTGTCTTATAGGTGGCTCATGGCAATGTAACTTTTGGTACTTTTGTAATAAATGGAATGCAATAAATCCATAAAGTACAAGTATCTTTTTAATGTGATGGTTACTTTGTAACAAACCCCGAATTAAATGCTTTGTGCATTGCAGTTGGGGTAGTCCTATCAATGTGGTGGCCAGGATGTACTTTTTATGACAATTATTTTTCTAAATTTCATCTGTCTTCTCAAAGATTACAATCACTTAACCTGTGCCCATTTATCAAAGCAAAATAAAACTTTTAGATACTTAAGAGAAAGAAGGTATTGGTTCCCTTTTTCTATTAATCCCTTTTTATTAGAGCATTGCAAATGTATGTTCACACATACTACCTCATGTTAATGACCTTAATCCATCTCTGAGTGGACAGGGATGATCCTGTCACCTGAGGATATTCCTAATGAGATTCTTAATGAGCCTCATGATTAAGTAACTCCCAAAGTTAAAAAGCAGTCCTAGAATCCAGTGTCTTTGAACTCAAAAGTCAGTGCTCTCTGTAGGGCTTTCCCTCTTTTGATACATATGTATATGATATATATGATTTGTAGTCCTGTGCCCATATAAAGACATTTCATTGACTAAACTAATGTATATGGGAATTATAATTTAGGATCAATTATAAATGCATATACAAAGATACTAAATATATATCTGGAACCTCAACTGAAGTAAGCAAAGGTTAGGCTCTGATAAGGGTAAGATAGCAACATGATTATAGCCTTGGACTTTTCATGTCCAAGAGATAATAGGGATTTCTAGATGGACTTGCTGTAGGACTGCTTAATAGATCTCTTTTCTATCTTATTCCTTTACAACTCCTAGGATTTTGATAATTCATATATATCACAGATGGGGAGAATTGATTCTCAAGATGAGAAAACAAACTCAGGAAGAGGTGTCTACATGGATAATAGAATAGTCAAATCCAAGACTTGAAAGTAGGTCCTCTGTCTCTCTGCTCAGTTTTGGGAGGAACTTTGAAGATGACATTTCATCATAATCATCATCACTACTGACAAGCCTTTCATGGACTCCAAGCATTTGCTGGGTACAGCGGAAGCAAGCCACTACAAAATCTGGTCCTGTTCTAAAGGAATGTACATACTGTTCTCTTCATTCTCTTAACATTTAGGGAACCAGACTTTTCTATACACTCTTGCAAAAAGGCCTTCCAGTGTTTTATGGTGAATAGGAAACAAGCTCCTGTCTCCTGCTGCAACTGAGCTGGTATAGACTTCAGACTGGAAGGTATACCACGCCTGCGTTAGGATCTGTCTAAGCTGTCCTGTGAATCTCCACTTCTGCCAGTTCTGTTCCTCTTCTCTGGACTGTTCTGTTCACTGTTGTCTCAGGACAATAATTGGACATTTTTAATAAGCCTGAATCAATTTTAATTCCTTTAAAGTGTTAAAAATAAAAGCTCAGTGGTGATGTAAGTTTATAGAAAGCAGGGTGACTTGGGCTGTATCGGGTTTGGAAGTTAAACAATTTTATTTATAGGCTTGGGTTCTGCATGAAATATTAAACTATAAAAGAACAAGGTAAACATTTATTTTTAATTTGTATATATGACATTCTAGACATCTTATCAAGCTTTAGAATGGACTGAGCAGTTCTGTGGTTTGGGGTTAGATGTACATCTGTTTTCTCTCTGTCTTGAGAAGACAACTCATAAAAATTGATTTTCAACAGATGGTTGTAAATGAAGACAGAACTACCTTATTTGGATTAATACACATTCGTGAAGAAAATGTTACTTTCTGATGAAACTAAGTCATCCCATAAATCCTATCAATAAACTGACCTGGAGTTTCTTCAAAATGTACCAGAACATGGAAAACAAGTATTTGGAGTGTAGCTTTCTACCTATTTGTATCCCTTGCTCCCCACCCTGCCCCACCCCCATTTCCCACATTTGATCACTGATAGCTTTGTAGTGAAGACGCAATTTTGTTCTAAAAGATGTAATTATAGATCTGTTTTACTGAGGCTGGAAAAACTGAGTTATATTATGGACAATTTTCAGGTACCTAGTAAACACTATCCAGATGTAAGTTTTACATCCTTGGTAATGGCCCCTTTTTGGAAAAGCTCTTCTCATAGTAGGGTTTCAGAAGTAAGACTTAACTGTTTATTCCTTATTTTTCTGATGCTATTTAAGCCTCTGTTCTTGCTGCAGGTTTTTTTTTTTTTTTTTTTTTTTTGCTGCAGGTTTGATAAAGGAAGGACCACCTGACTTGGGTGAGACCTCTTCCTTCTTGCTCTGGCTCTGCCTTTCACCATATGGGACTCCAGGCAGGAGAACTTGCACAGCTACCCAGTTGTGGGATCCCAGTTTGCACAGCTTTCAAGTGAGGGCGCCAAGTGGTCTCGGCCATTACAGTCTTGATGTTCTAGGATTCCTTATGGGATTGTAGTCAAGGAGTTGGGGCAAGATGCCTTGCTGTCCTCAGAAATATTATGGCTTTCTTTCTACATTTGAGCTCTACTTAGGGAGAGGACATGAGTCTATCACACACACTAAATCTTGTCTAGGCTCAGTCAGAGTCTTAGAAGAAATCACATTTCATTTTACTTACTCAACAATATTCTTTCATGGAGTATAAGAGAAGACAAAGCTTATTAAATCACTTATGAACACAAGTGACTTTGAGATTGAAATGATCCCACAGAAGTTTATAAAAGAACAACCACAACATACTGGTCCTTGCAACCTTCACCTCACCCATTCTTCCTCCCTCTGTAGTCACTGACAGCAAAGGGAAGTAAGTAAGAACTTGTAAGTAAGTAAGAACTTGCTTTGTAAATGGCACAAATTATTTAGTCACCACAATTCATTAGAGGTTTCTAGAATTGCATTTATCATTGTTACAAGTTTGCATATTGTTGAGGATTTTTATTTTTTTTTAATATTTTATTTATTTATTTGACAGAGAGAGATCACAAGTAGGCAGAGAGAGAGAGAGAGAGAGAGAGAGGAAAGTAGGCTCTCTGCTCAGCAAAGAGCCCGATGTGGGACTCGATCCCAGGACCCTGGGATCATGACCTGAGCCAAAGGCAGCGGCTTAACCCACTGAGCCACCCAGGTGCCCCTGTTGAGGATTTTTAAAAAATCCTTTATAAGATTATGATCCTATTTCTTATTGAGTTCATTAAAGAACATTAAACAATAAGAACTCAGTAATCCCTTTCAACATCTTTGATATCCAAAACCAAGTCTGAAATACTGGAATGACAATCATAAACAAAATTTATTTCTACTTAAAAAAAAAATCACACCTTTCATAATGCTGAGAACCCTCTTGGCTTCCATATGATCTTGTTCTGGATAAGGCCGTATAGTTCAGTTTTGTCGCTATATTTACAGGTGAGAAGAGAGGTGTGACTAATTTAAACCTAAATGATTTAAAAATAGAGAAATTTACCCAGTGTGAGAGGAGTAATTTGGAGAGCTAACAGGATGGGAAAATGTGATTTTAAAGCAACATCACTAGACATGGGAATAGTTTCCTACCCAGGTTGCCAGCATGAATAATTCTCGGCTTCATTTGGGTGTTGTTTAGGTACACCCTCTCACAATTCATGTGGGTAGCAGAGGAAAAAGAAAGTAGTTTTAGTAGTCTTTCCTAAAAACTTCTTTGTCATAATAGATCACACTAATACTAACTTTTCTCTGAAATTTGACCTCTCTGCTGCTAAAATAGTTGTTAGGTTCTGATCAAACATAAATGTCCCTGTGTCATCCATCTCTGGGAGTTGACTGATATGTTGTGAGGCATCTAATCCTTATGATCTTAAGCAGTAATTTACATGGAACATTTTTCTAATGTCTGTTTAAAGGATTATATTGGGCAATGGGGATATGAATTTGCTACCTACCCCACCCCCAAACCAAGTGCCTGCCTGGCTTACAGTATTATTAAGGAGTGACGCTTCTTCCCCATTCCTAATGTGTCTTTCCATCAGGAGGGTCAGGGTGTAGCATTCCTAGCCTCTCTTTGCCTCTTTGCTGACCCTTTCCCTGGGTAACTGAATGCTATCTGATTGGTAAATTTGGCTGAAGTAAATGGGGCATGCTCGAATCTACTCTTTTCTTTATCCCCTTTGGGAGCCAGCTGCCTACATGGAGTATGTGCTCTATTCCAAGAAGTTCTACCCTTCATTGGCTGAGTGTGGAGGGAGAGCCTTGTCTGCCCACCCGTGCCTGTGACTGGGTAGATTAGTCTAATTCTGGGTTCAATATTAGAAAACATCCTCTTCCACTGATTTAAGCCACCTTCGCCTAGTCAGCTACTTTAGTAATGACATTTTTTGCTGTCGATCTCTCTTATTTCTTAATTCCATATTCAAGTGGGAAATACTATCTTAATTAGCACCTATCAAATACCAAGGATATGCACAGATTTTGACTACTATTATTCTTCTGTTGCCAGGCTAAGGTTTTGTTAGAGAATAAATAAGCACCAGAATTTAGAGAATGAAAGAGAGTATTGAACTAGGCTTATCTTTATGTCTCAATTACAAAAACACATTGTGATACCCTTGTTTGAAGTTTTTAACTTCTCTTCTTAAAAACAAACATCTACTACCTGTTCAATAAAGTCGTAAGCAATATATGAGTTTGTAAATGTGCTATTCACTGTTGGGTGTTTGTGGCTCAGCTTTAATCCATGTAAGAAAGCATGGGGAAAAATATATACAGAGAACGACATGTCAAAATCTAAGAGTTTATTCTCTCATGTGTGTTCCAATCAGATAATCTACAGTTAGAAAGAAGAGACAGGAGATACTTCACTAAAATATAAGTTCAGTTAGACCAAAATCCATTTAAGGAATGCCAGAGTGGAAAGGAAGAGAGATGCTTGAGAATCATGTTGGTATGCATATCTCCACTTTAATTCAGTCCAATTATGGATTTCTAAAAATGTTCATGTATGTTTTTACGTATTTTAAGAAACTATTTGTTGAGGACTTCAGTGTGCCTTTCTGTTTTAGCAAGAACTGTGGATGCTTGGTTCATGTGATACTGATTTTAACATCCTACCTCTTCCTAAGGGAGTACTGGACGGAGCTACAAAGAGTGAGAGTATCTTCTGTCCATCTGGGGAAGTAGACAAATCCTAACTCTCTGTACTCTGGAGGTGTTGACTTTGGTGTTTCTGTTTCTTCATGGATTCCAGATTGCAAGCATCAGTAGTGTTGCAAAACCTTAGCAAAAGGTCCTAAATGTCTTTGTTCTTCCTGTAAGCAGTGCGTTGTTAAGATTTTAGGACTCAAATGCACCAAGTAATAGCATTCCTTAATCTTGTACTGCAGGGTTCTGATGATTTTTAGTGAAGCACATGTGAAATATTGATGTTCTTATAAGCAGAACTGAGCCCTGTGAACTCACACTACCCGCAATACTGTGTGGAAACTGATAGGGTTTCAAAGATAGATTCTGTCTTGTACTGTCTATAGGTCAGTTGATGTTTAACACTGTCACTTGGTAATCACCCTTCTTCTAAAAGATATGTACATCAATCAAAGCCATATATGTGGGGCTCCAGGGAGGCTCAGTGGGTTAAAGCCTCTGCTTTCAGCTCAGGTCATGATCCCAGAGTCCTGGGATCGAGCCCCGCATCGGGCTCTCTGCTGAGCAGGGAGCCTGCTTTCCTTCCTCTCTCTCTGCCTGCCTCTCTGCCTGGTTGTGATCTCTGTCTGTCAAATAAATTTAAAAAAAAAAGCCATATATGTATTGTATATACATCCAGCTTCATATACCATTCAAAACAAAATACTCCCTTGCCCCTAGATTTTGAAAAGATCTAGATCATTCAGTTAGACATCACATTTATATTAGGAAGAAACTGAGAAAAAGGCAATGTGACTTGTCTAAATTTGTTAGTGGTCAGTTCAGGATTAAAAACTTATAATTCTGATTGAATCTGGTGTGCTTTCCATTATATCACATTAAGTAGAAGGAAAAGGCATCGTTTTAGACATAGTTTTGGGCCAGGATAAGAGGTTCTTTCCAAAGTTTACATTTACTATATTTGTATTTATCTCAAGTCAGAGGGCAGTGGGATAGCCTGACCTAAATAGTGAAATAGTGTTTGTCTGTTGACAAAAATTGAAACAGACAACTCTTGTCTTGCCACTTCTCTTAACTTTGGGTCTATTCCTAACACTTAGCCCTAGTGAGTCATTTTGTGGACATGTGCTTAGCATGAAAAATAATGGGCTAAGATCTCTGGATTCTTATCCTGGTTCTGCCACTGATGACTTGTGTGAGCAACAATCAAGAATAATTAAATTAAAAATTTAAATTAAATTAAATTTAATTTAAAGAATAATTAAAGAATAATCTTTAAATCTGTTTTCTACTGTAGTAAATGAGGATAACAGTTGTACCATTGTCAAGATCAAATGAACGAACTCACAGAGCTATCTCAAGGGAGTGGGATGGGCCTTGATCAGATTCGTGTCAAAAAGAGATACTACTAGAGTTCCAGGTTCATTGATTTTTCATTACGTGAGACTGTTCGGATTCCTGACACATACTTGCTAAATGCCAGTAGTGACCCCAGTCATTATTACAACTCAAAATGCTCTTATAATTTTAAAATGGATGATGTTTGGGAAACATCAACTTGTATGTTTAGTTTTCAGCACATAGCTTGATCTATATTAAATAATTACTCAGAAATATCATCATCTTCTTCTTCATCATCCTGGAAACTTCGGCAAGAGACTGTTTGGAATCCTTGACATCTCCCAAGATGAGACTCATGCTATGGACTCAAGCAAGCTTCTCTGGTGCTACGAACTGTGTCCAAGGGGTAGGATTGGTATATGTCAGATCTGGGGACCCATTTAAGCCTTCTGTCCATATAGTTTGGCTTGCTTAATGATTAGATATGATGACCTGATTCTGGGTCTATCCATTGGCCATAATGAATAACATGAGGCTGCTATGATTGCTGAAGAGAGCTGAGAGCTCTCTGAGACAGCTGAGAGCTTTATTTTAGCCACTTAGTTTGAGGCTTTCCCCAGGGCTACACTGTTTCTGTCGCCCTTCCCCTACACCAAACTGCTCACGTGGGCTAATTATGTGGCCAGGACCTGAGAGTTACCTTGCCCCAGTCGGAGCTTTTAGAGATGATACTTGCCCTGCATCATCCAAAATGCCAAGATTTGCTAAAATTGGATTACAGTTCCTCATTTTTTTTGACTTTATGTTTTATTGGCCAGCCCCTCCCTGGGACTGTGAATTCATCACCTTTTTTTCTCCCTGTGGAGGTTCTTTTCCTATCCTGCTGAGGAGCTGGCCCTATGGTTTTACTCCTCTTGACCCTAGCTCTTGCACTGGAAACTTCTGCCCTGACTAGAGAAGAAGTCAGTTCTTCTACTCGTCAGCAGTCTGATGAGAACACTGAGCGTTTGGAGTGGAAGCTATCAACTAAAATAATTATCCTCTCATCCTCAATCAATTTGAAGTCGACTTCAAAGAGATAGTAATAGCTTTGGATTTCAGTGTGCAGAAGAAGGTGAACACATCTGAGAACTGCCACCAGTGAGGACTTATTGAGATTGCTTTTGACAAACTCAATATGAGAAAGAGATAACAGTTGAGATGACAGGCAAAGGGGAACCTACAGCCTACCTGGAGGCGTAAAGTTGTATTTCTTCTTAGTTTTTCTAAAATGTAGGTCAGACATGAGAAGCTTTTTCTATACTATCTTTCTCTTCTTCTTCTTCTTCTTCTTCTTCTTTTAATTTCTCTTTTTTTTTAACTTTATTTTATTTTTCAGTGTTCCAAGATTATTGTTTATGCACCACACCCAGTGTTCCCTGCAATCCGTGCCCTCCTTAATACCCTCCACTAGGCTCACCCATCCCCCTGCCCCCTCCCCTCAAAACCCTCAGTTTGTTTCTCAGACTCCACAGTCTCTCATGGTTTGTCTTCCCCTCCGATTTACCCCAACTCACTTCTCTCCATCTCCCAGTGTCCTCCGTGTTATTCCTTATGCTCCACAAGTAAGTGATACCACATGATAATTGACTCTCTCTGCTTGACTTATTTCACTCAGCATAATCTCTTGCTGTAATTGGTTTGGCAGTCAGTTTAACCAGAATCATCAAACCTGACTTTACCAATGAATTTCAGCCACGATCACTAGTAAACTTTCCTCTCCTCCCCCTTTTCTTCTTCATCCTCCTTACTGTTACAAAGCAGCATAGCACTGCAGTTAAGAATTGGGCTTTAGAATTGGACAGACGTGAGTTTAAATCTAATTTCAATGTACAAACTAGGTGACTTTGGGCACACTACTTCTTTGAGCCTTAGTTTTGTCATCTGTGAAATAGGGAGAATAATACCTACCTCATGGGATGGCCATGACAGTTAAATGTAATACCCCAGGTAAAGAGCGAAGCACATCACTTCACAGTGACTCCTTGAAGATAAGAAAACCATTATCATTTGCTATTTCCAAATAGCTGGTCAAAATGCTGTCTTAAGTCTCTGTAAAAAATGAAGTGGCAGTCCTTTTCCTTTGAACCATACCTCTGTCATCTCTCTCTGCCCTTTACTTTTGACTGTTCCACATTTCAAATGTAGAAATTTTCCATAGACAAGTTACCTTCAATGACTTACCTCTCCTTTCCTGGGTAACAGCAAAATACAAGATCAAAAACATCTGTTTATGATCCTGAAATGCAATAAAACAATGCCGCTCGGAAGAAATGGGCTGGTAAGGCACACCAGAATATACTGTCATCAAGCTAACTCATGCTTTTATTAATTTAAGATGATTTAAGATTTTCTCCTATTATGACTTGATTTTGGTGTTCATACTTGAAGCTTTCAACAAAGTGAAATGTAAGTGACATTTGATCATTGTCAGTATCCCTTTTGATGGACAAAGGGGGGATTAAAAATCTATGTAGAATGAGCATTGGTTCATGATGTGTTCCATGACTGTAAACTTTGTAAGGTTAAGAATCATGCTTGTGTTTCTCTTGTTTTCCACTATGTCTTCACTACATAGCATCATGCTTAATACATAATAGGTACTAAAAAACAAATTGCCTACTTTGTGTATAATAATATAAATTACTGGTCTATAATTATGCATTTATAAAAGTAGTTGGTGAAAAATATCAAGGTAAGATGACATTCACCCAAAGGTTTTTGTCAGATTTACCTAACAAGACTCCTTTTTTATGTGGACCAATTAAACTTAGGTCATTTCTCTGCCTTAAGGGAATAGCATTCATTTATGATCAATCTGTGTGACCCTTTTCCAAAGGGTATTTTATTTTTAATGAAAAATTAGCTAATGGTATATTTTAGACTTGTTCATTAACATTTTAGCTGTGTTATCTGAAATGTTGATGTATGGTTAAATTAAGGTTGTGCTTTTAGGGGATAAACTAAAAAATACCAGGATATTACATTATATATAAAGGGCAGGGAGATTTAAATTAGTAATAAGCCAATTTAATTTGGGTTGCCTTGAAATCTCTAATGATGATTGTGCAAATGACTCAAGGTAAATATATTTTTAAAAAGTTTCAGCATCTATTAAACTTTGTCTAAAATTAATTTCTTTGGGAGGTCTTGTCATGAGTATTATGGAGGGCACATATTGCATGGAGCACTGGGTGTAGTGCATTAACAGTGAATTCTGGAACACTGAAAATAAATTAAAAAAAAATAAAAATTTAAAAAAAGTATATGTCAGACAATAAACTCATAAAGTTATTTCAAAAAAAATCTTTGTCTGCCTTCAGCACAGATCATGATCCCAGGGTCTCGAGATAAAGCCCCACATCAGGGTCCCTGGTCCATAGGGAGTTTGTTTCTCCCTCTCCATCTATCTGC
Organism: Mustela erminea; assembly: GCF_009829155.1. Lineage (NCBI taxonomy): Eukaryota > Metazoa > Chordata > Mammalia > Carnivora > Mustelidae > Mustela > Mustela erminea. The sequence goes on from NC_045621.1 coordinate 50,753,768, forward strand.
CCCCCCTTGGCTTGTGCTCATTTCCTCTCTCCCTCCCTCAAGTAAATAAAGTCTTTAAAAAAACGAGAGCAAATCTTAAAAGTTCTCACTTTACACACACACAAAGTGACTATGTGAAGTGTGGATATGTTCATTAATCTTACTGTGATAATCATTTATATATATTATATAACACATATATAATACATAATGCATAATATTTTAATTATGTATATTAATTACATATATAAGTGTATATATATTTAAAATCATTATGTTGTTCATCTTAAATTTACACAATGTTATGTCAATTATATCTCAATAAAGCTAGAAAATAAAAAAAATCTTAGGGGCGCCTGGGTGGCTCAGTGGGTTAAAGCCTCTGCCTTCAGCTTAGGTCATGATCCCAGGGTCCTGGGATCGAGCCCCGCATTGGGCTCTCTGCTCAGCAGGGAGCCTGCTTCCCCTTCTCTCTGCCCCTCTGCCTACTTGTGATTTCTCTCTCTGTCAAAAAAAAAAAAAAATCTTGAAGAGTAGTGAAATACTAAGATTTTATAACAAAGTAATGAGATTGATTTTTTTCCTTTTAATGAACAGACTAGAACATATAGTTTGTTGTATATTTCACTCCAAGTGGTCATTGATTCCAAGAATATAGTGAGGTTTAAATTTGTGTTTTGGATTTGCCTATGGCAATGGGAAAGTAGAAGAAAACTATTATAATTTTATGATTGTATCACTTTCAAACTTGTTTACTTATTCACTTGGCTGCAAATGATCTTTAGTTGATCATAAAAATCAAATCCAACTTTAAAGAAGGAGAAGTTGCTGTCACGAAAAGGACATCAAATAAGAGTGGCAGGCTTTGATTATCTTTTTTTAATTTTTAATTTTTTTAAATTATCTTTAAAAAATTCTAATGTTTTGAGAGATGGCACCATCACTGGAGGGAAAAAATGTCTAGCCTCTTAAATGACCATTTCATTGAAGGTGAGAATACTTAGAGTTATATGTCCAGTTTTTTCTTAGGAGAACCAGCCGTGTCATCTTAGAAATCTAGTGGAGGAGCAAAGCTAAAGGCCTTAAACACAGGCCTCCTTTATTTAGGAACATCTTTGTCAATGGTTCAATCATGGGATAGATATATATATATATATATATATATGAGAAAGAGCTAACCAGTCTGTGAAATCACTCTTAGAAGCCAAACGATTACTGACAGACTAACCTCAGAAAAACTGCATAATGAAGATGGCTCATATATGGTTGACTTAAGCTTTGGCTTGTCACTTTTAGAATGCATCTGTTGGAATAGCATCATGAAATGGAATGGCCACCTAAGTTTATTGTAAACACAAAAGAGAAAATGTTATATAGTGATTTACATTTATGATTTACTCCTAGAAAATCTAAGAATGGAGATGTTACTCAGTTTAATAGATATACCACTTTATAGGTTTATTTGGTACAATTGAGACACGATGGTGTACTATAATTTTCTTTCGAATAGAGTAAAATTCTGGATGAGTTCATCCATTTATATACTCACATGCTGACATCTTCCAAACCCAAAGATAACCAAACAGAAACTTTTGTCTGAATTTCCTATAGACTCCTCCTACCTACCCTGACATTAGCTTGTCGTGGGTCCCTCCCCCTGGGCCCACTAACTTGTCTTCTGTATTCCTTATGCCTGTTAATGCTGTGGCCCGCTGAGTTTCAAGATTGGGAAATCACAGTATCTTTTTCAGACCCACTCTCTTCTCTGCCCACACCTATCCAATTCGTCACCAACTGCTCAAGTGTCCTTCAACATGCCTGCCGTTTGCTCTCTGTCCACGCTGTCCTAGTTTTAGTTACCTCTGACTTGGACTATAGCCATAGCAGACGCTTTGTTGCCTTCTTCCAGGCAGTTATTCACATTCATGACTGAATTCCTTTTTCCTGAGATATTACTTCATGCAATGACAACAAAACCAGCAACATCTCTGGCTTCTCTCTTGATAGAAGAAAAGTCAATATTCTTTATTTGGTGAAGAAAGACCCTTATGCCCTAGTCTTAATACTTCTTTGTGCACAACACCCTAAATGTCAGCCACCTTCTGATTTCTCACCTTTCTTCTAGTACAGTATGCCAGGTCACAGATGCTCTTCTTTGCACAGGCTGTTCTTCCTTCCCAGAGCCCCATCCCCCTGCCAGACTGATATCTCCTGATGTCTGCTTCCCCTCTAACACAGATTCCAACGATGAGCTTGTCACACCTTCATTCGCCCAAGTAGCTGGTTGCTCCCTGTTCTCTGCTCTTATGGTCGCTACCACCTTGTAATACAGTTACCTGATTAACTAGAATTTGTCTACCTATTTTAGTCTCTTTTTACTAAACTGTTGAGTTCATAGAGGGCTGCCATGTATCTTACTGATCTGCATGGTTACAGGGTCAAGAACAGCCTGGGCCACAGAGGGTAGGCTAGATAAATTATTGTTATTATTTCCTCATTTTTTTTCTCAACATTTATTTATATGGGACTCAATAATGAGCCAGGCGCTATTCTAGGTTGTTTATATTAGTTGATGAACATTACACTATAATGACTACAAAATAAGTAGAACTATGACTCTCATGTTATAGGTGAAGGCACTGAAGTGAAGCACTGAGAGATTAAGTAACTTGCTCAAGGTACACAGCTGACAAGTGTCTGAGCACGGTATTGAACCCAGACTTCAGACATGGGGTTCTTAATAGCCATACCCCCTCTCAGTGTAGCCCAAAACCAGAACCCCAAATTAATTTGTTTTTGTGAAATCCTCACTTTTAGGGAAAAAAGGAAAATTATGAGGAAATTAAAGAGTTAAGAGATTTATTTGTAAAAAGACATTTGAGAGTGGGAAACAATTATTTGCTATGACTAGAACATATCATTGTACTGAATGCATCACACATAAAAAATGATGAAAATGTCATATTTCCAGAGTTTCTTTGAGGAAGTCAGCTTCAGTTGCCCAGTGTGGTAGATGTTTTAGTAATGGTTTGTTTTCTGGCTTTCTTCTCCTATATCATTTTCCCCCCCTATTTTAAAATATCACCCTTTTATTCCTTATATATTTCCTATATATCACAAACTATTTTCCTTGGAATACTTTTTTCAGAGTCTACTTCTGAAGAAACTCAGCTAAGATAATGATGTTTATAATTATTCATTGGTTGCAAAATACTGAATAAAAAAAGCTTCGGATGTGTTAACATGTTAGGAAAAAAGAGTTAAAGCACATTGGGGAATATGTTTTACAGTCCTTGATTATAAACTCATCTCAGAGCCCTGCTCTGGGTCTCTGGCACTCTTGCCCAGTTTACTGTTTTAATTCTAATTTAACCAAGAAGACAAAACAACAACCTTAACACAAGTTCCCTAACCATCCCTCCTCTTTACATGATAGATTCTTTCCAGTATAAAGGAAAATGAATTTTCCCCTGAGACACTACGTGCAGAACTCCGCAATGAGAAAAATGCTTTTTTGTCGTCCACCAAGAGTCAAAGTGACCAGCACTAGAAAACAATTTCTTGGGGCTTCTCAAACTCCTCTCTGCATGGATCATGGAATCTTGAGTGCGATTTATCTTCAGGCAAGATTTTTCCTGCTTGGGATCCTTGGGCATCTGGGGACAAAGTAATAGGTTGTTTTTTCTTTTTTTTAACACAGTTTTTTTTTTTTTAATATTCTATTTATTTGTTTGACAGAGAGAGAGAGAGATCACAAGTAGGCAGAGAGGCAGGCAGAGAGAGAGGGGGAAGCAGGCTCCCCGCGGAGCAGAGAGCCCGATGTGGGGCTCAATCCCAGGATCCTGAGATCATGACCTGAGCCGAAGGCAGAGACTTTAACCCACTGAGCCACCCAGGCACCCCCAGTTATTTTTAATATTGTAAAAATGCTAATGGAGTTCATACTTTTGCCTCCCAAAATCATTGTCCAGGATAACCAAAGGGTTAAACGTGTTTGTACTCAGTAGGAATCTTACTATCTCATATTTGTCTAAAGCTCTGACCAGAAGTTAGTGTTCATCTTTAATAAAAATGGAGACAAATTATTTAATAAAAACACTTTTATAAATTAACATCTTAGAAACTTGAGTTAGGGATGGGGGAAGAGTGGAAGTGAGTGGGTCCTTGGTGAAAAGTTGGTCTCATCAAACACACAGCACAGGGCAGAGAGAAAGCTGCTTGCTCATGCGAGTGAAGCCAAAAGGAATATACTTAGGAAGAATAATTCAAAGTCTAGTTATTGCATGATATGCTCCAAAGTGTCAGTTGTGATTAGGAAAAGGAATCTTGGAGTTACTTAGGACATTTCAATTCAGTCCTACAGACATAAGCTGAGAGCCTGTTAGTTTAGGTGCTGCTTTAGTTAGAAAGACCAGCAAAATCCTGGGCCCCCACAGGAGGAGGGAAGCATGCTGGCAAGCTGGGTACCAGCCCAGTGCATCTGGTCTTGGAAGAGATTCCTGTGGGCTGCATGCCTCAAGGAAGACCTTACCTACCTATAGGATTCCGGATCTACCTGACACTTGTAGGTCCACTGCCACACCCTGAGAGTAACCTGTAACCTGAGAGTATGCAACTCATTTAAGAATAGGCTTTTTTTCCCCCTTCTGATTCCAAAAGAAATTCCTCTGTAAAAAAATCAAAACAAAATGCAAACTCAGATAAAGAAGAAATTAATGCTTCCATCCAGGGAGTGTTAGGAAGAAGTCATTCATAAAGTTACCACAGTTTCATTTTGGTCAATGTTAGTCCATTTTCTCCTCTGTAATATATTTTTATTTTATTTTTTTTAAGATTTTATTTATTTATTTGACAGAGAGAGACCACAAGTAGGCAGAGGCAGGCAGAGAGAGAGAGAGAGGAGGAAGCTGGCTCCCCGCTGAGCAGAAAGCCCGATGCAGGGCTCGATCCCAGGACCCTGGGGTCATGACTTGAGCTGAAGGCAGAGGCTCTAACCCACTGAGCCACCCAGGCGCCCCTATATTTTTATTTTTATGTATTTGTAATCATGGTGTACATGTAGTTCTGTACTTTAATTTTTATTTCATATTAGATGCATTTTTCCACATGACTACATCATCTTCACCCCTGCAGGGTGTTTCACTCAGTAGAAAAAAAATTTTCTATTGTTAGATATTTATTGTTTCTGTTTTATTAATGTTGTCATGAAGAGTTTTATGTTTATGATTGCTTTTAATATCTCAGATCATTTTCTTAAGTTATAGTTCATCTAGAATATGGAGTACAGGCTATGTTTGTTGTTCACTGTTGCATCCCGAGCACCAAGCTCCATGTCTGGCATATGGTATGTACTCCATAAATTTTTATTAAATAAATGGTGAATGAGAAGGAATTGCTGGATTAAATGGCACAAATAAATTTTTATTGTCACTTTTAGTTCTAATAGTATAATACTATTTTGAGCTGGGTAGATACTTTTGCAAATGCTAGTTCATTTATTCTAAGAAAAACTCAGCGATGCAGCTAAAGCATCAGGTTGAGGGACGGAATTACAGTCACCTGACTAGTGTGGAGTCAGTATTCAGACTTTGGTCCTTTGATGCTAATCTCGGTGTCTATTTATTTTGCCCCACTGACCCTCACTTAAATTTTCTCATTAAGAAAATGAAGAAGACATGATATGAGGAAATGGAGATGTAACATGGGGGGTTAGGTGATAGGAGAAGAATAAATGAAACAAGATGGGATTGGGAGGGAGACAAACCATAAGTGACTCTTAATCGCACAAAGCAAACTGAGGATTGCTGGGGGTAGGGGGGTTGGGAGAGAGGGGTGGGGTTATGGACATTGGGGAGGGTATGTGCTATGGTGAGTGCTGTGAAGTGTGTAAACCTGGCAATTCACAGACCTGTACCCCTGGGGATAAAAATATATGTTTATAAAAAATTAAAAAAAAAAAAAGAAAATGAAGAAGACAGAGCCTAGAGACGTTAATGTTGTTTGCCAACAGTTAGTGGGAAGGTCTAACTGGCTGACAAGCGGAGTTTGCCAAAATGTGGCATGTGCACCGTGGAACATGCCTGCAGGGCTTGTCAAACCGGCAGACCCTCATACCTTTCCCAATACCAAAAGAATCAGAATTCCCAAGAGATGCGAGGTTCCTGTGGGGTTGGAATCTGCATGTTTATCAAACACCCTGTTGTGTGTTGTGGTCCCCCCAAATGTATTGGAATCCTAACTCCTGGTACCTGTGAATGTGACCTTATTTGAAAATAAGGCCTTTGCAGGTGTAATCCAACGAAGGTAGATGAAGTCCCATTGATTTAGGGTAGTACTTAATTCAGTTATAGGTATCCTTGTATGATGAGGGAACTTTGGATTCAGAGGAGTCACAGAGAGGAAAATGACAAGCACCTATGAATACAGAAGAAGAGATGGGAGTGATGTATCTACCGGCCACAGAATGCCAAGCATTACTGGCAGCCACCAGAAGCTGGGAAGAGGCAAAGAAGGATTTCTCTAGAACAGAGAGAACATGGCCCTTTCAACACCTTGATTGCTAACTTCCAGCCTGCAGAACTGGAAGAGAATAAATTTGTTTGAAGCAGCTGATTTGTGGTATTTCATTTTTTATTTATTGTGGCAGCCCTAGGAAACTAATACACATCCCTACAAACATTTTCTTCCTGCTTAAGTTTGAGAGCCACTAGTTAGACTTGATTGGTTTTAAGTCTTAAATTGATTATTAACTAAAAGTAGCATTTTAAAACCTGAAATGATCAAATAAAGGGCAAGATTAAGTGTGTTATATCATCAGTGGAAGCAAGGACTAGTAAACATGGTACATTTGGATTACTGAACAAAATTCTATTTTGGCGCGTCTGAAATTGTGGCTACCTTTTGAAAAAGGGAAAAACTAAATCTCAATGTGCATGTTTCACACCTGAAAAGAACCATTTATATTTGAGAGCTTTAGATCCAAAGTTTGATGTCTTTAATAACTGTTCACCAATCTTGGGGCATCTGGATGGCATAGTTGGTTAAGTGTTTGACTCTGGTTGACTCTGGTTTGACTCTGGTTGTGATCTCAGAGTCATGAGACTGAGACCGTGTTGGGCTCTGTGTTCAGCGTGGAGTCTGCCTGAGCTGCTTTTTCTCCCTCTCCCTCTGCCCAACCCCCTGCTCACATTTTTTCTCTCTCTCTAAAATAAATAAATAAAATCTTCAAAATTTTTTTTTCACCAGTCTTTTTTTTCCCTTTTTCTTTCTCTTTTATTATGTTATATGAGTCATCAAACACTACATCATTAGTTTTTGATGTAGTGTTCCATAATTCATTGTTTGCATGTAACACCCAGTGCTCCATGTAATCCATGCCCTCCTTAATACCCATCACCAGGCTCACCTATCCCTCCACCTCCTCCCCTCCAAAACCCTCAGTTTCCTGGAGTCCATAGTCTCTCATGATTCATCTCCCCTTCTGATTCCCCCCTTCATTTTTCCATTCCTTCCCCTAATGTCCTCCATGCTATTTCTTATGTTGCACATATAAGTGAAACCCTATGAAAATTGTCCTTTTCTGCTTGCCTTATTTTGCTTAACATAATCCCCTCCAGTCCCATCCATGTTGATGCAAAAGTTGGATATTCATCCTTTCCGATGGATGAGTAATATTCCATTGTATATATGGACCACATCTTTTTATCCATTCATCCGTTGAAGGGCATATGGGATCCTTCCACAGTTTGGTGACTGAGGCCATTGCTGCTATGAACAATGGGGTGCATGTGCTTCTTCTTTTCACTACAGCTGTATCTTTGGAGTAAACACCCAGTAGTACAATTTCTGGGTGATAGGGTAGCTCAATTTTTAATCTTTTGAGGAATCTCCACACCGTTTCCCAAAGTGGCTGTACCAACTTGCATTCCCATCCACAGTATAAAAGCGTTCCCTTTTCTCCACATCCTCTCTAACATTTGTTGTTTCCTGCCTTGTTAATTTTGGCCATTCTAATGGATGTAAGGTAGTATCTCAGTATGGTTTTGATTTGAATTTCCCTGATAGTTAATGATGTTGAACACTTTTTCATGTGTCTGTTAGCCATTCATATGTTTCTTTGGAGAAGTGTCTGCTCATGTCTTCTGCCCATTTTTTGACTTGATTATTTGTTTTTTGGGTGTTGAATTTGAGGAGTTCTTTATAGATCTTGGATATCAGCCCTTTATCTGTGGTGTCATTTACAAATATCTTCTTCAATTCTGTGGGTTGCCTCTTTGTTTTGTTGACTGTTTCCTTTGCTGTGCAGAAGCTTTTTATCTTGATGAAGTCCCCAAAGTTCATTTTTGTTTTTGTTTCCCTTGTTTGGAGACATATCTTGAAAGAAGTTGCTGTGGCCAGTGTCAAAGAGATTACTGCCCATATTCTTCTCTAGGATTTTGATGGATTCCAGTCTCACATTGAGGTCAGCAGTCTTTTAAGGGCCCCAATACAGAGCTTCCATTTTAACAAATTATTTATAGATAGATGATAGATAAATAGATGGATAGATAGACAGACTGATTTGGGGGGTTAGTTTTCAAGGTTTTATTTAAATTCCAGTTAGTTAACTTATAGTGTAATATTGGTTTCAAGAATAGAAATTAATGATTCATCACTTACATAGAAAACCCATCACAACAAGTGCCCTTCTTTGTACCCATCACCCATCTAGCCCATCCCCTACCTCCCTCCCCTCAGTTTACTCTCTGTAGTTAGGAGTCTTTTATGGTTTGCTTCCCTCTCTTTTTTTCCCCTTCCCCCATGTTTATCTGTTATTATTTAAACTTAACTAAGAATAGCTCTTCAGTAACTTTTCCAGAAAAACATTTTTAATGTATGGTAGGTGGCGTCTAAAATGGTTTCTAAAGACTCCCAACTTCTGATACTCATGTTTTGTATGGTGCTCTCCCCTTGATGTGGTCTGTATCTGCTGACCTGTTTTTTAATAAATAGAATGTGGAAATGTGGTGATATACTACTTCTGGGATTAGGTTTTAAAAGACTGTGTCTTGGTCACACTCTTTCTGGCTCTTCTTGCTTGCTTGTTCGGATGGAGCAAGCTGTTATGTTATAAGTATATTCCATAAAGATATATGCCTTTCTTCTTTCTAAAGATCTCAAGTACAAATACTTGTGATGAATCCTTAATGGGAGACCCACAGCAAGGAAGTGAGGGCCATCAGACTAATAACCTGCAAATTACGGAATCCTGTCAACAGCCACATGTATGAATTTGGAAGTGTGTCTTTTTCAGCTTTACCCTGGAGATGGCTATAAAACAGCTAAAACACTTGCCGTAGTCTTGTGAGATCCTAAGCTGGAGGATCTAGTTACACTGTTCATGGATATCTCACCCACAGAAACTGTGAGATAATAGATGTTGTTTTATGCCACTGAATTTTGGGATGATTTTTTTTATTTTTTAAAAGATTTTTATTTAAGAAAGAGCATACATGCATGAGGAGGGGGAGGTGCCAAGCGAGAAGAAAACTCCCCAGTTAGCAGGGAGCCTGAAGCAAGGCTCTATCTGGTCCCAGGACCCTGGGATCACGACCTGAGCTGAAGGCAGACGCTTAACCAACTAAGTCACCCAGGAGCCCCAAATTTTGTGATATTTCTTATGCAGTCATGCAGCAATCGATAGCAAATACAAAAGCTTTAAAATACCTGAATATTTTTTTTTCTCCGTGTTTGGAAATTTTCAGAGATACTATATCCATCTCTACCATTAGATTCCGTGGTTTTAAATGTGAATAATTTTATGAATCTCTGCTTAATAATTAGTGAAAACAAATATGAGTTTTGCCCCTTGCTTACCTTTGAACCCAGTGTTTTTTTTAATGGTGTCTCACTTGGAGGTCATTCTGTCCAATCCCTGTACTTCTGAAATGATGAAGCCAACATTCGCTTGACCAAGTATGGTTGCCAGACTTAGCAAAGAAAAATATAGAATTGGTTAAATTTGAATTTCAGGTAATTAGTGAATCATTTTGTTTTGGGATCACATGCTTAAGTATTTTATTTTAAAGTTTGTTGTTTTTTTTTTTTAAGATTTTATTTATTTATTTGACAAATAGAGATCACAAGTAGGCAGAGAAGCAGGCAGAGAGAGAGGAGGAAGCAGGCTCCCTGCTGAGCAGAGAGCCTGATATGGGCCTCGATCCCAGGACCCTGAGATCACGACCTAAGCCGAAGGCAGAGACTTAACCCACTGAGCCACCCAAGTGCCTATTTTAAAGTGTTAAATTTTAATGCTAGTATAGTTAACATGCAGTGTATATTAGTTTCAGGTGTGCAGTATAGCAATTCAACAATATTCTACATTATTCAGTGCTCGTCATTATTGATATGTGTACTCTTAATTCCCTCACCTAGTTCAGCCATTCTGCTCCCCCAACCTCCCCTTCAGGAACCATTGGTTTTCTATAGTTAAGAGTCTATTTCCTGATTCCTTTCTCTTCCTCTTTTGCTCTTTTGTTTCTTGAATTCTACATATGAGTGAAATTATATGGTATTTCTCTTTCTCTGACTGTATTATTTTGTTGAGCATTATATTCTTTAGCTCCATCTATGTTGCTGCAAATGGCAAGATTTCATTCTTTTTTATGGCTAATATATATATTACATCTTCTTTATCATCACATCTATATAACTCACATTTTCTTTATCCATTTATCTCTTCATGGACACTTGGGCTGCTTCTATAATTTGGCTATCTTAAATAATGCTGCAATAAACATAAGGGTGCCTGTATCCCTTTGAATTAGGGTTTTTATATTTTTTGGGTAAATATCCAGTAGTGTAGTTAATGGACTGTAGGGTAGTTCTCTGTTTAACTTTTTGAGGAACTGCTATACAGTTTTTCACAGCAGCTGCTCAGTTTGGATTCCCACCAGCAGTGTAAGAGGGTTCCCCTTTGTCTGCATCCTCACCAAGTGTTTTTGATTTTAACCATTCTGATGGTATGAGGTGATATCTTTTTTGGTTTTGATTTGCATTTCCTTGATGATGAGTGATGCTGAGCATCTTTTCATGTGTCTATTAGCTGTGTGTATGTCTTCTTTGGAGAAATGTCTATTCATGTCTTCTCTTTTTTAATTGGATTTTTTTTTAAGTTGTTGAGTTGTATCAATTCTTTACATGTTTTAGATACTGACCCTTTATTGGATGTGTCATTTGCAAATATCTTCTCTATTTCTGTAGGCTGCATTTTAGTTTTGTTGGCTTTTTCCTTTGCTGTGGAGAAGATTTTATTTTGATTTAGTTTCAATATTTTTTTTTTTTTTTTTTTTTTTGCTTTTGTTTCGCTTGTCTCAGGAGACTCCTATAGAAAAATGTTGCTGTGGCTGATGGCAGAGACATTTCTTCCTATGCTTTCTTCTAGGATTTTTATAGTTTCAGGTCTCACATTTAGTTCTTTAATCCATTTTCAGTTTAATTTTGTGTATCGTATAAGGAAGTGGTCCAGTTTCATTCTTTTGCATGTTGCTGTCCAGTTCTTCAACACTGTTTGTTGAAGAGGTGGTCTTTTCCCCATTGAATAATCTTTCCTGCTTTATGGAAGATTAGTTGACCATATAACTTAGGTTCATTTCTGGGTTTTCTATTATGTTCTGTTGATCTATGTGTTTATTTTTGTGCCTGTACTACAGTGTTTTGATCACTACAGCTTTGTAATATAAATTGAAGTCTGGAATGGTGATACTTCCAATTTTGTTTTCCCTTTTTAGGATTGCTTTGACTATTTGGGGTATTCTGTGGTTCCATACAAATTTTAGGATAACAGTGGTCTAAGTCTGTGAAAAAAAATGTTCTTGATATTTTAATAGGGATTGCATTAAATCTGCAAATTGATTTGAGTAATATGGACATTTTAATAATATTTTTTCTTCCAATCCATGGGCATGGGATATCTTTGCATTTCTTCATGTCTTCAATTGCTTTCATCAGTGCTTTATACTTTTCAGAAAACAGGGTTTTTTTTTTTTTACCTCGATTAAGTTTATTAGTAGATATTTTATTATTTTTGGTGCAGCTGGAATTGGAATTGCTAATTTCCTTTTCTGCTGTATTATTACTATATGGAATGAATCAAATTTTTGTACATTGATTTTTGTAGCCTGTGAATTTACTGAATTTGTTTATGAGTTCTAGAATATTTTTGGTGGAGTCTTTAGAGTTTTCTATATATAGTAACAAATCATTTGCAAATAGTGAAAGTTTTTCTTCTTCCTTACTAGTTTGGATCCCCTTTTTATCTTATTTTATTTTATTTGGTGGTTTTTTTTTTTTAAGATTTTATTTATTTATTTGACAGAGAGAGAGAGAGATCACAAGTAGGCAGAGAGTCAGGCAGAGAGAGAGGGGGAAGCAGGATCCCGGTTGAGCAGAAAGCCCAACATGGGGCTTGATCCCAGGACCCTGAGATCATGACCTGAATGGAAGGCAGAGGCTTAACCCACTGAGCCACCCAGGCGCCCCTTGGTGTTTTTTTTTTTTTTTTTTAATTTAATTTAATTTTTGTGTGTGTGTGTGTGTTCCAAAATTCATTGTTTATGCACCACACTCAGTGCTCCATGCAATACGTGCCCTCCATAATACCCACCACCAGGTTCACCAAACTCCCTATCCCCTTCCCCTCCAAAACCCTCAGTTTGTTTCTCAGAGTCCACAGTCTCTCATGCTTCATCTCCCCATCCAATTTCCCCCAACACACTTCTCCTCTCCATCATCTCCCAATGTCCTCCATGTTATTCCTTATGCTCCACAAGTAAGTGAAACCATATGACTCTCTCTGCTTGCCTTATTTCACTCAGAATAATCTCCTCCAGGATCCCCTTTTATTTCTTTTTGTTGTCTGATTGCTGTGACTAGAACTCCCAATACTATGTTGAATACAGTGGTGGAAATGGACATCCTGGTCTTGTTCCGGATCTTAAGGGAAATATTCCTAATTTTCTCCACTGAGTATGAGGTTTGCTTTGAGTTTTTCACATACGGTCTTTTTTATGTTGAGGTATATTACCTCAAAACCTACTTTTTTAAATATTTTGATCCTAAATGGATGTTGTACTTTGTCACATTCTTTTTCTCCATCTATTCAAATGATCATATTATCTTTGTCCCTTCTCTTACTGATGTGATGTATCATACTGATACTGCAAATATTAAACCACTCTTGCATACTGAGAATAAATCTCACTTGATCATGGTGAATGATTTTTTTTTTTTTAATGTATTATTGGATTCAGTTTGCTGGTATTTTGTTGGGGATTTTTGCATCTATGTTCATCAAAGGTATTGGCCTGCAATCTCTTTCTTTCTTTCTTCTTCTTCTTCTTCTTTTTTTTTTTTTTTTTTGTGGTGTCTTACTTGTTGTTGTTCTTTGTTTGATTTAATCAGGGTAATGCTGGCCTCATAGAATTAATTTGGAAGTTTTCCTTCCTCTTCTAATTTTTGGAATTGTTTGAGAAGAATAGGTATTAACTCTTCTTTAAATGGTAGAATTTACCTGTGAAACCATCTGACTCTGGACTTTTGTTGGGAGTTTTTTGATTACTGATTCAATTTTATTGCTGATAATTAGTCTGTTCAAATTTTCTATTTCTTCTTCAGTTTCAGAATGTTATATGTTTCTAGGAATTTGTTCATTTTTTTCTAGATTGTCCAATCTCTTGGCATACAATTTTCCATAATATTCTTTCACAATTTAAATTTTTGTGGTGTCACTTGTTTCTCCTTTTCCATTTGTGGTTTTATTTATTCACATGCTTTCTCTCTCTCTTGTGATTAGTCTCTCTAGAGATTTATCAATTTTATTGATCTTTTCAAAGAATCAGCTCCTGATTTTATTGATCTATTCTATTTCTTGTTTGTTTATTTCTGTTTTGTTTGCATCTATTCTAATCTTTTAAAAATATATATATTTATTTTTTTATTAACATATAAGGTATTATTTGTTTCAGAGATACAGTTCTGTGATTCATCGTCTTATGCAATGCACAGCACTCACCATTGCACATATCCTTCCCATTGTCCATCACCCAGCCTCCCCATCCCTCCCACTTCCCTCCCTTTCTAGTCTTTGTTATTTTCTTTCTTCTGCTGTTTTGGGTTTTGTTAATTCCTTTTCTAGCTCCTTTAAATGTAAGCTTAGATTGTTTGAGATTTTTCTTCTTGAGGTAGGCCTGTATTACTATAAACTTCCCTCTTAAAATTGCTTTTGCTGCATCTCAGAGATTTGGGACTGTTGTGTTTTCACTTCCATTTGTTTCCATGTAATTTTTTATTTTTTCTTTGACTTCTTGGTTGACCCATACATTGTTTAGTAGCATGTTCCTTAAACACCATGTATTTGTGGTCTTTCCAGATTTTTCTTGTGGTTGATTGCTAGTTTCATAATGTTGAGATCAGAAAAGATGCATGGTATGACCAGTCTTTTGGAATTTGTTGAGACTTGTTTTGTGGCCTAATGGGGATCTATTCTTGAGAATGTTCCATGTGCACTTGAAAAGAATGTATATTCTGGCGCTTTAGGATAGAATGTTTTCAACATATCTCTTGGCTCTGTCTTGTCCAGTGTGTCCTTCAAAGCTACTGTTAACTCATTGATTTTAGTTGGATGACTTGTCCATTGATGGGAGTGTGGTGTGAAAGTCCCCTACTATTACTGTATTACTATTAATTAGCTCCTTTATGTTTGTTATTAGCTGCTTCATATATTTGGTTGCTCCCATGTTAAGTGCTTGGATATTTATAGTTGTTACATCTGCTTGTTGGATTATCTCCTTTATTATTACAAAGTTTCTTTGTCTCTTGCTTTAAAGTCTATTATTGTCCAATATAAGCATTGCTACCCTGACTTTCTTTTGACATCTCTTTGAATGAAAAATGTTTCTCTATCCCTTCACTTTCAATTTGCAGGTCTCTTTGGGTATGAAATGAGTCTCTTGTAGGCAGCATATAGGTGGTCTTGTCCAGTGAGTCATGTTTTAACATAACTATGCTCCATATGATATTTAGGACACATTTATATTAAAATATAATTTGTTCCATTGAAATTGGCTGGGTGTCTTGTATTTTTTATGGCAACCTACGGTAATATAAACAATATGTAACAGGGTCTGCACTAGCAGCCAGATGTTTGGTTCCCAGGCCAATATTTTCCCTTCCATATGACCCTGCAATTCTGATGAGAATGGTACTTTAGAAACTCATCTTGCAGTTGAACATGTTTGAAGTTTTAATGTAGTAACCAATACTGAGCTGCTTTTGAAAGGAGCTCATGGGTCATTAAAGGACAAAACTGATGTTCTTTGACACAATCGATGGGTCTCTCCCTGCAAATGAAATTCCAGTCTGATAGCATTAATGGATGGCAGCTGCAGATCCTGATATGCCCAATCAAGCTGGTCTGTATGATGTTAGTTTTTGACTCGGTTGCATTAATACAATGATTTAATGTATTTTAAAGAGGAACAATTTGTCAGAAAAAAGCCAAATCAATTTCAAGGAGCTTATATATTTGTATATTTAACATATGCAGACATACAAGCATTAAAATAATTATGTAAAATACATTAATATACATAGGCATTAAGAAGCCCCTTATTAAATGGTACTAAGAGAAATTAAGCCTGTGTCTGATTGTTCTCTAATTAGAATTAGTGCTACTTTGCTTTGTTCTTTAATTTTGAATATCTGTGTAGCTTTGTTTAAGTACATTTACATGGTCAAGTCACATAATCTACTCTTCTTGACAATGGATTTATGCAATGCATGGTCTTTTTAGGATAACAAGTACAATGAGAGGATAGACTGGTAATGTGAAAAATAGGAAAGTCTGGTAATTAGCTGTTTGAGTGAATGACACCCAGGTTTTGTGCCTTTGCTTATTTCAGTTTATTTATTCCAACACATCCCAAGACCTAGAAATGCTTTACATTTTATGGCTTAAATAAAACCAGTTCTTATTCATTTTTTAAATTTCGCTGATAAACCTTTAATAATTTTGTCTTCTTTGGGGACAAATAGCCTAGCAAAGTATGAGCAGTAACTTAGAGCTCAACTAAATATTAGAAGTTTGTTTTTATGGGGAAGGATTGTATTTATATTTGTTTTATAACCAATACTGGGCTAGGCACACAACAGTAATTATATATATTTATGTGTGATGATCTTAAAGAAAATACACTAATATTAATGTAAAATATTTTCTATATATTAATAAGCATGAATGAATAATTCTCCCCTTTTAATATTTTCACTTACATTATTTCCCCAACTCTCCAAAACAACTCTGAAAATAGGCTTAAAGAAAAATAAAATCTGCCTAAGGTCAAGCTGATAGAATGTGACACAGTCTGCTTTCAACACATATTTTCTGACTCTGAAACCCAAGAATCTATCTACTGTGCCATACTGTCTTTAGATTTCTGATGCTGTTCTGTTAAAGACTGTATTCACTTCACAATAATAGAGGCTGTGCTGTAATGAAACAAGGATTTATTTATCAGGTACTCTAGAGCCTTGTTTCCTAGAATTTAGCATTTGAACCTCTTGAAGACTGAAAATGACTTATTTAGAAATAATAAAGGAGGAGGAATGGAAATTCACTTTTTCCATTTAGAATTCTTGTGGCTGATCTCATCTCCATTCAGAGTGGTGTGTCTCCCTGAATATTTTATTAGAGTTCTGTTGCAGCTGAGTTAAAGATGTGCCTGCCCCACTGCCCTGAGTGAGTTATGGGATATGTCCCATAATTTTTTGCCAACTGGCTAAGTGACCCAAAGCTTTCAGGATCGATGTGAGGAGTGCTAAGGTGGCTGAGAGAGTGCAGAACATCTCAGTAGCCAAGAAATGAACCAGAAATTAAAAGGATGTGAAATCTAATCTCTAAAGAAAATGAAGTGTGTCAGTGTTTCATTTTGTTGGCATAGAAAACAGAAAACTGAGTCTATTTTTTTTTCTTTTATCTTTAGTGGTAGCCCAGTACGTTATAAATCAATAATTTTATGATTTTATCTGCCATTCTAAAATAACCATTAGACTTTACAGTATAGGCCCTGAACCCTAGTAACTGATTTTCCCCACCAGCGTATTGAGCTGAGGAATTCTAGACATTTGAATATCAGATTTATTTGAATTAACTGCTTTAATGTACTGTGTAGCTTCTTGGATCCATATATTCCTGATGGGTGAAATTCTCAAATGAACTTGAAGTTATAGAACGTGATTCCAGTTTCCCTTAATTCATTCATTCATTCATTCATTCATTTTTTTAAAGACTTTATTTATTTATTTGACAGAGAGAGATATCACAAGTAGGCAGAGAGGCAGGTAGAGAGAGAGGAGGAAACAGGCTCCCCACTGAGCAGAGAGTCTGATGCGGGCTCAATCCCAGGACCCTGGGATCATGACCTGAGCCGAAGGCAGAGGCTTAACCCACTGAGCCACCCAGGTCCCTCAAATTCATTATTTCTTAACTTCCTCCTCTGTGTCTTCCTTGGCCCTATCACACACAAATGCTCAGGAACAAGTAATAAGAATGGTATTGGGATGTCTATCTCCAGAAGAATTTGGAAACTATAATCTTGGTATCTAAACTGTAGTCTTTTTTTTTTTAATTTATTTTTTATTTATTTTCAGCATAACAGTGTTCATTGTTTTTGTACCACACCCAGTGCTCCATGTAATCCGCGCCCTCTCTAATACCCACTACCTGGTTCCCCCAACCTCCCACCACTGAAAACCCCTCAGATTGTTTTTCAGAGTCCATAGTCTCTCATGGTTCACCTCTTACCTGTCTTTTTGATTTGTCTTTTTATTTGTGCTTTTAATTTTGTTGTTATTTTTGATTCCTAGATTCACAATACAACTCTGAAGTATGTTTTATGGATTATCGTTGGGTCTTTATTCTATTCTGAGCTCGCTGTTTTAGGAGCTCCACCACCTTCCTGATGTATATTCTTTATTTCATGACTGTTTTTCCTAAGCCTTTGGTAGTATTGTATAATACTTTTTAATGTAAGCTACTTCTACCTGATAAAAAGACTAATGGGGAAGTTGAAGTTCCTTTGACCATTATTACAGGTATCTGCTGTGTATCTACTATGTGGCAAGTGCCATACTCTAATACGCATTCAGTGATGACTACCACTGTAAGAGTTAAGTGTATATGTGATCATTTATGGATGAAGGGAGCAGGATTTTATAGGCCTTACTAACTTACCCAAAGTCAACACACAGGTGTGAGGTAGACCCAGCCTTTGGATCCATGTCTCTCTGACTCCAGAGATCATGATCTTCACTAATACTGTGCATCTCCTGTTTTATTGTCTCTTATTGGGTATTGATGTCTAATCGGATTGGAACTCTGCCTTCAAACCATTGCAAAGAATATGTCCTTGTTATAATCAGAAATTCCATTCTATATATATGTGAAAGGTAGCTATCTGTATCATTAGCTCTTCTGTGTATGTGAGAGTTTGTGAAGAGGGTGTGTTGGGGATTTCTTAGATAAGAGTGTTCTCTGAACATGTATGTGAGAAATCCATATACTTCTACTTCTGTTTCCCTCCAGATGTTGGTTAACCTGCATGACCATTTATCTTGGGTCTTCACCTCACCAGAGTGAAAGCTAAATTTTCAAAATGCACTTCTTCTTATATGTGAAGGAAATGCAATCTGGTCTTGCCTAAGAGTTCGATTTGGGGAAGAAAGATGACAAGAGGCTAATCAAGGTCTTTCTACTAATAATTTTCTAGTGCCCCTTGCTCAAGGTGTTTTCTCTCACAAAATGAAAGTTCCAACCCAAGGCAAACAAAGTGATTTCTAGAAATAGTTTATTACTTTTCACAGATTAAAGCCTGAGATGCTTACTTGGTGTTCAACTACTAGAGTGGGCAATGGAATGTGAATTGGATGGAGGTATATGTGGAGGTTCTTATTTATTAAGAACTATTTTGATGTTCGAATACCAACTAAAAATATAGATTCCAGGAAAGTATCTCAGAATCAGCTGTGTTAATAGCATTAAATATGTATTTGCAAAGTAAGTAAATTAATAAGAAGGTGCAAAGTCTGAGTTTAAGAATACTGGAATCTAGGGGCACATAGGTGGCTCAGTGGGTTAAAGCCTCTGCCCTTGGCTCAGGTCATGATCCCAGGGTCCTGGGATAGAGCCCCACATTGGGTTCTTTGCTCAGCAGGGAGCTTGCTTCCTCCTCTCTCTCTGCCTGCCTCTCTGCCTACTTGTGATCTCTGTCTGTCAAATAAGTAAATAAAATCTTAAAAAAAAATACTAGAGTCTAAGTGGATTTAGCAAAAGAATACTGGAAGAAACTTTTTAAAAAAAGATTTTATTTATTTATTTGTCATAGAGAGAGAGAGCACAAGCAGGCAGAGTGGCAGGCAGAGGCAGAAAGAAAAGCAGGTTTAACCACTGAGCCAACAGGTGTCCCTGGAAGAAACTTTTTAAAACAGTCATTTATTTTATTCAGGCCTTCAGAGAAATGTGTCCTGCAATAATCAAAGTATCAGGATGTAAGAATAAATGTACAGTTTTTTTTCAGTGTTTCTAGAGGCACCCCCCCAAAAAATGTTTTTTGAGAGCTAAATGGTTGAATAATATTTCCATTCTATGAAATACTATAGAGCTACTTAAACATAGCTCCATATTTTCTGGTAGAGACATAAATGAAGTATTATTAAGTGAGAAAATGAGTTTTAATGTTATTTTATGTATATATACACACATATACACAAATATATACATATATTATATATTAATGTATTTTACATATTTTTAAATTTTATATATTTATATTTTCTAATATATTTATATTTTATATATTACATATTTATATATAAAATATTTCATATATTTTATATAATATATTTTATATATCTTTATTTTATATATTTTATATATTTAGTTTATTTTATATATTTTTATTTTTATACATTTTTGTATTTTATTTTATATATTTATATATTCTAATATATGTACAGGCCTATATGATATCACCCACTTTGCTAAAACAAGCACAATCACGTATGTGGGATATTCTCTTTTTTTAAAGATTTTGTTTATTTTTGTGAGAGAGATGGAAGAGAGAGAGTGCACACAAGCGGGGAGAGGGGAAGAGGGAGAAGACTACTCACTGAGCAGGGAGCCTGATGGGTGACTTGATGCGGGACTCAATACCAGGACCCCAGGATCATGGCCTGAGCCAAAGGCAGAGGCTTAATCGACTGAGCCACCTAGGTGCCCTGCGAAAGATATTGAAAAATCTGTTCCGGCTTTTGTCCCCTTATAATCTGTTCTCCCAGCAGAGGGATTGCTTGAAAACCTAAGCGAGATCAGATACTCCACTGGTCCAAATCCCGGTTCTAGTGGTTTCCCATTTCAGTCAAAGTCACCTACAAGAGATTCTCCACCTTGGCTCACGTTGAACACAACCTGGTGAGCTTTAAGGAAAAAACTCACGTTGGGGTCTGACTCCCCAAAATGTTGATTTCATTGTTTTTGTGGTTGGACATTGATACTCACTGAAAAGTCCTCAAATAATGCTAATGGGCATTCAGGGCCGTGAACCACTGTCCTCATTTTCCCTTCTTTCATCTCCTTTTCTTTTACCCCCTAAGTACCTCCAAACACACAGGCTTCTGGGCTGTTTCTAAAATAGCCCAGGCACATTCCCACCACAGAGCTTTTGTGCTGGTGGATACTTCCTCCAGTGAGCCTCCTTTAGGTTTTAATTTACCAAGCATCCCGCACAAAGATCCCTAGAAAACTGAGTGGAAGGACCTTGATTAGCCACTTGTAATTTATTCTTCTGAATCAAACTCAAGTTATACCAGATTGTATTTCCCTCATATATAAGATCTGTCATTTAATAATTTAGCCTTCATCCTGGTGAGCTGAGGACTCAAGGTAAATGGTTGTGTTGTCCAAACAACTGCCAAAAGGAATTGCAGCTAGTACTGATTTTCTTTTTTTTTTGCATGCATGCGCAGAATACATTCTTATGTAACAAAAATCCCCATAGTCACATGTATAGATGCTCACATATATACATACAGGGGAGGTATGTGCACAAAGACTTTGACCAGATAACTTCTACATCTCTTCCAGCACAGGTATTCTATCATTCTATTGTTAAACATTAATACTAATACAGACTTAAAAATATTCTGGGAGAACAGAATGAAGGAGTAGCTTGAAGCAATTTAGTTTTTCCATTCCCCATCATCCATTAGCCAAACCTCCAGTGATGCTGAATAACCACAAAATTTAAGTAAAAGCAGTGGTCTTGCACACTGAAAGTTCAAAATCCCCTCTCCTCACCCTTCAGAACACTTTGCTGCCTCTGGAGTGCCCCGCCATGTAGAAGCCCCAATCTGTACCTTCTGGGTAAGCTTTTGGACCCACTCTTTAGAGTAATTCTACCTGTATATTTAGTGTCATGTAATTTATTCATGTGGTTTAAAAAAAACCTTGTTTTTTAAAAAATGCCCTTTAGAAGATGTATACTTTAAGCTTGATTATTTATATTTTAGCATATGGTGTTTATAAGAGTGCTTGGTACATAACAGGAGCTCATGAGCATTTGGAGAATGAATAAATTGATGGGTTAATTGATTGTTTTCTGTGGGACTGATGTTTCCATGTAGAGAGAGAGAGGCCTGGGCTGGGGTTATCTAAAGTTATGTGGAAGAAGACTCTAGAAGAGGAGCTGACCCCAGTAGTGGAAACTAGAAGGATTGCCATATGCCTAGAGATGAGGAAAGAGCATTTGCTGATGATGTGATGAACTCATTTTCATGTCAAGGGCAGCTGAGAGAGCTCTAGCTTTGTGTGTGGGGGGGAGTTTTTGTGTGGGTGATCTCAGAAGAACCCACAAAAAAGCCTCACCTTCAAACAGTTAAGAAGCCTGGAGAGGACCAACACCAGCTCACAAGAATATCAGTCAAGTGAGGTCCTTTTTGAACCTTATTACGTCTTACAGCTTTTCCAGTTTATGCTGGGGGTGGAGAAATAGAAGCACAAAATGGAAAAAGAGAGAAACATTTGCCCTTCTTCAACTGTGTTTCCCTCCTGTAGCCTTTAGACGTGGGAAAGGTGAAGGTTTGACTTTATTTCAAGTTTGGACTTTTGGCTTATTATGGAATTAAGTGTGTTGTTGTTGTTGGCAATTTAAAGTGACTCTAGGACTTTTTATTACTTAAGAATACCCAGAAGAAGTAATGGGGACTGCTCAAGTTTTCATCTGGAGGCAATGGAAATACTGGCCCAAAAGAATAAATTTGAAGAGACTGTGGGAGGTAAAAATGAAGTTGTTTATAATTCTACTCCATGAGTCATACTTGTTACATGTTGTCTGCTTCACAGCTCAGCTCTGATTAGTATATCGATTTTCATGTTAGCCTGAAAATATTTCTGTAACAAGTTAAGCACATTTTTAGTTGGTGCTGAAGTTTGTGACAAACTTTATTATTTTTTTAGAAGATTTATTTATTTTAGAGAGAGTGAGAGAGCAATAAAGCGGGGAGGTGCAGAGGAAGAGTGGGAAAGAGAATCTCTAGTAGACTCTATGTGGAATGTGAAGCCCAATCTGGGGCTTGATCTCAAGACGCTGATTTGACAACCTGAGCTGAAACCCAGTTGGACCCTCAACTGACTGCATCACCCAGATGCCCCTCACAAACTTTATTTTTAAATGGAATTATTAAACTGGGCTAATTTCTCTCACACTTTAAAAGGAGAGCCTATCAAGGAAGTCTTTCCTCTGGAATGGCCAAACAATTGGAGTCAATCTAGTTTGTGTTACTGGGAGAGCTCCTCTAGTACCAGCCTCAAAGCTCACTTTGAAATCTCTGAGTCACACAAAGAGTACCTCATGCTGATTGGATCTGTGGAAATAACCAGTTATAAGATACTAAGAATCTTTTTTTCCTTTTGGTTTTTTGTTGTACTTCTACTGGGAACAGATGGAGTCTTTATTTTATTTATTTATTTTTTTATTCTAGTATAGTTAATATACATTGTTATATTAGTTTCAGGTGTACTGTATAGTGATTATAGTGATTCCACAATTCTTTTTTTTTTTTTTTTACGATTTTATTTATTTATTTGACACAGAGAGAGAGAGAGATCACAAGTAGGCAGAGAGGCAGGCAGAGAGAGAGGGGAGTGGAGTAGAGGGAAGTGCTGAGTGGAGAGCCTGATGCCAGGCTCGATCCCAGGACCCTGAGATCATGATCTGAACCGAAAGTAGAGGCTTAACTCACTGAGCCACCCAAGCACCCTGTGATTCCACAATTCTATACATTACTCCATGTTCATCATGGCATGTGTATTCTTAATCCTCTTCACCTATTTCACCCATCACCCCCCACCACCTGCCCTCTAGTAACCATCTGTTCCTTATAGTTAAGAGTCTGTTTTTTGGTTTGTCTCTTTTCTTTTTTGTTCATTTGTTTTCTTTCTTTAAATTTACATCTGAGCAAAATCATTATTTGTCTTTCTCTTCTAATTTATTATTGTACCCTCTAGATCCATCCACGTTGTTGCTAATGTCAAGATTTCATTCTTTTTTATGGTTGAGTAATATTCCATTTTGTACATATACCACATCTCTATCCATTCATCTATTGGGTTGCTTCCACAATCTGGCTATTGTAAATAATGTTACAATAAACATGGGAATGCATATATCCTTTTAAGTTAATCTTTTCATATATTTAATTAAATACCCAGTTGTTCAATTATTGAATCATAGGTTAATTCTATTTCCAAATTTTCATAAAACCTCCATACTGTTTTCCATAGTGGCTGCACCAGTTTGCATTTCCACAAACAGTGCACAAGGGTTCCTTTCTCTCCACATCCTTTCCAACATTTGTTTCTTGATTTTAGCCACTCTGACAGGTATGGAGTGATATCTCTGTGGTTTTGATTTGCATTTCCCTGATGAGTGATGTTGAGCATCTTCTCATAGGTCTGCTGGTCATGTGTATATTTGGAGAAATGTCTGTTCATCTGCCCATTTTTTAATTGGATTATTATTTTTGTGTATGCAGTTCTATTAGGTCTTTATATATTTTAGATAGTAACCCTTTAGTGGATATGCCATTTTTGAATATCTTTTCCAATCCCATAGATTGTCTTTTAGTTGATTTTCTCCTTCACTGTGTAGAAGCTTTTTTGTTTGATGTGGTCCCAATAGTTCATTAATGCTTTATTTCCCTTGTCTTAGGGAGATATATCTAGAAAAATGTTGAGGTAAACCTGATGTCAGAGAAATTATTGCCGGTGCTCGGATTTTTATGGTTTCAGGTCTCACATTTGGGTCTTTGATCCATTTTGAGTTTATTTTTGTGTATGGTGTGGGAAAGTGGTCCAGTTTCATTCTTTGGCATGTAGCTGTCCTGTTTTCCCAACACCATTTGTTAAAGAGATTGTCTTTCCCCATTGCATATTCTTGCCTTCTTTATGGGATATTAATTGACCACATAATAGGGGGTTTATTTCTCGGCGCTCCAATCCATTCTCTTGATCTATGTGTCTGTTTTTCTGCCCGTACCATACAATTTTGATTACTATAGATTTATAATATATTTTGAAATCTG
The DNA here is from genome assembly GCF_009829155.1 of Mustela erminea. Classification (NCBI taxonomy): domain Eukaryota; kingdom Metazoa; phylum Chordata; class Mammalia; order Carnivora; family Mustelidae; genus Mustela; species Mustela erminea. The sequence continues at coordinate 50,778,419 of NC_045621.1, forward strand.
AGGTTGTGATCCCTTCAGTTTTGCTCTTTTCAAGATTGCTTTGACTATTTGGGGTCTTTTGTGGTTCCATTCAAATTTAAGATTATTATAGTTCTGTGCAAAGCGCTGTTGGGATTTTGAAAGGGATTGTACTAAATCTGTAGATTACTTTGAGTGGTATAGAGATTTTAGCAATATTTGTTCTTATAACCCATGGGCATGGAATATTTTTCCACTTGTTTGTGTCATCTTCAATATATTTCATCAAGGTTTTCTGTCAGAATTAATAGATCTTTTATCTCCATTGTTAAGTTTATTCCTGAGTATTTTATCATTGTTGGTGGGGTTGTAAATGGGCTTTTTTCCCTTTAATTTCTCTTTCCGCTGCTTCTATTATTAGTGAATAGAAATTCATCTGATTTCTGTATATTGATTTTGTATCCTGTGACTTTACTGAACTCATTGGCCAGTTCTTGAATTTTTTTGGTGGAGTCTTTAGGATTTTCTATATGTAGTATCATGTTGTCTGCAAATAGTGAAAGTTTTACTTCTTCCTTACCAATTTGGATGCCTTTCTTGTCTGATTGCTGTAGCTGGGATTTCCAATATTTTGTTGAGTAAAAGTGGTGAGAGTGGACATACTTTCCTTGTTCCTGATTTTATGGGAAAAGCTCTCAGTTTTTCATCACTGAGTATGATGTTCACTGTGGGTTTTTCATATATTGCCTTTGTTACATTTGAAGTATGTTCTCTGTAAACCTACTTTGTTGATAGTTTTTGTCATGAACATATGTTGTACTTTGTCAAATGTTTTTGCTGCATCTGTTGAATTATGATCATATGGTTTTTATCCTTATTGATGTGATATATCCTGTTGATTGATTTGTGAATATTGGACCACTCTTGCATACTGGGAATAAATCTCACTTGGTTATGGTGAATGATTTTTCTAAATGCATGGTTGGATTCAGTTTGCCAGTATTTTACTGAGGATTTTTGCATCTATATGCATCAGAAATAATTAGCCTGTACTTCTCTTTTATTTTTTTTTTCCTTTTCTTTATCTGGCTCATTAGTATTAGGGTAATGGGGATCTCATAGAAAGAATTTTTAATGTTCCTTCTTCTATTTTTCCAAATAGTTTGAGAAGAATAGGTACTAATTCATTAAATGCTTGATATAATTTGCCTGTGACGCCATCTGGTCCTAGACTTCTGTTTGTTGAAAGTGTTTTGATTACAGATTCAATTTCATTGCTGGTAAATTTTAAATTTACTATTTTCCCGCTTCAGTTTTGGGTGTTATATATTTCTATGAGTTTATCCACTTTTTTCTATTTTGTCTAATTTGTTGACATATAATTTTTCATAATATTCTTTTATGGTCCTTCATATTTCGGTGGTGTTGGTTGTGATTTCTCCTCTTTCATTTCTGATTTTATTTGAGTCCTCTCTCTTTAATGAGTCTGGCTAAAGATTTATCAATTTTGTTGATCTACTCAAAGAACCACTTCTGGGTTTTATTGATCTGTTCTTTTGTTGTTGTTTCTGTTTTGTTTATTTCTGCTCTCATGTTTATTATTTCTTCTGCTGGTTTTGGATTTTGTTCTTTTTCTAGCTCCTTTATGTGCTAAGGTATAAGGTTAGGTATAAAAGGTTAGGTTTAAGGTTAGGTTGTTTGTTTGAGATTTTTCTTGCTTCTTGAGGTGAGCCTGTATTGCCATAAATGTCCTTCTTAGAACTGCTTTTGCTGCATCCCAAAGATTTTGGACTGTTGTGTTTTCCCTTCCATTTGTTTTTATGTAATTTTTGATTTCTTTGATTTCTTAGTTGACCCATACATTGTTTAGTAGCATGTTCCTTAACCCCCATGACATCAGTCTTTCTGAATTTGTTGAGACTTGTTTTGTGGTCTAATAGGGATCTATTCTTGAGACTATTCCATGTGCACTTGAAAAGAATGTGTATTCTGGTGCTTTAGGATGAAATGTTTTCAGCGTATCTGTTGGCTCTGTCTTGTTCAGTTGTGTCCTTCAAAGCTACTGTTAACTCATTGATTTTAGTTTGGATGACTTGTCCATTGATGTAAGTGTGGTGTGAAAGTCCCCTACTATTATTGTATTACTATTGATTAGTTCCTTTATGTTTGTTATTAGTTGCTTTATGTATTTGGATGCTCCTATTAGGTGCCTAAATATTTACAGTTGTTATATCTTCTTATTGGATTGTTCCTTTTATGATCAAAAGTGCCCTTCTTTTTCTCTTGTTACAGAAGCAGGCTTTTCACCCAGCGGGGAGCCCAATGCGGGGCTCAATCCCAGGACCCCAGGATTATGACCTGAACCAAAGGCAGATGCTTAATGACTGAGCTATCCAGGTGCCCCCCAATACATTTTCTTCTCCCTTTTCTCTTTTCTTCTGGGATCCCTATGACACAAATGTTGTTTTACTTGCTGGTATCACTGACTTCCCTTAGTCTATTTTCCTTTATTATTTTTTCTCTCTCCTGTTCAGCTTTGTTGCTTCCCATTACTCTGGCCTTCAGGTCACTGAACTATTCTTCAGTTTCTTCCAGTATACTATTTATCCATCTAGTGTATTTTAATTATAGTTTTTTAATTCTTCATCTCTGATTTGCTGGTTTTTTTTCTTTTTTTATGTTTTCTATCTCTTTATTGAGAGACTTACTGAGGTCCTTTACTCTTGTCCAGTCCTGTGAGTATCTTTGACTATTTTTTTACATTCTCTATCAAGTAAATTACTTATCTCTATTTCATTTAGGTCACTTGCTGTGATTTTTTTCTGTTCTGTCATTTGAGAATGATTTCCTCTGTCTCATTTTGTCTCTCTATGTCTGCTTCTATGTGTTAGGAAAGTCAATTACATGTTTTGTTCTTTAACTAGTGATTTTAAGAAAACGTACGATAGGGGCACCTGGGTGGCACAGTCAGTTAAGCATCTGACTGTTTTGGCACTGATTGTGATCTCAGGGTCATGTGGTGGAACCTTCCACCTGGCTCTGTGGTCAGCACAAAGTCTGCTTGAGCTTCTCTCACCATCTCCTCTGCCCTTCTCACTCATACTCTCCCTTTCTCTCTCTCACAAACAAACAAATAAATAAATCTTAAAAAAAAAAAAAAAAGAGAAGAAGAAGAAGAAGAAGAGGTCCTGTAATGCCCTGTAGTGTAATGTCCCCTGTTCACTAGAACCTGGCCCTTCAGCACTATCTCCTATGTGTGTTGTATGTGCCCTATGCTGTGGTTGAGCCACTTTGGCCTTCAATTTAGTCATCTGTGATGGCTCTCTTTGCCTGTTGTGGTCCCTTTGTTGTTGTAAGCAGGCCAATTTGGGGCCACCTAGGACTTGAGTTGAGTCATATTAGGTGTTTGCCGGTAATGTAGTAGCACTGAACTTCAGGGCACTTTTCCTGTTTTGTCCCCTCAGAAGGTTTCATTGGTTGGCAGGGCCTGCAGTCAGACCTGATGTTTGCCCCTTGCCCATGCTAGGGTCACAGTTTTTATAATATATGTGGTTATCATCTGCTCTTCCCAGGAAGAAGTCACTTGGGAAGGTGAGACACCTTTGAGGGCTGCTTTCACACTGGTAAGCTTGTGGTACTGCTCTGGATGGGTTCCGGCCAAGGGCATATTGGAGGGGATATTTCTGCATGAGAATGTGGGGGAAAGATACCATGATGCCAGCAAGGTTGGAGGTTGTCTGCTGCAGAAGAAGGCCTACAGCCACTTGGGAAAACTGCGTAGGATGGGATGGAGAGGGTGTTTCTGCAGGAGAATATGGGGATGAGGTGGGCCCTCTTAAAAAGCTAGGTAGAGGGTATTTACATTGCCCATGTATCTAGGCTGACAGGCAGAGGAAGAAAATGGCACCCATCAGGTCTTTGGTTCTTGGAGGAGTCTCCCAAAGATCCCTGCACCTCTAGCACATCCTGTGAGATTAGTAGATACATCTCTTTTCTGTGTACCCCAGGCATTTTTCAAACTGCTGCTTCTGGGCCATATCTAAGTAGAGCTGTTTGTTATGCTCTCTCTTTAAGGACAGAGACTTCACCCTCCTAGTTCCTCCCAAGCTGATCCTTCTGATTTTTAAAGTTCTAGGGGTTAAGCCCTACTGATTGTTAGGCCTGTCTGGTTTTCCAAGCTAAATTTATGGGGATTCATCCTCCCCATGTGGGTCCCTAGTGCCTGGGTTCCTGGCATGGGATCTGATCCTCCCCAGGCATCCTTCCCTCTTCTGAATAGTCCTGCAGGTCCATTTAGCTCCCTCCCACATCTATACCCTTCCTACCCTTAATGATGTAGCCTCTTCTCTACATTTAGCTGTGGAGACTCTGTTCTGTCAGTCTTTAGGTTATTTTCTGTGTTATTGGGGTGTTGTCTAGGTGCATCCATGAGATGAGTAAGGTTTAGAATCCTCCTACTCAACCATCTTCCCTGGAAATCACTAAGGAATTATTAGTAACGGGCTGTAGTTTTTTCTTGAGCTATATCAAGTAATAGAAAAATTGAAACTTTCCTAACAAAAAGGAGAATTAAAGTTTTCTGAAGTTAATTATTCTCTTTAATTTAAGAGAAAACCTTTACATTTATCTATAATGGAGATACAGTTTCTGTCCTTAATGGTTATCAAGTCTGACAAAATGGACTCTTGTGGGGATGGCCTCAGTCTTCCAAGTGTCTTTGTCTATTGAGACCTGCAGCCTGGTAAGCTGGAAGATAAGGGATGTCTTGTATTTCTTTTCTTTTTCTCAGACAGCAGCCAAGCATGGTGCTTCTCACACAATAGATGTCAAAGAATGCTATTGACCGAATGTCTGGGTGTTTCAGTCATTTGGAATGCGTATCGCTGCCTATTGTTCATATTTGAAATACAAACAGCATTAATACTGACGTTCTGTGGCTTCTGAATTCCTTTCCCAGCTCTCTCCTCATTTCAACTAATTACTGTAATGGGCAGAACATCCTTTCTATTTTGACAGTTAAGATGGAAGAAATTGAAAATTCAAAAAGACCGTAAAGGACAGAATTAAAAAAAAAAAAGAATCCATTAAAGTCACTTAAAAGTTATCTCAAATCCTCAGCATCCAATGTCCCTAACTTAAAATTCCCTATTTTGTTAAAGCTTAAATGTAGTGGCTCCTTTTCCCATCCTGAAGATCACAAAACCATTTCGCTTTGGATGATTCCTTTAGCTTTGTATTGTAAGTGTACTTAAAATTTTATATAGGCATGAATAAGAATAGGTAATCTCCTCTTTTGTCATTTCTGGAAGTGAATTTTCTCCTTTCATCCTCTGAGAGGATGAATAGATAAGGGCATATGAAGAACTAATAAGTGGGGTTGTTTATCTGTCTGCTAAGATTAATAACACACTAAGCAATTCTCACAGAAATAGCTTTAGGCAAAACTGAGAAAGATGTCTTTTGCTAGCAACATATCTTTATTTTATGTACTTTATTAATCTCTTTCCCAAACTTCTAGAACTTAGTGCCCAACCTTTCTGCTGTTCTTTAGATGCCCAATTCCTAACCCATCCCTCAGCATAAACTTCAGTATTCCCTCCAGAGAGACTTGACTCTTTTATCTTTGTTATAATTTGTTCCTGTGTATTTCTTCCTTCCAGGCTTTGCTTGATATCTGGTTAATAATGTGGTCAGTTTCTCCATTCAAGGTAGTATTAACTAGTTATGATTCAGTATGTTACAAAAGAGTTGCATCATTTGCACATTTAACTTAAATCAAGCACAAGCATAGGGTTTGAGGATTGAAGATGAGAGGGAGGGAGAGAATGAATTATAATGTGTTCCACATTCTACCAGTCAGTTCCCATAGACTGGGAGGCTCAACTAACAGACAGAACTCACAGTTCTGGGGGTTGGAAGTCAGAAATCAGGCTGCCATCATGGTAGGTTTCTGGTGAGACCTTTCTTCCTAGTTTGCCAATAGCCACAAACTTGCTGTCTCTTCACATGGTGGGGAGAGAGAGATTTCTCTCTCCATCTTTTTATAAAGCTACCATTCCTATTGGATTAGGGCTCTACCCTTATGATCTCATTTAACCTTAATTTCCTAACCTTAGTTTTCCTAAAGGCCTATCTCCAAAAACAGTCACAATGAGTTAGAGCTTCAACATATGAATTTTGGGGGACATAAATCAATCTATAACATCCATTCTACTTTATCTATAGGTGATCAGAATGACCAAAATGGCAGACATGTCATTATCTTATATATGTATATATATATATATGTATTTCTCCTTGGTCAGTCTCAAATTCTATTTTCACTGTATGGATGTTTTGCTGGACTGAATTTGATTCTAAAATTTAGATATATGTAAATTTCCTATAGTACAGCTAACTACTTTGATGATTAAAGAAACAGTTTTCTATTCCAATAATATTAGGAAAGGAAAAACAATACTATGTTTGATTCACTGAGAAATGGTGTATACATGCTATACTTCCTGGGTAATTTAAGGGACCTTCATTTTATCTGAGTGTGATTTTTCACCTTAAGAATTGCCTTTAGATTTGAGCAGGACTTTATTATACATTTTAATTTTAGCAGGCTTTTATAGCACAACCTGAGGTCATGAGTAATCTGGAGATTACAGGTATTTGTTAAAATATATTTGTGTGAGGAGACCTAGGGGTACTTTGAAAACATGCACAGGCAGTGTCCTTCTTTAACTATAGATAAAAAACTAATTTTTACATATGACTTTGTGATATAAAAAAGGCTTTTATAACCCTCACATGAAAAGTTAATGTGAGGTAAAGTACAAACCCCAGGTGACTTGTTGATTACTTCAGGATATTTATTAACATGACTAACAAATGGTCAATAAGTTCTTTTTATTATTTATTTATTTATTTTTTAATTTGATAGAGAGACCATGAGAGAAGGAATACAAGCAGGGATAGTGGGAGAAGGAGAAGCAAGTTTGCAGCTGAGCAAAGAGCCTGACATATGGGGCTCAATCCCAGGACCTTGGGACTGTGACCTGAGCCAAAGGCAGAAGCTTAACAAATGAGCCACCCAAGTGCCCCAGAAATGGTCAACAAGTTCTAGTCGGTGAGACAGTCATTTTCAGATGAATGTTCCTGGAAATTTGTGCCCTTGTTATTAAAAGCTGATTTTAGAGAAAAATAATTCCCAGGTAGGAGGCAATTGTAGGAGAACAGTTTACTTAACATTAGTTTATTCAGGAAGTATTTGTTAACTAAATGTCAGCACTGTTCTAGGTTCTAGGGAACACCTGAAAACAGGAGGGGCAAACTTGTTCTAATGGTGCTTACATGGAGTGGAAGGAGATAAAAGCAATAGACAAATGCAATAAACACAATAGCAGCTGGTAGTAAATTGGGCTGACATGACAGGGTGTCCAGATTGCTGCTTTAGATTTAGTGGTTAAGGAATACCAATCAGATTTAAGGCAAGCTCTGACAAGGAGCCAGTCACGCAAAGAGAAAGGAGAGCACATTGCTACCAAGGGCATGGCTAGGACAAAGGCCTATAGTATGAATGAACTGCTATGTTTGAGGACCAGGTTCAAAGCAGCATGTCTATCTGCAGCAAAATGGAAAAATGGGAGAGTGGCTAAAGTACTAGTTTTCCTCAAGAAGGTGTGGAGGACTTTGTGACAAATTAAAGATGGCAGTCTAGGGGCACCTGGGTGGCTCAGTGGGTTGGGCCTCTGCCTTTGGCTCAAAACGGTCATGATCTCAGGGTCCTGGGACTGAGCCCCGCATCGGGCTCTCTGCTCGGCGAGGAGCTGCTTCTCTGTCTCTCTTTGCCTGCCTCTCTACCTACTTGTGATCTCTCTCTCTCTGTGTCAAATAAATAAATAAAATCTTGAAAAATAAATAAAATAAAATAAAATAAAATAAAATAAAGATGGTGGTCTATAGTTGATGGAAATTGTGTTTATTTATTTACTTAAAATCTTATTTATTAAAATTTTATTTTTTTCAGTGTTCCAAAATTCACTGTTTATGCACCACACCCAGTATTCCATGCAATATGTGCCCTCTTTAGTACACACCACCAGGCTCCTCTACCCTCCAATGTCCCTCTTCTCCAAAACTCTGTTTGTTTCTCAGTTTACTGTCTCTCATGGTTTGTCTCTCCCTCCGATTTCCCCCAACTCCCTTCTCTCCATCTCCCAATGTCTTCCATGTTATTCCTTATGATCCACAAATAAGTGAAACCATATGATAATTGACTCTCTCTGCTTGACTTAATTCACTCAGTTTAATCTCCTCCGGTCCTATCCATATTGATACAAAAGTTGGGTATTCATCCTTTCTGATGGAGGCATAATACTCCATCGTGTATATGGACCACATCTCCCTTATCCATTCGTTCGTTGAAGGGCATCTTGGTTTCTTCCACAGTTTGGCAACCGTGGCCATTGCTGCTATAAACATTGGGGTACAGATGGTCCTTCTTTTCACTACATCTGTATCTTTGGGGTAAATACCCAGTAGTGAAATTGCAGGGTCATAAGGAAGCTCTATTTTTAATTTCTTAAGGAATCTCCACGCTGTTCTCCAAAGTGGCTGCACCAATTTGCATTCCCACCAACAGTGTAAGAGGGTTCCCCTTTCTCCACATCTTCTCCAACACATGTTGTTTCCTGTCTTGCTAATTTTGGCCACTGGTGTAAGGTGGTATCTCAATGTGGTTTAGATTTGAATCTTACTGATGGCTAATGATGAGGAACAGTTTTTCATGTGCCTGATAGCCATTTTTATGTCTTCTTTGGAGAAGTGTCTATTCATGTCTTCTGTCCATTTTTTGATATAATCATCTGTTTTGTGTGTGTTGAGTTTGAGGAGTTCTTTATAAATCTTGGAATCTCAGCACTTTGTCTGTACTGTCATTTGCAAATATCTTCTCCCATTCCATGGGTTACCTCTTTGTTTTATTGACTATTTCCTTTGCTGTGCAGAAACTTCTTATTTCAATGAAGTCCCCAAAGTTCATTTTCACTTTTGTTTCCTTAGCCTTTGGAGACATATCTTGAAAGAAGTTGCTATGACTGTTGCTGAAGAGGTTACTGCCTATGTTCTCCTCTAGGATTTTGATAGATTCCTGCCTCATGTTGAGGTCTTTTACCCATTTTGAGTTTATCTTTGTGTATGGTTTAAAAGAATGGGTCAAGTTTCATTCTTCTGCACATAGCTGTCCAATTTTCCCAACACTATTTATTGAAGAGACTGTCTTTTTTCCACTGTATATTTTTTCCTGCTTCATTGAAGATTATTTGACCATAAAGCTGAGGATCTATATCTGGGCTCTCTACTCTGTTCCACTGGTCTATGTGTCTGTTTTTGTACCAGTATCAGGCTGTTTTGGTGATCACAGTTTTGTAGTAAAGCTTGAAATCAGGCAACATGATGCTCCCAGTTTTGTTTTTCTTTTTCAACATTTCCTTAGCAATTCTGGATCTCTTCTGGTTCCATACAAATTTTAGGATTGTTTGTTCCAGCTCTTTGAAAAATGCCAGTGGAATTTTGATTGGGATGACATTGAAAGTATAGATTGCTCTAGGCAGTATAGACATTTTATTCTTCCGATCCATGAGCATGGAATGTTTTTCCATCTCTTTGTGTCTTCTTCAGTTTCTTTCCTGAGTGTTCTGTAGTTCCTTGAGTATAGATCCTTACCTCTTTGGTTAGATTTATTCCCAGGTAGGAAACTGTGTTTAAACTGTATATGCTAAGCTAGTGCAAAGAGACTGAAAATTCTCTGAAATTATCATGAATGCCCTCATAAGAGAAAGTGATCATTTAAAGGTAGACAAACCTGGACACTGAGAAAATGAGCAGATTACCTCAGTGTGCTATACCAATATTACTACTTATTATGTGTGTCATGACAGTGGGAACAGAAGAACATAGAACTGAGGATTTCACCAACACCTTAATGACACTTAGCACTCTCACTACCATCATCATAGTTACCATCTATAATATGAGAATGCTCTGTGTGTGTATGTATGTAAATATGTATATATATACACATATATATAGACACACATACACAAATACATGTCATATATATGTATTTTGTATAAATCATGCTTTTATGTGTTATATGTGCATTACTATATAACATATTATAAATGTATGTGTAATTATGCATTACCTATGTAGAGTAGTTGATTCCATTTTGCACATTTGGGCATTCTCATCTAAACCTTATGTTGTCACTACATAAGTCAAGAAAATTTCTTCAAGGACTGTAAATGATAAATACCTGAATTTGGTTGGACCACCCAAGAAAATTACTCCTTTAAATAAAATGAAAAACCCAAAAAACAACAAAAAGTCTATTGCCTTTACACAATTATCTTGGTTTAGAGGTGATATCTTGGAACACTGAAAACATAAAATAAAAAATTTTAAAAAGCTTACATAGAGGTGACATCCCTTTATAGTCTCACAAACATGATTTTCACATAAGCAAGATTCATAAACCTTATTTTGAAGATAGCGATAGGGACTTGGGGGTGCAGAAGGCCTTATTATCGAAGATGGAACTACCAACACTGCACCTTCTGTATGTTTCTTATTTGAAAATTCTGAGAGAATCTGCTTGGCCAGTGAATATGCTGCTTTCTGTTTTATATTTTGAATTTGGTCATCTATGATTGGGGATGGGCAAGCAGTGGAAACATGACTTAGAGTATGGGCTGTAGCTATTTCTAGAAAAGGGGGAGTGAGCAGTTACTGTAAAACATAACCCATGCACTTACCAGCAAGGAAGGATGTGGAAATATTTTTCAGCTACTCAGAAGAAAAAAATAAAACCTGCACTTTAAGAACTAGATTTCTGACAGTAGCAAGTGAGTTTTTAATTAACATGGAAGTTATTATTAGAGGTATCCATAACCAAAACTACTCTTGATCATTTTTTTATCCTCTTTTGCATGGAAAGATGAATACAGTATAATGTGTTCTTGAATATTTCAAATCAATTAAGAACAGGTTCCACAAATAGAGAGAGTGTGTGGGTTATTTGTTTTACTCTTTGTTCAAACTATGGTATTCACACCATCCACACACTTACATCTGTGGTCTAGAAGTTAGGAATGGTTAGGGTGGCTTCAGTGGCTTCTCTAAATGGAAACAGAGCTACACTTGCCTATTCTGAGGATGTTGTTGGGTGAGACCCTCTCCCAGGTATATATTGACCACATTGCTAATATGTTATGAAATGGGAGAGTCCTAAAACAAAAGTAGATGGTGTTTCAAAGAAAATAAGTTAAAATGGGTCTGGCTGTGTTTATTTTATTCTAACTGTACTAGCAAAATAATAGCAAGGATGGAGGAAAAATATGGGAAGGATGGATGAATTTCAAAATTTCAAGCTAAAAACAGGGCTGCATGTTTCAAAGAGAATTATTAATAAAGAGTAAAGAGAGTGGTAAGCAATAGAACTTCCTTTGATGTTTTTATTAAGTTCCAACAAAATGGCAAGAGCTTGACACCTTACTTTCTATATGTATAGCTGTGGCATTGACAAGTGGTTTCTGTTTTGTTTTGTTTTTGCAGAACTGAAATACCTTGTTTTTTAATTGTGTTATGTTAGTCACCATAAAATACATCATTAGTTTTTGATGCAGTGTTCCAAGGTTCATTGTTTACGTACAACACCCAGTGCTCCGTGCTATACATGCCCTCTTTAATACCCACCACTAGGCTAACACAACCCCAACTCCTCTCCCTTCTAAAACCCTTCATTTGTTTGTCAGAATCCGCAGTCTCTCATGGTTCATCTCTCCCTCTCCATACCCAACTTTTGTATCAACAGGGACAGGACTGGAGGAGAGTATGCTGAGTGAAATAAGTCAAGCAGAGAAAGTCAATTATCATATGGTTTCACTTACTTGTGGAACATAAGGAATAACATGGAGGACATTAGGAGAAGGAAAGGACAGGTGGTTTTATCAAAGTTCCCTGGGAAGGCACCAAACTGTCTGGAAAGTCAGGGATAACATGACCAGACCAATAGACTTTGAACTTTAAGAGTAGATCTTGACTAAGTCACTATTCCAGGTCTGTCTTGAAATGGTTCTGAGATGGCTGGGGCATGAAACAACCCCTTTCTAAAAGAGGCTATTTTTTTTTTCTTTTTGGAAGATTTTATTTATTTCTTCAACAGACAGAGATCACAAGTAGGCAGAGAGGCAGGCAGTGAGAGAGAGGAGGAAGCAAGCTCCCTGCTGAGCAGAGAGCCTGATGCGAGGCTCCATCCCGGGACCCTGAGACCATGACCCAAGCTGAAGGCAGAGGCTTTAACCCACTGAGCTACCCAGGCGCCCAAAGAGGCTACTCTACAAAGCCAAACAAAACATTTGAAACTACAGGCTTTGAACCCAGGCAGATTTGGGGTCTATCTCTCATCATACCACTTAAGGCTGTATGTCCTTGGGCAAATTACTTTATTGGTCTATATCTGAGTTTTCTTTTCCAAACAGTGAAAATAAAATTACCTTACTTGCAGGGCTGTTGGAATGACTAAATGAAATAATGCATATTAGGTACTAATTAGTACATGATAGAAATTTTTTAAAAAATGGAGTTTATTACTCTTTTGAGTCCCTTTTGGGTGAACAACAATCTAGGTTTGTACTGAACGTCCTGGACTCTGGGTTTTAGCACCAAATTTCCCACTTCTCAGGAACTACTCAGTCTTGGACAAATAAGAATAGTGTTCACCCTAGTTGTTTACCTTTTGGGGGAACTCTCCTCTTGATTCTAGTATGAACTTATGTGCTCTTTAAATTTTTTTTTTTTTTTGGTGTTTCACTACCATGTATATTTTTTAGTAGACCTTTATATAATGGCTAGTATATGCCAGACACTGCTTTAAGCTTTCTTAAATACTGCAAATATTTAACCATTGTTGAAACTGAGGTAGGTATTTCCTATTTACAGATGAGGAAACAGAAACAGAGAGAGTTTAAGTGAGTTGCAGAAGGTCAAACAGCTATTAAATTTAAACCTTAAAATTCTTATTCTAGAGTCCATCCTTTTAACTACTGCCCTTACGTTGTCTGCATGTGGTATATATATATATATATATATATATATATATATATATATATATATTCATTCTAACTAGTCATATCTGGAATTAAGATGAGAATTCCATTTTACTCTATTTCTTTTTTTAAAATTTTATTTTATTTTTTCAGTGTTCTTAGATTCATCTTTTATGTACCACACCCAGTGCTCCATGGTATGTGCCCTCCATAATACCTACTACCAGACTCACCCATTCCTCCGCCCCCTCCCCCCAAAACCCTCGGTTTGTTTCTCAGAATCTGCAGTCTCCTATGGCTCATCTTCCTCTCTGATTTTCCCCAATTTACTTCTTTTCTTTTCCTAATGTCCTCCATGTAATTCCTTATGCTCCACAAGTAAGTGAAACCATATGATAATTGACTTTCTCTGCTTGACTTATTTAACTCAGCAAATTTTCTCCTTCAGTCCCATCCATGTTGATACAAAAGTTGGGTATTCATCCTTTCTGATGGCTATGTAATATTCCATTGACATATGGGCCATATCTTCTTTATCCATTCATCTGTTGAAGGGGATCTTGGCTCTTTCCATAGTTCGGTGACTGTGGCCATTGCTGCTATGAACACTAGGGTACATATGGCCCTTCTTTTCACTACATCTGTATCTTTGGGGTAAATATCTAATAGTGCAATTGCAGGGTCATAGGGTAGCTCTATTTTTAATTTTTTGAGGAATCTCCACACTTTTTTCCAAAGTGGCTACACCAACTTGCATTCCCACCAACAGTGTGAGAGGGTTCCCCTTTCTCCACATCCTCTCCAACACTTGTTTCCTGTCCTGCTAATTTGGACCATTCTAACTGGTGTAAGGTGGTATCTCAGTGTGGTTTTGATTTGAATTTCCCTGATGGCTAATGATGATAAATTGTTTTTCATGTGTCTGCTAGTCATTTGTGTATCTTCTTTGGAGAAGTGTCTGTTCATGTCTTCTGCCCAGATTTTGATGTGATTATTTGTTTTTTGGGTGTTGAGTTTGAGGAGTTCTTTATAGATCTTGGATATCAGCCCTTTATCTGTAGTGTCATTTGCAAATATTTTCTCCCATTCCATGGGTTGCCTTTTTGTTTTGTTGACTGTTTCCTTTGCTGTGCAGAAGCTTTTTATCTTGATGAAGTACCAAAAGTTCATTTTTTGCTTTTGTTTCTTTACTCTATTTCACTGATTTAAAACTTGGCTCTACTATATACCTCTGAGTTTGTTAATCTATAACTGGACACAGATACTTTAATGAAGCTGTTAAGGGCTTTGAGCATCATGGTGGAAGGGATATCATATAAAAGGCAGGATGGTAAAATTGGCAAATTATATGCAAGGCTGAATTTCCCAGTATACGAGTCTTTGGGATCCCTGTTTTCAGCTTTCTTTTCTTTTGATTTGTCACATCAAAGATGAGAGATGTTTCTCCTTAGAATATGCTTGTTTCTTTGAAAGAAGGGAAAAAAAGGAAATTTGATAGAAGAAAATACTTAAAACATCAATCAAATCAACTATTTTGACTATGGAATTGGGTAGTCAACTAATTATCAGATAAACGTGGATTCTAAGTATGATTTATATTGTATTTTGAATTGAATAATTATTTTTTAATTGAAGTGTGTCATTCTCCTCCCCTCCATCCTGACACACCTCATCCCAAGCACATACCCACACAATTTTGTCAGCCTCTTGACTACTGGTAAGTGGTTCTGCTACAAATTTCAATTAATAGTTGCCACAGTACTCTGCAGCCCTTTAATATGATTAGTGGTGTAGATGGATTGAGGGATATGAAGAAGTCTTCTTCAGTCTTCTCTTTGCCTGTTTAATTTATCACTTTTCCTGGAAATATTTGAGAATATGATAATCTTCTGTCTGTCCCCTTTTTACTGATTTATTTAGAATTCACAAATGCTTCATTCCAAGCATTTCTTCCTTTAACTTAAATCACAAATTTAAATTCAGCAGAAGGCACACTATCTTCACTTCATGTTATTTCATATATTTTTATGGCAGTCAACATGAGATTTCTGAAGGGTAAGGCACTATTTTGGGCATTTTCTGAGATGAAAATGGTGGTGCTTCAGGATTATTCTAGAACCATTTCACACAGAACATTCTGTTAGCCCCTAGAATATAAACCAGAATTGCCTCACATAGGCATGCTACCAAAAAATGTGTTCATGATCAGCTTTTAAATTCATGTCTGGAGTTTTGGAGCACCTATTATATGCAAGGCATGTTATTTAGCTGTCTCTTTTTGGATCTAACTTTCAGAAGATGAGGTCCTGACTTCAAGAAGTTGTGTCTGGAAGGACTACAAAGTAGAACATTATAAGATTTATAATTGAAATGCAAAGCACTACTGAAAGGCAGAAAAAGAACAGATGTTTATATGGGGTAGGATTGGAGAGGGAGGCATCTTAGAAGAGGTGGCATCTGAGCATACTCTTGAGGGACAAATAGGTTGTGAACAGATATAGATGGGTATGTAGGACAATTCAAGATTGAAGGAAAACAAAACCAAAGGCACATTAGGCAAGTGACAAAGTAGGGAAGGGTAAGTCTTCCAGATGATTGTCAATCACTCCATGTCGTCTGGCACAGAGGCATATGATTGTTGTACTGACAGAGAGATAGGAAGATATTTGGGTATAATGATGGAAGGTATTGGCATACTTTTAGTGTGGACTTTGTAGGCAAAGTGGTATATGTGCTCTGAGTGGTATATGTGATCACATTGTATATAACACAGAGCACAGAGAAGTTGTTAGATGGTTTTAA
The DNA here is from genome assembly GCF_009829155.1 of Mustela erminea. Classification (NCBI taxonomy): domain Eukaryota; kingdom Metazoa; phylum Chordata; class Mammalia; order Carnivora; family Mustelidae; genus Mustela; species Mustela erminea. The sequence goes on from NC_045621.1 coordinate 50,794,273, forward strand.
TTGTTATTATTATTATTATTATCCTTATTTTGTGACAATGCTTTTGATAATGTTGAGGAAGATTTTGCCTGTTCCTACTAGGTTGTATATGGTTTTTTTTCTCTTTTTGTTTTTAATTATGAGAAGATACTAGATTTTGTCAAACTTTTTTTTTGGTATCAAGATGATCATGTAGCTTTTGTACTTTATTATACTGATAAGGCTTATTAATAGTTTTAGATATTGAACTAACCTTACATTCCTGAGATAATCCTACTTGGTATAGAAAGAAATATTTATAATGTGTTAGGTTTGGTTTGATAGAAATGTCTTGAGAATTTTTGCATTGATATTGATCTATAGGTGTTGTTATTATTTTGTGATTAATATTAGCCTACTGTGGGCTCTCATAGTAAAATACCACAGACTCTGTGGCTTAAATAATAGAAATTTATTTCTTGGAGTTCTGTAGGCTGGAAATTCCAAGATCACAGTGTTGGCTGATTTGATTCCTGGTGAAAGCTTTGTTCTTAGTTTGTGGATGGCCACTTTGTCTTCACATGACCTTTCTTCAGAGCATGTGGCAGACACAGGTACCAGGAAGGAAGTAGGAGAGAGAGAGGAACAGATCTTCCTCTTTTAAGGCTATAAATTCTATTTATTTGGGGCTCCACCCTTATTTCATTTAACATTAATTACATCTTTAGGCCCTATCTTCAAATATATAGCACTAGGGATTAGGAAATTTGGGGAGGATGCAATTCAGGTCAGAGTACTGAGATCTTTGTCAAGTTTGTGGTATGAGGGTAATAATAAGCTCATAGAATTGGGAAGTGTTTCTTGCTCTCCTGGTTTCTTCTTGTTGTTGTTTTGAAAGACTGCAAAGTTTAGTATTAATTCTTTAAATGATTGGGTTATGTTTTTCTTACTACCTGTCTTTCACCAGTTTTACTGCGATGCCTTGGATGTAGACCTCTTTGTTTTTCTCTAACTTGGAGTTCACTAAAATTCTTGGATGTGTCAATGAATATTTTTCATCAAATTTGGAATGTTAATCATTATTTCTTTGATTATTTTCTGTTGCTTCTCTTTTTACCTCTTCTGTCTTTTCCATCCTCCCCTATTTGTGCATATATTGGTATATTTAATGGTGTCCCACAGTTCTGAGGTTATTTATTTTTCTTCATTCTTTTTTACCTCTCCGTTCTTCAGATTGCAAAATTTCTATTGATCTGTATTCAAGTTCACTGTTTTTTTATTTTTCCAGCTCAAATCTATTGTTGAGCTCCTCTAGTGAATTTTCCTCTGTTTTTCTACTTTTCAACTCCGGAATTCCTATTTGGTTATTTTTTTAAAAAAAATAATGATTTCTATATCTTTATTGACATTTTATATCTGATAAGACATTGTCATCATATCTTCCTTTGCTTTTTTAAGCAAAGATTTTTTTTTTTTTAATTTGAACAGATCTCTAATAGCTGTTTGAAGTCTTTGTCTGCTATGTATGACATGTGGAACCTTTCAAAGGTAATTTCTGTTGCTTGGGTTTTTTTACTCTGTGTGTGGGGCACAGTTCCCTGTTTTCTGTTTGTTTGTTTGTTTGTTTTTTAATGTATATTGTCTATTTTTGTTGAATATTGAGCATTTTAAATAATATAGCTACTTTCCCTACTCTCTTCCAAATAAAATCAGTTCCCCTAAAAAATCTTCAGATATTTGTTTTATATCTATTTACCCTCTGAGAAAAACCTCTCTTATGCACCAGAGCTGAGTATATAGATAGTGGCCTGCTTCTTTTGGAATGACACCTGTTTTTCAAGCAGAGTGCTGGGCTGGGGCAGCAGCCACTGGTCTTCTCAGCTTATCTCTCCTGGTATGGAATCTCTGACCTATGAATTAGCTACAGTGAGGGTGGTCTAGGCCCTCAGACAAAGGCTTATACATCTATGGTAGAGCTTCCACCCTGTGAGTGTCGGCTAATTAGAGGAAGAGAATCCCAGATCTCACAGGTGTTTTCATTTGAAATAGAACTCCTGCAATACAGATCAGGGTGAGTATGTAGAGATCTGTGGGAAATACTAGCAGTCTACCCCTCTTGAAGAAATACTGTAACCCTAAATTGGGAACTGAGAGAAAGGGAGCCTATGTTCTTGGTTGCATCTGCCCAGAGTAGAGCTTCCATCATGCTGAAATGGAATGGGGATGCATATGATTAAAATGCACAGACTCTTCCCATTCTAAGATTTTGTAGATTTTCTTCTCTCTTTTTAAAAAAGATTTATTTATTTTAGAAAGAGAGAGTGAGAGAACGTGAGCATGTGGAAGGGAAGAGGAAGAGGGAGAGAGAGAATCTCAAGCAGACTCTGTGCTGAGCATGGCGCTCGATCCTAGGACCTTAAGATTATGACCTGAGCTGAAATTGAGAGTTGGATGCCCAGTCAACTGAGCCACCCAGGTACCCCAAGATTTGGGTAGATTTTCTTGAGTAAATATTTCCTCGTTTGCTGTATTCCCTTAAAAGTATTTCCAGAATTTTTTTTCATTTTTTTTTAAATCTTTTCCACCAGTTATGATTGTTTCACTGGGAGAGGGTCTTAGAAGTCTTCATGCTGCCATCCAGAAGTCATTTTTTTATACATTTAACTTGTGACCCTGTTATCTCTGTTAATCCTTTGAACAACCTAAGAATAAGGTAGTTAAATATCAAGCCAGGATTTGAATCAAGACTTTACACAATACCTTCCTTGTGGGAAGTGCTTAATAACATTTGATGAGCAAATTAGTGAGCCAAAAACATCAAGCAATACAATTTAGGGAAGGACATGTTTTCAGATGAGGGATATTATAATAAGGACTATTGTAGTTGGGTTGAGAGTGACATCATGAAGCTTTTATTTTTTTTTAATGGAAAAATATGCAATTTCTTACACTATGGGTCTTCTTGACCAAGACATGATGTACAACCAAATTATCAATTCCACAGACACATAGTATTATAGTGGTTCTTAAATTCATTGTGAGAGCTGCTTCATTTGGTGATTTGATTCATTTGGTGTACAGAACAAAGCCCTTGGAGGGAAAGTGCTTACTTAATATTACACTATTAGCATTAATGGGACATGTTTGGGGAAGGGATTGGAAGTTTTATTTGCATGAGTGCTCAATGGTATTGTTGGAAATAATTGAGCATATAAGTGCATGGATGAATTTAGGGAGAAAGAGCCTTTTTTGAACATACCAAATAGTGTCCTAATGGCAGGGAACTTACCCTGGAATGACAATAGGTTTAAGTGGTCATGCTGAATTAAAGGAAACAGGCTAATGATCTGGGCTGCTACACTGTGGTATAATACATATTATCTCCTAGCCCAATACCTGAGAAGAATGTATTTTAAGACATCCAAAAGACAGTTTCTTGAGGAGCATGAAAGAATGGGAGAGGGAGAAGAGAAGAAAGGAGAAATGAAGTGGCATGAAGAGAAGAGTGGTAGCTCTAGGGATGTTGTAAGCTTTGTTTGCCTTTGTTATAGTCTTATATAAGGAGATGAGAATATTGACATGAGTCCTACAAGAAATCAATGAAGTCAGTGTGACAAAGACAAGTTCAACATTTTGTCTTTTTGAGCTCATGCTATTAGATGTGAAATCAAAGGCATAAAACAGGTGGTGAGGTGTATTCTAGAGGTCTACACAGAATGAGAAGGAATGATGTTAATATGGTAACTTATGTGGAGTAGTAACTCAGAAAGGGTATGATTTCTGAAGGAGAACATGGAGCCAGTTGATAAGTATGAGTAGAGACAGAAGTTAGTAAAGAGAAGCTTCAAGAGTGTGAATGGGAAGTAACCCCCCAGCAATAATAAAGGGAAACTTTAGTGGCTGAAAAGAAAACCAAGTGGGTGATCATAGGAGATTGGGAAAGCTTGTGTTCTTTTTATTTCTGGTGCCTCAAGCACAGGGCAGGTCAAGTGTATTTCTCTGATTTTATTCTTTTTTGCAAAATGGCTAAAAGGGGAAAAGAAAAAAGCAACTTTTTAATACTCTGGTGATTTTTGTTTTTGTTTATATCTCCTATTTATTCTTTTGCAAGAAATCTTCTGGCTCACACCTGTTAACACCTGGAGCCAAATTCCAGGATCTATGATAATTTTGTCTCATCTGGTTCCCCTCAGAGCAGTTAATCTTTCTCTTTGGGCTATAATAACTACAGCACTGTAGTCTCAGAGCAATGAAACCAAGTTAGACTTAGGCTTGAGAACACTGCCTACACTGAATTGAAACCTTGAAAAGCAGCCATGGCTGTTTCAGTTCCATTCATCTCCCAAAACAAGTAGCAGTGTCTGCCAGATGGAAGTAGTCTAATTTGGTAGATGGAAACATTTCTAAGACTCCTGGACTGTATCACAAATGCTGCCAGTTGATGTCTCTTGCACAACTCGGAATTGTATTCTCCTAACTGTATCAGAAAGCCCAAAAAGAGTACTGAAGAAAAATAGAATGGAACAAAGTCCACTCCAGACAACTCTTTTAAAGTTTGCTGATGTCATTTAGAGCTTAAACACTTTTCTACCTATCTCTAAGGGTTAAAAGCTTTCAAAGGTTTTTCCCCTGCTCTCAGCACGTACTTAAATGACAGGCACAGATGTTTGCCTTCACTTCCTAGCATCCTCAACCTGGGCATTCATTGTCTAAGCAGTGGAGTTTTGGTCATCACATGAATGATTACAAAATACACAGCCAAGTCCCCTGTCCTTAGCCACCTTCAGCTCTTGTGTGGGTCATTGGATAATTAGATATTTGAAAAGCACCTTGAAATAAGGGCTATAAATAATTCCTTTTTCCAATTTTAGAAAGCTCCATGGAAAGAAGGGTCATTGGAAAAATCCTTGGATCATCCTGCATAAAAGGCTGGTATTTGTTTGCCTGAGAGTAATTCAGGGCGAGAGGGATATGGTGTGCTGGAAACAGGTCCTGATGGAGAGGAGAATGGGGATTTAGTGTTGCTCTGTCACTAATTAGCCATGTAAGTTAAGAAAGTCCCTTCTGTTTATGAGCCTGTGTATGTAGAGTGAGGACTGAACTTTGAGATGTTTTTTGAATATTCTGTGAACACTTGTTTTACCTCTGTACCACTTTTGTCGTCTTCTCGGACTACCTTACTGGTGGTTCCTAGTTTGTTACTAAGTAAGTGGCTCCTCTAACTTTGTAGAAAGCTCAGGAAGCCTGGTCTGAGCTGTTGAACACTTAAGGTTTTAAGTTTTCCATTAAGGGAAAGAAGTTGGGGGGCGCCTGGGTGGCTCAGTGGGTTAAAGCCTCTGCCTGCAGCTCTGGTCATGGTCCCAGGGTCCTGGGATCGAGCCCTGCATCGGGCTCTCTGCTCCACGTGGAGCCTGCTTCCTCCTCTCTCTCTGCCTGCCTCTCTGCCTGCTTATGATCTCTGTCTGTCAAATAAATAAATATAAGGGGGAAAAAAAGAGGGGAGGGAAAGAAGTTGGTGTGGTGTACCAAGGCAGGGCAGAGATAGAAGAACTGGTGTCTCAGGAAGCAGCTGGCCTAGTCAGCACATACAATTCAAGATGTTAGCTCCCTGCCTGGAATTCTGGAACACATTAACAGTCCTCTTCCACAAGGTCTACTGCTGACAGAATACCAGAAGAGGGGTGTGTTCATAGCTAAGGGGAAAACAGTAATTAAGGCTGTGGCTTCTGAAGACAGACAGATCTGGGAGCTCCAGGGGCACAATTCATTAGCACATGGTACTTAACTGATGTCAGATCTGAGTTTGTAGCTCCAATTTGCCATTTACCAGCTTTGCGTCTTTTGGAAAATGTCTTAAGTTCTTTAAGCCTTAGATGATTTGTTTGTAAGATGGGGGAATGTCAGAAATTGTCTCAGATGAGTTTTGGGAAAATTATGTATGAAGAGTATGCTTAGCACAATGTCTGGCAAATAGAAAGTTCATAATATGCTTTAGCTATTCCCATTTTTATAAGTAAGACCAACCTAAATGATGAAATTTAGGTTTGCTCTATGAATACCTATTTATGAATTAGTACCTTTAATAAATACCTATTATATGGTTATCCTACCATAGATATAAAGAAGTTGGAGGACATGGTATTTTTTTCCTCAAAGAAAACTTAAAATTCTATTTTTAAGACAAAATGGTTGCGTAATTGAAAACTTACGAAAAAGATGTTTAAAAATTGTGTTAATTATGAAAAAAAGTATAGATAGATACATTTTAATTATATAAAAAGTTACCAAACCATAGTGAGAAATGTTCTAGTAAAAAGTGTATCCAATTGGATTTCCCTTCAAAGATTGCTGATTATGTAATAATAATAATCCTTAAAGTTTAAGCCTTTGAAAAATTAAGCTGAGTTCTAAAAATACTTAATTGGATCATTTTTGAAACCCAAGGTCCTTGATTCACATGTAATTTTGGCATTGGGGTTTCAGAGTGTGTGACCGTCAGGCACCTGGCAGAGATGGATTAAGTCCAAATCCAACCAGACGCTTAGTGGCAGATGGCTCCCAGTGCAGTTACTCCAGACTTGGAATGTGTGAGAAGTTAAATGCTCAGAGGCTGAAACCTAATTCATTATGGACATATGTACACTGAGTTTGGGGAATCTGTGGGCCACCAAAGAACAGTGTTGTGTACCTAATACTGAATGAGGATTTACGAACTAGCATGATATCGAATTATCAAAGTTTACTTCTCCTAGGATGTCCCACGACAATGGAATATTTTTCTTGGGTGCTCCAAGGATGCAATTTAGTTTATTCTCATTCAGTTTATTTATTTACCAAATTTCTTTTTTTTTTCCTAAGATTTTATTTATTTGACAGACAGAGATCACAAGTAGGCAGAGCAGCAGGCAGAGAGAGAGGAGGAAGCAGGCTCCCCGCTGAGCAGAGAGCCCGATGCAGGGCTCGATCCCAGGACCCTGGGACCATGACCTGAGCCGAAGACAGAGGCTTTAACCCACCGAGCCACCAAGGCGTGCCTTACCACATTTCTTAATAAGCAGTTTAATCTCTTTCTTCCAAACCCAGTAGGGCAGATTCTCCTATTTATTCTGGGTTAGAGACCTAAAAGCCTTCCGTAAAGGCATGAGAAAGACACTGTCTCTAGTACAAAAAAACTCCACTTGACTCTGTTAGCCAGCCATTGAACTCAGTGGTAGGCACAGGTTCCCAAATATTTCTTATGACTGTGGGGCACATCAGAGAAATGTGCTCATTGACTAGGATGCCTGAACATTCTGTTGCCCTCTTAAGATTCATGTCAGCCAGTCTCCCTGCATCAGAGTGGTTTTTCTAAGGGGTTTCCTTCAGTCAGAATTCCTAAAGCCCTAAGATTTTGGTTGAAAAACAATACAGATGCTAGAGAAGCATCCTTTAGCCTAGATGATCAGACAATAAATATTCAGAGTGTTTATTATGTACTAGGAATAGCTGGTGATATAGATATTTGCTCATGGGATTTATATAGTTCAGTGGACTGGTCCTTTCCCTAAATATAGGTCAGGAATATTTGGGGTTATATCCTTTAAGACAGACTTTCTCAATAGCAGCACTATGGAAATTTTAGACCTTATAATACTTTACTCTGGAGAGCTGTCTGGTGCATTGCATTGTCTGATTACCAGCATCCCTACTTGCTACCTACTAGATACTGGTACCAATCCCTAGTTGTGACAAAGTCTCCAGACATTGCCAAATGACCCTTGGGGTCAAAAACATCTCTAGCTGAAGACCACTGCTGTAAGACCACGCATCCTACTCTTTGTGCTCCTCTAAAGTTACTTGGGAAGGGGCTGGTTTCTGTTTCCATTCAGGAATCAGGGTTCACATATCCCATAAAACATGTTTAGAAGACTTTAAATAGAGAGTGCCTGGGTGGCTCAGTCAGTTAAGTGTCTGACTCTTGATCTCAGCTCAGGTCTTTTTTTTTTTTTTTTAGTTTTTTTATTTGGCAGACAAAGATCACAAGGAGGCAGAGAGCCAGGCAGAGAGAGAGGAAAGCAGACTCCCTGCTGAGCAGAAAGCCAGATGTGGGGCTCTATTAGAGGACCCTGAGATCGTGACCTGAGCCGAAGGCAGAGGCCTAACCCACTGAACCTCCCAGAGGCCCCTCAGCTCAGGTCTTGACCTCAGGATCCTGAGTTCAAGCCCGGCATTGGGCTCCATGCTGGGTGTGGAATCTACTTAAAAAAAAAAAAAAAAAAAAAAAAAGCTTAAATACTTTGTCATGGCTCTAGACCAGCTTTTCCCAAGCTGATGTTTCATAAACACTGTTCTCTAGAATGTCAATTGATAAAGGATTAAAAACAATGACTCCTATTGTCAAGTACACTAGGCAAATGCTGGGTTAAACAAATTTAAACGAATTTCTTTTTTTTTTTTAAGACTTTATTTATTTGACAGAGAGAGAGAGAGATCACAAGTAGGCAGAGAGAGGAGGAAGCAGGCTCCCTGCTGAGCAGAGCCCAGTGTGGGGCTTGATCCCAGGACCCTGAGATCATGACCTGAGCCAAAGGCAGAGGCTTAACCCACTGAGACACCCAAGTGCCACAACATATTTCTTTACTATAGAACTTGTCATTGTTTTTGAAATGCTCCTGTGAATTATAACTTTCTGCAAGAGGATATAGTACTTAACCTTCTCAAACTTATTTCAGCAGAGATCCCTTTTTCATAGAATGCTGACTGATGTCCTTGTGAAGAGAATTCTAAAGATACCATTTGGGAAACGGTACTCAAGGACATTCAACATTAACTCCTGTTTTCACTGGAGCTTGTTGACCTAAGAAGAGGCCCCCTCTAAAGTCATCTGAAGGAAATTTAGCAGCAGGTATAAGCAGTGGGAGGTACAGTAGCAAGGTAGTTAAGTTCTGGAGTCAGTCTGACTCTATTCAGATCACAGTTCTACCACTTACTATTTCCATGTCCTTGAGCAAATTACTGAAGCTTTCTGTGCCTCAGTTTTATCTGGAAAATGCCCCTATGAATGGTGCTTCTTCAGTAATCTCTGGAAGAGGATTAAATGAGCAAATAAATGTAAATCATTTAAAGTACCACTTATCATATCTTAAATCCTGCACTTACTAGCTGGCTAATGTCCTTATTAGGTGTTGGAAGCAACATAGTGAACCCAGAACTCAGCTATGAGGTCTGTGAGGCTAGCTCAAATGAGGACAAAGGAAACTATTCCAACAAATCGAAAGAGTCTACTTGTTTGCCTGAGGCTTTGGGGCATTGGATAATTTCCCATATGTATGAGAACACTAAAAAACTATCCTGGCTGAACACTGTTAAGTGCTGTCTCAGGTATAGAAAGATCAAAAACAGACTGGAGAAGACATCCCATTCTGGTATCTTTTCTGGTATCTTAAAACCACTCATTGGTTTTAAATGCTAGCTTGGAATCTTTCCAATTGAGCACTTCCTGTGAGAGGAGAAAGCCAGAACTGAGATGGGCTTTGATCTCTCACTATGAGTTGCAGAAACAGCACAGAAATCCAAAAGATGACGAGGGTATTCAACAAAAGGAGTAGGTAAAATTAACCAGTGATGGAGGGAATTATTCTCAAGCTGTAATCTTCTCTAGCTGAGGAAGCCTTCAGTGAAAAGGTGATGTAACTGTATATTTCATTCCCTGGATTAGAGGTATTTTCTCATAGCTGGAGCTGCTGAAACACCAACTATGCATTTAGGCCTCACTCAGATTTTTGGATCCATCATGTCCTTGGAAGATTATGTATTTAGAAAGCTTAGACCAGTGGATTAAAGACTGTCTCTCTAGAGGTCCTGTTCTCCCTTCCTTTGTGTCTGGCTTTCCAGGGATTGTGATCCTGTCTCCTCTCTTCACAAAACCTAAATTCCAGTCTTTATCCTATTTCATAGCTACCTGTTTTCTCTGGGCCAGGGAGCCTGGCTTTCTCCCCTATAAAACCTTCTGTACAAAAAAAAAAAAAAAAAAAAAAACCTTCTGTAACCTGTTTATCCTGAAGTGGTTAGATCTTTTCTGATCAGCTCATTAAAGCTAAAGTATTACTACCTACCTTTTTCCTCTCTCAGGCATGCTGGGATTTTTAAAGGGCTCAAGATCTCAACTCAGGTAACTAGGGACAGCTTGATAGAGGAGGTACATTTGAGCATGATAGTTTCCATAGTTTTCCTTAAGTCACGTGTGTTGGGCCATGCCTACATTCATTGAAACTCCAGAGCTTTTCTTGTGTCCTGTTTTGTTCAGTCATTGTCTCCATCTTTTTTTTTAAGACTTTATTTATTTATTTGACAGACGGAGATCACAAGTAGGCAGAGAAGCAGGCAGAGAGAGACGGAGAAGCAGGCTTCCTGCTGAGCAGACAGCCTGATGCGGAACTCGATCCCAGGACCCTGGGATCATGACCTGAGCTGAAGGCAGAGGCTTTAACCTACTGAGCCACCCAGGCACCCCATTGTCTCCATCTTATATCTACAATGAACTTAACATGCCTTTCTTTTATTCCTTATTATTTTTATTTTATCCCAGAAATGAGGTAGCAGAATATATTAGATGAAACTATTAATTCATGCCTGAGTTATTCTGAAGGGTAGGTCAGGAAAATCTCATTTTGTGGATGAGAGACTAAGATTCGGGGTGGGGGTGGTGGAAAATATGTTGTCCAGGACATGCAGCAAAATAGACCCCTTGCCCTTCTAGGTTATAAAAGATACTTGGTACATGATGAGAATAGCTCCTTCTTGCTATGCTTATTATCTTAAGTTCTAAGATCTGATACAGAGGGAGTCTTATTTATGGGTGAATGAAGAGGCCACTTAGAATGTGGTCGGAACTGGCTCTGAACTTCCCATGCTCAGAGGAGACAGCAGCAGCTGACATTTTAAAATCTGCTCAGGCCTCATACTCATTCTCAAAGTATTTTCTTAGCAAATAACATAGCAAAGTTAAAGGATATCTGTTTTATGGTGTGTCTTTTGACTTGTTCAGATGAGTGTAAAGAGGATTTAAGGAGGCAAGCAGGAGAGAAGGAAAGGGTCAGTCATTTCTGGGGAGTGACTTCCCTTCACAGGGAGTTGAAGAACCACAAGAGATTTTTTTTTTTCCACTTTCCCTGCAAATTTTGAAGTCAGTCATGATAACGAAGAGCAATTCCTAGAGATTTCTATAATGAGTCACCTTATATAAGGCATAATTTAAGATGCAAGATGATTTTAGCATTGGAGGAGCTGAAGACAGTGGGTTTGTAGAAAATTTTGGTATAATTTCTTTGCCCTGCTCCTTTGAAATCAGGTCTTTGAATCATCTTTGATGGTTCAACTGCCCTAGAGCATTAGCTATTCTTCAGGTGGTTTGCAGATTATTTTGAACTTTCCTTTTAACTTGGCTGTGGATGGTGAAGGGGAAATTGAGATTACACGAGTGGCAGCTGGGAGCCCAGTGCCCTTCCCAGTCCTGGAGGACCCCCATGATGCATTGTGGAAGTCATGCATGCTCGAGTCAGATTTGTCTGCTAACTGAACGTATAAGGAGAACTAAGATTAGTGGATAGGTTCTTACTTTCTAAGATAATATTTCAAGCTTTTTCTTGACTGAGGTTGATGTATGCGCAAGCACATTTTCAGGAACTCTAATAGAAGAAAAGCTGCTACTTCCTTTTAAAAATTCATTAAGAAACACAGTGAAGATAATCCAGAAGCAGTCAGAATGCTTCATATTTCATTTTAAATAACTCCTTTGCGGGTGTTGAATGCTTCTTTGCGGTACCTCTGGTACTATCAGAAGTGATTTGTAACAAAGCACTGGAGAGAAAGTATCTATCTTGAGTTAATCCAAACCCTGCAGGACAACACACACTCCAGGAATAATATTGGTTTCCTAGTTAGGCAGCAGCTGCTGTCTCTCTTGCCACCGGAATGATTGTGTTGACAGATCTTTGTAGTGTGAATCAAATCTTAAAGGCATAATGAGAAAAAGCAACACCAGAGCTCTCATCCAGTCTTCTTGGTAAGGCTTTTATGTAGTTGCTTCAAAATAGGGAGTTGGAAGATGGATCTGTCTTTTCTGCATCTGGATACAGCAGTGCTTAATGTTGAAGGTACATTCATCTATCTTTGTTAAATTGAGCTCTTTAATGAGGGAAGGCAAAGTTAGGGAAAGAATAAAAATATCACTTAGGTTCCATTGCTTATTAAGACATTCAAGGATTCTGAATCTTCTTCAACCTAGTTTCTGAAAACATAGTAAACCTTCAGAAATAAGATTCTGTTGACAAAATGCTTCTTTATTTCTAAAGTTTTCAATCCATTGCTCCGAGGGAGAGACAGGAAGAGAGAATCAGAGAGAAAAGACACAGACAAGGGGATAAAAAGGCAAATACCTGAACCTCATAGGTTAACAACCAGGTTAAAAGCCTCAGGAATGTTGAAACTGAAACATTCATTAGAAAAGCAAAGAAGATAGAGCTGTGGTTTATTAGATGTGGATGTTAGCGTGTGTAGAGTTAGGTCTGGTGCAGTATGCTTGAAAGTGCACAAACACAAATACATACCGGATGATTTTAAAGGCCAAATAGAAACATATGGTCTGATGGTGTGGAACTCGAAATCTGCTTGAGCCTTAGGGCCATTGTGAAAACCACGAACCATATAAATAGTAGTGACAATGGCTGCCATATATTGTGAGCATTAAATTAGGCAGTTATGCAGATGATTGATTTCCTCATCAATCATCAACACCAGCCCTGCCAGGTGTTTTACTATTCCCATTTTACAAATGGTGAAACTCAGGTGAAGAGAGGTTAAACAACTTGCCCAAGGTGCCATAGGAGTTATTCCCTCATGCTCAACTCCAGAGCTCTGGCCTCTTGTGGCAGAGATGGTGATTTGTGGATTTCCCAGCCTCCCTGCTGGGAGACAGAGTTCCAGCCAAGTCACTGCTGTGACTTCCAGGGGGATGCAATTAAGAGTTTATGTTCCTTATCCTCGTTCTCTCTTCTCCTTCCACTGGCAAAACAAAGTTTATATGTTTTCAAGATGTCAGTGGTCTCAAGATATAGGAACTCGACACCATTTATGAAAAGTCACCAAGGAGATCCTCCCAACACACATTTGTCTATGGTGTGGGCAACAGATAAGCCTTTGCTCTGTGAAGCCACTTACATTTCAGGGTGTTTTTGTTACCAAAGCAGAGCCTATTCTATCCTAACTAATATATGTCACCATTTTCTTTACCTTCTTTAAAATTTGCTGTTAATACAGTATACCCTATTTTTTATTCTGACTCATGAAGGGTTAGTAGATAATAAAATAATCAGATTGAACATAATGATATCTCTAGAAGTGTCCTCTAAAATAAGAGAATAACACAAGAAAACTTAGAATGGCAGTTTTTGCCTGAAAATAATGCCTTTGGGGCTATAGTCAAATTTGGGGGTTTAAGGGCCTGCTCATCTAATTTATAAGAATCCATCTGATATCTCTTGTTTCCATATGGCTCATGATCCCTTGTCAGCTTCACTCTAATCAGCCATCTATGAACAAGGATCAAATTGTGAATTAAACTAGTTCTCTTTTCCTTCAAATTTCCTTTAAAGGAAAGTCTGAAATACTGTATATTCCTTGGCCTATTTGACTCCTCAACACTTGGTTTCAGGAGATAGACTTAATGGAGAGGAAATTTATGGCAGACTGGTTCCATTAATGAGCATATATAAGAGGTTGGCAAGGGGCACTTGGGTGGCTCAGTTGGTTAAGTGTCTGCCTTCGTTCAGGTCATGATCCCAGAGTCCTTGGATCCACCCCCACATCAGGCTCTGTGCTTAGTGGAGGGGGTCTGTTTCCTCCTCTCTCTCTCCTCCCCCCACCCCTGCTCATGCTTTCTCTTTCACTTATACTCTTTCTCTCTCAAATGGGTAAATAAAATCTTCAAAGAAAAAAGAGAGGTTGGTCAGCTGTTATGTCCTGAATGGAGTGGGTCTAACTAACCTCCATCTTATAGATGGGGAATATGAGGTCAAGGAAGAGAGCTATTGTTTTTAAAGATTTATTTATTTATTTATTTATTTGAGAAAGAAAAAGAGCAAGAGAGTGAGGGGAGGGGCAGAGGGAGAGAGAGTATCTCAGGCCGACTCATGCTGAGCATGGAGCCCCATGTAGGGCTCAATCCCATAACCGGAGATCGTCATGACCTGAGCCAAAAGCAAGAGTCAGATGCTTAACAGACTGAGCCAGGATCCCCTCTGGAGGAGAGCTATTACTGAACTTTGACATCTAGCACCCTGCCCTTTGTTAGGTATTCTTTTTTTTTTTTTTTTTTAAGATGTATTTATTTATTTGACAGAGACAGTGAGAGAGGGAACACAAGCTGTAGGAGTGGGAGAAGGAGAAGCAGGCTTCCCACTGAGCAGGAGCCCAATGCTGAGTTAGATCCCAGGACCCTGGGATCATGACTTGAGCTGAAGGTAGGCACTTAACGACTGAGCCACCCAGTCACCCCTTTGTTAGATATTCTGAAACCTGTAAGAAGAAACTCTCCCCACTTTTCCTGATAGGGAATGACCTTTGATTTCTTTGTAATATATTGATTGTCTGCTTGATTATAAAAGGCTAATTGTGCAAATGACGGAGGCAGGGGAACAGCTTCTCCCCAGCGAAACATCACAAATGGGATGTGAGAGTGGTAGCTGACGTGGAAATGACTACATGCAACATTAAGTTCAGCTGATCATATTAGGGTTCTGTTGGAAAATCTTAAGAAATACCTTTATGTCTTAGCACTTTCTTCTATTAATTTCATCTATCCTTTAGTGACATCTAGATCAGAAACACATAAAGCTGGACTTTTGATCTGAGATACTTTCTAGTCCAGGTTTCTCACTAATATCCTCACTTACGTGTTTTAAACACATCCTCCCTCAGCACATATGTCCCCAGAAAGGGTAAACTTAGAATATATCTTCCGTAAACACTGATACAAGTTGAATAAAGTCGTATGATTCATATATTTAGGGGGAGGGGTGTTTTGGGGAGAATAATGAAAGGATTGGGTACCCCCCCAATATGGTTGTTGTTGCCATCAGAAACCTCAGGGTTTGTTTCTTCTAATAGACTTTATATACATCACCTTTTTCTTCTTTTAGAGTCATGTTGGTCATTTAGCATTGAAATCTTAGTACCAACCTGACCATTATTCAAACCCCTGCTCAAGATTTATTTATTTAATAATTACCAATCCAGATTCTATGGCTGATTTATTTGACTGCGTATTTTTGATACATAATATGCAATCTAATGTTGATTTCGTGTGTCCAACATTACTCACTGCTCACCGTGATAAGTGCAGTTACCATCTATTACCATATAACGTTATTAAAATATTACTGACTATATTCCCTGTGTTGTACTTTTCATCTCCATGACTTATTTATTGGACGTTTGTACCTCCTTAGCCCCTCGATCTAGTTCACCCACCCCTTCTCTGTGGCTGTTTAGTAACTGATCTTGGGTTAAAGGCTCAGGGCATGGTACAGCTGTGTTAAAGGATGAAGATGTAAAGATGCTTCTTCCTTTTCTCTTTGTATAGAGGTAGAAGCTTTTCTGGTTTTGATAGAAAGTAAAAGTTGTGCCACGTTGACAGGACAGACGAGGCAAGGCACAGCATTAACTGTTCCATCTGGTGTTTCTTAAGTAGGACAAACTATTCTTGGAGCTCTGCGAAGTGCTTGCTTCATCTCACAAGAGTTGGAAATGACTGGGCTTCTCAGTGAACTCAATAGGTGGGAGATGTGACTTGTAAAACTAAATGAAGAAAAAAACTGGAGACATACGGCCTACAGAGAATAAATGTCTAGCAAATGATTCTGTTTCTACAAAAGCTCAGCAAACAGGAGGTTTTACGATAAGCACAGTTCTGTTCCCAATCCACAGGCCTTATTTTTAATAAAAAGCCTCCAATTTCTCTTTAGTAATCCTCCTGAGATTACAACTGCAGTTTATCATTCACGATGATAAGCTCACCAGTCACCAGGTTTTTAGCACCGGATTTGGGGAGGTGAGTAAAATTGAAATTTCAAAGCCACTATCTCTGCATGTGCCTCATAAAACTTTTGGCAACTGTTGCAGGAATAAAGCTTCCCTTCCATCCTCTTCCCTTGGCCCTGACAAAACTAGAACATTGCAATGAGCTCTGTGTAACTGGATGTTCTAAGAAGTTATCTCAGCTTATTTCTTGTTTTTCTGTCTTACAACTGCTGTTTCAAGCTCGATATGTTTCTGATCAGGAGGTCCTTGAATATTTTGTTGGGATCACCAAAAAGACAAGTTTAAAAAAACCCCTCCTGGATTGTGGCTTAACCTGATGAGTCATGTTGATAATCAAGTTCAGAAACATTAGATTTTAAATATAATTTCCTTTGGTTTCTTGTATCTGTATCTATTTGCAGAAAGAATCCTTCTACCGTGGCACCAAAAACTTCAAGATACCTAGAAATAAATTCAACAAAAATTGTTTTAGGTACATATTTTCTGAGGAATATAAATGTATACTGAAGGATACAGAAAATACTGAAAAACAGAAAGGTATAACATGTTTCTGTTGTAGGTGATTTAGTATTGTAGCCATATCAGTTAGTCGGGAGTTAATCTATAAATTTAGTGTAATAATTGTAATAAAATTCCCAGTTTGACTTTTGATTACCTTGAGTACCTTGATTATAAAGTTCACATGGAAGAGAAATTTCATAAAAATAGTTAAGAGAATGTTGAGGAGGAAAAAGAGGAAAGTGCCTTTTAGTTTTCTATTTTGGTGATTGTTGATATTGACAATAATTTTTCGGACAGTTCAGTTTAATAGTAACTCATAAGTTTTTTTAAATTAGTGCACCAATTACTTTTTGCTGGATTAAATCAAAAGATTAATGTCATACTTCATTGTTGCCTTCCTGGTTGAATTAATTCTATATAAGTCAAATTGCCCTTAAAATTTTATTAATAGGATTTTATGAGAATAGGACTATGGTATGCTTACTACAAAATAATGCTTTAAAGGTTTTATTCTTTTAATTATTTTACTATAAAAATCTCTAAGGCTAAGAAGTCATAGCAGTTTCAGTAATAAACTAGATATTGAAATTGAAGCTAAAATTATTTTTCTAATCTTCTGTACTCTGAGTGAGCCTATGACCAGAACAAATATTTTATTATTTTTGAGAATAGTGAATCCATGAAAAAATGGTCATTCGTTAATGGTCATGCTTAACTATAAGAAAATTAGTCTGTCCCAGTTTCTTAACTCTGTGTCAGTAACATCTTATAAAAGGATTCAAGCTGAGAAACAGATGCAGATTTGTTGTCTAATTCTCACCTAATGGAATGATGGGAATGAAAATGAATCCGTAAACTGCTTTGCTCCTTCCATGACCTATAACTTGACAGAAAGTATCCTGAAAAAAGCTCATGGTTTAAGAACATGATATATTTATGAAATGTTCTATTGAATGAAATCTTAAATTTCATCCTAGGCTGCTTCAATGAACCAACTAAAAATGAGACAATGTGGTATTTGAAATAATGGATGTTTTGCTAAAGATTCTAAGTCAGAGTCAAATTAAATCAAGCTGAGACAGCCTGATGTTCTTCTATATTAACTGAGTTTTTAATGATCACTGTGTTTGCATTAAAGATCTGTCTTGGGATGTGAAAAGATCATAGCCACCATCCTGTGAGGCTCAGCCTTGTGAGTAAAATACAGTTAATAAGGAAGGATATAGAATTGGGATTTGGGCCAGAATTAAAGGTAAGAGGAACTGCAATGATGTAATTGTATTCATTCACTTATTTAAAACTATTGAGCAGCCGCTATGGGCCAGGCATCTTGTTAGATATGGAGCCAGTGATGAGTAATATAAGCATGGTAACTTCTTCAAGGAGATTATAATCTAATTGATGGAATAAAATATATTCCATTTCCTGTGAAAATTACTTGTAATTTTGAAATAAGGTAACATCTGTAAAGTAAGTGACATGCTGGAGCTAAGCAAATGTTAATTCTCTTCTGTTTTGTATTTTCATGTAGAGGAAACCTCACTATATTTAGTTGCGAACAAGACTTAGCATTCAAGTGATACTGATTACCAACTGAATGTGGGTCATAAATAGTGTGAGTGATGCAGGGAAGAGGTCACAACACAAATGTATTCTCTGACTTGTGAGCAAATAAGAGGGGGAGGCCTGTATCCACAGAAGAAAAGCAGTCATTGCAAAGGTAGACATTTCAGAACTATTACAGAATAATTCTGAGGGAGTAAAAGAGAGGACCTAAGAATGTCTTCTGACCCAGTCAACTGAATATTAATGATGTAGATTTTCTTGCTAATATCAAAATGGTGCCCCTAAAGGTTGGTAGTTCAGATGAGAGTGAACTACCAAGTTTCAAGTTACTGGATTATTTATTTATTTAAGATTTTCTTTCTTGGGGCACCTGGAGGACTTAGTCAGTTAAGCATCTGCTGTGGGCTCGGATCATGTTCCCAGAGTCTTGGGATGAAGCCCTGCATCAGACTCTTTGCTCAGCGGAAACCCTGCTTCTCACTCTCCCTCTGCCTCCTTGTACTCTCTCTCTCTCTCTCTGTCAACTAAATGAATCTTTAAAAAAAAAAAAATTCATTTGAGAGAGAGACAGAGCGAACCAGTGGAGAAGCAGAGGGAGAGGGACAAGAAGACTCCACACTGAGCGTGGAGCCTGATGGAGTGCTTGATCCACAACCCAGACTCCATGACCAGAGCCAAAATCAAGAGTCAGATGCCCAACCGACTGAGCCACTCCGGCACCCCACAAGTTACTGGATTATTTACATTTGCCCTCTGGGTTCTCTATCCTTTCAGAGAAGGCATTGCTTCAAAGAGAAACGGAAACTGAGGGATTATGATCAGAGAATGACTGAAGAGTCTTTAAACCAGAGGCAGTGTTTGTGCAGGATAGGATGAAAAGACTAGTAGGTTGACTAGAATGATCTAGATTAAAAAGCAGAAAAGTTCTTCAGGAGCAGTTACTACTGAAGTCTTCCGTTCTTACTCTAACTTGGCGCCTGTTTGCTTCTGTGGCTCTGTATACTCCTTGTGTACCACTTGGCAGCTCCAGACCCAGATGTCCATCTCTGACCTGGGCTTGCTCTTACACTGCATAAAGAACCAATTTGCAGAATAGTGTTCATATCTTCTTGCTTTCATTTGTTTATTTAACAGCATTGGGTTTATTGAGTTTTTACTAGGCACTCATACCAGACACTCTTCTAGACACAGATGAGGCATCAGTGAAAAAAAAAAAAACAGACAAAAATTTCTGTCCATGTAGACATTACATTGTAATGTGTGTGTAGGGGCTTGGGATAGATAGGAATACATAAACACAATGGTTAAACTATATGGTATTTAAGACGCTGTTAAGTACTGTGTAAAAAGTAGATCAAGGTAAGGTAATCAGGAATGCTGGGTGAGGGGATGGTGACATTGAGGTGATATTTGAACCAGACTTGAAGGAGCACAGGAGCAAGTCTCAAGGATAGCTGAAAGGAACCTTCCTAGCCAAGAAAACAAGTGGAGAGGCCTGAGACATCAGTGTGTTTGGTGTGGAAAAGATAATCCAGGAGTGAACTTGGCCAGAGCAGGGGGAGAAAAGGAGACACACACAATAAATGAGGTCAGCAAGGGACTGGGTTCAGATTTGTAGGGTTTTGGAAGCCACAGTAAGGCTTTTCAGTTTCTACTCTTGCCTTGACTGTGGACGGTGAACCTGATCGTTGATTGGTTGAACTTCTTTCAATGCCTAATGAGGGTCAGCTCCTAGGTTCTGACTTGTAAGAAGATGGAGAGAACTATGGGAGAAGAGGAAGAGGGTTTGAGGTCCCACAAGCTGATGACTGGCTTGAAGAACGCTAAGGCTGATTGTTTGTGTTTGAATATTGGTTTGTGATTGGATGTGCCCTCTGAAGGTGTGAATGTACCCTTTGTGCTGTAGGCGTAAACCTTTGGCATGAGAGGATGGTCGGCCCTGCAGAGACTCTCAAAGCAGGAGTTCCCAGAGAGGCTGTTGATCAGGATATACTGCCTCCACAACATCTGAAGATGTCATTCACTGTTTAGCTATTTAAACACATCAAATAGTCACTTCTTGCTCAAGGGCTATTTTTGAATTGTTTGATTATGTGTAGTTTTAATTTTTAGTGGTTGGTTATCAAAATTTTCATCCATATTTTAGAATATTATCTACTGGTCTATTTTATGTAAGAAATCATAACCACATTTTAATATTTTGCTTTTAAAATGAGGAATGAGGGGGGACACCTGGGTAAGTTAAGCCTCTGCCTTCGGCCCCGGTCATGATCTCAGGATCCTGGGATGGAGCCCCGCATCAGGCTCTCTGCTCGGCGGGGAGCCTGCTTCCCCTTCTCTCTCTGCCTGCTGCTCTGCCTACTTGTGATCTCTCTCTCTCTCTCTCTCTGTCAAGTAAATAAATAAAATCTTAAAAAAAATAAAAATAAAATGAGGAATGGGAAGCACCATAATAAGAGAGGAAGATCTGAGGATTTTATCTTTAATCCTAGAAACGTGAGAGACTTCCTCCTCCACCTCCTAACTCTGTAGGGGTTTTTCAATGATATCAAAACACATTTCTCATTCCAAACTTAGATGAAAAAAGGCAATTTCAAGAAGTCAGCCCTTTAGGGAGTGTTGCAGATTCTCTAAAACTAAATACAGCAGAACAAATAGCTGGAAACTTGAAGGAATCTGCAGACATATCTATTTCTTCATTTTTCTATTAACACTTGCTACTTTGGAGCCCATAGAAATCTTGATGTTAATATGAAGTTGCCATGTGTTCCAGGAACAATGTTCAGATACCATAACTTACACTAATATTGAATTCAGAGGAACCAAATCTAGTTGAGATAAATATAAATGAATTAGTTCTGACCATGAGATTCAAAATCTTCCTAAAGGGTTAGGTAATTTACAAGATGAGGTATGTGTCTTCGGTGACTTAGAGTACGCTGAGGTGACATGTTATCAACCCATATGAGTACAGATCAGGGCCAAGGAATCAGTTGCAGCTCAGAGAGGCTGGGTCATACGATGCTGCGCAAAATAAAAACTGTAGCATTTGAAAGGGGAATGAGGACAGAAGGAAGGGCATTTGCAGGGGAACATTTTAAAACACTTTATTCAGAACAAAAATTTGTCCTACAAATTACTGTCTTCTCTATTTCAGCCTCCACTCATACTGCCAATTCTAGAGATTTGTCCCCGTCTGATGGCCAGTTGTATTATGTTCTTCATTTCTGGGAAGGCTGACTCTCTCTATGACAAAACAAGTCCACTCCTCTGAATCCCGGGCTGCTGGTAAACAGAAAGGAAGCTCTCCTCTGAACTTAACCACCAGGGGGTAGTCTGAATCTAAGAGTTAGTGAATACACCAAACTGAGGTGGGTTTGGGAATTTGGATTTTTTGGTCCATTTTTGGTCTTCAGACTCTGGGAATCCAGTTTTTGGACTGCCTTCTACCTTGGGAATAAAGAAACTTCTCAAAGCAGTTTTGCCTAATCACATTTTGAGAGGGTTCTTGACTCCTTCCTCAACAAGTGACTTCCTACCCTCTGCAGTGGTACAAACTAGGCTTTAGGTCTAGCCCAGATTACGTTCTTAACCCCAGAACCTCAACCCTTCAGAGTATGACCTTCAGAGTATGACCTTGAACCCAATAGGATGAATTTCTTGAGGTCATGCTAGCCTCGAAGATTTCAAAGCCTACATACTACACAGAAATCCAGAAAAAGCAATTAGCATTCTGAGTGGCAACCATCCTATTATTCATTTTGCCTCCTAAGGACATTTAAAATGTAGGTAGGCTGAGAAGCCAATGTAACTCCATAATTCTAATTAGCATATGACTTTCAGTGTATCTGATTCATTCGGATGAAGTCAGTTTCATTTTCTTATTTCTTTTTTCTATTTTTAATTGAAAAATAGTGGAAAGGTAAAATTTTCAGATACTCTTAGAAGCTACAGATAAAGAGTAATATATATTTTTACTTCACAATTTGTCTCTCTTTGCTAGAGGTAAGTATTACTCACAGGTTTTTTTGTTTATCCTTCCAGGAAAAGGAAAAAAAAGTGTGTACAAAAACATACATATATAAACCTTCCACTGTTTTGAAATCTCAGCATCTCGGGTATATACACCTCTGCTTTACCTTTTTTGAATTTTTTAATCTGGTATATTTTTGGAGGTTATCTTTGAGAAAATGTCTTTGCTCTGCTGTGTGATTGTAAATCTAAGCAGAACTGCTTGGTCAAGGTTTATGTGTATTTTGATTTTTTGATGGATATTACCAAATTGCCTGCCAAGGAGGATGTCCCAGTTTCTAGTCTCTTTAATATATCACGAGAGTGCCTGTTTCTCCACACTACAGCCAATACAGCACTTGCAAAACCGTGATCTTTGACACTATATTAGATGAAAAGTTATAGCTCACTGTTTGAATTAGTATTTTGCTAGTTAGATATCAAGTTGAGTATCTTCTGACCTGTGTAAAAGCCCAGTTCTCATTTGCATTGCTGTGCTACCTTCCAGTGTCTTTGAGAACAAGAACAATAGGCAACCTTTGAGATCAGGAATTCTATTGTCCTTGGTGTTGCCAATGTCATCTAGTAGTTGCATGTAAATATTTGGTTATGAAACTCTGTTGAGAGACAATGGTACTTTTGTTATTCAGTGTGAGAGAAATCTTTTACTTCCCATCCAGCAGGTACGTTATTAGTATTACAATACAACATGACCTATGCCCTACAAAATGTTTGCACTTTCCTTTGAAATGAATTTTACTCTTTAAGTCAGAATATCCCTCACAATATATACATCATACACTGCTACAGATAGCCAAATTTATTATTGCCAACTTATATTTGACAGGTTTTTTTTTTTTTCTGCAGCATTATTTTAGTCTTAAGAAAAAGCAAATTAAATAACATATAGAAATTTCTTTTTGGTAAGCAAACATTTTCATTCAGTATGATCTCTGGCAGTGTTTTTTTATTTGAGCCGGTTGGCTTGCAAATACACAATAGACAATAATTGTGGAAAACGGGAGTCTGGCTTTCTCTTACTTGGATAGAAGCTGCTTTGCATAGGTTGTGTTTATTAGCTATTTTCATGACACACATTGTCTGTGATGAATGTGGAAATTTAACTGATAGTTCATAAGAAACAGACAAAAGGATGTGACTCTGTTTAGGGTCAGTACATATGAAAAGAAATGCAGTCCTTTTGTGCAAACCAAGAGAAACAAAAGTAAAGCAGCAAAGATGTTCTTATCAATATATAGTCAAATATTTTCTTAAAACTTTCTTAAATGGTTTTCCTAGTGAATAAGGAATAATAGCCTCAGGACAGGGGAGATAAGATGGGGTTGAAATGAAACTGGAGCCCTAATCTCAATGTCTAAATAATCTTACATGTACAGGGTGCTATAATACAATGTTTTTGGTGAGAATTGGAATATTCTTGGCCATTTTTAAAAAAGATTTTATTTATTTATCTATCTATCTATTTATTTATTTATTTTATTTTTAAAGATTTTATTTATTTATTTGAGGGAGAACGAGTGAGAGAGAGCAGAAAGTCAGAGGGAGAAGCAGACTCCCCAAGGAGCCGGGAGCCTGATACGGGACTCTATCCTGGAAGTCCGGGATCATGACCTGAGCTGAAGGCAATTGCTCAACCAACGAGCCACCCAGGAGCCCAATTTTATTTATTTATTTGACAGAGAGAGATCACAAGTAGGCAGAGAGGCAGGCAGAGAAAGGAGGAAGCAGGCTCCCTGCTGTGAGCAGAGAGCTGAATGCAGATCTCAATTCCAGGACCAATGATCATGACCTGAGCCGAAGGCAGAGGCTTTAACCCACTGAGCCACCCAGACGCCCGTTGGCATGGTTTTGAAGTGTATATTAGCAGTATATTCCCTTGAGGGAGCCTAAAGTTCTCTCACTTATTATCTCCACCTGTGATGAAGAGACTTTAAGGTGGACCCCATGATCTCTTTGCTGGTGTTTACACCCCTTGTATATAATTCCCTCCCCTAAGCGTGTGTGGAATTGGTGAGTTGCTTCTAAACAAGAGAAGATGGCAAAGATAATGGTATGTTACTCCCGTGGTTGCATTATGTTATATGGGAGTTTTTCTTCTTAGCAGACTTGTCTGAAGACTCTCTGGCTCTGAAGC
Source organism: Mustela erminea (assembly GCF_009829155.1). Taxonomy (NCBI): domain Eukaryota; kingdom Metazoa; phylum Chordata; class Mammalia; order Carnivora; family Mustelidae; genus Mustela; species Mustela erminea. Next base: position 50,818,541 of record NC_045621.1, read on the forward strand.
AAGGCATCAGACTGTGGGCTGCGTATGTGCAGTGGCCCACATGACAGGGAACCAAGGAAAGCCTGGGGGAAGCCACGGGCCTCAGGTCTGCAGCTACAAGGAAATGAATTTCACCAACAACTATGTGTGAACTTGAATAGAACTTCAAGGCTCAAAGGACACCAAAACTCTTGATTTTAGCTTTTTGAGACCCCAAAGCAGATAATCCAGATAAACTGTTCCCAGACTCCTCACCTACAAAAACTAGGTGAGGAGTCTGGGAACAGTTGGAGTTAAATGTGTATTATCTTAAGCTGTTAAATTTGTGGTGATTTGTTATACAGCATAGGAAATAACGTACCACTAGATAAAAAAACACAGCCTGTGGCATATTGTATCTTTGTTCCAAATATTCACTTCCCTGTTCTGGGGGCAAAATTTCCTTTCTTGCTCCATTGGAATCATGTAATATATGATGCCCATCCCAATAGGAGTGTTATACTTTCTTGTCCTTTGAACTCAGAAGTGATCATTTGACTTTCTTTGGCTGAAAGTATGTGGATGGAAGCAGATACTTTAAGAGCCAGCTTGAGGATGTCCATCTTTCTCTTTTTCTTTCTTTGCTTAAGTACATCTGATCTACACTGGAGATATCGTAGTGCTAACAAAAAGTAAACATTTCTTTTTATAAGCCACTGAGATTTTATATTACTGCAACATAATTTAGTCTTTACTTCTGAGGAGGAATAATTCTGTCAGACATAATTGGGTCAAGTTATTGTGCAGGTTTTAAAAAATTTTTGTCTCAGTGATAGACTCTCTTTAGATGCCTTCCCTCATTGTATTATCTTCCTTTGGTGATTGCTTTGCATTTCATTCTGTGTCTGTGTCTTCTAGGAACCATCTGGTGCAATAGAAAAGTCTGGAAATGGGTATTTTTAGGACCCTGATCTGGGAAGTCTTCTTGGGATTAGGACAGATTTCAAGGAGAAGGAAAGATGAAGTGCACTACTCAGACTATTAGGAAAAGGCTCTTCTGTGGGCTGACTTTTGCATCCTCCTTCTCATCTTTGTAGAAGAAAGATCTCAAAGATTAAGGTCAGTAAGGGATTCAGGGGAAAGGATTAAAGGGGACATTTTGTCTGCCTCTTGTTTAGAAAATGGATTCCCAAAATCATAAATGGTGCAGCCAAGTTCACCGAGGCAGGGAACCAGTCTTAGTTGGTAATAAAGAGTGTTTCTCTTTCAAGAATGTCCACAATGCTTTGACTCCTCAAGATGTAGCCATGTTAAGGGGCTGGTCAAGGATTTAGATGGTTTTGTTGTTGTTGTTGTTGTTTGTTTTGTTTTGAGAATTCTAGCATCTCTCTCTTTGGAGACCCAGTAAACATGCTGATGGCACTTAAATATTTAAGGACAGGACAATAGAGGAAGGCAAGAGGATATGTTTTACTCAAATACTACCTTAAGTTGATCATTTAATGAAGGACATGAAATTTCCAGAATTTGTGTTGTCTTGCCACAGAAGTATTTTACTGTGAAACAGGGTACAGAGGAATTTGTACATTCATTTCTACATGATAGTTAACTTTAGCTTATGTTGATTTAGGATTACCTTGGAATCAGACTTCCTGGGTTTGAATCCTCAGGCTGCCATTTAATTTGCTTTGTGACTTTGGATAAGATTCTGTAACACTCTGGTACTCAGTTTCCTCATCTGTAAGAGATACCGATCACCTGTGTTTATTGTGAGAATTAACTAGTACATGTAAAGTGCCTGCTTGGTTAACCTAACCTACTCTTAGTATTACCACACATGCTTCATAATGGAAACACTTCTGGATATATAATTGAAGAAGAGGCCTCATATATCCAAAGTAACATTTCATTCATTTTCAGTTCTTTTACTGTGTATCCAGATTGGCTATATCACACATGTATTAGAAGACCTGTAAAAATCTCAGCTTTCTTTAAGCCTTCTTTCTTGTTATCATCCCCCTACCAGCTGTTTGCTCTCTAGCAACAAAGTTGGAACTACAGTTAAAAAAAAATTCAGCTATGCTAATGAGGGGGGAGTTTTTTTGCTTTAGGTACAGTTACTTGCTTTCTTTGTACCCGCTGGTAGTGAGCTGACATTCATTTGCTGGCTATGAACTAAATGCAAGTGTCTGACATGCACCATTCCCATTTGTTGTTAGCAGGTCTGCCTAGCTGTGTGGCATAATACTGTTTCGTTCTTGATCAACGGGCTTGACCTGGGAACAGGACAGAATTGATAATTAATTGGTGAAGTCTGGGGAAAGCTAGCCATTAGGAGAAGGCAAACAATCTAAATTATAGCCTGAAGTAGAGTGTGAAAATCAGGTTAGATCCAAATGAGATTAAAGTTTGAGAAGTTTCTGATCATAGTGGACAGGTATGGATTAATAGGAGGCCTTAGGAAGGCCAAAATCCTTGGTATTTGGTATCTAGAATATAAGAATAGAAGGTGTGGCTGAGATCAGAGGAAGGATCTGGAAGCATGGGCCAGCCCTAGAGAAAAAACAAACAAACAAAAAAATCTCTGTAGGAATTAAGAAAAAGGTCAGGACCATAATTTTCCAGGGTAGACAGCTAAGCCAAAATAGGTTCTGAAGTCTTGAGTGTGTGGTAGGGATAGATGGGGAAGGCTGTTGGTCATTGATCATTTTGGAACCAAGGACGCTATTCACTCAGGGATGTTTACATATGCTAGAGAGAGGCTCAGAGAGAACCACCTGGAAAAACTGCACTGGACCAGGGGCCTAGCTGTGGCTGAACTCCCAAGGGAAGTATTACTTCCCCACTATTGCCTCTATTACTGGGAGCCTGAGAAAGATACAGCTTAAATCTTCTTCTTCTTCTTCTTTTTTTTTTTTTTTTTTTGATACAGCTTAAATCTTAATGCAGTATTTTTGTTGCCTTCTCAAAGTATACCCTATTTTATTTTTAAAGAGGTCAAAGGCACAACCTCTACTTTTGTTAGTGTCCAGCTGTTTGCTGACATGTGTGGAAATAGAAATTCGGAAGGAGCTGGTCCTTGACCTCATCAGCATGTATAATTTCACCTTTTTGTATCTAGAAAAGAATTTATGTAAATGTCCTTATCCAAAATTAGACTTGAATAGCATGTTTGTTTCTAACTAACTTTAATGTTTATTTAAGTAAAGCCAATTTAATGAACTAGTAAGGACAATTAACTGTTGCCTAATTTGTAAAATCTTACTAAATTTACTTTGGGGATCTAAGGAAAATGGTGTTTAAATCCTTAAATCTTAAGAGTATGTTTTATTAGAATCTACATCATTATAAAAGTTTAAACTAGGATCTTCTTAGTAAAAAATAGAAATGATAGAATAAATCTAATGTCTTCTTTAAATGTTCACATTTTTATACATGAAGACATTTGCTTTGAATGATAATATATCAAAAAAGATTCTTTTAAGCAATTTGTTTTTTAAATGGAAGAGTTTTTTCAAAAGAAAATCATACCTTCCTGGGATGTGAAGGGTTTTACTGTTTATTAAGGGAATGAAAAAGATTCAACCTCTGACTTGAGAATTTTTTCTTTCTTTGAACTTTTAGTAGCCATAAAAAGAAATGTATGTATGGCTATGCAAACGTAAGTGTTATAGCCAAAGTCTGGAACAGGTGATTTTTGACAATAGACAGCAAAATTTGTATTAACTTAAATAGCTGGCTAAGAATCAAAGTGTCATACAGAAAAAAAAAAATCTCTTATTGTAAGCCAAAGAACACTGCTAATAGCCAAATGCTGCATTAGTTGGCTAAACATAGATTTGCTGACTTTCAAATACATGTTGGTCATTAGCCAACTGAAACAACTGAAGTCAACATTATCATCTAACAAATGTTACCTCATTTGAAATTCAGACTATAGCTCATAACATTTTGGTGACAGATTGATTTTAAGTCAATGGGGAAATTGTTTTTGAAACACGCTAATGTGTTTTTCTCTTTTGCATTCCATGTACATGATCTTCTGACTAGTTAGTCTGATTTGTTCATTTGCCTAATATATCAGTCTTTTAGCTTTAGATTTATAAGGTTTTGAGTAGAGAAAACAGTTATGAAAGGTGGAATTTATCAAGAGAGAAAATGATTTTATTTATTTAAATGGCTGTCTCAGTCGGTAGAGTACATGAATCTTGATTTCAGGGTTGTGAGGTCAAGCCCCACACTGAGTATAGAGATTACTTTAAAAAAAAATCTTAAAAAGAAATAAAGTAATTTAAAAAATTCCTTTAGTGTAAATGTGCACTTTTGTTTGCCTATTCAATGACCAGTAACTTTTCTTTCTTCTTTCTAACAGACTGTGATTTGGTGTAATTACCCCACTGGGCCATGAGCCTTAAGAAAAACATATGTCTGCACCAGGGCTGAATCATGACTAGTCTGAGCTGACTGTGGTATTCTAAAGATAGTTTAGGTATTGGCCTTCGATATAATTCGGAAAATGCTGAGGATAATTCTGATCAAGGCTTTCATTGCTATAAAAATTATAAAAGCATCATTTTAGCAACTAACTGAATTCATGAATTGGCTTGTAATATACAAAATAATTATAGAGGAAGCACTGTGTATTAAATCTAATTAGTCTTAAATAATTATTATTCAGGCAACACCCCCCTCCCCACCGCCACCACATCCATGGACACTGAGGTACTCCCTAGAAGGCCTAATAAAAAATAAGTGACATACAAGTGTTTACAAGAATGTGGGACAAGTAAATTCTTATATGCTGGTGGTGTATATTATACTTCAATTTTTAAAAGTTTACAAAACAAAGAACACAATAGAAAATAAAGGACAGAATATAAGAAAAAGCAGTTATCTTCTGCTGCTAGATATTACTGTACCTGCCTGGGACACTTGGAATGGTGGTGGCTGTCATGTGGTTGTCGACCGGCTAAAGATGGCAGGGAAGAAAGATGTAGGGAAACTGTCCTCAATGATGTAGTTGAGCACTGAATTAACAAACCTGCAATCAACCTACCTTGGGAATAATCACATTGGATAATGCCGTTTCTTTGCCGTCTTGGCAGATTGAGTTGGCATCTTCTACTAATTGCAGCCGAGGACATTGCTACTGGTAATTGTTCATTAACATATCAAGAGCCCACCTGACCATCTAGAGTATTGCTTCTGTAATATAAAGAAGATAGCCCTATCATCATTAAGAAGGAGTGAGGAGGGTATAACATGAGGGGAGATCATTTGAGAAAGGAGAAACTTAACCATTCTAGTGCAAGGAATTATGGGAGTAGAAGCAAAGATGAGATGTGGACTACTCCAGACAGACTGAAGTCCTGGATAGATGGAAGCATAATAGATAGGAAATGTAAATCAGAGCATCTTTTGCACCAATTTATATTTTATATTCTAGGCTAAGATTATATTGTAAAAGACGCCTAGAACTACTTGTGGGAGAATGCATCAGTGGTAGAGATATGGTGCTGGCAGAGGGAGGACCTCAGTATGGCTCCTCTGAGCCACTTTGTTTTTCATATGGTGGACATAAGAAATCCAAACCCCAGGATTCCTTTGAGGTAGGGAGACAGGAAGTTAGCCAGGAGTTTGTTGGGGAGCTTGCCAAGAAAAGGTAGTGACTGCAAGGACAAAAACGTTAGTGACTATAGTGTCTCTGTAGGATATATGGCTGGCCTGAAAAGGTTTTGCAACACTGCTGAGAGCTGAGATGGGTTCAGGTCAGTAGAGAGGAGCACCAGGCCTTGACCATGGTGAAGGACAATAGGTCATGATTTAGTTCTCTAGTGTAGATACCAGAATGGGTACTAGCAAGGGCCACTAGTGATGAGACAGATAAGGAAGTATGAGTATTTTAAGAGCAAAGGGTGCTTCATAGGGCACCTAGTACAACTCTTCCTGTGCCAACAAAGGATTCATTAAGCCATGCTCCACTGACATCTTGGGAAGACCAGGGAGAAGGTGACTCCTCACCTTCTCAAAGGCTGAAAGAGACTAAGGACCCCTATGAGACCATCTAAACCAAACATCATGTTTTCTCTGACCCAGTTATAGATAGTTCTTGGTTTGAATCATGGGACTGTGGCTTACTAACTGCATGACTAAGGTAGATTATTTAAACTTCATGAACTTTAGTTGATTCCTGTAGAGAGAATGAAAGTAATAAATTGTACACTGGGGCTATTGTGAGCATTACAAGTTACATATAAAGTACCAAACACAAACCAGACTAGGTAGATTACTTTGACATGGGCCATTTGAGCATGCTTTCTCTTGTGAAGACTGGGGTAGAATTATATTGTTTCAGATGTTGCACACAGGTAGGAGACTGGTTAGTGGGGTGTCCTGTGAGTTAAAGATCAGAGCGATGGTCACCACTGGGCTGATCCATTCTGGTTGAACCTTGCAGTGAGAGTGACTTGATATCAAGCTACCTTTGTCTGGCTCTACTGAAATCAAGTTATGATGAGTATGGGACCTGGAAACAAGAACAGAGCTTTAAGATAAAGAGAAGAATTTGGCCCAGCTTTGGTGGGTTGGGGTAGCGTAGACAATATGAGAGGAGAAGAAACCTCAAAGGTAGTTGCATCCCACATGGGTCTTTCATTCCTCCATCATGAAGAAAATGTCCTTCAACTTCCCTCATACTTTAGTTCCTAACATGCAGACCCTATCCTTATTCATAGTAACACCAACCTAACACCTCCAAATATTTATCAATAGAAAATATTTCAATGTAGGAGTTGACTGACTTCTGCTTTCACTTTCTAGAAATGAGAATCTGGCCTAGTTGGGGTAGATTTAAACACTGGAATATTTGACCTAGTTTTCTGTTTTGTAAATTTAGTATGTGGTTTTGGCTTGATTGGGCAAATGGTGTCACTGGGACAAAGAATTAATTTTACTGTTGTATTCGTATGTTAAGACTGCTATAACACAGTTATTTAAAATTACAAAAAATTACTATAGAAACTAGAAATCTGAAATCAAAGTGTTGTCAGGGCCACATTCCCTCTGAGACTCTGGGTAGAATTTTCCTTGTCTCTTCCCAGCTCCTGGTGGTTCCTTGACACCCCTGGCTTGCAACTTCATTGATCTAATCTCTGCCTCCACCAGCCATGGCTGTCCATGTAGTGCCTATCTTCATGTCCAAATTTTCCCTGATAAGGACACCAGTCATATTGGATTAGGGCCCACTCTAAAAACCTCATTTTAACTTATTAGATGTATTAAAAGCTTATTCCCCAAAAAGTCACTTTTTAAGTTACTGGGAAGTACCTTTCGGTGGGGGCGGGGGTGACAGAGTTGAACACATAACAGTTGACTCTTTGGCTCTGCAAAATTCATGTCCATCCCATATGCACAATATATTAATTAAGCCTGCCCCAGCATTCCCAAAAGTCATAATCATTTCAACATCAACTCTAAGTCCAAAATATCACTTAAACATCACCAGCTAGAAGTTCCATATCTTATTATCTAAATCATCCAAATTAACTACAGGTGACACTTGGTTTATGATTCACCCTAGGGAAAGAGTCTTCTCTGTCCATGAGCTTGTGAAGCAAACAAGTTATATGCTTATGAAAAGCAATGTTAGGATCAACGTAGAATAGATATTTCTATTTCAAAAGGGAGAAATCAGAAGGACAAAAGGAGTCACAGAGCTGAAGAGAGTCTGAAATGCAGCAGGGCAAATACATTTTACAGTTTGAGAATCCTCATGGGCTTGATGCTGCTCTTCAGGCACATGAAGATGGCATCCTCAACCCTTGGGTCTTGGGAGGTAGCCATGACCTCTGGAACCTGGGAGATATATCTCTGTAGAGATAAATATCTCTGTAGAGAAAGAGAAGATGTCTGTTTGTCTGTTTATCTATCTATCTATCTATCTATCTAATCTGAAGGAATTGGCTCACACAGTTATGGTGACTGGCATGTCCAAAATCTGCAGGGCTGAGTGGCAGTTGAAGACCCAGGGAAAAGTTAATCATGCAGTATTGAGTCCAAATGCAGTCTGGAGGCAGAATTTCTTCCTCTTCTGGAGATCTGTCTTTTCTTTTAAGACCTTCAACTGATTCGATTAGGCCTGTCCACATGATGGTGGGTAATCTGCTTTCGTCAAGCCTACTAATTTAAATCATAATCAATGGCCACAGTCACCAAACTGTGCAAAAAACCAAGATGCCCTTCAACAGACAAATTGATAAAGAAGATATGGTCCATATATATGATGGAGTATTACACCTCCATCAGAAAGGATGAATACCCAACTTTTATATCAACATAGACGGGACAGGAAGAGATTATGCTGAATGAAATAAGTCAAGCAGAGAGAGTCAATTATCATATGGTTTCACTTACTTGTGGAGTATAAGGAATAAAACGGAGGAGATTGGGAGAAGGAGAGAAGTGAGTTGGGGGAAACGGGAGGGGGAGACAAACCATGAGAGACCGTGGACTCTGAGAAACAAACTGAGGGTTTTGGAGGGAAAGGGGATGAGGAATTGGGTGAGCCTGGTAGTGGGTATCTAGGAGGGCACATATTGCATGGAGCACTGGGTATGGTGCATAAACAATGAATTTTGAAACATGGAAAAAAATTAAATTTAAAAGAAAAGAAAAGAAATAAATCATAATCAGACTGAAAAATAGCTTCACAGTAACTTATACTTGTATTTGACCAAACCACTAGGCAGCATAACCTATAGCCTAGCCAAGTTGACACATAAAATTAATCATCACAACTGTATAAAAAATTTTCTTTCTGACAATTTAACTTTTAATTGAGGTTGAGTCTAGCAAGGGAAGTATGATCTAAATTTTGCTATGCTTCCACTTAATTTTGAAGATGCCCTCTCTACTCATTACAAAGAAGAAAGTACCTAGAAGCAAGCAGCAAAATCTTTTGCCCTTAAACTTTGTAGTCACAGTAAAACAAAGTCTTTGTATATATATGTGTAGCAGGATGGTTAAGAGAGAGTCAGACTGAAGGAGAAAGAGTCAGAAAAAGAGCTATAGAGGGTGTGATTCGCAAATTCTTAAAACAAGGTCTCTACATTTTGATTTCTTTTCGAAATTGAAGTTTAGGATTAAGTAAGTAGAGACCTTGGTGGGAAGCTGTGGATAGGTGGGACAAAAGACAAAATGCTGGCTCTGTTTTTTCTTTCATACTATGTAAAGCAAGCAAGTCATTGCTAATAATTCATCAGTCATTAATCTTCTAAGTATTAGAGAAGTATTCATAAGCAGTGCCATTGCTGTTTCATACAGAAAGTGATTTATGTGCTTTGGCTTTCAGATAGGGTCAGTAAGTAGCAGAACAATGTTTTTTATGCAACTAGAAAAATATGATAAAAATCGTGTTTTTGAATATAATGGAGAGTTGTGAAAGCAGTGAGAACTAGAGGAGAGGGGCACCTGGGTGGCTCAGCGGGTTAAGCCTCTGCCTTTGGCTCAGGTCATGATCTCAGGATTTTGGGATCAAGCCCTGCATCAGGCTCCTTGCTCAGTGGGGAGCCTGCTTCCCCCTCTCCCTCTGCCTGCCTCTCTGCCTACTTGTAATCGCTATCTCTGTGTCAAATAAATAATAAAATCTTTTAAAAAAATTCTAGAGAGGTAAGCTGTATATTAATGACTTTTGTCTGAGAGCATGTGGTGATTCAGGATGTAAGGTAAATATTGAGGGTGACTTTGGTGGAGGTATTCTAATAGGAGGAATGGAAATCAATGTGGTCATAAGAGAGGAAGAGGCTGGGCTGGAAGAGATAGTGAAATCTCTACTAATCTCAGTGTCTCAGGAATCAGTGTCCTATAGAAGAGAGAGGGCTTCATCAAACACACAGCTGGTCCCCCCTCAAGTAATTTGCAAAAGGCTAAAGAGTAGGCCAATATCTCTGATGGAAAGAACTGAATATTTTGAAATATTTCTGGGAAGAGGAAACAGACTTGACAAACTTTGAGTCATAAACCCAGTAGGGTAATTAACCTGAGAAATAGGGATAAATAAAGGGTGGATTGAGTCTAATTAAATTTGCAACCCAGTTCTGTTTATTGGATTCTGGTTATTAGACCCTTAATCTATTTGCCTAACAGAAAAAGATCAACCTTCTTTGGTATAAAATAATATCATCTGAGGTTTCTAAGGTTCTTTCATACACAGTGTCCAGCATATAGTAACAAGGTAAAGGACATGTGAATAGAAAATAAATGTAGTGCTACAATGACACAATGTGTAGTTACTCAAAGAGAACTATAAGGGTGCCTGATTGGCTCAGTCAATAGAGCATGTGACTCCTGATCTTGACTCTTGTGGTTGTGAATTCCAGCTCCATGTTGGGTGTGGAACCTATTTAAATTTAAAAAAAAAAAAAAAAAGCACAACTACAAAGTAATAGGATTAATATGTTAAAGAGAATAGAAGGAAAGATGGACAAAATTAAAGATATCAATAGAGAATTGCTGTTTATGAAAACATAATGCATATCCTAGAGCTAAAAAGTATATCTGAAATTAAGAACTCATTAGAGTAGGCACAGAAATAGAGAACTAGTGAACTCAGTGGCAGGTCCACTAAAATATCAATGTCTGTCTATCTAATATGTATATAATTGAATCCAAAGCAGAGCAGGAATATCAACAGTTGAAGTTAAATGATAATATTCCAAAAATGGTACAAGATTTTAATCCACAAATTCAAAGAGCACAGAAAATTGCATGGAGATTAAATACAAATAAAAGTACAGCTTAAATAGGAAATTGACTATAAGTTTGAATAAGGCTGAATTTTCAGCAGTTACCATAGAGGTCAGAAAATAAATGATAAACCATTTTTAAATGATAAGAGAAAGCAATTACAAGCCTAGATTTCCATAATTTGTGAAAATATCTTGCAGAAAGAAGGTGAAATATTTTTCAAACAACAAAAGTTGAGGGAGTATGTCACCAGCAGACACATTCTATGAAAAACTCTAGAGGAAATGTTTCAGTCAGGAGAGAAATGGTCACATAACAACAAAAAAGAAATAGACTCATAAATATAGAGAACAAATGGTGGTTGCGAAAGGGGAAGGGGTTGGGGTATGGGTGAAATGGGTAAAGGATATTAAGAGATTAACTTCCAGTTATAAAATAAAAAAGTCACAGGGACGAAAAGTATAGCATAAAGAATATAATCAGTATTTTAATAACTTCATATGGTGATGGATGGTGACTATACTTATTGTGGTAAGCATTTCATGATGTGTATAATTGTTGAATCACTGCACTGTACACCTGAAACTAATATGTCAACTATACTTCAGCTTAAAATTGGAAAAAGAAAAAAGAAATGAAATGGTCATAGATTGAAGCATAGAAGTTCAAGAAGGAATGAATAATAATGGGGTACCTTGGTGGCTGAATTGGCTGGTCTCAACTTTTGGTTTGAACTCAGGTCATGATCTCAGGGTTGTGGAATCAAGCTCCACATTGGGCTCCGTGCTCAGTGGGGAGTCTGCTTCAGATTCTCTCTTTTCTTTTCCCTCTGCCCCTTCCCCCCCTTGCACATGATCTCTCTCTCTCTAAATAAATAAAATCTTAAAAAAAAAAAAAAGGAATAAGGAGTACTGGGAAGGGTAATTATGCAAATAAATGCAAATAACAATGATTGTTTAAAACAAAAAAATGTTTTGAGGCTTAAAAAATAGTAGATGTAAATATAACAATAGTAGCATAAAGGGCAGAAAAGGAGTAAAAAGTTAACTATCATAGGATTATCATATTGGGGGGAGTGGAGTTGTACTAATTAATCCTTCTTGGATAGATGAAGTATGTTTACTGTAATTTCTAGGAGAACCAATAAAATCAATATAAAAATGTATAACTAAAAATGCAATAGAAGAGATAGAATAGAAAAATTAAATAAATTCTTGGTTCTTAAAGAAAAATAAAGGAATGAAGGACACCTAGAATAAATTAAAAGCAAATGGTAGGATGGCATGCTTAAGTGCAACTATATAAAAGTTACACTAAAGGTAAATGGACAAAATATTTCAATTAAAGGGAAATGTATTAAAAAATACCCAACTTTGTGCTGTATAAGATATGCAGTTTAAGTTTAAGGACACAGATAAATTGAAAGTAAAAGTATGGGAAAAAGATATGCCATGTGGTCACTAACTGAAATTGAAGTTGGTGGATAGACTTTAAGGAAACAATATTTGTAGAGATAAAGGGGAATGTTTTATAAAACTAAAATGATCAATTTTCTAGAGAGACAGACAATCCTAATTTTGTGTAAACTTGTTAAGATTGTCCAAAACATAGATACACAAAAACTTACAGAACTAAGAGAAGAAATAGACATATCCACACTATGTTAGGTGTGTTACGTTACGTGTGTTAATAAACCTCTCGAGGTAACAGTAGAGTGAAGAAGACATAATATCATCAAGAACATGGAGAACTTCAGCAGAATAATAACCAATTCGGTCTAAATGGACCTATTCAGAATACTACATCTGGGCACTACAGAATACATATTCTTTTCAAGCAAACATAGGTCAAAATAGATGTTATGCTAAATAGTACAGTAAGTGTCAACAAATTTCAAAGGATTGCAATCACAGAATATGACAGACTACAGTGGATTAATCAAGAAGCCAAGGACAGAACAATAATGAGAACATTTGTTAATGCTTAAAAAATTAAGTATCACATTTCTAAATAATCCACGGAAAAGAAATAATAAAACTGAAAAAAAAATTGAACCGAATAATCTGAGACCAGTTAAAACCCATTGGAATGCTGCTAAAGAACTTAGAGGGAAATTTAAACCTAGGAAAGTGTAAATAGAAAAGAAAAAAGATTAGGAATTAGTAATCTAAGTTTCTGTCTCAAGGAAGTTTTGAGGAAATGTGATTTCACCTCCTCTTGGGGGGAATTTAAATCATCTTTTTAAATATAAAAATGATGGGTTTATCAAGAGGTCTGTTTCCAGGGGTAACTACAGTACTTTAAATACACTTTGAAACATTTAAGATTGAAAACACATTAAATAATAATGGCATTAAAGTAATCATAAGGGCAATTCAGGTATAATTCTAAAATGAGTTAAAATTCAGCTTTAGTGTAGTAACAGAACAAGAAAGAAAATGTAATGTTCAAAATGTAACTCTCTCCATGGAATTTGCATAGGTGATGGATGCTAGTCCAATAACAACAGCTTGAAGCAGATATGCCCAGCTTTGTCCAGCTATGTCCAGCAATTTTCCTTCTGGTATGACTGAAAAAAAATTTGTATGCTCTACACAAGAATACGTATATGCCTAAAATTAACTTTTGAAATAATAATTTTTAAAACAATAAGTTTAATTAGGAGGTGGAAAAAGGCTGAAATGATGAAAAGAAGATAGTGAATAATGGGGGGAATGTCTTTTTCAGTGCAATATTTGTTCTCTCCAGCATGATTATAATTTATTTATTTCTTCCTTTTCTGTTATTTCTTTGCAGATTCATAACTCAGTATCAAGTTCCCAATACCTTACTTTCTTTTCTGCTTTTACTTTTTAGTGCCTTAGGCTTATTTTTCTTGATAGATCAAGAATAATAAAGCAAGACTATGGTAATTGCAGATTTTATCTTTCTCAGAAAGTTCAGGATGATAAGATCAATCATCAAGAATTTTATTTGCGTATTCTGTTCTCATCTAGCAGTACTGCCCTTTGATCTAGGCAAGCATGGCATCTCTTTCTGAGGCATAGACCAGGGACCCTGAGCTTTTGAGAGTCTTTATCAAAATTTTCTAAGTCCCCTTTCAAAGCCTGTGACTGAATAGAGCTACCAGTGCCTTCTAGATGAGATAGTTCAGGAATTTTTTTAAGTCCATGTTCCTGCTTTCTCCCTTTAGGACATCCTCAGACCTCTATTCTGTAAGGATAGGTTAACCAGATTCCCAGAAATATTCAGGGGTCTGGACCTATGGGGTCATCCTTGGGTCCTCTGGCCTGGAACTATTTCCTGAAGAGCAGCCCAACAGGCAGATTATTCCTGCTGACTGGTGTGGTTTTTCTTACATGGGGACACATGTTATCGGGCAACAAGAATGGAGTAATCTGTTGGTTGGGTGACTCTCATGTCAGAGTCAAGATGGGTTTAGAACTCTAGGCTACTAGTGTTCTACAACTTACCCTTTAGCTTGAATCACTTGTATGAATCTGTGCATTAGGTCTGACTCCTCCTTGTTCTGACCTGACTGCACTGACTCTGATCAATATTTCCCAAGGGATGGGGCCACTCAGAGGACTTTGAGACTTCTCTTTCCTCTGATTAATGTGCCATCAAGCATGCCTGGGTTGGTCTTTAGCCATGCTGAAGACAGGGGTGTGATGTGGTCAACACTGAAAGTGATCATTTTTAGGAATGATATGATTACTCTCTTGTACTCAAGAGAAAAGCTGGTTGGAAGATATGTTGCCTTATGTTTATGCTATAAAATTGAGAACAGTAAATTTATCAGTCTCAGAAAATCATCATTCACATTTTTCTGCATACTGTGACTAAAACTTGCATTTATGGTTGTCATCAAGGAAGCACAGTAACAACCTTTGAGGAGTCATTGAAAATCAATATTCATGGGAAGCATGAAGAGTGATGCGCTGCCATAACTAATGATATAACTAGCATTAAATAAGTAATATTTATTTATAATAGGGAACAAGATCTATGTTGTTTCCATATAAGCATGTTCTGAAGAGCCATGATATTATGGATAATAATAGCATTATTACCTTTTTCTTACAATGGGATATGTAAAATTAGACAGGAATGACATATTTAACAGGAATGACATACTGACAATAAAGAACATGATGGAATGGTTCTTGGATTTAATAGGAGTAGGTGGTACCTGAACACTATGAAGAATCTTCTCTTGCACTGAATTGAAAATAAAAGAAAATTAAATACTCTTTCACTCATATTTTAAAGTCTTTATTGATAAGTAACCATACCTCATATGGACCTATAAATTTTATAATGCATTTTAAATAAACTTGCTTTTATAAACAGGGAAGCCCTGGCTGAGAGAAGCAAAGAGGACTTCGGAGTTGACGGTTAATTGCCTGGCCTCTGGGCTGCATCTGTATTCTGAGTCCTGGGGACAAAGTGAACCAGAAAGGGCATACCTAAGATAAACTAATACTGCTGTGTTGCCAGGGTGGTGGTGAAGAATTGTCACTCAGAAGAGCAAGATCGTAACCAGGAATAGAGCAGTTTGTTTCAAAGACGTGATAGGGTGTCAGACTAGAAATGTAAGAACTAGTGATGAAGCTGATGGTCATAAGAGTTGGAAGCAGGTTGTGCACTGTGATGGGCTGTTCATTTGCACAGTTCAGAATAGACGATTAAAAGCTCTATAGGCTCTATGAAAACTCTTTCATGTAGGATCTGGCCGATAGATGGAGCAGAAGAAGTACCTTAGAGAAACAATTATCAGTTCAACCTGGGACTTAAGACTGTGTGCCCCCTAAAGGCAGAGACCGACTTTGATTTCTCATTGGAATCACATGCTTTATCTTCATGCCTAAGATATAGCAAAAGCTTAGGAGATGCTTGTGGGATGGATGAATAAAATCACTCAATAGAATGAAGTT
Source organism: Mustela erminea (assembly GCF_009829155.1). Lineage (NCBI taxonomy): Eukaryota > Metazoa > Chordata > Mammalia > Carnivora > Mustelidae > Mustela > Mustela erminea. The sequence continues at coordinate 50,834,179 of NC_045621.1, forward strand.
TTGTCATTTTGAGGATTGGAAAAATGCAGAAGCTGCACCTACCAAAGCTGCCTTAAATTCCCATGGGAATATTTCCTTCTACTAACACGGGGGGGGGGGGTGTGAATTGATATAGTCAAATTGGAGTGTGACTACAACTGGGTCATGAGAGACAGATCAGTACAAAGGCACTGTCCTGAGGGAAAGTTAGGAGTTTATTTCTCCTAAGAGCACGTATTTCCACACACACGCACACATGCAGACACATTCACATACACATGCATGCATAAAATTGAATCCAGAGGCTTACTAAGATGTGATGTAGTCTCTTACCATTAGCTGGACCATAATTTTTATTGTGTCTCAAGACATAAGAGTTAACTACAACTTTCTGTTATGGTCTTCCTTATATTCCTCCCAGAGAGTGAACAGATCTAATTCCATTAGTAATTCCCCTGTTTTCCTGATTCTGTTGATAAGACAAAATCATACAACTTCATCTGGTCTGACATCTGCTTGTCCCCATCTGCATTTCCCTGAAGTGGGAATAAACTTGTTCTCTGCAGTGCTTTGTGTGGCTGGCTTTGTAGATGTGGCATAGAAGACCTTGCCTTGGGTTGTGCTGCTTGGTAGGTCTGTTATCATTTTGAGTTGGAATGAGTACTTATTTCCTATAGGATGGAGGTAAAGAGTGGCTGCTTGTCTACTCTGACAAAGTGTTTAAAAGAGAGAACTATAGAGAAAGGAAAGTCAAAAAGTGAACTGATTTGCATGCTAATTCCCTCTACCCCCATACACCTATTTCTTTACTGGTGGTAATTATGGGTTATATCATCTTGGTGATGCTTTTAAGTTGATTTATGTTACCACAGAGTTAGTAAATGCTTCTATTTTATGTTAAAGATCTCTTTCAGGGTGTGTGTTTTTCCCAAATGTACCTTAGATGGCATGTAGGGAACATGCCACTCTGTAACCTTTCGCCAACTCTTTTTTAGTCTATCTTTCATTACTCAACTTACTTCAAAACACAAGCAATGAGATCATTTTGCAACTTAGACTGTGAACTGTAAGCTATTCTTTGAATGTGATTTCTCGTAATAGTGTGCTTCCCCACAAGGTGGGTACTGGTCACCATCCTGTTCTTGCCCTGGAAAGGCTGGTGTGAAGTCAACCATTTACTGAACAATACTTCTTCCCTTTGGAATGTAGTTCTTGGCTTACTCAAGGCAAAAGTAGCTGAAATTCTGGGACCTAAGACTATTCTCTTCACCTCATTCAAAATAGTCGTCTTTAAGATTGGGATTCCATGGAAGTGACCCTTCTTCTACTCACTTTTCGGGTTATTTTTAAGATTTTTATTTATTCATCTATTTTAGAAAGAGTGGGAGCATGCATGAGTGGGAGGAGGGGCAGAGGGAGAGGGAGAGAATCTCAAGCAGACCCCTTGCAGGGCACAGAGCCAGATATAGGGTTCTAGCTCATGACCCTGAGATCAGGACTTGAGCTGAAACTAAGAGTCAGAGACTTAACTGAAGGAGCCACCCAGGTACCCCAACTGCTCACTTTCTTTATGAGAATCAGACTAAGTCTTCTATCCAATGCACCGATTCCTTTGCTATCTTCATTTGGCATCCACCCTCTTCCCCCTGCTCTGCACCCCCGCCCATAGCTCCCTAGGCTTGATGTAAATATATAGGTGTACCCTGGAATTTATAGAAATTTTTGAACACTACAGAGAATAAAACACTCAAATCACTAATCAAAGAAATGCAAATCTAGTTTACCTCACACCTGTTAAAAAAGCTATTATAAAAAACAAAAGACAAATGTAGGTGAGGATATGGACAAAAAGAAACCCTTGTATACCATTGGTGGCAGTGTAAACTGGTTCAGCCATTATGAAAAACAGTATGGAGGTTTCTCAAAAAATTAAAAATAGAACTACCATGTGGTCTAGCAATCTCACTTCTAGGTAAATAGACAAAGGAATGAAATCAAGATCTCAATATATCTGCACCCCCATGTTCATTGCAGCAGTATTCACAATAGCTGAAACATGGAAATCACCTATGTGTCTGTTGATGGATGAATGGATTAAAAATGTAAATGTTTACAGTGGAATATTATTCAGCCTTAAAAAGAGAAGGAAATCCTGCCATTTGCAACAACATGCATGAACATAGGCATTATGCTAAGTCAAATAAGTCTGTCACAGAGGGACAGATACTGCATAATAACACTTATATGAAGAGTCTAAGACAGTCAGACTCATAGAAGCAGAAAGTAGAATGGTGGCAAACAGCGGAAGGAGGAAATGATGAGGTGTTAGTTAGTGGGTACGAAGTTTGTTATGCGAGATGAGTAAGTCCTAGTGATGTACTACGCAACATAGTGCCTTCTTGATAAGACTGTACTATGTACTTAAAATTTTGCCAAAGGGAAGATTTTATATTAAGTGTTCTCATCACACACAAAAAGAGTAAGAGGAAACATTTGGAGCTGATAGATATACTTATGGCATAGATTGTGGTGATGGTTTCATGGATGTATACTTCTGTCCATCTCATCAAGTTATTACATATGTATAGCTTTTTGTATGTCAATAATACCTCAGTAAAGTGGTTTGTAAAAAAAATAGAATGCTGGGAAGCAGTACGGAAGGGCACCATCCTTAGGCAGTGGGGTGTATAATCCCTAAACATGGAAATTGTCACACATGGTATCTGTGGCTTAACTGGCAGAAGCCAGCCACAATCCTTGCTTAGCTTCTAGTGATATTGATCCTGGACTCCAGGCTTAACCTTCTGTGTTGACAATGAGGGCCAGTATGCTGTTTGTCACTCAGAGACAGTGCAAAAACATGTAGCTTCATGTTTCCGTAATGCTATCAGAAAGCACTTAATAAAGAAAAAAGGCTGTTTTTACCTTCAACTTGATTGTAAATTATGATCTCCAAAGAGTGTGCTGGATTTTTCTAACCAGAATTGATGAGAATATTAAGATTTTGATTCCATTTTAAAAACATTCTATTTTTTAATTTTCTAATAGTTTATTCAAATTTAAAATTCATATACATATTAGGAGGGTTCTCTTTAATAATTTACTATAATAAAATTCTAAGGTATAATTTACTTTCTCTATTTGTTTTTATCTCATAATCAATACTTTTATTTTCTATTGCTCTCATTTTGTGGGCCAGTATTGATTGCCCTCTTCTTTTACTTCCCAGTTGCTTCAGAGTTCTCCAGAGACTGGCCAGTGTGCTTTTTGGTGCCTCCTTAGTGTTCAGCACCAAGGCCATCTTCTGAATCTGACTCAGAACTCAGGACAGATGTTACATGTCTACTTGTAGAAAGGTAAGGTCATGTGTTCATTCTTAGAACAGTAGGATTAATGATGTAGATTACTCTAGATGGTATCTTGAAGAACCTGAAACAGTCCTTGTTGCTCTTATACCCTATCCAAATAGATTTTTTTTTTCCTGATAGGATAAGGTCCATTGGTCTCTTCCAATTTCTGGAAACAGAAACTTTAGCTAGGATACTTTCACCCAGCAATTCCTAATAAATTACAAGCAATGTAATTTAAAGCAGCATCTTAAATAGATATATAAACTTGGCAGGCAATAAAGTTAACATTTCTTGAAACTTTGTTTTGAACCAAAACCTAGACTAAAGGCATTCCATGGATTAACTAATTTATCCTTTATTGGGGTGCCTGGGTGGCTCAGTCAGTTAAGCGTCTGCCTTCATCTCAGGTCATGATCCCAGAGTCCTGTGATCAAGCCCCTCATTGGGTTCTCTGCTCAGTGGGAAGCCTGCTTCTCCCTCTGCCTGTTGCTACCCCTGCTTGTGCGTGTTCTCTCTCTGCCAAATAAATAAATAAAATCTTTTTTAAAAATTGCCCTTTACAGTGACTTTATGTGTAGATACTCTTATATGAATTTTACAGATGAGCAAATTTAGGGTTCAAGAAGTGATTTTGCCTATTGAAGACAGGTAATGGGTAGTAGGGTAGGGGTTCTAATGCAGGCAGTGTGACTCCTTAGCCACACTTTTAATGACTGTGCTATGTAATTATCTTGAACTGTTGCCTGAGACTAATTTCCCAAGTGGATTAAGTAACTAGTAAAATCATGAGAAATCACTTAACCTAGCTGTGTCTCAGACTCTTCATTTATTACAGAGAGGATTGGTCAAAGCATTGATTTTTATCTCTCTCAGTGTTATAACCGTGTGAGGTATCCTAAATTAGAATCCTCGGAATTTATATCTGCTCTTCTAGAAAATTCCTGCCACACCTAGTATCATTTAGTTACTGGATATGCTACTATGTGTGTTTTAGAACTAGAATATAGTACAGACCCTGGTGAAATACTACATGCAGATGTGTTACTTTGACTGTCTCCTTTCTTTCCATTGCAACTGTTCTCACAAAACATTTATTTAAAACTAAGGAAATAAGACTGCAATATGTAGAGTGTGAGTATACGTGAGAGAGTGAAAAAGTATAAGAAAGTAAAAGACTGTATCTGAGAGTACAAGAGAGTTGGGTAAATAAGAGTATGTAGGAGGGGGTGATAATGTGTGAGAGTGAAAAAATAATGTGTGATAATGTGTGAGAGTGGAAGAGTGTGAAGCTGAGGGCGTAAGAGAGAATGTATATATGAGAAAGTGTAGGTGAGAAGGAGTTCACCGAAGGTGTAGGTGAGTGTCCAGTGAAGGGTATGCACCAGAGTAAAGCATGAATATAGCAGAGAATATGGAAAGTGAGGGGGTGGGAAGAACACGTGTAAGAAAATGTTGGACAGATCGCGGATGTGAGAAAAAGATGGAGAACGGGTGTGAACATGAATATGTAAGTGTGTTTGTGAATGAATCTTTGTGTGAATGTGTGTGTGAATGTCTCACTAATTGGGCACAGGGATTTTCCTGAGTGCTAGAGGCCATCCCCATACTCTGCAAACAGGCACACCCCCCCCCCCCCATATATGTTTCATCATTCTACACTAGGTCACATAGCCACCACTCCCTGTAAGGGGTGCCTGGGAAATGAGTACCTGCCATAAGAAAATGGATTGGCACAAGTGGCTTATATGAATCAAGATTACACCCCAGGGTTAACAATATTGCTGCCCTGAAACAAAGGCTTTTTTTTTTTTTTTTTTTTTCCTTCTTTGGTAGAGGTAAGGGATGGCCTTTGGTTTGTCAGTGAACAGAATGTGCCACAATAGGAATAACCATTTTGGGGAAGGATAGAAAAGAAAGTATCAAGATGTAGGGTATGGGTTTTAGTTCACCATATATTCTCATGCATTGTTCGAATCTTTTATATGAGCATGCAATATTTTTATATTTGATAAATACAAAAAAGAAGCCTCATAGGTTCTTTTAAGTTGGTGAGTGATGCATAAGATCATTAATTTCTCTTCTGAAGCATACACATCTTCAATACTAGTTCTGCTACATTCAATTATATTTTACGTACCTTTGTTTTGGGTGGAAATCAAGGGTAATGATCGTTTTTCACATTTGGGTTGATGCCAGGATGGAGATAAAGTAAATGTTATAAGGCCCGGAGTAGAGAACAGAGATTCAGTTAACAGTTAAGAAAATCCAGGGGTGCCTAGGTGGTTCTGTTGGTTGAGCGTCTGACTCTTGCTTTTCATTCAGATCATGACCTCAGGGTCATGAGATTGAGCCCCGCCCCCACCCCATGTGTGCTCAGCGGGGAGTCTGCTTAAGATTCTCTGCCTCTCCTTCTTCGTCTGCACTCTCCTGCATGCACTTGTGCTGGCTCTCTCTAAAAAATAAAGAAAATCAGGAAGGAAAGAAAGAAGGAAGGGAGGAAGGAAGTCCAAAGGCAATGATAACAATGAGAGGCCAAGTACCTAGGAATTTGCAGATGTCTCAGAGAAGGTACCAAACTTACAACTTGAATTAACATTAGACACATCTTAAGGAGTGGCATCTATGTTACAAATGATGGAATAAAAGCCCCGTCATCCACACCTGGGACTCATCTCTGTTTATTGTCTTGATTCCAGACACCTGGGTGGCTACAGATCAAACAACATTTCATTATCCCTGATTTTTAAAAAAATTTTTTTTTTCAGTGTTCCAAAATTCACTGTTTATGCACCACACCCAGTTCTCCATGCAGTTCTCCGTTATTCCCGATTAACTTAACTTTTAAAATAAGGCCCAGATCAAACAAAGAGTATTTTGTTTTTATAAGAAGTATCCATGCCTTTCACATCTTCAACCAACTTCTCTAATCCCTACTATTTTTATGAAACAGTGCTGGTGTTAAGAAGTTAGTAAGGAAGAAGACTTTGCCCTTGCATTTGAACATAGAGCAAGTATTCAAATATTCTAAGGGGCTGCCCAGGATACATACCAAATGATGAGCCTATGAACATTCAGAAGATGAGTATTTCCCAACAGGCTGGGGAAAATCAGAGACCACTTTATCAGAAAAAATGCTCATATACCTATTTTTAAGATTTCATGTTTCTTGCATCCCTAAATTTTAAATTGCAAGAAACAACCCATAAGATTATAGATAACTACACTTTGAATATGTATTCACAGGGAAAAGTTGCGCAAAACTATATAATTCATTCAAAACATAGTGACTAACAATGAACTCTGTAAAATTAGCAGTAAAAACGTTACTTACTGTTGTGATCTCCACCAGTTAGAATTCTTGCCAGCTGCTAGTATAGTCTTCAGGCTCCTCCTTTCAGGATAGAAGGATAATGTGACACGTCCTGCTCCCCAAGGAAGACTTGGGCAAATAGTATATCATGGAATTCCTTTCCAGAAAGATGTTGTTGGAGAAGAGGGAAGTATTCCTGGAACTTGGGGGGTGTAAGTGAAACATAGCTAAAGCCTTATGTGGGAATGACAGATACTAAGTAAGGCCTGCTGTTTTTGAAGGCAGGAGGGTGGGTAGAAGTGGAAGGGCACCTAGTGTGGCCCAGGAGAAGAAAGGAGACTCCTATAAAAAGAGCATGCCCTATAGCACCAGAACTGAGCAAAGAGTGAAAATGACTTTCTTCTTTCTAATGGGTTTTGTTTACTTGCTTGCTTATCAAATAAAAGTATTGTACCAACATGGACTCTAACTGTTTTTCCATGGAGAATGTATAATAGTTCAAGCATACTATGGGTTAAACAGTTTATAATGCAGTATACTAGTTAACCTAGAAATCAGTAACATTAGGTCTGTGGGTAGGTGTATTCTGCCAACAGTTGTAATAGAAATGTGTTCTTAAATACAACTAGATAGTAAGTCAGAACTACTTGTAAAAAACACAGTAATTCTGAGTAGCTTATGCTACACACAGTCCATTTTTAAACTCACATAGTGATTCTAGGTCTGTAGAGGCTTTAAAAATACTGCATGTATTTTGCTTTTATTCAAGATGTATATTTTACTTTATAGTAGAAACAATTTAGAGTGCTGGCATTTGTGGAAACATTCCATCTTTAGTTGTATCTTCTTCATTTGGTCAGTTGACTAATAATCAAATACAAATAACTTCACTTATTTGAGTAATCACGTATGAATCATTTGATTAATCTAATACAAGTAACTTCATTATCTAGTATATATTAGATGTAGGGTTCCACTAAAACATGTTTCTTCATTATACACTAACTGCCTTCCATGGTGCACATATAAAGATATGTGCAAAGATAGGGAAAGAATACGCAGATGAATAAATAAAAGCTTGCACATATAAAGAAATGATTAGATCTAGTTATAAGAATACAAACTGAATATTTGGGTTCAATTGTTCATTAAGTGTTTCCGGGAAAAATCAGGAAGGAATTGGGGAAGAATCCAAGCAAAACTCTGCTTTCTAGTCAAGTCCAGCCTAATTCCTCCTTGGATTCTGGAGTGTACCTTGCACATCCATTTTGCCTTCCCAGAGAAAATGAATTGGATGTTAATACTTAGCACAGGCTGGGAAGGACATCACGCTCCTAGACACCTTCGGTTCTCACCTGCAGGTAGCTCCAAAGTCCACTGACAGCCCTAAGAACAAATCTAAGGTTTTCATAATGACCAGTTAGCAGCAAAGCATGTAGAATCTGGAGGGCGGATGCCCAATGCCTCTGAGATGGATTGACAGGACCCAAGTGAAGTGGCAACAGTGTTTGTTTTAGCCAGAAAGTAGCATGGCCAAGATTCTAGAGTGAATCCTTAGTTTGAAAGAATGAGCTTTTAAAGTACATGATAGTGACCATTTTTAAAAAAAATCTAAAGTGTAACCATGTTATTGTTTGGTTAACAAGTTCTAAAACAACAGACTACAAAATTCATCTTTAAACACAAGTAGTTTCTATGTTTGTGATCTCTTTATTGTTGGGGAGTATTTTACATACTTTTAACCAATGTGCATAGACCATTCTGTAGTCCTTTTTCCCCCATAGTAACATACATCATAGTGCCTGCGACTTTTTAAAGTTTTAGTTTAAATTCCAGTTAGTTAACACACGGTGTAGTATTAGTTTCAGGTGTACAAAACAGTGATTCAACACTTCCATACAATATCCGGTGCTCATCACAAGTGCACTTCTTAATCCCCATCACCTATTTAATCCATTACCCCACCTCCCTCCCCTCTAGGAACCATCAGTGTATTATCTGAGTGAAGAGTCTGTTTCTTGGTTTGCCTCTCTGGCTTTTTCCCCCATGCTCATTTGTTTTGTTTCTTAAATTCAACATATGAGTGAAATCATAAAGTATTTGTCTTTCTCTGACTGACTTATTCCACTTAGCATTATCCCCTCTAGTTCTAACCATGTTGCTGCAAATGGCAAGATTTCATCCTTTTTTATGGCTCGGTAACATTCCATTGTCCATATATACCACATCTTCTTTATCCATTCATCAGTTGATGGACATTTGGGCTGTCTCCATAATTTGGCTATTGTAGATAATGCTGCCTTAAACATTGGGGTGCATGTATCTCTTTGAATTAGTATTATTGTATCCTTTGGGTAAATACCTAGTAGTGTGATTGCAGGATAATAGGGTAGTTCTCTTTTTGACTTTTTGAGGCACCTCCATACTGTTTTCCAGAGTGGCTGCACAAGCTATCGTGCCAGTGACTTTTTAACTAGGGTTTGCTGGGCTCTGCCTCTGTCCATCTCTGTCTCTCTAGTCTCAAGCCTCCTATCTCCCTACACTTTAACCACACTCATGCTCTTTTAGTTTCTTGGAATCCACTAGCATTTCCTTCATTTGGGTCCTTACTCAGGCTGGACCGAGCTGCTTCTTTCTTCAAATGACTGGCTCCATCTCAGCCTGTAGAGCTCAGCTCACATGTAGCCCACTTCAAGAAGCCTTCCCTAAGCACTCTGCCTTTAGAAGGTCAGATGGAAGTTACCTACCACCTCATTTTGTTCTTTGACTCTGTGGCACACACTATTGATATTATGTATATATATTTTTTGGCTTATGCACCCATTGTCTCTCCACTTTAGGCTCTGTAAGGGTAGAGACCACCTCAGTTTACCACTTTATACCTAGCATGGTGCCTGCACAAAAGAGGTGCTCAAAAAACATTTGTCAAATAAAAAAAAATAACTATCCATTGATATGAGCTTTTTTTAAACACACTGAAGCTTTGATCTTTTTCTGGGTGTGTTTCCATAAGTAGTCTCACTGGGATGTTACACATTTATTTGAACAATGTTTTTGAAGCTCCTCTGTTAGAATTAATCTTTGGAGTATATCGCTTTGAATATCCTTAATAATAAATTATATCATTTGAAAGGGTTTTTTTTTTTTGTTGTTGTTGTTGTTGTTTTTGTAGGAATAGCCAATTTTCTTCAGTGCTCAAGACTGAAGAATAAAATTAATACTGTTTTTGGTGACATTTAAAGTACTGTGGCTGGTGGATATTTTTCTTTTGAGAGGCTCAGGAACTGATTCTAGAGGCTTTTCCTGTGGGAAAGTTCAGATAAGATTTCATGCAATGGTGAGTACTGGGAATGGTTCGTGGTATCTCTGGGTGAAGGATAATGGGCATTTGAACATTATTCTGATTTTTTGTTAAAAAGAAATTTCAGCTTCCTTATTTTAGAATTACAACTTTACTGAATTAAACTGAATAACTTTTAACCTGTCCTTTAGTGTTTAAGTCTATTCAAATGAGTAGTCCTCTCAATTAGCTTGAGAATCTAAATTAATTGTGGTTGACCACACCTGCATAAAGGGAAAAAATAAGGTGTGGAATCTCTAAAACCCTGTTTAAATGCAGTAAAACAAGACTAAATTATCCTAGTTAGAAGGAAAACCTGCCTGTTTTAGTGACAAGTTCACTTAGAACATTCATTTTTAAAATGCAGATTTATTATTTTTAAGAACCTATAGTTACATTGCTCACAGGGGCAGGGAAGGGAAAGTAGGCTGTACCTTAAAAATTATATCAGTGTATTTTTGGCAGTTATTTTATTCATGTTTGGCAGTTTTTACTCATGAAGTCAATTTATAATTATCTGAAAAGAATTTCTTGCCTTCAACCTTTATCAGGCTTAACTGCCTTTAATAGGTAGCACCCCTTACCCAGCTATGTTTTAGATGAAGTAGAGTAAAATTTTAGCTGGTACTAGTTACAGGTCTCCAAACTTCTAAATGCATATGGAGGAAGTTTGTTTTTTTTTTTCCTTTTTAGTTTATCCAGTAAATTCATTAGGAAAATCTCTGAAGCTTTTTTATGCATTCTTCTCTCCTGCAATTCCGCTGTCCTGTGAATAATCCTATACCCTATAGATGGCCTATTCACCCTCATGTAAATATTTCTTGCTCTGTCTGATATTTGTGCTTTGTTGGGAGCAGGATTGGGGCAAAGGAGTTTAGGGTACTGAAAGAGAATAATTGAGCTCTGGACTGGTTTAACTATGAGGTTATAGATCAATTGTGAGAGTATTTGAGTGAGCTTTCTGGAAGGATAGGAGAAAAGAGTGTGAATGGGGCATTTAAATTAACAATTTTATTTTTTTGTCATGACACGTTTCAACACTATGTCCTTTAGGATTAAGGGAAGTCATAAAGCCAGTGGAGTGGAACTGATGGACGTTAAAGATGGATGACATGGCCAAGGGGGTGGGAGGTTAGAATACTTGCTGAGTTGTCTGTATGGGCATCACATTCAGTCAAGATAGTGGCAGGGTGGGTTGGAAGGGAACACTATGAATCTGGTATCACATTTTTCATAAATGGAGGAGAGACAAGGAGATGGTAGGCGACGGCAGTAGAGAGGGTTGGATGGCCTTGAGGAGTGGGACTTTAATGACAGGTGGGAGTGTATAGGAAGTGGTACTGGAGAATGAAATAGGTCTGGCTCCTTCTCTGTGGTCTCAGTGGTATGGGGGATGTGGTATGATTTAGCCAGCTCCTATTGAAAGGTGTGTCCTCAGAATATCCATGTTTCAGGTGGGCAACTAACCATCAGTGAAGAGAGAAAACACAGAGGAGTGTGCTGACTGCTCTTCCAGTCCTCATCTAAGCAATGTGCAGATGGGAAAAGAGGAGAGGGGAGTTGTGCAAAGGGAGAGGAAGTGAAGGGTGGTCTGGGTGTGACGAGAGTATTGGGAGTAGACACAAGATCGGAAAGCTTTGTATTTATAGGATAGGCTGACAGAAAGAGGAATGAGATGGAGGGCGTGAGCACATGATAGTTCCTTGGACAAAGGGGCATTGGGGACTCACTGAATTCTGCTGCAGTTGGGAGAGAGGTCTGCAAAGTTGGTTTCATCTGCAAGAATGCATGGGTGGCTGTGGGAAGCTGTGGTCCACAGGGCAGCCACAAGCGAGCCTTGAGGTTGTAGACTTCAGAAGAAGTCTGCAGTGTGGGTCAACTTTCCCCCCTCTTTTCTTTGGCTGCTTTGCTCTTCTAGAAGCAGGAATGGGAGAGTAGATGACTCCTGGCTCTGCTGCCAACAGATATAGCCTGGTATTTGGCTTACATTTGTCCTGTCCCCACTGAATGTTTTTAACAGTCACTTTTCTTTCTTTCAATTTTTCTACAAAGACCTACAATGGACATGTACTACTTTTTGAAGGAGGGAAAATATTTAAAACAAAGTTAATTCTTTAACAAATGCTGGTGGATGGCTCCCATGCATCCAGCTTGGCCAGGCATGGGAATATAAAGACAAAAAGACAAAGTTTCTGCCATTAAAGAGTGGGCAATTTGGGAGAGAGAAGAGCCGGGGTATACGAGTCTGTCTCCTTTCTCCAGAGTGCAATGGAGAACAGCAGTTATGTGAGAGATTCAGGCTGAAAAACAAATTAAAATCACTTAAAAAAAAGATTTTATTTATTTGACAGCAAGAGACACAGCGAGAGAGAGAAACAAGCAGTGGGAGAGGGAGAGGGAGAAGTAGGCTCCAGGTCGGTGACCAGGAAGTCTGATGTGGGGCTCCATCCCAAGACCATGGGATGATGACCTGAGCCAAAGGCAGATGCTTAATGACTGAGCCACCCAGGCGCCCACAAAATCACTTTTTAACATAAGCATCTTTATAATTAAAGAATGACAGCTGTTTGAAATATCCAGACTTTACCTCTGTCTTCTATATCACTGTGGAAACTTCAGCCTTAGACAACCTTCTTCAGTGTATCATTTGAATTTCTTTATAGGGTATTATTATAAAAATAAGCAGAGATTTAAGAAAGTTATTAATCACGACACTGTTGTAACCTAAGAAAGTCTTTTCAAATTTTAAGAACTTAAGCTTGTTTATATAAATATATCTTATTTTTTTCATTTTATTTTATTTTATTTTTTTCAGTGTTTCAGAATTCATTGTTTATGCACCACACTCAGTGGTCTATGCAATATGTGCCCTCCATAATACCCACCACCAGGCTTACCCATCCCTCTACCCCCCACCCCTCCAAAAGCCTCAGTTTGTTTCTCCGAGTCCACAGTCTCTCATGGTTTGTCTCCCCCTCCAGTTTCCTCCAACTCACTTCTCCTCCCCATCTCTCAATGTCCTTCATGTTATTCCTTATGCTCCACAAGTAAGCAAAACCATAGGATAATTGACTCTCTCTGCTCAACTTATTTCACTCAGCATAATCTCTTCCGATCCCATCCATGTTGATATAAAAGTTGGGTATTCATCCTGTCTGTTGGAGGCATAATATTCCATTGTGTATATGGACCATATCTTCTTTATCCATTTGTCTGTTGAAGGGCATCTTGGTTCTTTCCACAGTTTGGCAACTGTGGCCATTGCTGCAATGAACATTGGTGTACAGATGGCCCTTCTTTTCACTACATCTGTATTTTTGGTGTAAATACCCACTAGCACAATTACAGGGTCACAGAGAAGCTCTATTTATAATTTCTTAAGGAATCTCCATGCTTTCCACGTTTTCCAAAATGGTTGCACCAACTTGCATTCCCACCAACAGCGTAAGAAGAGTTCCCCTTTCTCCACATCCTCTCCAACACATGTTGTTTACTGTCTTGTTAATTTTGGCCATTCAAACGGGTGTAAGTTGGTATCTCAATGTGGTTTTGATTTGAATTTCCCTGATGGCTAATGATGATGAACAGTTTTTCATGTGTCTGCTAGCCATTTGTATGTCTTCTCTGGAGAAGTATCTTCACTACTGTATCCATCAATATGTGTTGAATAAAAGAATCAAACTCTCTCCCATAATCCAGACCATACCAATGGACAGTGATTAATTGTTTTCATGACTATTCAAAAATGCACAAGATTGGAAATTATTTTTAAAGAAAGTTATAGCTCTTTTATTAGCAAGTGAAATATGGAAATCTCTTGAGATAATGTGAACAGATTGTGAATGCAATAGAATTTTTCATACTAAATATTTTAGAGTATTGATAATACTCTTGCATGTAGAATGTACACACATTATTGGGGCACTCACCTTACCAAGGGGTTGGATATCACTAGTAAAGACCACATCAGCCACAAAGAGCATTATCCTTTACATGAGAAGCATTATGTTGTACTGCTTGCTTTGAGCTGTGCTGACCAGACATATGCCTTGATCTGTATTCCCAGTTACCACCACATTCAGCACTCCTCCATACCTTGGTTCAGGCTTTCTTGTTAGTCCTTAGAACACACCTCCAGCAGCATCCTGGGCCCATTGTCTGGGGCTCTAATCTGGCCAGATGATAGAGCCCCTCTTTGGCTGCAAGTACTAACTACATTTTCATTGAACATCCAGTGATGAAGGTGTGTATCTCCTGTGGGGTGGAAAATAGGGCGTTGGCTGTCCAGGGCTCTGTCTACTGTGAGAAATGAAGGGATCACTATTTTGTGGCATGCCTGCAATTTATTCATTATTCACCTTATTGGCAGCTCTGTCTTAACTACCCAGAATCTTGCTGTTTTCATAGTCCGTAATGCCAGCGCAAGTAACTGTAGACTCTCAGATCTCTACTGGAGATTCCCTTCACTTCCCGTAACTTTAGGAGACCCCCAAGATTATCTAGCAAATCCTTGAAGCTCCCTGAGGCTGCTGTTGGTTTTACTGTTTTCCCTTAACCCTGGGGTATTGCTTGATCCCTCCTTTGGTTACTGTAGTCTGTCTTGCCTCCACAGGGGTGCCTATTTTTACCAGTATTTAAGCTCTAAGAAATTGGTTCCCTCCACTGTTTCTAAGGAGAAAGACTTGGACACCAAGGTTGCAGACTAGACCCGAATAACTCTTTTATTTCTACTTACTGGCTTTTCTAAGACACACACTCCAGGATGGCTGGTTTAAGTCAAGTTCAGTAACAACTACCATGCTACACTATAAACTAGGAATGTCTTCAGACATACTTCAGTCCAGTTCACCTGCCTAAGTCCTTTTTCCTCCAAAATGAATAGTCTCCCAGGAACTCTACAGTGGCCCTTGGTAGGGTCTCTTAGATCTTCCTTCTTTATGCTTTAACTACCAATATAAACTATTTTGAGCTCTTTTCCCAGGAAGCTTCTATCCCCTTTGAAAATTAATGGATACTAAGAGAAATGGAGTTTGAAAAAGAGTGTCAACTCTCTAGAATTCTGGGCTATGGCCCATTTCATACACTTTAGAGTATTCTCTGTTGAATAACTCTGCATGTCGGCCCATGAAGAAAAGAGAAATGGCCGGTTTATTTTATTTACTAGTGCTGACACCTGTGGTAAAAGATGACTTTAGCCTAAAATATTTACCAAGTAAACTGACTGTAAGATTACGTTAGTATTGATACGCTAGAATTTTACTGTAATATTTTTTGGTATAAAACAGAGTTTGGTATAAATCTGACCCACGTTAGGTCTCACTCAAGGGAGTCAAAGTTACTAAAACACTGGCAGCTTGCTTCTCAAGACTGTCTTGGGCCCTTCTCTCTTCATGCCTGAAGGAACTCAAGGATATTTTCGCTGATCTCTGTCACTTCAATCTATTCCTCTTCAAGTTTGTCCTAAAGCAGCCCCTGAAATCATTTTGCTAAACCAGAATTATAAAGTTAATCGTGCCTGCTAGAATGTGCTCAGTAAATGTTTGTTTAAATTTGAATCAAAGGTTTAGTTTTGTGAATCATAGTTTAAGAATGCTGAGTGAAATAAGCAGAGAGAGTCAATTATCATATGGTTTCACTTACTTGTGGAGCATAACAAATAGCATGGAGGACATGGGGAGTTAGGGAGGAGAAGGGAGCTGGGGGAAACTGGAAGGGGAGGTGAACCATGAGAGACTATGGACTCTGAAAAACAATCTGAGGGTTTTGAAGGGGCGGGCTGGTGGGAGGTTGGGGTACCAGGTGGTGGGTATTATAGAGGGCACGGATTGCATGGAGCACTGGGTGTGGTACAAAAACAATGAATACTGTTATGCTGAAAATAAATTAAAAAAATTAAAAAAAAAAAAAAAGAATGCATGGCTCTTTTCAGTGATCTGACAGCTAAACTCAGGCTCCTTGCTTGACTCTCTCATATGTACCCATCTTCCTAATCTCTTTACTTCCCAGAAAAGGCTTTTTTTTTTTTTAATTAAACCAAATCAGTTCAACTCTAGCAACCCAGTCAATGCAATCACTCTAATCAATACAGTTGGTCCTATCCAAGGCAGTCTTTTTCACTCTATTTCATCCCAGTAAGCCTTATCCAGCACATTGTACATCAGGAGTGGTTTCTTAAATTTTACTGATCTCCATTTTAAAATCTAGTACTGTTTCATTTTTCCCTGAAAGTTGTTCTCATATATCTTCACCAACTGAAATAATTTAATTTTAAAACCTTCGGCAAGACCAGTTTTTTCCAAAGGTTAGCCAGAACCTTTAAGGTTAGCTAAATTTACATATCCTTTAGACTAAGTAATGATTAAGTTACCAATATAATAGTTTTACAAATACTTTTCTTCTCTACTACTAATCAAATTTAAAATAATGATTGCCTTCCTCTTCAGACCCTTCTCAGAACCCTCAGTGGATCCTGAATGTTGCTGGGTAAATGAGTAGAACAGTAATGTGTGTTCTCATGGCAATGCCATTGACTAAGAAAGGGAAAAAAGGAAGAATAGTAAGCTCTTCATTACAAATGCTAGTAGTGCTTTTAGTTAGTAGAGCCAAAAGAACAATGTCACTGTAATAAGAAGGCAACATTTGGGTTAATTAAAGTTTTTATTTTGATTCTAATTAGTTAACATGCAATATTATTAGTCTCAGATATGTAACATATAACAGTCCCATACATCGTCTTTTGCATTTGGAATGATTTATAAAGAAATTTGAGGGTTTGTTGTGATATTTAGACATTAGAGCTCACTTCTTAGTGTAGACATTTTTACAACCAGTTGCATAAAACTGTTTAGTTTTATTACTAGCAGTGAGAGAGTAGGGTTGAGAAGCAAATTGGTGGCAGTAAAGGTCCTTTTGAAGGGTCATCTTGAAGGAACTTGGTCTTAAAATATTGAATGATAACTGTTACTGAAGAGCTCCTTTGTTACAAGATTAGAAAGGGCACAGAAAATTTATATTATCTGAAAGGAAAAAGTAATAAATGTCAAGCCTCTTCCTACCTTCATGTGTTGGCTGTATTAAAGTTTGAAATTGTGGTGTGATTATTAGAGCCAGATAAAATGAGCTCAAGAAACATTTTATTTTTTCTGTGCATTTCTGTATCTCCTTAAAAATTTGTTTTTTTGTTATGAAAAGTTATAAGTACTTAAAAAAGCTGTCAGGGTAGTTTAATGAACCCCCATTGTTCCTATTGCCCAGATTCAACAGTTACAAATATGCACCAATCTTACTTTATCTATATTCCCAGCTCTTACTCTTTCATTCATTTCTTACATATTTCAGTATTCATCTCTAGAAAATAAGGACTTTTTATAATCATAAATTCCATACAATTGTCAGACGTCATTAGGAATACTTAATATTATCTATTGTTTACATTATCTCACAAATGTCCCATTTTATTTATAGTTTGTTTGAATTATGACCTTAAAGTCTACACGTTGCAAATGACTGATACGTTTCTTAAGGCTTTTTCAGTCTTTAGATTATTCCCGTTCTCATTTTCCCTTGCAATTAATTTGTTTTCCACAAAACAAAAATTGTTTTCCACAGTCTAGATTATGCTGATTGCCCTCCCACATTGTGTTTTACAGATTCCTCACTTGCTTGTAGTGACGGAATCACCTGAGTCATGTTCAGATTGTGTCTGTCATGTATTTATTTTTAATAAGTATTTTCTTTTTTCGGGGTGCCTGGATGGCTCAGTGGGGTAAGCCTCTACCCTTGGCTTCAGATCATGATCTCAGAGTCCTGGGATCAAGCCTGGCATGGGACTCTCTGCTCAGCAGGGAGCCTGCTTCCCCTCTTTCTCTGCCTGCTTCTCTGCCTACTTGTGATCTCTGTCTGTCAAATAAATAAATAAAATCCTTAAAAAGTATTTTTTTTCCAGCAGAACATACAATTGCCTCTTTTGTGCTGTTAAAAGTCATTGATGATAAATCCCTAGATCATAACATATTGCTAAATGGTGATACTTTTAATTTTATTGTTCCTTCTTCATTTATCAGCTATAACACTTCTATTAAGAGAAGCATCCTTTCATCTGCCTTTGAATTATCTAGGGTACTGTTCATATAGGAAAAACAGAATAAATAATTATATTATTTATTTACACATTCAAAATGATAATTTGGTTTACAGGTGT
Source organism: Mustela erminea (assembly GCF_009829155.1). NCBI lineage: Eukaryota > Metazoa > Chordata > Mammalia > Carnivora > Mustelidae > Mustela > Mustela erminea. The sequence goes on from NC_045621.1 coordinate 50,852,358, forward strand.
CTTCTATGGTGACTAATCATTTGCACTATCATAAACTCATTTGAATTTTATGAAGTGTGTCAATTCATTAGAGTTATTATCCTTATTCATGCTCAAGTAAAAATGTTTCGAATGTTGCTTTTATTATCTTTTGATGTACCATTCAAAGATTTGGCGGCAACAAATATGAAACTATTAAACAAGGGTTGTATGCAATTTGTATAATTTAGGTAACAAGAGAGCTAACCCGACACCCCCTTCATATTCCTTCTAGAACTTTGAAGGATGTTTTGTTTGTATCCAAGGACTGAAATTTGTAAGCAAGCATACCCTCTCAATGAAGGAATACCTATAACTTCCTAAAACATAGCAGCTTTAGGCAAAAAAGAAAAGTCTTTTATCATTTCTTTTTTTAAAGATATTATTTATTTATTTGAGAGACATTTAGAGAGTGAGAGGGAGAGCAAGAGCAACGACAGCAGCAGAGGGAGAGAAGAAGCTGGCTTCCTGCTGAGCAGGGAGCCGCATGAGGGGCGGGATCCCAGGACCCTGAGATCAGGACCTGAGCTGAAGGCAGAGGCTTAACTGATGGTGCCACCCTGGTGCCCCTTTATCATTTCATTTTAAAAGCACCTTCATGTTCATTGCAACATTATTTACAATAGCCAAGATATGGAAATAATCTAAGTGCCCATTGATGGATAAATGGACAAAGAAATTGTGGTATATATATATATGTATATACATGTGTATACATATATATATACATATATATATATACATATACACACATATATATACACACACACACATATATATATAATATGTATAAATACAGCCTTAAAAGAGAATGAAATCTTCCTGTTTGAAATGACAACACAGACTGACCTTAATGGCACCATGCTAAGTAAAATAAGTCAAACAGAGAAAGACAAATACCATAAGATCTTATATGTAAAATCTAAAAATAAAAACAAAGAAAAAACACAAACAAACAGACCAAACTCATAGATAACAGAGAAGAGCAGATTAGTGGATGCCAGAGACAGGGCTTGAGGGGTAGAAGAAATGTGTCAAGGGGGTCCAAAGGTGAAAAAAAAAAAAAAGAAAGAAAAAGGGATTAAAAAATTTTCAATTTCCTCTTCCCTCCCACTTACCAGAGCTAGGCTCAATGAGCCTTGGCTATTTGTACAACTGGAAAAGAAATCTGTTAGTGGGTTTGCAATTCACAAACCTTCAGTGTAACTGTGGAGCTATCCAGTATGGATTAACCCATTCCTGCCTGACAAGTCAGTGGTGACAGAGCCAACCTGGAGAGAGGGTAAAGCTCTGGGGACCCTCTTAGCAAAATGGGAGGATAGTACAGTGTATTAATTATTCTTTAGAGCCTCAGGAAAAACACAGTTAAAAAATAAATCAACATTTTGTTCCAGGTTTCTCTGATGAAAAAGCATAGGAGAAAACAAAACAAAACAAAACAAAAAAACCCAACAGTGCAATTATTTAATTTTATCAGAGAAAACTCTTTGTCCTTGTAGTCCGAAACTACTTAAGACCATCAAGGAGAATGAATTCTTTTCTTGGCAAATTTTAGGTCATACCAGATTCTTTGCCATGCTAGAATTTTGTGTCTAAAGTTAATGCAGTGACTAGGCCCTTTACAATTGGAACTTGAATTTCTGGGAGAACCTGAAAAGATGGGTAAATCCTAACATCTGGGCCACTCAAAAACTCTTCCTCTCCAAAAAAGAAAAAAAGATTTATGTAGTGCGTGTTTTAATGTACATGTCAATGAGTTTTAACAGTTTAAGTATATAGATTAACATTTGAACAGAGTTGTGTAATAACCACACCAAGACAAAATATAAAAAAATTTTGTTGCTCCAGTGTTGTCCCAAACTCCTTCACAGTCTACTTGCCTACATCCCAGGTCCCTGGCAACCACTGATCTGATTTCTGTGCCTACCGTTTTGCTTTTTCTGAAAGGTTATATAAGTAAAATATAGAAACTGAAACTTTGAGCTTTTTTGTTGCCTTTTGTGTCTGGATTCTTTACCTAGCACGATATTCTTAAGATTTTTCCAAAATAGGGCACCTGGGTGGCTCAGTGGATTAAAACCTCTGCGTTGGGCTCAGGTCATGATCCCAGGCTTCTGGGACCGAGTCCGCATCAGGCTCTTTGCTCAGCAGGGAGCCTGCTTCCTCCTCTCTCTCTGCCTACCTCTCTGCCTTCTTGTGATCTCTCTCTGTCAAATAAATAAATAAAATCTTAAAAAAAAAAAGATTCTTCCAAGATATTGGGGTGCCTGGGTGGCTCAGTTAATAGCAACTGCCTTCATCTCAGGTCAGGATCTCTGTGTCCTGGGATGGAAAGTGGGGGTCTGCTGCTCTCTCTCCCTCTGCCCCTCCCTACTGCTTGCTTATAAATAAATAAATAAAATCCTCTCAAATAAATAAATAAATCTCAAATAAATAAAATCCTAAAAAATTCTTCCAAGGTTTTGCACATATCAATAGATAGTCCCCCCCCACTTTTTTTTTTTTTTTGGAACTATTGAGGAATATTCCGTTGTATGGCAGCAGCGTATTTTGTTTATCCAGTTGAATGTTTAACCTGATTCCAGTTGTTGGTAATTATGAGTAAAGCTACTATAAACATTTGAATATGAGTCTTTGAGCATTAATTTTCATTTCTCTTAGGTACATATCTAGGAGTGAAATGAGTGGGTCATGTAAGTGTATATCTAACTTTGGAGGTAACTATCAAGCTATTTTCCAATGTGGTTCACTGTTTTGCATTTGCATCAGCAAGATATGAGAGTTCTGTTGCTTTGCTTCACCACCAGCACTTGGTATTATCAGTTTTTTAATTTTAGGGATTTTATTAGGCTTGTAGTGATATCTCTTTGTTGTATTATTTGAGTTGTAAGGTTTTTTGTATGATTTTTCCTAGAAGTTTTGTAGGTAGGAATTTTGTGTCTGTGTTCAGGAGACACGAACATGGTCTGTACTTTTTTGTGGTGAGATTTTTGTCTGGTTTTGGTATCAGGATAATGCTGGCCTAAAAAATGAATGAGGACAATGATAATTTTTCAAAGGCTGTGTCTACATATAGCTAAATAGAGTTCTATAAATGTATTGGGTAATTGTACATTGCGATCAAAATTTTTACAAGTCAATAGTGGAGCTACTTCTATTGTTGCCATGATGATATTTAGTGACATTATATTATATAATATTTGAGAAATCCCTCATCCTGGCCCTTCATTCTTAGTAGAATCTTGGTAAATATTAGCTATAGGTAACAACAATAATAATAATAATTACACTGAGCTAACTACCTACCATATTTTGCACCTTGTGCTTTGCAGAATATGGTTTTAGATAGAACATCTCAGAGAAGACCAGATACAACATACTTATACCCAATTTATGTGGCAGTTTACTACATAATCATTTTGGCTTTAATGGAATTTTATTTTATTTTTTTTTAAGATTTTTATTTATTTATTTGACAGATAAAGAGAGAGCGAGAGCAAGAATACAATCAGGGGGAGTGGGAGAGGAAGAAGCAGGCTTCCCAGTGAGCCACCCAGGCACCCTGGCTTTAATGGAATTTTAAAGGTCAAAAACAACTTGAGGATAGCTCTTGGAATTCTAGCATTGACGATTCTTTTTGGAAACTTCTTCCAAAATGCAACATTTTTCTCTATAGCTATCATAGTGATAAGATAGTATAAAAGCCACGGTTTCCCTCTCCTCTTCCCCCACTAATATTAATCTTCATGAGGAGAAAAGAGTAGAAGTTGGAGCCTCAAAGCCTGGTACATTTCCTACTCCGCACACCTGATAATGCAGTGTGCCACAGTGATCCTTAAGGAACCTGTGGCCTCCACATTGCCTCAGAGCTGTTAGCGATGCAAATCCATGTCCCCACCCTGCACTGAGAATCAAGCTTTTGACAAGCTCTCGACAAGCTCTCCCGCTGATTCTGATATTCAGTAAAGCTTGGGGAGCACTGGCTGAGTAGGCATTTGACAGCGTTTGAGGTGGTGGGAAGCAGTAAGGATTAAAAGCAGTGCATGCATTAAGAAGAGGGCTGGTTCCCCTCTATTGATTTTAAAATACAAAAAAAAGAAAAATACACTCTGTTGTCAGCTGCACTGTGAACCATAGAAAAAGGCGCAGGATATTTGCAGCAGACACCCTGCTCTTGGACACCTTCCTTCTTTATTACCCATTTATGCCTTCTCCCTAACGTGACCCTGAAAAAAAAAAAGCAGACTTAATGGAGAGCATACAGAAATTTGTTTCAAAACCAGATATTCAGGAATCTGGGTTCTGGGTCTCTCCTGCATTTTTCATAATAGCCAGCACATTCAACTGTCAAATGCTCACTGAATATTCAAAAACTTGCCGTTATTTAATGGGCCTGTTCTTTTCTTGCCAGGTATACATTCTTCTCCACTCCCCTTCGAATTACTAGTGTAGTGGAATTTTTTAATTCAAAAATTCAAAACCTGACCTAGAAAGGAAAAGATGAATCATACTAAACTCCTCTAATATCAGCTTCTTGATTTTATCCCCACCCTCACTCAAAGCCTGTTCTTAATTTACCTTAACGTTGTCTAATGTCTGTTATTACTCTGTACTCTCTTCTAAAGAAGTGTGATCTTTCCACGGTACACGTTGCATCATTATACTCACAAATTAAGTCAAAGGAGTTTAAAGATCAGAATCCTTTAATTTATGGAGAAAATACAAGAATAAAAGAAATGAAGGATGATTAATTCTTGCTAATAGTATTTGCAGTTTAAATGGCCTAAAAACCATAGCAGGTCATGTGTGACTCAGCTGATGTGAGGACCTTTACTGGGCAAATAACATATTTGAAATGATGGTAGGGAAAAAAACTATTTTTTTTCCAGAGAGAAATAATATATAATGTCTTTTTATAATGAAACACAATAGAATCTGAAATCCAATCTCATTGGCTTTGGGCCATGGGAGTCAAGGAGTCTCTTTACTTATTATTACAATTATTGATCTGATAATCCTAATTAGATTACACTAGGGTCTGGCTGCTCTGAAAAGAAAATGGATTTATTTACCTATTTATTCTGATAGGAGATTACTATTCAGTTTTATAAAAGAGCTAGGGCATTTGTGTGTCTGCTCAGTCAGTTATATAAAGTTTTGTTACTGTGTATCAGAAAATGCATCTCTGCCTAAGAAAAATATTCTTTAGTGAAATATCATAGCAGATTTTTAATGTGCCCGTGGTTCCCTAACTTGCAAAATACTGAATACTGCCTAACATGCTTTCAGAAGTCAATAGATAGGCACACCTGGGTGGCTCAGTTGGCTAAGCATCTGACTCTTGACTTTGACTCAGATCATGATTTCAGGGTTGTGAGATGGTTGTAAGATGGAGGTCTACAACAGGCTCAAGATTCTCTCTCTTTCTCTCCCCCACCCCTCCCCACTGTGCTCATCCTCTCTTTCTCTCTATCTCTCAAAAAAGTAAATCTTTAAATAAACAGATAAATATAAAAAGTCAACAGATGTATCTGCTATTGAGGGTCTGCAATTCTGTTCACTTACAAGCTAACAAGTTAACTAGCCACCTAAGACCACTGGGACTTTATTACTCAGGAATCATGAGCTTCTATCCTTGGTTATGTTTCCACTGGTTCAGTTCTACTCCACCCCACAAGTCCCGTGGGGGACATGGGAAATGACCCAAATGGATGAAGCACACATAATGGTTTTGTGTCACAGATTGAGGACAACGAGCTTAGGGAGGCTGCCCCCCTCCAATGCCTCCAATCTTCTAAAAAGACTGCTAGCAAAACCTTGCTTACCTTTGCTCCATAGGAAGACATAATCTTTATTATTCTGGACAGGAAACAAATATTCTTCTGCCCCGGAAGGAGACACTATCTGTCTTCCGAGGCTGTTTGTTGTACAAGCATCATTAGAATGATAGTCCAAGGATGTCCAGAAATGCCATGAAGAATTGTCTGTCAACATTATGAGCTTATAATATCAGGACCTATAAAGGATAAGAAGAAGTCAAAAGACAGGTATGATGTGCTGGTCTTGAGGGGAAGAAACATTCTATATAGAAAGAGCCTATTTTGAGAATCACTGAGATGGAAGTTGCAATCCTATTTCTCCTGTTGATATCTGTGTGATTTTGATCCATTTTCTTCAGTTCCCTTTTCTGTAAAATGGACACAATAGCTGTCTTCCAGAATTTCTTGGTGGTTGAAATGAAAGAAATAAACAGTGTACTCTGGAACATTCACTGGCCGGTACAATGGGAGTACTGAGCTGTTACTGAGAATTAATATTCACTAAGAGGAGTAGAGCTTTCAAATAAGTATAATTAGAGAAGGCAATCCTATGTGGAACATAATTCAGGATATTGTTGAAGGAGGGAATCCTTAGTTATTATGATGTAACACTGATGTCAGAGAAAATGAATAATTTATTTCTTTTCTAGTGAGAGAAGTTCTCTGCACATGATTATGTACACTAAAATATTTGTTATTGATTCGTTTTTTTTTCTTTTGTTCACCAAGTGTTGAATGGATGAAATGTTTTAAAATAGTGATGTGTCTGAAATAGTGTAAAATGTTGGACAGGACTCTAGATAAGGGAATGCCACACAACATGTCATACCCATGAATTTCCTAGGCAACGGTAGACTTCAGCGACAAAATCTATATTGGCAGAGCTAAACCAGGAAAACATTTGCCTTGTTAGGACAGCTGACAATAGCTGATGAAGGGCAGCAGTCTTCTGTATGGGAGCACTTCTGTGATCATTCAATGACAGCTTGAAATGGAAAAGGGAGGGGTTGCCAGGAGGTAATAAGAAACTGTATACTCTATCATCATAATTCCTATTGCATAAATCTGCCCACTTTTTGCAAAATCAATTGTTATGAAACCAGATGACATGGTTTTGACTGACCCATGGAATTACATTGTCATGAGAAATTACAGCATGCTACATTAAACGCCCATGCACTGTGTTATGTGACAGGCCACCATGCTGAAATGCTGTCTTTTTTTTTTTTTTTAAGATTTTATTTATTTATTTGACAGAGAAAGAGTGAGTGAGAAAGAGCACAAGCTCAGGGGTGAGGGTGGAGAGACAGAGGTAGAAGGAGAAGCAGACTCTCTGCTGAACTGGGAATCCAGCGCGAGGCTCCATCCCAGGACTCTAGGATTATAACCTGAGTGGAAGGCAGACACTTAACTTACTGAGCTATCCAAGTGCCCCTGAAATGCTGTCTTTTAATATTGCTAAAATGAAGTTAGTTTTTTCTTTACAAGTAAATGGGACTTTAAGTATTTCCTCAAAACTTTACGTTACAAGGCCAATATTTTAATGCTTAGAATAACACAGTTTGATTATTTAAGAATAAGCCTTAGAAGTTGATTTGTGGAAAAACATTTAATTAAAAAATAGATAATCTTCTGCTAGATTTCAAAAATGAGACAGGAGCAAAATGAGAGTAAAATGTCTGCTTAATAGGGATGTTCTATTGGGGAAGTCTTGATTTGTAAATATCATTGACAGTTACCTAAAGGCTATGGAGTACCTAAATGATATCCTCCAGTGAGACTATACTCAGATTATTTTTTGTGGCAGTATTTGCATGTTAGAATGAACCCCCTCCTCTAGAATCCTGTGTACCTGTGTAGGCTAACTTTATTACGGCAATGCCCACTGCCACCACCACCACCCCTGGAATACGTTTTAAATGCCTTCTGAGAACCAGGTTCTGGGATGGCTTCTTTATTTCTCATCTATTTAAATTTTTATTTGTATTTTGGATATTTCATTCATTCACATTATTTACTACTATTTTGTTGTATGTCTCCCTCCTGTTCTTTGCTCCTTTTTACCAAATTCCAATTGTTTACACTTCCACAGAAGTAACCACTGTAATCAGTTTATTATCCATCAGAGATTTTTTTATGTGTGATCAAATATAGAAGATGCCTATTTCTACAAATGGCCTCACCAAATACAGTGCATTAGTAGACTTCATTTACACATCAATATTCAATTGCCATTTTATAGATGAAAACTGGTACCCCATAAAGTTTCATAACTTGGTCAACATCATGTAACAAAAAATTGCAAGTTAGAGGATTTGAAATGAGGCCAGTTTATGCAACTGAAAAATCCATGTCATTCCCCTACAAAATACTAGCAACTTATTTTACCGTAGATGAAACTGAGAGAGTCAAGGGACTTCTCCAAGCATACACAAGAAGGTGGCACAAGTTTAAGACTGAATCTTCTGATATTTTCTCTAATGGTCTTTCTATTACATCATGCAGTCTTTTTGGATATTTAATTTTCTGTCGGTATGGGTGAATTTCTATACAGCCTGCCTTCCAATGAGATTGAACATTCAAAATTAATTTCTCTAGTATTTTTTTCATTCTTTGAGCCTTTAAAAATTACTTCATCTAATATGATCTCTATTTACTTAAAAAATCTTTTTTAAATGTTCGTGATGGTAAAATTCATACTTTGAGGTGTATGACTCTATAGATAGAGTACTGTATTTATACAATGATCATGATACAAAACAGTTTTATCAACCCCTAAAATTTCTTCTGGCTGCCTCCTTGAAGTCATCACTTTTCTTCACCCCAACCCCTGACAACCACTGATATTTTCTAGAAAGTCATGTAAGTGGAATTGCTCACTATGTATTTTGGTTGGGCTTTTTTCAATTAATAAGTTGCAGTGAGATTGACCTATATTGTTTCATGAATCAATATTTCATTCCTTTTTAATTGATGGGTAGTATTCCATTGTATTAGTATTCCCCAGTGTTTTTTTTTTTTTAATCTATTCATTAGTTGCATCAGTTTTTAGTAATAATGGATAAAGCAGGTATAATAACTTCTATACAGGTTTTTGTGAGAGAATGTTTTTATTTCTCATGGGTAGGTACCTAGGAGTGAAATTGCTGGGGTGTATATTTACCTGTATGAGAAACTTCCATATTGTTTTCCAAAGCGGCTGTACCATATCTTCTCATTAGTAGTACATGGGATTTCCAGTTGCTCTGTATCCTTGCCAGCATGTGGTAGTGTTGTCTTTTTTTTTTTTTTTCTAATTTGACCATTTTAATAGGCATATAGTAGTATCTCATTGTGTTTTTAATTTACATTTCCTGAGATATTGATGAAGTTGAACACTTTTTCTTGTGCTTATTCACCAACTGTGTAACCTCTTCAGTGAAATGTCCTAATCATTTAACCATTTTTAGATAGGACTGTTTGTTTTCTTACTGTTGCCTTGAGAGTCCCTTATGTATTCTGGAGTCAAGCCTCTTGTCAGTTTTGTGATTGGTAAATATTTTTTCGTAATCTGTGGCTTTTTTACCCTGTTCATTTAATAATGTCTCTCACAGAGTAAAGGTTTTTTATGTTAGTGAAGTTCAATATTTTTCTTCTATGGGTCATACTTTAGTGACATACATATGAAAATTTGGCCTAATCTATTGTCACAATAATTTCTCTGTTGTTCTCTCTTATAGAATTCTTTTGGAGTCTAAGCTTTTAGAGGTAGGTCTAAATTTGAGTTAATTTTCATAGATGGAATGAGGTAATGATCAAATTTCCTTTCCTTTTTTTTTGCATATGAATATACAATTTTCCGATACCATTTGTTGAAAAGACTCTATTCGTTCAGTCGCCTGCATACCTTTGCCCAAAGTCCATTGTCCTTACCTGTGTGGATATATTCTGAACTCTATTTTGTCTCTTCGATTTGTTCATCTTTTTTTCAGATTCTGACTCAATAGATTTGTTTTATTTCCCCCACCTTTATTGAGATATTATTGACATAAAACACATTTTTAAAGTTTATTTAGTTAAGCAATTTCTACACCCAGCATGGAGCTCAAACTCACAAACTTGAGATCAAGAGCAACATGGTCTACCAACTGAGCCAGCCAGGTGCTCCAGCATGTGTTAAGTTTTAGATGTACAATATGATGGTAAGATTTACATATATATTGCAAAATGATACCACAATAAAGTTAGTAAATTGCTCTATCCCCTTATACCCCACACACCTTGTGTGTGTGTGTGTGTGTGTGTTGTGTAACATTTAAGATCTATTGTCTTAACTTTTAAGTATATGATATAGTATTATAAATTATATTCACTCTATTGTGCATTAGATCCCCAGATCTTATTTATCTTATAGCTGGGAGTTTGATTTGGCCAGGGTCTCCCCATTTTTCCCCACCCACTCTGGAAACCACCATTCTGCAGTCTATTTCTGTGAGTTCGGCTTTTTTTAGATTCCACATATAAGTGAGAATATACAGTATTTTTCTTTCTCTGTCTTACTTCACTTAGCATAATATTCTCAAGATCCATCCATGTTGTCACAAATGGCAGGATTTCATTCTTTTTATGGCTAATTAATATTCTATTTTTTCGTATATAGCACATCTTTATCCGTTTATCTGTCAGTGGCTACCTAGGTTGTTTTTAAGTTTTGGGAACTGTGAATAATGCTGCAGTGAACTGGGGTACTGATATCTCTTTGAGATGGTGATTTTATTTCCTTTGGATATATCTCAGAAGTGAGATTCCTGGATCATATGGAAGTTCTATTTTGAATTTTTTGAAGAACCTCCATACTGTTTTCCACAGTGGCTGAACCAATTTACACTCCCACCAACAGTGCACAAAGATTTCCTTTTTTCCACATCCTTGCCAACGTTTGTTATCCCTTGTCTTTTTGATGTTAGCCATTCTTACAAGTGTGAGGAGATATGTCATTGTTTTAATTTGCATTTCCCTGATAATTAGTGACATTGAGCAATATTTCATGTACGTTTTGGCCATTTGAATCTCTAATTTGGAGACATGTCTATTCAACTATCTTACCCATTTTTAAATCGTTTTGTTTGGGATTTTTGCTGTGGAGTTGTGTGAGTTCCTTATATATTTTTGGATATTAGTCCTTTATCATGGCTTGCAAATATTTTCCCTCATTTAAGTTGCCTTTTCATTTGGTGATTATTTATGTTGCTGTACAGAAGATTTTAAATTCAGTATAGTCCCCACCTGTTTTCACTTTCAGGTCTTACATTTAAGTCTTAAGTCCATTTTGAGTTAATTTTTGTTAGTGTTGTAGAATAGGGGTCCAATTTTATTGTTTTGCATATGATTGTCCAGTTTTTCCAGTGCCATTTATTGAAGGGACTGTCCTTTTGCCATTTCATCTTTTTGGTTCTCCTGTCAAATCCTTGATTGTATTTGAGTGGGTTTATTCCTAGAATCTATCTTTGTCTTTCATTTTAGGCAGCTTTTTATGTGTCTCAGAGATCATTTGGGGTGAAATTTCAGGGTGACTTATTAGCTTCATGAACTTGGATGTCTCTACCTCTCCCCAGATTTGGAAAGTTAGCCATTATTTCTTCAGATAAGCTTTCTGCTCCTTTCTCACTTCTCCTGGGACTCCAATATATAGATTGTTTCTTTTGTGGTATCTTATTATTCATGTAGGCTTTTCTCACTCTTTATCATTGTTTCTTCTTTATGTTTCCCTGATTTCAAATAACCTGTCTTCTAGTTCATTAATTCTGCTTGAATTTGTCACTGAAGCTTTTTAGTGAATTCTTCAGTTCAGTCATTGTAGTCGTCAACTCCAAGATTCTGCTTTTTTTAAAAAAATGGGTTCTGTTTGTTGTATTTCTCAGATTCTACATTCATTGTTTTCCTAATTTCATTTAGTTGTCTCTTTGTGTATTCCTATATTTCACCAAACAATTTCAAGAAGATTAATCTGAATCATTTGTCAGATAGGTCATAGATTTCTCTTTAGGTCGGTCATTGATATTTTATTAGTTTTCTTTGGTGATGTCTTATTTCTTTAATTATTCATGAGTATTATATCCTTGCATTGGTGTCTACACATTTGAAGATGTAGAGACCCCTTCTAGTCTTTATAGACTGGCTTCTTCTGAAAGGAAAACCTTCTATCAGTCTGCCCATCTAGTGATTCTGGGTGGGCAGTTTGGTGATGTCCATGGATGGGCTTGCTGCTTTAGTCCTTAGGTGGCCTGGTCCTGATATAGGTCAAATCCTGGGAAGCTGGTAGTCAGCTTGGCACTGGGCCCCTCAGGGACCCTGGATTCATAGGCACCGGCTGGAACCTGGGTTTGCAAATGTTGATTGGAAACCTAATGTCACAGGAGCCATTCAGGACTATGGGGATGTGGGCTCCAGTAGCTAGCAGATGCCAAGTGAGGTAGAATTTAATATGCTCACCATTTTTAATTTGTTAAGATGAATGATAAAATTATTAATCTGGTAACTTTATTTTTTTCTCACATAGATATTTAGTGCCATGACTTTTCCATGGTATCTTATAAATTCTGATTATGTTGTATTTTCATTTTCTTTCAGTTCAAAATATTTTAAGTCCTCTTGGTGTCTTATTTAATCCATGGATTATTTAACATTTCACTGTTAACCTAACTATATTTCATATTTAAAGTGAAATTCTTTTCACCAGCATATAGTTGGGTCTTGCTTTTTTATTCAACCTGAAAGTCTGTCTCCTAATTGTTATTTTTATATTAAATATTTTGTGTAATTACTGATATGCACTGATTAAAACCTACCATCTATATGCCATTTTTTTCAACTTTTCTGCTCTTGCTTGGTCTGATTGAGCCATTTTTTCTTATTTGACTTACTATTTTAAAAAAGTTCAGCTGCTACCCTGGACTTTACAAAATAAATTTTTAAATAATCAGAGATTATTTTCAAGTTGCATTATACAATCTTTCATATAACGTAAAGATCTTACAACAGTACATTCCCAGTTTCTACCTCTCATTCTCTGTACTTATGTTGGCAGATATTTCACTTTTATATATGCTATAAACACAGAATACACTACTACTATTTTAAATGTTTACTTTTTAGAGACTTTAAATGCAAGAAAACACATTTCATTTTTATTTTCATTTATTATCTTCCCAATTCTCTTTATTTGTGTAGATCAACTGTTCCGTATGGTATCATATTCCTTCTGCCTGAAGAACATCTTTGAACAGTGCAAGTTTTTTATAAATGTGTATTCTAAATTTTTGTTTCTTCAGAAAGTTTTCATTTCTTCATTTTTTAAAAGATTTTCTTCTAGGTATAGAATTCTGGGGTGGTAAATTTTTTCTTTGAGCTCTTTAAGATTGTGATGCCATTATCTTCTGTCTTTCACTCTTTCTAATGAGAAGTGTGCTATAATATTTCCTCTGTATGTAATGTGTTATGTAATAGTGTCTTTTTCTATCTACTTTCAATATTTCCTCTGACTTTGTTTTTAGTAGTTTGAATATGATATGCTTCTGTGTGTTTGTTCATATTTGTACTTTTTGGTGTTCTTTGAACTTTTTGTATCTGCAGTTTGATGCATGTTATTAATTTTGGAAAATTCTATTTCATAAATTTTTTTCAAGTATTTCTTCTACCTTCTTTCTTTCATCTCTATGATTCCAATAACGTGTGTTTTAGAATATTTGCTATTATCTCAATGCTATGTTTTATTTTTAATATTTTACTCTTTCTTTTTGTGGTTTCAGTTTTATTAACCTATCTTCAAGGTCACTGATTCTTTCCTCAACTGCTTTCAGTGTAAAATTATCCATTTTATCCTATATTTTTTCCACTTTTTCCATTAAAGTTTTAAAATGTAAATTATAGTTATTTTCACTTTCAATACTATTGGATATATATTTCCATTATCTGTGGTGTACATAAGTCTGATTCTATTGGATGTCTTTTCACATAGTAATGTGCTGGTTTTTCTTGCTTTTTCATATGCCCCATCACTTTTGTTGTTAAAATTGTATGTATTATTTATGGCAGTAAGGACTCAGGTAAATAGTTTTTATACCAGAAAATGGTGATGCTTTTCCTTCTGTTAACTCTGTAGTGTGGTGATGTTAGTCAATCTAGTTTGGAATTGAGCTGAGTTAGGGTTTGCTGTTGCTATGGATACCTTAAGAGAACCATAGGTTTTAAATTTTTCTTAGGGTATTTTGTATTTAGGGCTGGAGATTACTTACCAGAGGAATTTTCTTATTATATAGTCATTTATGAGCTCTGGGTCTTCCCTATGAGTTTTTCATTGTTGTTGTTGTTGTTTCATTTTGTTTTTTGTTTTTTGAAAGAAGAGAGGGAGTGGGGAGTGGGAGAGAGAAAGAGAGAGAATCTTAAGCAGGCTGCACGATGTGGGGCCCTATCATGACCTGAGCTGAAGTCAAGAATCAGATGCTTAACTGACTGAGCCACCCAGGTGCCCTTAATTTATTTTTTTAAAATATGTTATTTATTTATTTGAGAGAGAGAGAGTAGGAGAGATAGAACAAGTGTAGGGAGGGGTAGAGGGGGAAGGAGAGGGAAAGCATATCAAGTAGACTCCTTGCTGAGTGGAGCCTATCTCAGGGCTCAATTTCATGACCTTGAGATCATGACCTGAGCCACAATAAAGAGTCAGATGTTTAAGTGACTGAGCCACCCAGGCACATTTTCCTATGAGTTTTGCCTCAGATAGCTTCTCTCTCTCCTATCCCTCTTCCAGCAACACTTCAGTGTTGCTTGTAATATTTGTTTTTCTGGTGGTGGTGGAGAGGGGAGAAATAGTCTCTTGTTCTAAAGAAGTCTCAGCTTTGGGTAAGCGCTGTGCCCTTGGAACTCTGGAAGGCAGCACTTTTGTGCTCCTGCTCTTCTTCCAGCTATTTTTCTGAGTGTAGTGTGCATTTCTACCTCCCTCCCGTGGACAGGATATTTTTGCCCCTATTTTCTTCTCCAGGTGGAATGGGTTTTACCAGAGTCCTAAGGGCAACAGTATTTGTCTTCCCTCCACAATCCAAAACATTTTTTCATTAGTGATGGTAGGGAGGAAGAATCTAAGTAGGGTTTCATGCTCTCCTATAGTGCCTGATGTTACCCCTTTCTAAGCCTATATCTTTAGGGAATTGCCCAGCTCTTTCTGCTCTTCTTTCCTTCCCTCCTTCCTTTTGTAATTTTTAGTTTTTTTTTTTTAAGTATTTGGTGAGGTTCATGAAGAAGATATTATAAAAATTTATGAACTCATTCTGTATCTCTAGCCCCTAAGGTCTTCACACTTTCTCCAGCCCACACATGACCTCTCTCAGTTTGTTAACAGTTCTGACAATTCTTCTGTCTGTTTTGTAGCAACATCTGCCCCTTGGTAAGAAAATGCTCATGTTCTGTACTTTATCTCATTAGACTCTGGACTATTTGATTGTCCTGTGACCTCAACTCTTTGATGGGTTGAAAAAAAGTAAAATACAAAAACAAAAACTTTGTGCTTTCTTTGGCTTTTGTTTTTGTTGCTGTTATTTTAAGAGGAAGGGAGGGACGCTCTTTACAGCTTTCTACATTCTAGGCAGAAACTGCATGTAAGTCTTAATTTCAGTTTACAGGTACAACAAAATAGTTGTTAATTTCAGGGTCCCTCTTTGGGATGACCACCTAATCAGGTAATAAATAGATTATGCATTCCAAGGCATCCAGTCCAATAAGGAATTTATCCTTTACCCATTAAATCATCACTTCTGAATTTTCTTCAGGAAACTAACAGGGAGTTAGGTGCTCTGGGATAGTAGCATTGTATTGCTAAGCATAGATGGAAACTCAAAAATTTAGTTTTGAAGATGTTTTTGGTAAGACAATATAATCTCCCTGTGAGTCGAATGTGATCTGGTGCATTGGCAGAAAATGGGAAACTCCCCTTTGAGGTCTAGATCATTTTTCTCACTCACTTCATGTCAAATCTATAACCTGTTTTTTCATTGTATGTAGAGTATTATGATCTTCAGTAAAGAGAAACTAACTGATAATTTAATCCATTATTTCCCAGTAGAGTAGCTATCTCAGAGATTTTAGAATTGCCTTTTTTGCACTGCAGATGATTTAAGTGAACTGAGTCCAGTTTTCCAATTTTATACCCACTCCAGTCTATGTTGGTATTTTGACTCCTGTAAGATCAAGTTTCTCATTCATTTTATAGTATACAGTCTATTCTCTACTTTGGGTATGTTTCAGTTTAGAACTGGGAAAAAATATACTAGAACAACTAGTTATTGCAATATGATCATTTTTCATTTGAAACTTTTAGCTGATGTAGAGAGCTCTAGATGACAAATTTTGTTTCAAAATAATATGGGAAATTTTTATCCTTTTCTGCTTGAAAGTGCTCTAAGATGAGTGATTGCTGAATCTTAGAGGAAAAAAAAATACAATCTCTCATTTTGTTATATAGGAGTAAGAATATTTAATTTGAATCATTAGGAGTTGCTGTAAAATTTATGTGTCCTGAAAATTGTCTTTTTTCTTAGAGCTGATTGTAAGAACTTGGGAAAGTCAGTTGTCCTGCTTGATCATCATTTTTCTTAAAATGAAAATAATACTACTTGCTCTTTCTGCTTCTGAAGATCAAAATAACAAACTAAAGCTGTGGTTAAGTATTAATAATGCCTTACCCCAGTGCTAGCCAAGTAATTGGGTGCTAGATCAATATTGGTTGGCTAATTTAGTAATAATTTTATTAGGAAATAATACATTAGACATTCCTGTTATACCTTTTCTTACTCTCTCCAGGCAGTTAGGTGCAACTAGTATATATTATAACAATTATCATTGTATATATTTATCTGTTTAGATCTGTCTTCTGGACAGTCAGCTCCTTGAGAGCAGTTTTGGTTATTTCTGTATTCCTCAAATATAATGTAGGACCTTGAGCTGTTACTATAACAGTAAAATTGGCCATTGAGAATTATGTACCAGTAATAAGGTCAATGACTTAGGTACAGTATCATATATAATGTTTTCAATTACTTTGGGTGATAGGTTAATCCTAGGGCACAAAGAATGCCCTTTGTGTGGGTGCCCCCCACACTTTCATCATCTCTAGCTCCAGGAATTCATGGTGAAGATCTGAGAAATATCCCCTTATGGCTGTGGCAAGAGAAACTAGTGAGGAGTATTTGAAACACATCCAGAGCATTCTCCTTAAATAACAAAGATGTGTGTAATCACTAGGCAAAAGAGAGCTGGGGAAAGAAAGTTGCTTCAATCCAAGGCCCCTCTGGCTTTCCTGGATCAACAAAGGGAAGAGAATAGTCAACATAGGCTAGGGCTTCAGATAAATAGATTGTGAATACTGCTGCCAGAGAAGTGGGTAGAGGGCTGGCACTGGAGAAGCACATGTGAAAGTCATAACCCAAAGATATGGGCCACAAAAGGACTGAGATTTGGGGACACCTGGGTGTCTCAGTCAATAGAGTAACTGACTCTTGGTCTTGGCCTAGCTAATTACCTCATGTGTTATGAGATCAAGCCCAGCTATGGGCTCCACACTCAGTAGTGAATCTGCTTGAAGATTCTCTCTCTCTTTCTCTCTCTCTCTCTCTCTATCTGTGCCTTCCCCACTTTCTCTCTCTAGAGTAAATAAATAAATGTTCCAAAAATATTTTTAAAAGACTGAGATTTGATCAGATTATGGAATGCTCACCTCCCCTATACCTTACCATCATACCAGCAGGGCTCTAGTATAAATACAGTGGATTGCGGGGCTGCAGGGGTGGCTCAGTCAGTTAACTGACCACCTCTTGATTTCAGCTCAGGCATGATTTTAGCTCCTCATCAGGCTCTGTGCTCAGTGGAGAGTCTGTTTCTCTCTCTTTTTCTCCCTCCTCTCCCTCTGCTCCTCCCCCTGCTAGTGCTCTCTTTCTCTAAAATAAATAAATAAATAAATCTTTTAAATGAAATAAAACAAAAACAAAAGGCAGTGGATTACAGCTGAAAGAGCTGCAAGATTCAGACTTTCTCTGAGGGAGGAGTAGTTAGGGAAGCCCAAAGTCAAGAGAAGACCAAAACCAAAAAAAAAAAAAAAAAAAAAAAGGATTTGAGAGAAATTCAAACCCTCGGGCAAACATTAAACACAATTTAACTTATAGCCAGATTAATTTAAATCCTCACTGTAAAAGCCTATTTAGTTTGGGGTCCCTATAAATGGGATACACACACACACCTTAGTAGCTTTACAACAAAAAATTACAAGGCATGCCAAAGGCAAGAAAAAACATTCTGAAAGGCAAAGCAATCATCACAATCAGACTCAGATGTTAAAATTATCAGACAGGTTTTTTAAAATAACTATGATTTATGTGCTAAGGGCTATGATAAAAAAAAAAGTAAACACCACACAAGAACAAATGATTATGCAAGCAGAAAGAATTAAAAGGAATTCTATAAATTAAAAATAGTGTAACAAAAATGAAGAGTGCCTTCTAGGTTCATATCAGTAGACTTGATATGGCTGAGGAAAATAATCAGTGAGCTTGAGCTTGAAAACAAGACAATAGAAACATTCCAAACTTCAATGCAAAGAAAAACTAGAATAAAAGTAATCTAGGGGCAATATCAAAATGTATAACATATGGGAGGAGTCAAGATGGCAGAGAAGTAGCAGGCTGAGGCTACTTCAGTTAGCAGGAGATCAGCTAGATAGCTTATCTAAAGATTGCAAACACCTACAAATCCATCAGCAGATCGAAGAGAAGAAGAACACAATTCTAGAAACAGAAAAACAACCACTTTCTGAAAGGTAGGACTGGCAGAGAAGTGAATCCAAAGCGATGGGAAGATAGACCCTGGGGGGAGGGGCCGGCTCCCTGCAAGCAGCAGAGCAACGGAGCACAAAATCAGGACTTTTAAAAGTCTGTTCCGCTGAGGGACATCACTCCAGAGGCTAAACCGGGGTGAAGCCCACACGGGGTCAGCGTGGCCTCAGGTCCCGCAGGGTCACAGAAGGATAGGGGGTGTCTGAGTGTGGCTGAGCTTGCAGGTATTAGAACGGGGAAGCCGGCTACAGAGACAGAGCCGAGGAGTGAGCTCCCAGCTCGGGGTTACCTTGAACCGGTCGCAGGCTGGGTGAGTTCAGAGCATGGCCGGAGGCCAGGGAGACAGGAGTAATTGGGCGTGGTTCTCAGAGGGCGCACTGAGGAGTGGAGCCCCGAGCTCTCAGCTCCTCCAGGCTGGAGACCAGGAGGCCGCCATTTGTATTCCCGTCCTCCGGAACTCTACGGAAAGCGCTCAGGGAACAAAATATATCTAAAGCAAACCCGAGCGCATTACTCAGCCTGGCCCTGGTAAGGGCGGTGCAATTCTGCCTGGGGCAAAGACACTTGAGAATCACTACAACAGGTCCCTCCCCCAGAAGATCAACAAGAAATCCAGCCAGGACCAAGTTCACATACCAAGGAGTGCAGTTTCAATACCAAGGAGAGCAGCAGAATTCCAGAGGAGGAGAAAGCAAAGCACCGAACTCATGGCTTTCTCCCTATGATTCTTTAGTCTTGCAATTAATTTAATTATTTTTTCTTTTTTAACTTTTTCTCTTCTTCTGCTAAAAATTTTTTAACATTTACCCTTTTCTTTTTTAACGTTTTTTAACTAGTTTATCTAATATATATATGTATATATATATTTTTTCTTTTTTATACTTTTCTTTATTCATTTTCTTTTTTTTAATTCTTTACTTTATTTCTTTCTTTTTTTCTTCTTTCTTTCTTTCTGAACCTCTTTTTATTCCCTTTCTACCCCCTCACGATTTGGGATGTCTTCTGATTTGGTTAAAGCATATTTTCCTGGGGTTGTTGCCACTTTTTTAGTATTTTACTTGCTCCTTCATATACTCTTATCTGGACAAAATTCAAGGCGGAAAAATTCACCACAAAAAAAAAAAAAAAAAAGAATAAGAGGCAGTACCGAAGGCTAGGGACCTAATCAATACAGACATTGGTAATATGTCAGAAATAGAGTTCACAATGACAATTCTCAAGGTTCTAGCCAGGCTCAAAAAAGGCATGGAAGATATTAGAGAAACACTCTCAGGTGATATAAAAGCCCTTTCTGGAGAAAAAAAAGAACTAAAATCTAACCAAGTTGAAATCAAAAAAGCTATTAATGAGGTGCAATCAAAAATGGAGGCTCTCACTGCTAGGATAAATGAGGCAGAAGAAAGAATTAGTGATATAGAAGACCAAATGACAGAGAATAAAGAAGCTGAGCAAAAGAGACAAACAGCTACTGGACCATGAGGGGAGAATTCGAGAGATAAGTGACACCATAAGATGAAACAACATTAGAATAATTGGGATTCCAGAAGAAGAAGAAAGAGAGAGGGGAGCAGAAGGTATACTGGAGAGAATTATTGGGGAGAATTTCCCCAATATGGCAAAGGGAACAAGCATCAAAATTCAGGAGGTGCAGAGAACGCCCCTCAAAATCAATATGAATAGGCCCACACCCCGTCACCTAATAGTAAAATTTACAAGTCTCAGTGACAAAGAGAAAATCCTGAAAGCAGTCTGGGAAAAGAAGTCTGTAACATACAATGGTAAAAATATTAGATTGGCAGCAGACTTACCCACAGAGACCTGGCAGGCCAGAAAGAGCTGGCATGATATATTCAGAGCACTAAACGAGAAAAACATGCAGCCAAGAATACTATATTCTGCTAGGCTATCATTGAAAATAGAAGGAGAGATTAAAAGCTTCCAGGACAAACAAAAACTGAAAGAATTTGTAAACACCAAACCAGCTCTACAGGAAATATTGAAAGGGGTACTCTAAGCAAAGAGAGAGCCTACAAGTGGTAAATCAGAAAGAAACAGAGACAATATCCAGTAACAGTCATCTTACAGGCAATACAATGGCACTAAATTCATATCTCTCAATAGTTACCCTGAATGTAAATGGGCTAAATGCCCCTGTCAAAAGACACAGGGTATCAGAATGGATAAAAAAACAAAACCCATCTATATGTTGCCTCCAAGAAACTCATTTTAAGCCCGAAGACACCTCCAGATTTAAAGTGAGGGGGTGGAAAAGAATTTGCCATGCTAATGGACATCAGAAGAAATCAGGAGTGGCAGTCCTTATATCAGATCAATTAGATTTTAAGCCAAAGACTATAATAAGAGATGAGGAAGGACACTATATCATACTCAAAGGGTCTGTCCAACAAGAAGATCTAACAATTTTAAATATCTATGCCCCCAACGTGGGAGCAGCCAACTATATAAACCAATTAATAACAAAATCAAAGAAACACATCAACAATAATACAATAATAGTAGGGGACTTTAACACTCCCCTCACTGAAATGGACAGATCATCCAAGCAAAAGATCAACAAGGAAATAAAGGCCTTAAATGACACACCGGACCAGATGGACATCACAGATATATTCAGAACATTTCATCCCAAAGCAACAGAATACACATTCTTCTCTAGTGCACATGGAACATTCTCAAGAATAGATCACATCCTCGGTCCTAAATCAGGTCTCAACTGGTATCAAAAGATTGGGATCATTCCCTGCATATTTTCAGACCACAATGCTCTAAACTAGAACTCAACCACAAGAGGAAGTTTGAAAAGAACCCAAATACATGGAGACTAAACAGCATCCTTCTAAAGAATGAATGGGTCAACCGGGAAATTAAAGAAGAATTGAAAAAAATCATGGAAACAAATGATAATGAAAACCCAATGGTTCAAAATCTGTGGGACACAACAAAGGCAGTGCTGAGAGGAAAATATATAGCGGTACAAGCCTTTCTTAAGACACAAGAAAGGTCTCAGGTACACAAGCTAACCCTACACCTAAAGGAGCTGGAGAAAGAACAACAAAGAAAGCCTAAACCCAGCAGGAGAAGAGAAATCATAAAGATCAGAGCAGAAATCAATGAAATAGAAACCAAAAAAACAATAGAACAGATCAACAAAACTAGGAGCTGGTTCTTTGAAAGAATTAACAAAATTGATAAACCCCTGGCCAGACTTATCAAAAAGAAAAGAGAAAGGACCCAAATAAATAAAATCATGAATGAAAGAGGAGAGATCACAACTAACACCAAAGAAATACAAACTATTATAAGAACATACTATGAGCAACTCTACGCCAACAAATTTGACAATCTGGAAGAAATGGATGCATTCCTAGAAACATATAAACTACCACAACTGAACCAGGAAGAAATAGAAAGCCTGAACAGACCCATAACCAGTAAGGAGATTGAAACAGTCATCAAAAATCTCCAAACAAACAAAAGCCCAGGGCCAGATGGCTTCCCGGGGGAATTCTACCAAACATTTAAAGAAGAACTAATTTCTATTCTCCTGAAACTGTTCCAAAAAATAAAATGGAAGGAAAACTTCCAAACTCATTTTATGAGGCCAGCATCACCTTGATCCCAAAACCAGACAAGGATCCCATCAAAATAGAGAGCTATAGACCAATATCCTTGATGAACACAGATGCAAAAATTCTCACCAAAATACTAGCCAATAGGATTCAACAGTACATTAAAAGGATTATTCACCACGACCAAGTGGGATTTATTCCAGGGCTGCAAGGTTGGTTCAACATCCGCAAATCAATCAATGTGATACAACACATCAATAAAAGAAAGAACAAGAACCCTATGATAGTCTCAATAGATGCTGAAAAAGCATTTGACAAAGTACAGCATCCCTTCCTGATCAAAACTCTTCAAAGTGTAGGGATAGAGGGCGCACACCTCAATACTATCATAGCCATTTATGAAAAACCCACCACAAATATCATTCTCAATGGATAAAACCTGAAAACTTTTCCGCTAAGGTCAGGAACACGGCAGGGATGTCCATTATCACCACTGCTATTCATCATAGTACTAAAAGTCCTAGCCTCAGCAATCAGACAACAAAAGGAAATTAAAGGCATCCATCTTTGACATCTTCGGCAAAGAAGAAGTCAAATTATCACTCTCTGCAGATGATATGGTACTATATGTGGAAAACCCAAAAGACTCCAGTCCAAAACTTCTAGAACTTGTACAGGAATTCAGTAAAGTGTCAGGATAGGAAATGCACAGGATGCACAGAAATCAGTTGCATTTCTCTACACCAACAACAAGACAGAAGAAAGAGAAATTAAGGAGTCAATCCCATTTACAATTACACTCAAAACCATAAGATACCTAGGAATAAACCTAACCAAAGAGGCACAGAATCTATACTCAGAAAACTATAAAGTACTCATGAAAGAAATTGAGGAAGACACAAAGAAATGGGAATATGTTCCATACTCCTGGATTGGAAGAATAAATATTGTGAAAATTTCTATGCTACCTAAAGCAATCTACACATTTAATGCAATTCCTATCAAAGTACCATCCATCTTTTTCAAAGAAATGGAACAAATAATCCTAAAATTTATATGGTACCAGAAAAGACCTCGAATAGCCAACGGAATATTGAAAAAGAAAGCCAAAGTTGGGGCATCACAATTCTGGACTTCAAGCTCTATTACAAAGCTGTCATCATCAAGATAGCATGGTACTGGCACAAAAACAGACACATAGATCAATGGAACAGAATAGAAAGCCCAGAAATAGACCCTCAACTCTATGGTCAACTAATCTTTGACAAAGCAGGAAAGAATGTCCAATGGAAAAAAGACAGCCTCTTCAATAAATGGTGTTGGGAAAATTGGACAGCCACATGCAGAAAAATGAAATTGGACCATTTCCTTACACCACACACGAAAATAGACTCAAAATGGATGAAGGACCTCAATGTGAGAAAGGAATCCATAAAAATCCATGAGGAGAACACAGGCAGCAACCTCTTTGACCTCAGCCGCAGCAACATTTTCCTAGGAACATCGCCAAAGGCAAGGGAAGCAAGGGCAAAAATGAACTATTGGGATTTTATCAAGATCAAAAGCTTTTGCACAGCAAAGGAAACAGTTAACAAAACCAAAAGACAACTGACAGAATGGGAGAAGATATTTGCAAATGACATATCAGATAAAGGGCTAGTGTCCAAAATCTATAAAGAACTTAGCAAACTCAATACCCAAAGAACAAATAATCCAATCAAGAAATGGGCAGAGGACATGAACAGACATTTCTGCAAAGAAGACATCCAGATGGCCAACAGACACATGAAAAAGTGCTCCATATCACTCGGCATCAGGGAAATACAAATCAAAACCACAATGAGATACCGCCTCACACCAGTCAGAATGGCTAAAATTAACAAGTCAGGAAATGACAGATGCTGGCGAGAATGCGGAGAAAGGGGAACCCTCCTACCCTGTTGGTGGGAATGCAAGTTTGTGCAACCACTCTGGAAAACAGCATGGTGGTTCCTCAAAATGTTGAAAATAGAACTTCCCTATGACCCAGCAATTGCACTACTGGGTATTTACCCTAAAGATACAAATGTAGTGATCCAAAGGGGCACGTGCACCCAAATGTTTATAGCAGCAATGTCCCCAATAGCCAAACTATGGAAAGAACGTAGATGTCCACTCACAGATGAATGGATAAAGAAGTTGTGGTATATATACACAATGGAATACTATGCAGCCATCAAAAGAAATGAAATCTTGCCATTTGCGACAACGTGGATGGAACTAGAGCGTATCATGCTTAGCGAAGTAAGTCAAGCGGAGAAGGACAACTATCATATGATCTCCCTGATATGAGGAAGTGGAGATGCAACATGGGGGGTTAAGGGGGTAGGAAAAGAATAAATGAAACAACATGCGATTGGGAGGATGACAAACCATAAGTGACTCTTAATCTCACAAAACAAACTGAGGGTTGCTGGGGGGAGGGGGGTTGGGAGAAGGGGGGTGGCGTTATGGACATTGGGGAGGTTGCGTACTATGGTGAGTGCTGTGAAGTGTGTACACCTGGCGATTCACAGACCTGTACCCCTGGGGATAAAAATATATGTTTATAAAAAATAAAAAATTAAAAAAAAAATTTTTTTAAATGTATAGCATACTTGTAATTGGAAAACCAGAAATAGAAGAAAGAAAGAAGGAAGCAGAACTATTTGAAGTAATAATAGTTGAGAGATTTCCAAAATTTAGTACAGATAACAAACAATAGATCCAAGAAGCTCAAAGAACACTAAGCAGGATAAATTCCAAACCAAACCAAATCAAACATACCTAGGTATACTGCATTTACACTAAAGGAAATTAAAGACAAAAGGAAACTCTTGAGAGATGCTAGAAGGGAAAACGTATATTACCTATGGAGGAGTTAGGATAAAGAAGCAAACTTCTAACCAGAAATCATGTAAGAAGGGAAGAGTGAAATATTTGGTATTTAAAAACATAAAACCACCAACTTAGAATTCATCATCTAGCAAAATTATTCTTTAGAAGTAAAGATAGATACTTTCTCAGACAAAAACTGAGGGTATGTATCACCAATAGACCTTTCCTGCAAGAAATGCTGACAGAATAATTTTAGGAATAAGGAAAATAATTTGGGTCAAAAATATGGATCTATATATAGAAAGGTAGAGCATTGAAGAAGTAATGAGAAAAAGAAAGTATTTTTCTCATTCTTAGCTAAAGATATCTCTGTTTAAAGCAATAATAGTAATAGTGTTTTGGTGATTATAGGATATGGATAATTCAGTGTCAACAATGTCATAACAGATCAAAGGGAGGAATTGGGAATATTCTAAGGTACTTGTACTACAGGTAAAGCAGTATAATATTATTTAGAAGTGGACATAGATCAGTTCAAAATATATATTGTAAAGTTAAAACTAAAAATTTACTTTTTATTATTAAAATAAAATTAAGTTCCATAGTAATTAAAAAAAATAAAATATATATTATAAACTCTAGGGCAATGACTAAAGTAATTTTTAAAAGTATAAGAGATTATGCTGAGTGAAATAAGTCAAGCAGAGAGAGTCAGTTATCATACGGTTTCACTTATTTGTGGAGCATAACAAAGAGCATGGAGGACATGGGGAGTTAGAGAGGAGAAGGGAGTTGGGGGAAATTGGAAGGGGAGGTGAACCATGAGAGACTATGGACTCTGAAAAACAATCTGAGGGGTTTGAAGTGGCGGGGGGTGGGAGGTTGGGGGAACCAGGTGGTGGGTATTAGAGAGGGCACGGATTGCATGGAGCACTGGGTGTGGTGCAAAAATAATGAATACTGTTATGTTGAAAATAAAAAATTTTTAAAAAGTGCATACACTAAAAAAAAAGTATACTTGATAGACAAAGAGGAGATGAAATACAATCATATAAACTCTTCAATTTAAAACAGAAAAAAACATGGGGCGCCTGGGTGGCTCAGTGGGTTAAGCCACTGCCTTCAGCTCAGGTCATGATCTCAGGGTCCTGGGATCGAGTCCCACATCGGGCTCTCTGCTCGATAGAGAGCCTGCTTCCTCCTCTCTCTCTTTCTGCCTGCCTCTCTGCCTACTTGTGATCTTTTTCTGTCAAATAAATAAATTCTTTAAAAAAAAATAAAAATAAAACAGAAAAAAACAGGAAAAGAAGGAAAATAAATGAATAAAAACAGTAATAAACATGGTAGATATCCAACTATACCATTAATCACTTTAAATATAAAGGATCTAAACAAACTAATAAAAAGACATTGTCAGTGTGGTTAAAAATAAGACTCCAGTCACTATTCTCTATAAAAAAATAATTACTTTAAACATAAAGATGTAGAAAGGTGAAAAGTAAAGGGGAGATAAACATACTATGGCAACACTAATAAAAAGAAAGAGTAGCTATATCAATTGTAGACAAAGCAGCCTTCAAAGATAAAGATGATCACGACATAATGATAAAAGAGTAAGTTCCACAAGAATATAAAACAATTGTAAAACTCTATGCCTTTAACAAAAGAACATCAAAATGTAGGAGACAAAAACTGATAGAACTGAAAGGAGAAACAGACAAATCCACTGTTACAGTTGAAGACTTCAATACCTCCCTGTCAGTAATTGATAGATCAAGCAGGCAGATAACAAGTAAAGATATGGGAGACCTGAACTTCACTATCAATCAACTTGATCTAATTGACACTATAGAATAGTCCACCTAACAATAACAGAATTAAACTTTTTCTCAGGCTCACAGGGAACACTCATCAAGATATAATACATTCTGAGTCATAAAATACTCCATATACACCATAAAAATTTAAGAGAAGGGGAATTATACAAAAGTGTTCTCAGACCATGAAGTAAACTGGAAATCAGTAACACAAAGATAGGAAATCCCCAAATCTCTACAAATTAAACAAAAAACTTCTTTTTTTTAATTAAAAAAAATTTTAAGATATTTTATTTATTTATTTGAGAGAAGGAGCACAAGCAGGGGAAGAGGCAGAGGGAGAGGGAGAAGCAGACTCTCTGCCCTATGCAGGACTCAATCCCAGGACCCTGGGATCATGACCTGAGCCGAAGGCAGATGCTTAACATGCGACACCCAGGCGTCCCTAAACAAAACACTTCCAAGAACACACAGGTCAAAGAAGAAGCCTCAAAATAAATTTTAAAATATTTTCAACTAAATGTAAGTGAATATACAACTTAACAAAATTTGTGGAATACCATGAAGACATGACTCCGAGGGAAATTTTTAGCATAAACAGATATGTTAGAAGAGAGATCTAAGATCAGTAACCTAAGCTTTCACCTTAGGAAAATAGAGACAAAGTTAGATGTCAAATTAAAGTCAGGGTTAGGAGTCATAAGCACCTAAGCAGAGTAAAATCATGAGAATGGAAAGGATTTCTCTGGAGACAAAAATCCAGTGGAAAAATAAATTGTGACATAAGACAGGTCCTTGGGGGAGGAGCAACATTTAAGGAACAGGCAGACTGGAACAAGACTATGAAGAAGACTAAGAGTAAATGGTCAGAGAGAATGAGAGTAAGGCAAGAGTGGATGGAGGTTATGCGAATCAAGAAAACGGAGTTTTTAGAACAAGAAGTTGTCAATTCTAAAAATTCAGGGAGGAAAGCTAATAAGATAAGGATAGCAAAACACCAATTGAACTTGGATATTATGTCTTTGGTAACCTCAGAAGGGCAGTTTCAGAGAAATGGTGAGGGTAACTGGAAGTGATTTATGACCTTTGTCAGAGAGGCTGCAAGTGTGGAGGGAGCAAATCTGAGTGTAGCAGAGGGAATCATTCTTAAGGCAATGAACATAGTAAATGAAGACAATTTTAAGAAGTCTGTTCATTATAGGGGAAGAAAAAAGAGAGAGAGAGAAGCTTCGGTGGCACACAGGGTCAAAGGGTGGCTTCCCTTTCTAATAAAGTGTAAAAGAATGTGGGTAATTTTTTTTCATTAAGCATCTATGTTCTTTTTTTTTTTTTAAATTGTGTTATGTTAGTTGCCATACAGTACATCATTAGTTTTTGATGTAGTGTTCCATGATTCATTGTTTGCATGTAACACCCAGAGCTGAGGTAAAAGATAGGTTGACAGGGAGAGGCTGAAGATACAGCAGGGAAAGGGATAACTAATATTGGAAACTCTTAGAAATGAGAAAGGAAGTGGGAATAGTAAAGAATTTTGGAATAGGAGCTGGTTTTGAACATGGCCTCCTCATCCTCTGAAATTGGAGGGCAATATGAGGGTTGCTGGGGGGAGGGGGTTTGGGAGAAGGGGGTGGGATTATGGACATTGGGGAGGGTATGTGCTTTGGTGAGTGCTGTGAAGTGTGTAAACCTGGTGATTCACAGACCTGTACCCCTGGGGATAAAAATATATGTTTATAAAAAATAAAAAATTAATTAAAAAAAAAAAAAGTCTGATTTTTCCTCCTGCAGGGGTAGAGGCACTGGAACAATTCAAGCCTGATTTTCCTGACTTGTGTCTGGTTTCTTTGTGAAGTAGGAGGTTATATCACTTGAAGAGGAATAAATGAGAAAGTACTGGGTTAAGATACTTGGATAAAGTGATAAAAAGTTTTAGAGAAGACACCAAGAGAATGAGGATGGAATTTGCCAGAAGAGACAGAAGAAATTCTGTGGGCTACTAAAATTATAATTCTCAAGTCTGTGATGGCATCAGTCCAAGTGATTGCATGAGTAGGTGAATATGAGTATAGAGTAGGTGAATTGTAGGATTGACCTGTGGCTGGGGATTTGCAGGGCCATTACAGTGGAAGGAAGGGGTGGGTAAGGAAGGTTGGACTGTGTGAGAGAGAACGTTATAGGGAATCAGCCATCATGCTTGGAGTAGAGATGAAGATCATTTGAGCTGATGAGGTATAGGAACCATAAGGGCTTGCATGAGTAGATCACATGGTTCTTGCAATCACTTAAGATGATGCCAGGAATTGGCAAAGAATTATGTAAATGTAGATGAGAGCTGGCATAGTTTAATTCTATAGCTATTTTATTAAAATTTATTCAATTTTCTCAAAACCCACTTGAATGCAGTAACTAAGTTTGTATCCCAAAGCCTTCAACTTTTCTTGTACTTTAATATATACTTGGATGCATCTTTAGATGATATACTCATAGGAATCCTATATGATATATACTATCATCCTATATGATGATATACTCTAGGAATCCAGGAGGGTTCAAGTCTTGTGACAAAAGATAGTCCTGACTTTGTGGGTATTTCAGCTAAAACAAGATAATGAAGAATTACTGGGTGGTCCAATTTCCCAACATATTATGCTTTGATTGAATTATTAGTCAATCCTGGAGTAAATTTGCACATTCTATTGGCTCATATAGAATAAGTTCAGGATCTGAGAAATTTAAAATTCATTATTTCTATACATAACTTAAGGCCAATTATAGGCCTGACACTATTTCCAACAGAGATTTGAATTCTATTCCTTACAAATTAGACCTGGATGTGGAATGGTATATTGTTTAATGGTGCTCACAAATAATAGTGTAATCTAGAATATTGAGCTTTGAGATACGGTACCTAGAGTTGTTGAAGTATGTAAGGCAAAAAGAAAACACAAGCTTGTGTGTGGTAGATGGATGTCTAGGATAAGAGTCATAAAATGTGATTTTTTTTCATTTTTTATTTGAATATAGCTGACACACAATGTTACATTAGTTTCAGGTATACAATGTAGTGATTTGACAAGTTTATACTTTCTGTTCACCAGGAGTAAAGCTACCATGTGCTTTGTTACATTACTATTACATTATCATTGGTTGTATTCCTTATTCTCTGCTTTTTATTCCTGTGACTTGCTCATTCCATAACCACCCACCTCTCCTCCCCTCTGTCAACCATCACTTTTTTCTCTGTATTTATAATTTTGATTCTGCTTTTTGTTTGCTTATTCATTTTGTTTCACATTCCATTTATGAGTGGAGTCATATGGTATTTGCCTTTCACAGTCTGACTTATTTCACAGCATAATACCCTCTAGGTCCCTCTATGTTGTCTCAAACGGCATGATCTTTTCCTTTTTAATGGCAGTGTAATATCCCATTGTGTATATATATGTACTATTTTCCTTATCCGTCTGTCTATTGATGGGCACTTAGGTTGCTTCCATGTCTTGGATATTGTGGATAATGCTCTAGTAGACAGAGGGGTCATATAGCTTCTTGAGTTAGTGTTTTCATTTTCCTCTGGGTAATTATCCAATAGTGAAATTATTAGATGATATGTTGTATCTGTTTTTAATTTTTTTGAGGAACCTCTATATTGTTTTCCATAGTGACTATACCAATTTACATTCCTACCAGTGACACTTAAGGGTTCCTTTTTTTCTACCTCCTTGCCCACACTTCTTGTTTCCTATCTTCTTGGTTTTAGCCATTCTAGCAGGTGTGAGGTATATCTCATTGTGATTTTAAATTGCATTTCTCTGATGTTGAGCTTCTTTTAATGTGTCTGTTGACCATCTGTATATCTTCTTTGGAAAAATGTCTATTTGGGTCCTCTGCCAATTTTTTAACTGGTTTGGTTTTTTGGTGTTGAGTTGTATACGTTCTTTATATATTTTGGATATTATCCCTTATCAGATATACCATTTATAAAACAACTAGAAAAGGAATTTTTAAAATGGCAGTACATACATACCTAATTACTTTAAATGTAAATGGCCTAAGTGTTCCAATCAAAAGACATAGAGTGGCAGAATGTATAAAAAACAAGACCCATCTATATACTGCATACAAGAGAGTCATCTCAGACCTACAGATGCATACAAATTGAAAGTAAAGGGATGGAAAAACGTTCACCATGCGAATGGAGGTGGGGGGAAAAAGCCCTGGAAGTTCCATAAAATACAAATTTTGTGCTCTAGTTATTAAAATCCTGCCCGATCCAGAGTAAATAACACAGTAGTGGTATAGTTCTGTGGTTTATAAAGTGGGGGGCTCAAACAAAGATATGTTAGATCTTTCCTAACTTTGAAATTCTATTACGCTTCTTTGTTAAAGAAATTTGACTTTTTTTTTTTTTTTAAATCCTGAAAATGCTTGCATTTACTTCTTTTGGGTACCTCCCTGACTGGCAGCTATACCACGATATGGAGAAACCAGCATTACAATTTCACTAATCTTTATTAACTTTCAATTCCAATCCAAACTTGGACATATTTTATTCCATCTTTAAGTTCTTAGTTTTTAGGTAGAAAACTTAAATTCTTGGAACAATGCTAGGACTTTCTGAGTCAGAGGTGGTTAATGATATAGAAATGACTTGTAATTGATTACCTTGTGTCCAAATCCAGATGTTTGAGGCGGAAAACTACTTTGACCAACTTTGTTTTCACTAAACAACAGGAACAAGTCTCTCTAGGATAGTTAAGAAGTGTGAACTGACATTTTGGTTGTTTTTGTTTTTTGTTTTTTTCCTCATTTTACCCAGTGCTTTCTCTGGGTGAGTTCATTCTACCAGGCTATGGTCTGCTCCTTTTTCTTGGACTAGAACCAGTTTTCATTATGGGTGGTTGCAAGCACCATAACACACGGCTTTCCTCCTTCTTCATCTCACTTTCCAAGAATGGGAGCTTGAATTTGAGAGTTCTCCAGCTTTCTATCAGAAATGTCATCAGTCTCTCACCTTTCTTCTTCAAGACTTTAATCCCTCAAGTAAATAAGCAAACTGGTTCTAATATTGAAGCTTGTGACATTTGGCTGGTCACTCATCTCTGGACAAAACTGCTTCCTTACCCTCTGTACCTTAGCCAGGCTGTTTCCTATCATGTCAAAGGATCTTGAGTCCATATTTATTAACCTTCTGGGTAAACTTTATATAGTATTTAATCAGCAGCCTTTTGTAAAGTGCAAGTAAATTACAGACCACTTATCTGGGGCAATCACCTGCCATTTTTCAGGTGAAACCAATTATATTTCCTGAAAATAATCATGGGTTGAATGGGTCCATACAGGATACACTTAATTTTATCACTCATTTTTAGTCATTCCTTTATTACAAGTATGAATGGTATTTCTAGACTGGTATACATTACTTTTCTTTCTGCTGATGCCTTCACAGTAGTCTGAAAAGCATGTATTCAGTGAGGAGTAGTCAGGAAATAGTGCTTCCTAATTTCTGTCTTCCCAGAATGTACTTGACTATTAAACTCCTCTATTTCCGAAGCTGCCATGCTTTTTGACAGAGGAATACACACTGGGGCAGATTTATAGCATGGCAGAGGAAGATACCAGTCTTACAAAGTAAGAGAGCAGAGAACACTGGTCAAACTGTTCCTTTAATGGAATCTCATTACCATTTATTCATTCAGCACCTTGAGTACTGAGATGCTTAGTAAAATCACTGTGCTGCAGTTGTCTGATGATATTAGAAGGCTTTGGACTGTCTAAGAAATTTGATAGAGGCATTAAATATTTGAGCAAATGAATTCATATGTGGTTCCTCTCCAGAAGCCTGCATGCTGGGTGGCTATGGTGGGGATGAGGAGATATTGGCTTAAGCAATAAATTGTCAGGCCTGCTAATTTACTTCTATATGCTGAAGATTAGTATAATTTGTGGGATAGGATGGAATAATCAAGGACTTTAGTGGAACTAGGGGAAGAGTTCTTTTTTTAAAAAATCTCCTTCTAAATAAATAAAGAGCTTTGTGTATGACTTGTTTTTGTTGTTTGTTTTTGTTTTTGGATTAGATAAATCTGACATGCTGATAAATACAAGTATTGTGATACAGAGCATTTTTATCCTTCAGAGCCAATAGTGGTGAATACTGTCTTGTATTCTATTCTATTGTATTCTCTATTTTTAAGCAGCTCTTCTTGTGACAAAGATATATCTTGCTAGCTTAAATGAGCCTCTGCCTGATGCTGAAATAATAATGGCACGAAGCCACAATTGTATTAGCTCTGATATGGAGGAGGCCCAAATAATTCATCATGATGTTATGACTAGTTTCTTTTTTGTTGCTCACAATGGCTAGATAGAAGGTGGCCAGATACTCAAGACTGAGGTAAAGCAATCATTTGCCCCTAGAATGATTTAGATATATTTGTATATACCTAGAAATAATTTTGAAAATTAAAAATCTATATCCTTCTTCCTCCTAGCAAGCTTACCGGTCACTCCCATATCCTTTTTATTTCCCCCTCTGATTTCTCCTTCTGATACTAAGAAAGGAAGATCATAGGTGTTCCCTCTTCATTAATTGAACTTGGGGGCTTTTCCCATCCCACATATGTACTACCATGAAATCCATAAGATAAGCTACAAAGCTTATGAAATTATATGAGGAAAACCCTGACTTTAAAAAATCTTGCCTGAATTTCCTTTTGTTCATCCAAATTTCCTTTAGATCTGGACATGGAAACTTACCATGCTTTTCTCGATTGTCCTAACCAGTGGCTGATGGGAGATAATGATTAATGTTCCTCTACTATTTTGCATGTTAGTCCTTTTCCTTCTTCTCCAGTCTCCTTTCTTGGTTTAAACTATTTTTTAGCTTTTTCACCTCCAGCTAATGGAGATACTCCCAGGAATGTAGACTGATGATATAGAGGCTGGAAGCGTGCCAGCAGACGCATTAGGTTTCTTCTCCTAACCCAAACCAATTGTCTGAAGTTTTTAAGTGAGAATTTTGAAATTTGAACTCAGTTTGGAAAATAGAGGCAAATTAGCTCTAGTATATAGAGAGTTCACATCTTCCTGGGGTTTTCACATCTGTCTTTTTCAGGGAAGAGTTTGCCAATGGCAAAGTGATTTGATGATGCTGTTAGTATGGAATAGAGTTCTCATTTGTACATGATCACAGTCACGTTCTTTTAGGATTCTACACTACATTTGTGTCTTATGCTTAAAAAGAAAATGAAAACAGTTTAATAATAGAATTTATAGGAAATTTAGACTGTTAGGCTTCTAGCTAACTGTATACACCAACAATTGATTAAGTATCCTCCAGTTACCCGAATAGGGTTCCTTTAAGTTATCTTGTGAAATAAATAGCATAAAATTATAAATTGTGAGCCATAACTCTAGTATTCTTTATCTGAATTTTTCTCTTATTGAAGGAATCACAAAGAAGTAGTTCATAATTAAAATCATTTAGAAATATAGATATAACAAATTTTATTTCTGGCTATTATTGTCTTAGACTTCAAAACAAGGCATATTTTTTCCTAGATGGGGAGGAAGGGAAAATTTACATGTTCCTTATGCAGAGGTCCTACTAGCAAGGAATTGTTTATTTTAGGGTTAAATTAGCTTGGTTTCAGCAATTGTACTTGTAATCCTTGAGGGCCTGACTCTTGGAAAAGATCTCTTTCCCTAGTGGTGTACACCCTGTTATTTTCCATGGTGTTGAGTGGTGCTTTTCAACTGCTGGAAAAATAATGCCCCCAAATGCACTGATTCTTGTCAGTGCTCAGGAAGGATGTTAGAATAACATTAAACTTTCATTCCAACTCTAGCTGTCTTTACCTGTTTTTTGCCCCAAATCAATTTCAGTGCAACACAAACATGATTCAATGTGTTCAGAAATTAGTAGATTTTAATAAAATAATCTGTGGTGAAGGCATAGAAAGTGGTAACTCATTCATAGTAACAAGTGTTGCAAGATTATAAAACCTAAACCTTAAATTCATAGTTGAACAAAGCAAGCTATTTTTTTTAAAAAACACAATTCCTTTGTTGATTAAAGACCTTTAGAGGCTTTTTGGACAGTTTTATTGTTAGTCACGTTGTACCTCCTAGGTGAGACTGTTTCATTTCCATCATTACCTAGGTAGAAGTTCTAATAAAGTGAATTGCTCATTTTATATATATATAGCCTTCTTCTTTTGGGCCACACCTACCATAATGAAAATCTATATAATTAAGTCTTCTCAGTAATCGCAGGTAATCTTATTCTACCTGCTTTCTTATAAGGAAATTCATTCATCTCTATAGTAAATTGTATATTGGGAAATGGTAAGCCTCACAGCCTTCAGGTTTCAGTGATGACTCATTCTGAGATGCTGGAGAGAAGTCAGGGAATAGCATATGAGAGGGTTGCTTGGCAGATTCTCAATATTGGGAATGAAGTTCCCCCACCTAACCCTTTTATCTACTATGCCCAAACTGCAGGGTATTTTTCTCGGTCCCCCTGTCCAGCTATCCTCTGTCTAGCAGGCTCAATCTGAACCAGTGGCCCCTGGAGACTCTTCTCAACCCAAGTGCTCACCAGGTCATTGCCCTAGGTCATGGTGATCTCTCCTATGGCCAACTTCATCTATGTCTCTTCAAAGTAGCTACTTCTAAAAGTCTTTCCACTATGCCTCCTGTGGGATCAGCATTATCCCCTGACCTGCAGAGTAGTTTCAGATAGTGCCCAGTCAGAACTAATCAGAAATTAGAAGCTGTCGTTCTCGGGGCCCATCTGACCAAATTTTATTTGGCCTATAGAATGCTTTAAATTTTTAAATTATTTTACAAGATTTGAAAGTTAGAAAGTTTCACACAAAAGTCCTGACTTCCATGATTTCTATCCTTTCTTGAAGAATTGAAAATTCTTGTAAAATCAGAAGATGGCCACCATATTCTGGTAGTGAGTGGCAGTTGCTTCCTTTAGGCAGGTCATAGTTGCTCCAGTTTGCCGTAGATCACGTACCCCTTAGGATTACCTCTTAACTATTTCTGCTTGTGTTAATATTATTAATTTCTGTAACTATTCAAATCTCTGTATGACTTGTACCTAAATCTCTATCTATAGAGGGCAGTTCACAGGACCTCAAATCTGTAGACCCATTCAAGTCCTTGGACCTATTCTCAGTGGCCTATGAATTGAAAACAGGAGCTGTCTAAATCTCTTCATCTGTTTGGACTTCTGTAGCAGCATACCATAGACTGGATGGCTGAGACACAACAGAAGTTTATTTCTCACCGTTCTGGAGGCTGGGAAGTCCAAGATCAAGGCACCAGAAAATTCAGTGTCTGATAAGGGTCTGGTTCCTCACTGACAGACCTCTTTTCACTGTCCTCACAAGGATCAAGGAAGCTTTTATGAGAGCTTTTGAAAGAACACTAATTCCATTTATGAGGGCAGAGCCCAGTCAACTCCCAAAGGCCCTACCTCCTAGTACCATCACATTAGGGCTTAGGTTTCAAAGTATGTATTTGGTGGGGGATACAAACATTCAACCTGAAGGAGGAGTTTAAAATTTTTATTTTTTTTCTTTTAGTTCCGTGATTATCTATCAGTCATCTATCATTTGTCTGTCTATGAAATTATCTAGGTGATGCCTTTAATACCAATGTACTATTCCAAAACTACTTTAATTGCTACGAGTTAGTATAAAAAGAACAGAAGCAGATTTTTAGATAAATAACATATTCATATGAAATGAATGCCAAATGTCATATGATGTTCTATACACAAGGCTTCATAATAACTTAATCTGAAAGAAGGGTTGGCAGAACTGAATCATCACATGACATTAGGATTGTGGAAGGTCACAGGATATCCTGCCTCAAAACAGTCGGTATTAGAGTCATATTGAAAGCAAAAAGTTATTTTCAATGAAACGACAGTAAGTGTCACTTTATATTAAGTTTGTTAATCTAAGTTGTATTTATTTTCTAGTTTCTATTTAATTTGGCTTTTTTTTTAAATTTTTTTATATCAGACATTTTATTTGTAGGGGAAAAACAATGATCTTTCAGTGGACCCCAGTTAAGGGCATTATAAATTTGTTCACATTTATAATTATGAAAGCAATAGTGATGAAAAGAAAAGTTTTGTTAGGGAGTAATTTTTATTTCAGAAAACTTCACTGTTTTCCACTAGCAAACAAAGAAATGCCAACTAGAGAGCAATTGGGTAAAACAGTAATTTAAATTTGGCTTTATAGATGTTTAAGAATAGTTATAAAGAAGTATTAAAAAAAAGCAAACACTTAATTTCATGTCTGTACTTTTTATTCTATTTTTTGATGTCTGTACTTTTTGAAGTCACTTTCTATTTAAAAATAATTTGTCATGAGGCACCGGGGGGGCTCAGTTGGTTAAGTACCTGCCTTTGGCTCCGGTCATGATCACAGGGTCATGGGATGGAGCCACCGCATCCGTCCTGGGATGAAACCCCCGTTTTGCCTTTTCCTTCTGCCACTTCCCTTGCTTGTTCTCTTGCTCTCTCTCTCTGTCAAATAAAGACATAAAATCTTAAAAAAAATAATTTGTCACAGTTCAGGAAAATAAACATTTCCCTTTAAAAGTGTTCACTTAATACTCAAATTTGAAAAATTCTGCTTTGATGCTATTAGCCAACATACAGAATCAGGATTTAGTTTGCTTGACATGAAAAAAGGTTTCCTTACATGGGTTTGGGTCTCCACCTAGAGCACAGTCTGGGAGAAAGAGGGAGGCCAGCTTCAGAATACGCCTGAGTTAATAACGAAGGACTTAAGAAGAGTATGAATGGAAGCCAGACTGAGGTGGGAGGGATGGGAGTGATGCTCAAAGTCGGAGGCACAGTTGAGTTCGGGATCTAAGTCATGGAAAACACATCAGTGAAGGTGGGGCCAAGCCTTCTGGGCTACTGTTCTGAACACTAGCTGGTATTTGTGGTTCTACCTTTATGACTCATAAGATGAGAGCTACATGGCAGGAACAGTCGGGCTAAACAGCAGCAATGATGTTAACAGGTGCATCAGGAATAATCCTTCAAAGGCACTAATGGAGGTCTCCACCAAACACATTAGTAAGCACCTCAGTATAACACCATAGTGTCATCTACACAAGGGATTTTTCATGCCTTTGTGCAGAACACAGATCTATTAGGCCTCCTCTCCTGCATGTGCTTTCCAGGGAGACCCTTCCTGGATTTTTAGAAAAGAGCACAGGATGCTGTCCAGAGGTGGGGCATTTATATCTAATTTTGAAAGGTCATTGGGGCACAGGATAATCCTATCTCCTAATTGCCTAAGTCAAGCATGTAAAGCTAAATTTCAGCTATAGGAAATACTGAGATGCATGACTTGGATATTATTGCCTGATATCTATTTGAGAACAAAAGACAATAGGTACTTTAATGAAATGTATGTGAAATTCTCAACTTAAATGTTGATTTGAGTTATTTGGACCCATTAAGAAAGGGTACTGCTCTATGCCACTAAACAATTTCTTCCCCTTACTCAGTCCTAGAGTTCTAAGACAAAATTTTGAGTTGGAAAGAAAGGGTTATTTAGAAGGAGGCTTAAGATAGTGAAATTGGAGTGTGGGTCTCCAGGGGTGGAAAAATCTATATTTATTTACATGATAATTTCAAAAGACTCAGCTTTTGATATCTAGAATTTGGTTTTGATAGCTGATTTTCAGCTCCTTGATGCAAGTAACTGTAGTCCACTGCAGAATTGTAATAATCTGCAGAACTTCTCACTTTGGGTTTCCAAAAAAACATTCCAACACATGATATACTTTCCAACCACCTACTCTGTGTCAGACATATTAGGTGCTGGAAAGATAATTCTGAGCAAGACAGAACTTCTGTTCCCATGAACTAACAGGCATTAGTATTCTCTCCGTCCTCTAGCTTACTTCATTCCAGTATCAACCCCATGTCCTGGATACTAGTTAGAGCTTTTGTAACTTGTCTAAGATTTTCTACTAGCAACTGATAGAGTAAGCTTAAAAAGGGGGGGGGGCAATTTGATTTCAGTTCCCAAACTCTTACCTACTACATGTAGTGTCTACATTTTGGTTTGCTTTGCTTTGGCTCCAAATGCTATTTAAACTGCAGAAACAGGGGCACCTGGGTGGCTCAATCCATTAAGCATCTGCCTTTGGCTCAGATCATGATCCCGGGCTCCTGGGATAGAGCCCCACATCGGACTCCTTGCTCAGCGGAGAGCCTGCTTCTACCTCTCCCTCTACCTGCTACTCTGCCTGCTTGTGCTCTCTCTCTCTCTCTGTCAAATAAATAAATAAATAAATTTAAAAATTGATTGCAGAAACACACAGTGTGAAGTAAATAACTGTGAAATACACAGGAAAAGGATTAGATTATATAAGGTAAAAATAATTAATTGGAATGGTGCCACAGAGACTGTTTGGTACAAAATGCTATTTCTCTATCCTTTGTCTGGAATCATATTTATGGTTTTAATTAACCTGTCTCTGATATAATGCCATTTACTCTGTACTTCCAACTTAACTGGAGTCCAAAGACTGGTCCTCTGTGATGGCTGGGTTTGTCATCCACTCATTCCGTGCTATGGTGCTCCTAGTTATTTTTATTAATTATGATAATTAGAAAGTGTCTGAAGAGTCACAGTGGTGAAGGAATATTTAAATATTGCTTAACACGAAATTTGGGAATTATAATGGCCTTGTTCATGAAAGCATCACGTGGAGGATTATATTAAGCTACTGCTGCTTTTCAATGACTGTCACAGGAGGGTGAGTTTTTCCTTTAATTGTCTCAACTGGAGAACAGTCAAATGTCATAGCTGTTGGTCCAATAATATTGTGTATGTGTGATTATATAGATTTTTTTTCAGATCCTTAGTTTTATGTAATATCTGAAGCAAAATTTCATCCTTTTTATTTTTCTAATTAGTTCCTGAAGTAAGTGTCAGAAATAGTATCCGAACTATTTTCCTTTTAGCTTACTTTATTTTTGATTTTTTACCACAGCAAGCATCTGGGAAGACTCCTTGGGGATGTTCAGCAAGGGTACCTCTGGTAATTCACATAAATGTTAAGATAATTTATCTAGTCATGACTTCCTTGCCATTATTTGAGATTTGGCCCACTGGGTCTTTATGTCAGTCTGTAGGAACACCACAGTGGGACAGGGACTGGGAGACTGAGGCAGGGATCATTTAGAAATGGCCACCACCCGTCTTCCTGTTCTTGCTGCTTTGTACCACGACATTCTCTAGGCGACTTCATTTGCTTCTAACAAGCTAAAAGGGGCAGAGTGAGTAACTGCAAAGGAGGAGATACTTACATTGGAGAAGTTCTACAGAGAACTGTGGAGAACAGGCCAGGAGAAG
Source organism: Mustela erminea (assembly GCF_009829155.1). NCBI lineage: Eukaryota > Metazoa > Chordata > Mammalia > Carnivora > Mustelidae > Mustela > Mustela erminea. Next base: position 50,892,727 of record NC_045621.1, read on the forward strand.
GCCTGCTGATAAAGGAAGTCTGGGACTTCAGTACCTGACATGAGTTGTAAGTACGCCATTTCCTGGCTTCTCTATAGTCTGGGGCTGGGAATACAAATGGGTCTAGTGGAATGCAATGCAACTCCCTGTTGTTGGCACACTGTGCATTTGGATCCCTTCCTCCTTCTGTCAGAAGTTCCTGGTTTTCTGGGTATGGAGACCTCCTTTCTTTGTTCTAACTGCTTTGTTCTGTCATTTGCTACCAGGGGTTTGAATGCTATTAAAAACCTTATATCCTCTGCTTCCAATCATTCTCAACTTCATGTCACTTCTACCTCTTGTTGCCTTCAGGACAATGGATATTTAAGGTGTACATGATGGAGACTGTCTCGCAGTGCTGTCTATATTCCATTTCTATATGTATTCCATATGGATAGCCAATGTTTTCTGCACACTAAATTGAACAGTGTCTCCATTTCCAATAATTTTTCCAATAATTCCAATACCACCTTTTCATGAATGAATATCTACATATGTATGAAATCTTTTATTGTTTTATTGCTTTGTTAATATAGTCCCATTTCTCAGACACATTGTTCACTGAATTTGTAGTTTCTGATGACAGTTTCAGTGAAGCACCTTTTCTTATGTTTATTGGCTAGTGGAATATTTCCCCTTTATGAGGTCTTTTGCTGTTTTAAAAATTGGTTCTTTGTTTTCTTTATTGTTTATTTGAAGATGTCATTTATATATTTCAGGTTTAGGTCTTTTGCCAGTTTCAGCCATATGCATTGAAATATCTTCTCTCATTTTGTAGCTTAGCTCCTAATGTATTTTTTTAAAAAAGAAATCCTCTAATTTAACTTACTTTTTAAAGGATAAATGAGTCCTTTACTAGGTAGCCAACAAACCACAGATCTGATTACCTTTAAACAACACTGTTATGATAAGTAGAATAGTGGAGATCACGTTTGTCTTCACAATCTTTTTTTAAAAAGATTTATTTATCTTAGAGGGTGTATGAAAGACAGTGCATGCACGTGTACACATGAGGGGAAGGAGCTGAGGGAGGGAATCCTCAGGCAGACTCCCAGCCAGCTGGGGAGCCAAACGCAGGACTCTCTCCCATGACCCGTGATATCATGATCTGAGCCATAATCGAGCAACCAAGAATCTGTTGCTCAACTGATTGAGCCACGCAGGCACCACTGTCTTTACAATCTTAGTGAAATAAAATATGAATTAAAACTGATAATCATTCAAACGATAAGTCATACTTTGAGGTACAATTGCCACCACAGAGCCAATAAATTTGTTTATTTGTAAATTGCAGGATGAGCAATTGTACTTGCTAAACTAATCTTTAGTGTATCTTTGTCGAATTCATTCTTTTTATGGCTGATTCATTGTTGAAGGTCAATCCTTTTATCTAAACAAATACTTGCAATAGCTTCTCACTGATTAAGGATAAATTCCTTTCTTTCTTTGATTCTTTTTGACACTGAATACATTATTTCTTTCTGAATTTATTCTTTCTAACTTGTATTTTTTTAAATTTTTTGCCCTTTGACCTCCTTTAGCCCTTTTTTCCACCCTTACCCCTGCCTCTGGCAACCACCTATCATTCGCCATATCTATGAGCTTGGTTTTTGTTTATTTATTTTTTTAGATTCTAAGTGTAAAATCATATGATATTTGTCTTTCTGTGTCTGCTTATTTCACCTAGTGTAATGGCCTTGAGATTCATCCATGTTGTTGCACATGGCAAGATTTTATTCTTTTTATGTGTGAATAATATTCTCTTGTATATATGTATACCACAACTCCCCAAAAGTAGAATTACTGGATCATACGCTATTTCATTTATAATTTTTTGAGGATCCTCTATAATGTTTTCCATAGTGGCTGTACCAATTTACAATCCCACCAATAGCACCTGAGCATTCTCTTTCCTCCACATACTAGCCAACACTATTTATCTTCTTTTAAAATAATAACCATTCTGACAGGTATGAGGTGATATCTAATTGTGGTTTTAATTGGCATTTCCCTGATGATTAGTGATATTGAGAACCATGGGTACCTTTTGGCCATTTGTATGTTGTCTTTGGAAAAATGTTTATTCAGACCATCTCCCATGTCTTAATTGGATTTTTTTTTTGTTATTGAGTTGTATAAATTCTTTATATATTTTGTATATTAACTTCTTACCAGATAAGTGATTTGTGAAAATTTTCTCCCACTCAATAGGCTCCGTTTTTGTTTTATTGATGGTTTCTTATGCTATGCAGAATATTTTAATTTGATGTTGTCCCACTCTTACTTTTGATTTTGTTACTTTAACTTTTGGTGTCAGATTCAAAAAATTATTGACAAGACCCATGTCAAGGAGCTGATTGCCCGTGTTTTCTTCTAGAAGTTTAATACTTTCAGGTCTTATGTTCAAGTCTTTAATTCATTTTGAATAAATTTTTGTGTATGGTGTAAGATAGTGGTCCAGTTTCATTCTTTTGTGTGTGGCTGTTCAATTTTACCAACACCATTTATTGAAGAGTCTATCCTTTCACCACTGGCTATTCTTGGCTTTTTTTCATAAATTAATTCAATGTGTATGCATGGGTTTATTTCTGGGGTCTCTGTTCTGTCGCGCCATCTGTTTTTATGCCAATACCATACTGTTTTAATCACTATAACTTCAGAAGAGTGTTTGAAATTAGGGAACATGATGCTTCTAGCTTTAATATTCTTTGTCAAGACTGCTTTAGCCATTGGGAGTCTTTTATGGTTCCATGCAAAGTTTAGGATTGTTAGTTGTATTTCTGTGAAAAATGCCTTTGGAATTTTTATAGGGATTACATTCAATCCATAGATTGCTTTGGGTAGTATGGAAATTTTAACAGTAATAATTCTTATCCATGAGCACAGAATATCTTTTTTTGTGTGTTGTTTTCAATTTCTTTCCTTCCTTAATGTTTTGTAATTTTCAGTATACAGGTCTTTCACCTCTTTGGTTATATTTATTCTAAACATTTTATTATTTTTGGTACAATTATTATAAATGGATTTTTTAAAATTCCTTTCTTTTTTTAAATTCCTCTTTCTAATAATAGTTCACTATTGACATATAGAAACACAACTGGATTTTTGTGTATTGATTTCATATTCTACTACATTACTGAATTTATTCTAAGTTTTTTGATGGAATATCTAGACCTTTCTATATATATTATGTTATTTGCAAATAGTGTCAGTTTTTCTCCTTTCTTTCCAATTTGGATGTCTTTTATATCTTTTTGTTACTAATTCCTGTAGCTAAGACCTCAGATACTATGTTTAATAAAAGCAGCAAGATTGGATATCCTTGTTGTGTTCCTGATCTTAGAGGAGAAGTTTCCAGCTTTTCACTGTTGAAAATGATATTAACTGTGAGCTTGTCATATATGGCCTTTATTATGTAAGGTACATTCCCTCCATGCCTGTTTTGTTGAGCATTTTTATCATAAATGGGTGTTCAATTTTGTCAAATGATTTTTTTTTTGCATCTATTGAGGAATCATATATTTATCCTTCATTGTGTTAACTTGGTATATCACACTGACTAATTTGTGGGTATTGGACCAGACCTATATCCCTGGATAAATGCCACTTGATCATGCTGTAAGAGCTTTCTAACGTGAGGTCCTCTAGTCCTGGACTTTTTCTTTGTTGGGAAGTTTTGATTACAAATTAAGTCTCCTTACTAACAGTTGATCTGTTCAGATTTTCTATTTCTTCATGATTCTGTCTTGGTAGGTTGTGTATTTCTAAATATGTATTTATTTCTTCTAGGTTTTTCAATTTGTTGATGTTTAATTGCTCAGAGTAGTCTCATGATTTTTTTTTTTTAAGAGACAGAGACAGAGAGGATAAGCAGGAATGGGGGATGGGGCGAGAGAATCTTAAGCAGGAACCACACTCAGCTCAGAGCCCAAAGTGGGGCACAATCTCATGACTCTGAAATCATGGCGTGAGCCAAAATCAAGAGTCAGATGCTTTTAACTGCAACCTAAGCACCCAAGTCTCATGATTTTTATATTTCTGTGGAATCAGTTGTATTAGCTTCTCTTTTATATTTTATTTTAATTGAGTTCTCTCTTGGTGAGTTGAGCTAAAGATTTGTCAATTTGGTTTATCTTTCAAAGAAACAAAGGCAAATTAGTGACACAGAATTAAATAATATAAAATAAAAATAATGCATCTCAGTGCATATGAGACTTTAGAATATAGCAATTTCAAATCAGTGGTAAAATATTCAATAATTTATGTTGTGATAACTGTATATACAGTGGGGGAAAATTAAAATGAATTTCTATATCATTAGATAAGCCAAAATAGAATCACTAAGACGAAATATGTATGTGGAAAACATGAAATAAGACATGAAAATAAATTTTTATGAGAATTTATAAATAATCTTGAGGGGTAAAGACATTTCTAAAAACAAACCAATATGCAAAATTCATAAAATGACTGGTAAAATTGGTTTTAAAATATTTTAAAATTTTTAAGGACATAAATAAACTTTATATGCACAAACAACAAAGGACAATGTAAGAAAATATTTACAATGCTTTGAAGGGTTAATTTTAATTTATTAGCACTTTTTTACAAAGGTAATTTCCTTTATATATAAACATCTCTCACAAATTAAAAAAAATATGAAAATAAGCTAGTAATAGTTCACAGAAAAAATTTACAAAGGCAAAAAAAAAATGTTTTCAGCCTGAAAAAGAATAAGGTAATGCAATGAATTTACATTTTTGTATTCTCACATTGTCAAACATTATGCAGAGAGATTATGAGTGAATAAACGTTCATACACTATTGCAGGATGAGCCACTTTTTAGAGTATAGTTGATAATGCCTAGCACAATTAAAAATGACATTTTTGAGACCTACTTCTAGAGTATATTCTAGAGCCAGAGGTTCAAATGTGCAAAAATTTATGTTTATTGTAGTATTCTTTATAATAGCTCAAAACAGTTTAAAGATGACAGAAAAATTCTGAATTATGGAGTAGTAGTACATGGATGTTATAAAGAATGTGCTGTATTTAGCATCAATATATGCATGTATGTGCATGTAACTATATAACATATATGTATGTCTCTGTGTGTATGTACATGTCCATTGTATGTAGCATTTTTGGGTGTGTATTTATATTTATGTACACTTATAGTCTGTTTTATGTAAATAGGTACATGTAAGTCCCAAGAAATGTGTGTGTGTGTGTTATCAAAATTCTTAGGACAAGAAAAGTAATAGGAGTATAAATGTAACCAGCAGTAATTATTTCTAAAGTATTGTTGGAGCTTTCAATCAGATAACTCATAGTTCTAGTTTTATTACTCTTTGAATTTCTTTTTACCATAAGCATATATTCATTTTTATAATTAAAAATCTAGTTAAACATTGATTACCTTTTCATTTAGCTTGAGAATATATTGATCTTACTCTTCTACTTTAATTAAGCTTCTAATCTGTATTCACAGTGGTGGGTAGGATCATACCCTGGAGAGAGAGCGGACAGGATCTTTATTATCTTATCTCCTGACCTCATTTCTTCATACACTGTTAACTTAGTCCTCAATCATTAAGACAGAAAAAAATTAATTTTATTGAGAATCTGTTAGATGACAGATATTCTGTTGGAGGGTTTATCTGTCTAATTTAAGCCGCACACCCCCCCCCATTTGAAATGGTAATACAAGCTCCATTCCATAAGTGCTGAAACTAAGATTCAGATGGTTTTAGAAAGTTGTCCCAATGTAATCAAATGAGAATCTTCATCAGAGCTGTGCTCTTTGCACCTCTTACAGTGTGTTCCTTGATAGGTTATTTGTTTTCTAAGTGTCAGTCCTCATCCTATGGGAATAACTCTGCATCTCTTGTTAACCTTTTGGTTTATTCCAAGCAGCAAAGATAATATGAGAAGATAATTTGAAAATAATCTGAAATATGAACTATGTTATTTCAGAGGTTTCAACTCCTATATTGTTGGGCTTAGGCAGGTGAATGAGGTGGGGGCAGGAACAGCCAAATAGAACATATCTGGGGCCCAGCTTGGCACCCTGAGCTGACAGGTGGGGCCTCTCCACTAAACAAATGCAATGAAATATTCAGAAAAACGGGCGCCTGGTGGCTCAGTCAGTTAAGCGTCTGCCTTCGGCTCAGGTCATGATGTCAGGGTCCTGGGATTGAGCCCCTCATCTGGCTCTCTGCTCAGCGGGAAGCCTGCTTCCCCCTCTCTCTCTGCCTGCCTCTCTGCCTACTTGTGATCTCTCTCTTTGTCAAATAAATAAATAAGATCTTTTTTAAAAAAGTGATTCATTCTCTAAGAAGTTATTACAGATTTCTGGTGGCCCTGCTTACCAAAAAGCCATCACTGTCCAAGTGGCTACCTCTGAGTAAGACTCACTTTATTATGCATCACCACCAAAGTGTTGTTATTAATCACCTACTGTGTTAATAGGACCCAAAGTACCATACTAGTCTCCTTATTTCATTTGTTTTGCACTTCTGTGACTTTCTATGACAGAACATTTTTCCATGTCCAGTACTCTTTATAGAGTAATCAAGAGAAGGACCAAGGTATGATTTTTTAAATTCCCACATCTTACATCCCCCCATCCCTTAAAAGCCTTATTTATCGTGTACCTTGCATGAAATTTCTGGATAGTTCTTTAGTAAAACTGATGATAGACTTCAGTGTTACAACTCTGTATGTAAAAGAATTGCAGAACAAGGTTGATTTAGTGTTATCCATTTTTGAAAATATAACCTGATACTGCAATTACTTATAGAGCTATATAAACATGACAGAATAAATATTATCTCTGAATTATTAGTTATGAAATTTAGAAGATCTAAACCTAGACACTCTTTTCTGTTTCCTTTGCCTTTTTCACTTGTTTATTAGAGATTCTTTAAATGTCTTAGCCAAAAAACTTTAAAAAATAAACAGAATTGATTCTTAAGGATTTATTTGACAGAGGCTCAAGGATCTATTAATCTGGCTGTGGCTACCAGTCACAGTCATGATTGTTAAACAGGCAGTATTGATAGAAATACCAAGATTAAGATAAAAGATTCACCAGTTAGGTTGTAATTACAGAGTGATATAGTGGCTACATCATTTCAGAAAACAGCCATGAAGCTATTTTTTTCACTATTGCAGTATTTATATAAGATGCTGCATCTTGAGTTTTAGTTTGAAAAAGAAAAGATATCAACACCTGTACTGTGAAGAGAGTGCTCAAAATATCATCTGTCTTCCTCACTAACTCACTGGAGTTGGGGGCTGTGATTTTTCCATTGTTTTACTCATAACCTAGGGTCACAGAGTGGCCCATGAAGCAATAGACCATTTTTTTTTTTTTAAGATTTCATATGTGAGGGCGCCTGGGTGGCTCAGTGGGTTAAGCCGCTGCCTTCGGCTCAGGTCATGACCTCAGAGTCCTGGGATCGAGTCCCGCATCGGGCTCTCTGCTCAGCAGAGAGCCTACTTCCCTCTCTCTCTGCCTGCCTCTCCATCTACTTGTGATTTCTCTCTGTCAAATAAATAAATAAAAATCTTTTAAAAAAAAAAAAGATTTCATATGTGAGCATTTCCTTTCTTTACTCTGGTGAGGGCCTTTCTAAACCATCCCTGCAGCCATGCTGTCTTGGAGGTTAACCCCAAACTGTAAGGTGACTTCTGCTTCTTGGGCTGAAACCCAAGGCATTACCAATTTCCTCCCGCTCTGAAGTTTCTGGCAGATGTCTAGCCCATGGAATCATATCCATGAAAATGTTATTGGATATTTGCTACGAGCCTGCTTCAAAAACAAAACAAAACAAAACAAAACAAAACAAAAACACTTTTGTGAACCAGCAAACACTTATCAAATCTGTCAAACTTGTATAAAAAATGCTAATTATCTGGAGACATAAAGAAAACACAACTGGACTGAACTCAGCAGTATGCATGTGTGTCTTCATACATGTGTGTCATGCTCTGTCTCACTAGTTCATGATAAATGAACTCTCCTGAAAGGAGATGTATGAACCAAATTGAAAAGCATTTTAAAGATAGAAAGCTCTTACCCGTAATGTCACTACAACAACAAAGCTATCTTGGATTTTCTAGAGACGCGTCTGGTGCTTGCTTGTACTACTTTTCATGTTTCACCTTACTATGATCACGGTTCATCCATAATTAGTAATTTCTGTGTTGTCTCAGTGATTGGTTTTCTGAAGCATGTCACTGTGGCTTTGGATGTGGACCAGTGTCCGTTGGGTTCTCACTATTAAGGTTTATTCTTGAAGCTGTAGCTGTGAGGAGGTTTTGGGGAGGGCAGAAGCACTGTGTTCCTATCTGAAAATAGAGGGAAAGGTATCTTTATTATTATTTTTAAAATGGTACGTTTACTTATTAAGCATATTTATTGGAAATTATTATATGCTGGGCAACATATTATACTGAGTATAACAATCCCTGCCCTTATGGGGCAAAAAATCGAGACAGCGTGAAACAGTAGGGGAGGCTACTGTGGGAGAACATGCAGGTGACCTAGCATCAGGGATCATCACAAAAGTCAGTGTAGCTGAAGAAGAGTGTGAGAAAGTGAGCAGAGAGCTGAAGCTGGAGAAGCAGTGGGGGCTCAGGTGGCAGATAGGCAATTTAGAATGATATTTGTGGATGATGCATGGAGAAGGGATTGAAAGAGCCACCATGATTTCATTCATATGAGGACTCTAAAAAAACCAAATGAATAAATAAGCAAACAAACAAAAAATAGAATCAGACCTATAACTACAGAGAACAAACTGATGGTTGCCAGAAGGGAGGGGGTCAAGATCTGGGAAAAATGAAGGAGAGTGGGAGATATAGCGTTCCAGTTATGGAATGATTAAGGAACGAAGATAAAAGGCATAGCGTAAAGAATTTAGTCAGTCGTCTTGTAATAGTGTTGTATGGTGACAGAGAGTAGTTTCACTTGTGCTGAGTACAGCATAATGCATAAACTTGTCAAATCACTGTGTTGTTTCAGGTGTACAATGTAGCATTGTGTGTCAACTATACCTAAATAAAAAAAAAAAGTTTTTCTTTTAAAAAGATTTTATTTTTTTATTTGACAGAGACACAGGGAGAGAGGAAGCACAGGAGGAGTGGGAGAGAGAGAAGCCGGCTTCCTGATGCAGGGCTTAATCCCAGGATCCTGAGTCGAAGGTGACACTTAATGACTGAACCACCAAGGAGCCCCTTCAAATAAAGTTTTTAATAAAAATCAAAGAGCAGGGGCACCTGGGTGGCTCAGTGGGTTGGGCCTCTGCCTTACGCTCAGGTCATGATCCCAGACTCCTGGGATTGAGCCCCGCATTAGGCTCTCTGCTCAGCAGGGAGCCTGCTTCCCCCTCTCTTTCTGCATGTCTTTATGCCTACTTGTGATCTCTGTTTGTCAAATAAATAAGTAAAATCTTAAAAAAAAAATCAAAGAGCAAAAACATAAAAATAGACCTTTTAGATGCTACTATAATAATTGCAGGGAGAAGAAATGTAATCTAGATTAGGGCAGTTCACAGCAGGAGTGGAGGATATTTAGAAGGTAGAATAAAGAGAAATGACAGAAAAATAGAAGAAAAAATTACCCACATGACACCACTGAAAAACAACTGGCACAATCCCCATTAAATATGTGTATATTTATTTCTGTATGTACATACAAGTATATGTAGTTCTAAGATATTTGTGCCATTGCCTACATAATTTTCATTTTGTAGCATGTCCTAAGTAAAACTATGAAGTAGATGAAGTTTGACTTCATCACTGTTCCTCTCCTTTGTTAGGGCATTTCTCCCTAATCTGGGCCTACTTTCTCTTTGCCAAGTGCTCGGTACTCAGGAACTTTCAGTGTCCCACCCGTTCTTTTCTATGTTTTGCCTTGTAACCCCTTTACATCCTTGACCTCTTATCAAAACCAATGTCTTTATAAGATAATTTCTAGACACACTGGTAGGGAGAACAATGGACTGCCAAAGATCTTCTTGTCATAATCCCTGAAATCATGAATCTATCACCTTAAATGGCAAAATAGGTTTTAGAGATGTGATTAAGGACCTTGAGAAGAGATTGGCCTGGATTATCTGGATTGGCTCAATGTAACCATAAGGAAGAGGGAGGCAGAAGAGTCAGAAAAGGAGATATGAAGACAAAAACAGAGATCAGAGAAAGAGGTATTTGAAGATATTATGCTATTGGCTAGGAAGATATGGGCAGGAGCCATGAACTAAGGAGTATGGATGGCTTCTACAAGCTGGACAGGCAAGGGAATGGATTCTCCTGCAGAATTTCCATAGGAATGGAGCCTGCCGGCACCTTGAGTGTGGCCTAGTGGAGCCCAGTTTGGATTTCTGACATTCAGAACTATAAGATAAATAATTTGTGTTGCTTTAGGCCACTATATTTGTGTTAATTTGTTACAGTAGTAGTAGGAAACTAATACAGAGATCTATCTGAAAGGAGCACATTTACTCACATGATGTAGACAGCTGACAAATTTCATGTGGGTCTTTTCCTTTTAACTCCAAAGAAAGACTTTCTTTGTGACAATTTCAGGCATCCGTCTGCTGGGGAAGGTATTTGGGGTTTGGGTACAGGCAGATAAGTGGGAGTGGAGGTGAAAGGAAGAATTTTCTTGAAGACCTTCATAGTACTCAGGTTCCTACAAGTCTTATCAAGGATCACCAACTCAGTTGAGCTCAGTGCAAGTTTTGCATGTGAAATTCTTTTGAGTTATGAAGGACTTTTAAAAATTCTTGTACATATATATATGTGTGTGTGTGCATGCTATGTGTATGTATCTATATTTTGACACAAATGTGGATTCAGATAACTGCAGTGCATTTTTACATATCCAATGGCACTTATTTTTATTTTAAAAGTCAATATTTTGGATTTTGTATTGGCTCAGATAATTACTTCCAAGGAATTGTACATTTGTATATCTTTGAATTACCTCTTCCAAAAGGGAATTTTCTGCATCTTGAATAAACAACATATGTTAAATGCGAGGGACCTGGGGGTGGAGGGGACACCCTTGGAAAGATGAGAGGATAATTTCTGTTGGCTGATGGAACGACAAAATTGAATAGATGCTCAACAAAATGGAAGAAATAGAAGAGCTAGAGTATCACTTGACGTATGTGTTGTTTTCGATTTATCAAAACCCCTACTTTAGTCTGATGCATGTCTGATGCAAACACCAATGATCGCTGGCCTTTGTTTTTTTTTTTGTTTTGTTTTGTTTTGTTTTTGCTAGTCATGGAGGAAAAAATGTTTAATCACTGTATTCTGCATGCCTCCTAAAGCTTTAGGCTCCAAGAACAAGAGAATATCAAAGATATTATTGAAGCGTGAAGAGAAAAGTGATCTCATAGGAAACTGGGGATTTATAGATTCAAATTTGCATGTGTAATTGTTCCTGACGTGAATGAGACCTGTCTCTGTGAGTGACTCCCCTAAGTAAATGCTCTGCTGCATTTCTCAGCATCTGAGCCTTCCTGGTGAGGTTCCAGGACTCCCTCAGCACATATTACTGTGATCCTCTCTGAATATTTCAAAGGCTGAAAAAGCAGGGCTGGCAACACATCAGGAAGAAGGTGGTGACATCTTGGTATCAAATAGCTCTGGGAATGATTACAGAGGGCTGCCAGACAGCTTACCTTTGTAGAGCTTGTGAACATACACGATCCCGTTGGAATTTCACAGCAATGGCAGGATGCCAGCAGGGCAGACAATACAGAACCTATTTTTTCTTTTTCTTTTTTTTTTAGCCTTAGGAGCAATGCCTCAAAGATATTTAATTACTTATCTCAGAATCACAGACTTAGTAAGTTGGAAAGCCAAGATTGGCACCTTGGACTGATGCTTTCCCCAAAGCTAAATGCAGCACACCCTGAGTTTGTCTTTTTTCAAGAATGATCTACTGATGCCCTCAAGCCTGAACATCAGGAGTACTTTAAAAACAAACAAACAAACAAACAAAAACTGATGTCCGGGCCATGCCTGAGAAAACCTCAGCATGGAATTTGGGACTCTACATTTTAACTAAGTCCTCCAGGTAATGCTTTTATACACCATAGTCTGTGAAATTCTAGGCTTTTGGAATCTCGTGTTTGTCCAAGTGTCATCTGTGAAGCAGCATCAGACCAGTGTCACCTGAGAGATCTCAGGCCAAATCCCTGACCCACTGGATCAGGATCTGCATCATAAGAAGATTCTGAGTCACAGGCCCATTAATGTCTGAGAAGTATTAATATAAACCTTGGCACCAAAGGCTAGTAAATGGCTTGTTAAAATCGAGGAAGACACAGTTGGGACTTAAAACGTTTGACTTTTGGTTTTCCCTGAATGAAGCCTGAGTCAGCTGATTCTCGTTTCTAGGTCTGACATAAGAAGGGTGAGGACCTACTCGGTCTTTGACTCTCCGTGTCAGGCTAGCTTATGGAAAATGTTGCTCCACTATCCCTACTGCTTAAGCAGTGGGGCCCATCAGATATGAAAACCTGAGCTATCTTGTTATCTCTGCATGCGGTCTGCTACACAAAACTGAACCCTGAGATAATCCTGATTATCTGAAACTTGAGGAGGGAGATTTTGAGTAAATGGAAAATTCTGGAAAGAGAACCCCAGGGAGGAATTGAAGTTAGGAGCAATGCACGTTGCCTGTACCTCTCATTCCTAGACAACATCTGTTTTCCAAACTATCATAGTGCATAGAAGGCCATCCACTTAGGTTAAGATCCTTGTGGAATGTCTTCTGATAATTGGCACCTACCTTACAAAATCGGCAGCTCCTTATCTCTTTGGAGAATTTTGATATTGGTTCCAGGAAATCCAAGTGTTTTCATCTCAGGAAATTCCAGGGTTTAATATTGTTTGAGCAATTAGAAGTTCATGATGGAGAGAACACAGCAGCTTTCCTGAACTATTCCCAACATGGGATTTGTACATAATAGGTCACCTGTGAAAAGTTACATAAAGTTGTCATTAGACTCCAATGGTGTGATGTATTCTTGGCTGATGCTGAACAGATGAGTAAGATTTAAAGGGCCAGAGAAACAAACTGTGCCCCTTATAATTCCGTGCAGAGGTTGGGTAATTTTGACGATAGCCCATTTTAATGTCCTGACAGAAGAGAAATATAAATGTATACAGAAAGAAACTGGTACAAATATGGAGCAGAAAGGGATTCCGAAAAAAAAAAATTGTTTTATTAAGGAAATATATTGATTTATGTACTTATGTTAATGTTTTTATTTAAAAAAATCACAACTATTAGAGCTTCCCCAAATCTTAAGAGGACCAAGTGATTGTGTTTCCCAAAGGATTAAATGTTTGATACTTAATTTCAAATAATTTGGTGCTTTGAGGCTGCTTTAAATTTAATCTTAAAGAACAGATACAGACATTGGGATGGATGAGGATATTTTAAATCGACTCTGAGGGAAAGAATTCCTAACAAAGCAATCAGACTCCAGGACAGCCTTAGCACACCCTTGAAAAGCAAAAGCAGACAGTATTAAACATTTAAAAGCTTACTTTGAAGGAATGTGGAATTGGTTAATATCATTTTAGTGAGGAGGAAAGGAGGAGACTGTGTTACATTATTTATCCCAGGATCTTTGAAGGCAGGTTCCCCCCCCCCCCTTAATTTAGTGTTAATGAGCATTAAGTTCGTGTATCAGAGAGAGAATAATAAAACCCTTAAATGTCAACCCGACAGAGGTCTTTATTTTTCTACCTGCAACTGTGAGGCAGGGAAGATAATTTGTGATATGAAAACTAGAAAAATTACATGAAAATATATAAGGGAGAAACTGGAAGAGGCATGAAATTGCAAGGTATTTGAAGAAGAAAGGATGTTCCCTGCATATTCAGCACACACTGGTGAGGGAAAATAATACTCCTTTAAAGAACTGACAGCATGGAATTAGAAATTTGGAGTAAAAATTGGGAAATGTAGCCCTTCTATTTGTCTTTGAAGTGACAAATGTGAACATTTAGGCACTAACTTTATCATAATCTATAATGATGAGCTGATCGATGGCTTGGAACAGGAGAGTTCTGTCCTGCACATGACACTAAATAGAAATGAAGGTAAATAATGAAGAGCCATTTAGGGTGCTGCTAAAGGACTTAAATCATTGTACTGCAGTTGCTGAGGCTAACAGTAGTAAATGTGTGTGGAGTTCAGGGCCGAGTAAAATGTTCCTTTCAGAGGCAGCAGGAGCAGCTGTGACCAAATGAGAGTGTCACAATGTGCCAGCTACAGAGAGGTTTGAGGTAGAAAAATCCTTCCAACTGAGTGATTCAACAAATTCAACAGAGAGAGAAAAAGACCAGAATACACACCTGGGCATACAGGAATTCTCAGAGAGACTGGCGTGCAGCTAACCCAGGCTGGTTCGGAAGGTAGAACTGAGGAGGAGGTTGGAATACATTCAAACAAACAAGCAGGTTAGCTCAGAGAGTTAATATGCCTTCCTCTTTCCCCCGGGCCAGGCTTTTGTTACAGCTGCTTCTGATGTTGTTATTGTGGTTATTCTTGAGTCCTCTCTACTATGTGTCCTACATCGGATTCCTTTTTTTTTTACTTTCTTGAAACTTAGATGGTCTGGAGCTTTAAGCTACAGAGCATAAAAGAATCGAGCGTACAACCAAAGTGCACTTGGCAGAGGAGCAAGCAGATCATTGGCGATGCAAGGCAGACAGACATATCTGCAAGCTTTCTGGCCCCCTGTGGGATGGGACTGAGGACCCGCCCTTGAGGCTTTCTGAAGCTCAGACCTTCTGTCATCAGGACCGATATGCTAACATTAAAAATTCAATCCTTGAGGACTTTCCTAGGTTTTGCAGTTTCTCATTTGCAGGTAAAAACTGCAGAGTAACGAGGGTGGTGATCCTCTGTGTCATTGTGAAGTTAATCTTTAGCAAGAGGTGAAAGAGCTATTTGTTTTATCACTGATAGGCAATAGGGAGCCAGAAGTTATTTCATTAACTTAGCTTAGAGCAATGGACCCATGGGTTGCTACATGGATTTAAGGAAAGGCTTCAAGAGAGCTACTATTGGGGCGCCTGTCTGGCTCAGTGGGTTAAAGCCTCTGCCTTTAGCTCAGGTCATGATCCCAGGGTCCCAGGATGGAGAACCGCATGGGGCTCTCTGCTTGGCAGGGAGCCTGCTTCCTGCCCCCCCACCCCCCGACCCCACCCGCCACCGCCTGCCTCTCTGCCTGTTTGTGATCTCTGTCTGTTAAATAAGTAAATAAATAAAATCTTTAAAAAAAAAAAAAAGCTAATACCTTCATTCCTGTTTTTCTTTTCCTACTTTCTCTTTTTCTCCTTCCCTGTCTTCCTTTTTTTTCTTTTCTTTTTTTTTTTTTTGAGGGCTTTACTGAAAAAGCTGTGCTGCTCACATACAGAAAGGTGAATTGTGAAGAACATGTTATGAGCACGTAAAACATCTCCACTCTGCTCTGCTCGGCTCTGTTTGCTGGGAAAAGCATGTTTAAAAAGGCCCTTTCTCCTGGCAGCTCCAGTGTGTTCCTCTGGCTGATGAGAAGATTTGATAGAAAATTCTCTGTCAGAGGCACTTGAGTGACTCAGTCTGTGAAGTGTCTGCCTTCAGGTCATGATCCCAGTGTCTTGAGATCAACTCCCGTGTCTGGCTTCCTAATCAGCGGAGAGTCTCCTTCTCCCTCTACCCCTCCCCCCTGCTCATGCTCCACCTCTCTCTCTTTCTCTCTTCCAAATAAATAAATAAAATCTTTTAAAAAAAGAAAGAACATTCACTGTCAGCTGTTTGTGATTTATTGTATGGCTCCTACCCTATACATGAATGCATGTGCAAAGAAGAGGTTAGAGAGAACACAGAAGAGGGCCATGCTTAACCAAACCCAAGGAGTAACTAATGGAAGCCTTTCAAGCATCTAACACTTAGAAGAACGAGACAATTTGGGATTATTAGAGGGCCCTCTAATATTCTTCACACTATTCTGTTTCCATGTGAGGCTAACATGACTTGTGTTTATCAAGAAGTCCGTGTGTAATAAGGAGGTGAGGAGGATACTTTATTAAAATCACAGTCCTATTCTCATCTTAGCATAGATCTTTTCCTATAATCTAGCAGTCTTCTGGGAGACCATTTTATTCTCAACCCTCAAAGGCAAACTGAATTTGAGGTACAAACACAAGATGTCTTTGAAAACAAATCTATTCCCCATCCCATATAAAAAAATAATGTAATACAAAGCCCAATAATATAATTTCTAATAAAATATTTTTAATTGTAAGTGCTAGAGTTTTTTTTCTTTTTCTTTTTCTTTTTTTAAAGATTTTATTTGTGAGAGAGCACAAGCAGAGGGAGCAGCAGAGGGAGAAGCAGGCTCCCTGCTGAGCAAGGAGCCTGATGCAGGATTTGATCCCAGGATGCTTGGATCATGACCTGAGCCAAAGGCAGACACTTAACTGACTGAGCCACCCAGGCATCCCTTGAGTTATTTTCTTTAGCTCAAGTGTATGAGGCTATATCATACCATAAAGAATATTGATGGGAGAAAATTTGGGCAAGTTGATGTATTCTAAGAACAAGGAAATAATTTGTTGGGAAATTATTTTCAGTGTTTAAGAGCATGGTAATCTTTGTTATTCCTTTTAAGAAATCGGAATTAGGTGCTATCAAGAAACACTATACTTGAATTTAGTAATTTAGGGGAATTTGATAAAGGAACCAGTTTTAAAAGCGTGGATGGGTTTTAGGGAAATCAGCAAGGGATACTGCAGTACCAAAAGGCTAGCAAGAATGGGCAAGTAAGAAACCAGAAAGAGTAACTGCATTGGCAGGGCTATCTCATAGGCCAAATCATGGCGACCTGGTAGGAGAGAGCTGGAAAAATAAAAATGTTGGCAAACCTCCCTCTCTTCCCACCCACCTGTTTCCTGTCTCTACTTCTCTTTGACAAAAAACAAACACACACACACAAAAAAAAACTCCACACAAAATGAAATAACCAACCAAAAATAAGCCAAAATGCAAGGAGCTTATGGAGAAAATCAATACAGATTAGCCCGTTGAAGCACAGAGCATGGTGGGAAAGGGTAGGGAGTGGATCTGGAGAGCCAAGTAGAAGACATCCAACACAACTGTCATTAGCACTTTATTAAATTTAATTCAACACTTTTCAGTGTTTACATTTGAATTGTTCATTTTTCCATCATCAGATTAGTTTCACTATAGTATTTCCCTCATCTGTCCATTGGGAGCTTTCCCTAAGATTTCAGATGATTTCTGTTCTCATTTTGTCCTTAACGATATCACAAGATTATTTTTTATTAACATATAATGTATTATTTGCGACTGGGGTAAAGGTCTGTGAATCATCAGGCTTACACATATCACAGCACTTACCATAAAACATATCCTCCCCAATGTCCATAACCCAGACACCCTATCCCTAACCCTCTCACCCCTTAGCAACCCTCAGTTTGTTTTGTGAGATGAAGAGTCTCTTATAGTTTGTCTCCCTTCTGATCCCATCTTGTTTTGTTTTTCTCCTTCCCCACCCCCCACAACCCTCGCCCTGTCTCCCAAATTTCTCATATCAGAGGGATCATATGATAATTACCTTTCTTTGGTTGACTTATTTCACTCAGCGTAATACCCTCTAGTTCTGACCATGTCGTTGCAAATGGCAGGATTTCATTTCTTTTGATGGCTGCATAGTATTCCATTATATATATATTCCATTCCACATCTTCTTTATCCATTCGTCTGTTGATGGGCATCTAAGTTCTTTCCATAATTTGACTATTGTGGACATTGCTGCTATAAACATTTGGGTGCATGTGCCCTGCAGATCACTATATTTGTATCTTTAGGGTAAATGCCCAGTAGTGTGATTGCTAGGCCATAGAGTAGCTCTATTTTCAACTTTTTGAGGAACCTCCATGCTGTTTTCCAGAGTGGCTGCACCAGCTTGCATTCCTACCAACAGTTTAGGGGGGTTCCCTTTTCTCTACTTCTCGCCAACATCTGTTGTTTCCTGACTTGTTAATTTCAACCATTCTGACTGATGTGACATGGTGTCTCATTGTGGCTTTGATTTGTATTTCCCTGATGCTGAGTATCACAAGATTTTTATTGCTTCTCTCCAACTAGCATGATCCCATGGTGATGAGTGCAGTCATGATTGCTCCTGGTAGATCTCAAATTGGGGCAGTATTCTGACAGATATTCTTAGATTCCACAGCTTTCTAGAAATTGGGAGGACTATGTTCCATGAAATGTGTAATGATTTCTCAGATTGCATTTATTGAGATTTTATATCCAGAAAATGAAGTTGGTTAGTTGTTAAGGAAGGGTAAGTAGAAGAAGCATTAATTCAAATTGTACTTTAGTTTGGACTCCCTAGTGATGCAAAAAGAGTTGACATTGGCAAGTTCCCAGCTTTGCTCTCCCTCTCTAGAATCCTGTGTCCATAAGTCCAGTTTTGCTCTTCTCTCTCCTCTTCTAGAGAGAGTGCTTTTAATTGGTAAGAGATGTTAGATCTAGTTACTTCAGACAATGATGGATTATAAGAGGGTAGAAAAGAAGAAAATACTTGCTTGGGGCTGGAAATGGAGGGGAAAGATGGGAGAACTAGGATGAAATTGTCTGAAATATCTAGAATATAAAGGAAACAGGAAGGAGAGCAAAGGGCATTCCTGAGGATTGTATATTTAGAGCTTCATCATTGTTCCTGTAAGCAAATATTTTGATCTTCTATTAAAATCTCATTGGTTGCTGATTATAATTCCTCAAACCATGCCACTCCTTGACTTAAGACTATGTAGATACCAAATGTATTTTAAAAAATACTCTTTTGGAGGATATTAGGATTTTAGACTTTACATAAACACATGATTATACTTTAAATCAATTTTTCTCTCTGTACAAGAGTTTAGAAAGACTATTGTAATTGCCAAACTGTTGAAACACTTGTGGACAGAGGGTGTTGGTAGGAAGGGATATCATGCCTGCACTGATGGTTATTGAAATAGTAAAATCATGAAGGCCACACTGAATTAATTACAAAATTTTAAAACAACAAAACCTCTGAAAATTCACTAAATTAAGAGAGACATAGTTCAGGAATTGGCTGTTCTGGAGTCAAAAAATAGCCAGTATTCTTTGAAGAGCCGGTCAGGTCTGACACTAAAGTATTATATGAACACAAAGTTATGAAAACTGAAGTCTCTAGGGAGAGTGACTCACTGCTCAGAATGACTGTATGTTAGGCTGAACCATTACTCATAATCAGTTGCCACAATTATTAGTAAATATTTGTGAGCAGAAGAATACTGTTCTATCTTTGTGTCCAGATGAGAACAAAGGCATGCCATTTGCTTAGAGATAGTATGAGAAATAGATACTGAAAGGCATCCAAATCAACTTCATCTGAGACCAATTTGCAGAAGTTAAGAACTGGAGTGTGTCTCCACTAAGCCTGCAAATTTCATCTATAGATAAACTCAATTGAGCTAAGGTAGAAAAAGAGGCAGATTTATTAATTATCAAGGAACCAGAATGAAATTCAAAGTGGAGGTTCTAGGGCAAACGTGAGAAGCCAAAAGTTACCAAAGTGTTCCCGTGTTCCTAAAAGTGAACACTTGAACTGAAATCCCATTGGGTGGGTGAGGAGATCCACTCATTATAGGGTGTTCCTCAGCCAGGGACATAAAAATTAGGTCCACCAATATACTGCCATCAAGGCATAAGCATCTTTACTATGACTTGTGGCACAAGTGGATATCTAGTGGCTAACTACTCCCATGCAATCTTTCCTTCCTATAACAAAGGCAAAGTCTTGGAGAGGGAAGTATTAAATGTTTGAGACTCATGTTGGTTTCCTGGGGAGTCACCCATTTCCCAGCTTCCCAAAGCGTGGCTGTACATAAATAATTAACAGGGGCATGGCCACAGGTTTCATTCACCTCTCCTCCACCCCACCAATAGCAATCCTATTGTTTCCAAAGCAATTTTCCTCTTTCCTTTCCTCTCCAAAAAAGGAAGGATTCTTCCTTGAGCAACTGATAATAAAAGAATTCGCAGGGAGAGGGCTAGGAGCTGAAGGCACAGGAGAGAAAGTCAAGTAAAGTAGCTGAGTGGAGGGACATGGGCCAGATGGAGACAAACTGTAAAATATATTTTCTGAAGATTATGTAATCTCACTTACTATTTTAGAAAAATGCAATTGAATATTTTGGCGTAATTCAACCTTTTACTTTGATCCCATCAGTCAAAAATATGTGGCTTAGAAGTAGCCAGGGAGAGTAGGAGGGCAAAAGGCCCACCAAGTTGCCTCTCAAGGACTTCACCTTGTAAGTGCTGGTATGTTGTGGTCTTTTCTGGTTTGCAGATTGTCCATCCTCAGCAGTATTCTGTGATGTACCTCATGGGTTCTGGTTTTGTAACATTTACAGTAGGAACAACAAAAACACTGCAGGCAAAATTGTCTTTGGTGGCCTCCATCTCATTTTTTGTACCTGTTCCTCTTAGTTTCTTGGGCCTCTCTACTCAAACTTCTTAGATTTCTACACCTCATATTCTGCTTCCTCTTTCTGATTTTAAAACCTGTACCCTGTGTTATTTGGGGGATGTTATTTCCTTTCTTAAGACTTCAGAGTTTTTGATTTGTAAAATGAGGATTCTAATCTCTAACCTGTAATTCATTGTGTTGCTAATGAGGATTAAATGAGATAATGAATGAGAACTTGTTTTGGATTGTAAAGGGCTCCAGAAATGTAATTAGGATGGAATTGTTTACAGGCTGGCTGTAAACCCCGACTAGACCTTAGAGTATGAGGAATTTTCACAAGTGCAATTTCCTGGACTTCTCTGCCTGGAGATTCTGGTCCAGTTCATGTGGAATCTTGGCATCAGACTATTTTAGAAGTCTCCCGTGTTTTGAACCCTCTTACACCATTGGTAGGAATGCAAGTTGGTGCAGCCACTTTGGGAAACAGTGTGAAGATTCCTTAAAAAATTAAAAATAGAGCTACCCTAAGACCCTACAATTGCACTACTGGGTATTCACCTCAAAGATACAGATGTAGTGGAAAGAAGGGCCATATGGACCCCAATGTTCATAGCAGCAATGGCCACAGTCGCCAAACTGTGGAAAGAGCCCAGATGGCCTTCAACAGACGAATGGATAAAGAAGATATGGTCCATTTATACAATGGAGTATAATGCCTCCATCAGAAAGGATGAATACCCAACATTTGTATCAACATGGATGGGACTAGAGGAGATTATGCTGAGTGAAATAAGTCAAGCAGAGAAAGTCAATTATCATATGGTTTCACTTACTTGTGGAACATAAGGAATAACATGGAGTCCTCCATGTCAGGAGAAGGAAAGGGGAAGTGAATAGGGGGTAAATTGGAGGGCAAGATGAAGCATGAGAAACTGTGGACTTTGAGAAACAAACTGAGGATTTTGGAAGGGAGGCGGGTGTGGGGATGGATTAGTCTGGTGGCGGTTATTAAGGAGGGCACGTATTGGATGGAGCACTGAGTATGGTGTGTAAACAATGAATCTTGGCACACGGAAAAAATAAAAAGAAAAAAAGTTTCCCGTGTTTCTACTGAGCAGCCATTGTTGACCACTGGTTTATTCCTGAGAGTTCATTACTTCCTCGTGGTAGGTTTTCGTTTCTGTACTCTAGGTCTTATTCTAAATTATGAAATTAGGGACTTCGTTTACTCTTGAAGGAATTTCAGCTTCCAGGAAGATATTTGCTAGATTACCCTCAATGAATTTTTCAAAAAGATTTTATTTATTTATTTGAGAGAGAGAGAGTGCAATCAGGGGGAATGCCAGAGGGAGAAGCAGGCTTCCTGCTGAGCAGGAAGCCCAAGGTGGGGTTCCTGGATCCTGAGGTGGGGCTCTTCAATCCCAGAACCCTGAGATCATGACCTGAGCCAATGGCAGACATTTAATGAAATGAGCCACCCAGGCACCCCCTTCATATAATTTTTGATATCTCCCATAGGATTGTCTTTTCCTTCCACCTGTGAGGACCAACCTTGAAATTGTCATAGAAGTCATAATTAGGAAATGAATTGAGCAGATTACCGAATCAGGCACATACTAGGAAGGACTAATGTGTGGGATATTTTAAGTCTCAGAATCCTAAACAGCAATAGTCTGTGATAAGGGCTATCTTTATGACCCAGAGCTTTTAGAATATTCTGGTAACACATTTTCCTCCAATAGTCCCCTTTCCTATTTTGCCCACTCTCCCCAGCAAAGACAGATTGTTACCTGTGTCCTTTGTTGTGTGAAAACACTCTAGCCTTTGGAACATCTTGGTTGGAATTTATCATTGCAGTCATAAGCAACTGTTTTGACAAGAGGTTAATTAACTTTAGCTAATTTTTCTTCTGCCAGAATGTATGTAGCATAAATTACTCATGTGTAATACAATATTTGATTAATTTACATATAGCCACATCTGTGTATATATATTTAGAATTTTATTTTCAATGTTAATCACATGACAGCTGGCATCAATTTTCCAATTACTTTTGTCAAACATTTGTATGCTTTATTAGCACATTTATATTTTTCTTTGATAAAAAATATTCCTGTCTTTTAAACTGAATTTTTACATGGTGATCATCTGCTTGTCTCCCTGATGATTAAGACAAGTCTGAAAATTTCCAACAGACTTCAAAGCAGTTACTCTAATCATCACCAGCCATCACCATACCTGCAATTGTTGTGCTGCTATTTTCTTAAAATGATATAATAGTGATACTTTGAAGAATAAAACTAGGAATTATTAAGCATTGCAGAATGGTCTGCCTTCATAGAAAGTAATAGAGAAGTAATTCTGTATGTCAATGGCGTTGATTGTACAGTGGAGAAATTTGGCTTTGAAGCATTTATGTATGCCTTGACCTAAGATAAGCTGAAATATAAAGTGTAAACTAACACATCGATAAACCATGAACAACTATCTAAATGATGAAAATGATTTACCATAGAGGTCTTTTCAATTAGTTCTGAAACTGTTAGGCTCATACATTGCTGCTGACACAGTAAATTGAAACTAGTGATTCATTTGTGGAAAAAGTGTCTTTTAAGAAAAAATTTTAGGGATGCCTGGGTGGCTCAGGTGGTTGGACAACTGCCTTTGGCTCAGGTCATGATCCCGGAGTCCCGGGATCGAGTCCCGCATTGTGCTCCCAGCTCCACGGGGAGTCTGCTTCTCTCTCTGACCTTCTCCTCGCTCATGTTCTCTCTCACTGTCTCTCTCTCAAATAAATAAATAAAATCTTTTAAAAAAAAAAAGAAAAAATTTTAAAACTTTACAAATATGTGCACAAATTTGTTCATCATCATACTATGTAGGCTTCAAAAAAAAAAAATGGCTTAAATATCTAACAACCAGACAATAATCCTAAGGTAAGTGACATTACATTTACTAAATGAACAATTATAAAAATTTTTAAATGAACATTTAAAAAAATCTTATAAATTGTCTAAAAAAATCTTTAAAATGGTTATAGCAAATTTTGTTATGTGTATTTTATCATTAGAAAAAAACTTAGAAAATATGGAAGCAATGTTTGACTAGGGTATGATACTAGAGGAAAAGCAGAAAAGACTGTGAATAGAGCATTATTAGAACCACAGCAAATGTATACACAGATGGAAAGAGACAAAGGATATATTCAGATATCAAAATTTATTATTTGGGGACACCTAGGTGGCTCAGTGGGTTAAGCCTTCAGCTCAGGTGATGATCCTGGGGTCCTGGAATCCAGTCCTCCCACCCCAGGCTCCCTGCTCAACAGGGGGTCTTCTTCCTTCCCCTCTATCCCTCCCCCAGCTCATGCCCTCTCTCTCTCAAATAAATTAATAAAATTAAAATTGTATTATTTAACATGGTAAAATCGTGGATAATTCTTTTAGTTAATATTCAATATTTTTAATCATTATTTTATAAGAAAATAAGCTTTAACTATTCAAAAATAATAGTAAAATAGATTGAATCTATGTGCAGATCAGGAACTCATTTCAAATTATAACTGTCATTAGTCCTATTATCTAATTAGTTGCGTAAAGGAACTCAGTAATTTGCTTTTATTTTGGTAGTGCATGTTTCATGCAAGATGTTACTGCAAATAAACAGATTCTCAGATACAAACAAGGGGAAAACTAGATATATTGGAATTTGTGTGGGTGAGAGACAGAGGTAGTTATTCAGCATTTCATTTGAAGAACAAGACAAAAATAATTTAAAAATACCACTGATAAAAACATAGTGGCTGTTTTTCTCATCTCTGGTACAAGAATGCCTCATCATTCTAATGCTGCTGAGTCCTGAGGGGTGCTTAACAAAACTTCAACTTCTCTTTAAAGCATTAAAACTAAAGAGCAAATAAACACTAACAAATATTTTGATGAAAATCTTTTTGAGATGTATGATATACTTCCTTGACTTCCTAAGTGTTTTCCACTGAATTGAATTTGATCTTCTTTTGGTTACTTACATTAAATTTACTTTCATTACTGGTCTTACACTGCCAAGTTTGTGTAGTTCTTCTGTTTTCATAGTTGCTTAATCCCTTCCCTTATTATCAAATATCACTTCTTTAACAAAAGACATGAGATAGCTTCAGTAGAACCATCTCCTGCTGCCATTTGAATTTCCTGTGTCCAGTTTCCTCCAAACAGGTAAACTCTACAGCAAGCCTTTTTGAGCTTTGCCTATTATGTGGTTAATAAGGTAAACCATTTGGCATCCTGAGAAGTAAAGGGCTTGAGTTTTGAGAAAGCTCTTTTGACAGCCCAGGGGATATGTCCTTAATTCTGAATGTACAACTATATTCTGGAATGGTTAGGCTTCCAAAAGTCTGGCTCCCAGATAAGTGTAGAGTTACAGAGCTATTATACAGAAACAAAAGAAAACAGGGTGAAAATGCTGATAAGCAAATTATGTTTTGTCAATGTTATATTAATGCATAGAATGGAAGAAATAACCCAAAAAGGAAGCCAGGGATTGGGAAAATTCCAAATGATCAGAAGTTGGTACATGGAATATTGAAATGTAGAGGAGAAAGGAAAAAAGAATCTTTATCATTAACCTTGCAATATTCAATCTGTATGAGGCTTTGCTCATAGCCACTGAATTCAGTTTTTCCTGAATGTCCAGTAATCCATACTGAAGGAAGGAGTTAGGACTATAATGTTTCCCCAAAACATGTGAAAGGTTAAAAAATTATAGTATCCTTAAATAAACCACCACTTTGCATTGTAATATTCTGAAGCCAGTATTAGCGATACGATAGAAGACCCGTCTGAAGTCATAAAGTATAACAGTCCCATCCACTCTGGCCAGAATATAACTCATGATTCTTGACTTGGGTAGGAAGTCACAGAACATAATCCTATTTCAAGAATTACCCTTCTAGGGAACCCTCCTACACTGTTGGTGGGAATGCAAGCTGGTGCAACCACTCTGGAAAACATCTGGGAGGTTCCTCAAAAAGTTGAAAATAGAGCTACCCTATGACCCAGAAATTGCACTACTGGGTATTTACCCTAAAGATACAAATGTAGTGATCTGAAGGGGCACGTGTACTCGAATGTTTATAGCAGCAATGTCCACAATAGCCAAACTATGGAAAGAACCTACATGTCCATCAACAGATGAATGGATAAAGAAGAGGTGGTATATATATAATGGGTTACTATGCAGCCATCAAAAGGAATGAAATCTTGCCATTTGTGACAACATGGATGGAACTAGAGGGTATTATGCTTAACGAAATAAGTCAATCGGAGAAAGACAATTATCATATGATCTCCCTGATATGAGGAAGTGGAGATGCAACGTGGGGGGGTTTGGGGGGTAGGAGAAGAATAAATGAAACAAGATGGGTTCGGGAGGGAGACAAACCATAAGAGACTCTTAATCTCACAAAACAAACTGAGGGTTGCTTGGGGGTGGGGAGTAGGGAGAGGGTGGTGCGGTTATGGACATCGGGGAGGGTATATGCTATGGTGAGTGCTGTGAAGTGTGTAAACCTGGCGATTCACAGACCTGTACCCATGGGGCTAATAATACATTTTATGTTTATTAAAAAATAAAATAAAAACAAAACAAAACAAAAAATAATTACCCTTCTATAACATAGTACAAGTCCTTTCCTCTTTCTAGACTCTTTCCTCCCTCCCTCCTTCCTTCCTTCTTTTCTTTCTTCCTTCTGTCCTTCGTTTTTTCTTTTGCCATTCCTTTTTTTTCCTACTTCCTACTTAAATCTCAGGTGTAAATGAGGGAGTGGAATAGAACATTGCTAAGGCTTCTTTTAGAGCTCAAAAAGAAAGTCATCATCTTGTGCAACTTCTAATAATATTGGAAGAAGTTGGCCATTATCACCTTGAAACACTATTTTTTAAATTTCCATGGTACATTATTCACCTAAATTTTTGATCCCTCTTCTTATTGCTTTTCTTTTGCTTTGTCAACAATTTCTTTTCTGCCAAACTTCAAATACTAGTTGGAGTTCCTTAGGGTTAAGCTCTGGTACCTCTTTTGTTTACACTCTGATTTCTATTTTTAGGCAAATTCATCCATTCCCATATTTTGAACATAAAATTTTTTGAAACATAACATAATTAAAGTCTATAAAGCATAAGTATATAGTTTTATAGGTTAAAAAATAATTATAAAGAATACAACCAGATAAATACCATCTATGTGGAGAAATAAAATACTGGAAGAAAGAAAAGTATAAGTGTTTGTGACCACAAGCCACTGAAATTTGGAAAGACATTTGTTTTTGCAGCAAATCTAATGTAACCTTCCCTAAAATTTTTATTTTAAAGTCCTACTTAATAAGTTTTATGGCTATCCTGACCATCAGAGCAGGTTTTTTTATTTGTTTGTTTTCCTTTGTTTTGTTTTGCTTTAATGAGAAGTATTACTTCCTAGGGATTCATTTTCTGTTATCATGGAATACTTGAAAAAATATATTTTTTAAAATCATACATGGAGGTCAAATTTTATTACATCATTTTTGTTCATCTATTATCCTGTAATTTGTTAATGTAGTAATTACATTGTTCAATTTGTTAATGATGAACCAACCTTTTATGTAATGTCAATTTGGTCATGTTGAATTATTATTTTTTAAATAGTTTTGAATTTAGGTAATAATTTGTTCAAAAATTTTACATTATAAATCAATAATGCAAGGATGGTTAGGTCTCTGGGGCAGCTCTGATCCACCTGACTTCCCATTCTAAAAGTCTGTCGGGAGTGGTCCTTATCTGGGCTACTACATTGTCTGACAGAAGAGCGGTGGAGGAAATTCTGATGCTTCAGAAACAATAAATTAGATACAGTGGTCATTAAAATCACTCACATGTCCTGGCCCCAAATGAGACCATGTATAAAAAGCAAGATCATTATTCCAGGGAATAACATTTATGGCTGAATAAAAACTGAAAGGTAATTTTTAGGAGCCAACATGTTTAAAAGCATCTTAAACAATACTTATACCTTACAGGTTCATATACAATGAAATTTTTGATAATAAATAAGAACAATTTAAATTTTAATACAAAGAAGTAAAAACAATGTTAACATTTTAGCGTTTTTAACATCATCCTGATTTGGAGGAGTGGGAGTCGTACTTGGGACATGCAAAGAGAAGAGCATACTTTAATCAAAACAAATATCCAAATATGAAGACATGTGTATCAGAAATGCATGTTAAGAAAATGTATGCGGTTTCTATTGCCACATGACAAATTACTTCAAGCTATAGCAGCTTGAAGCAACATTTATCATCTCACAGTTTCTGGGTCTGTAATGTAGAAGCAGTGTAGCCGGGTGGCTTAGGCTCAAGGTCTCATGAGGATGCAGTCAAGGTGTCGGCCACCATCGCAGCTATCTCAGGCTTGACTTGGAAGGAGCCAGTTCCAAGTTCACTCACAGGGCTATTGGCAAGCCTCAGCAAATCTGTTTCTAAGGTCACTGACATGTTTTTCTCCACAGGGCTTCCTCACAGCATGGTAGCTGGCTTCCCCTGAAGCAAGTTGTCCAAGAGAGAGTGAGACTGCACTCAAGAAGGAAGTCTTTTTATAACCTAATCTCAGAAGTGATATCCCAATATTTCTGCCATATTCTGTGCAACAGGAGCAATTCAGTCAATCCAGTCCATGGGCGAGGAGAGCATGTGACTACTAGGAGGTAAGAATCACTGGGGGCCATTTCAGACACTGCCTTATATAAAAAGTGTATACATTTCTATGGAAATCCATAATTCTGAAAATGAATAAGGCAAACTTCTGAAAGACGATGAATTGATAATGAGCAACTCTCACTTTTTGTTCTATACACATCTGTATTTTCAAATAGTTTTTAAATGACTGTATTCTATAACTACAGAATAAGAGTCAATAAAAAATAATATAGATTACCAAGGTGATTTTTAAGGTCTGCTCTCATAGTAGGTAAATATTCAAATTTGTCCCATAATTAAATTATTTATCACTATAGGGATTGATAAGAATATGAAAGAACTGGTGTTGGCCAAATGTCGCTCCTTTCTACAGGCCAGTCCTTCTGGACTTATCTTGGTAGAGGGTCAGCAATAATGTAGAGAATCATGTAGACTGAGCTGCAAGGTTAGTTCTGTGAGTTTGAATTAAGACTTCCATGACTTGGGGATTCTGCCATTAGATAAAAATTCTTCCCCCAAACCTTAACCTGCTGAGGGAGGTTTTAAAACATAGATAATTATGATAATAGTACATAATTTGGGAGTATTTGGGTTGAAAATGAAAGAAAATCAAATCAAACTGGTTTTTAGGGAAAAAGGAAATGTATATGGTGTCTAACATAACATTAAAAAAAAAGAAATACATTAATTCAAATAAAAATTTCAGAAGCTGAACTGGCTCCAAGAGCTATTTGACTCAGAGTTTCACAAGGTCTTTAGATTTCTGATTCTTTATGTTAAGAGTTCTTTCCACTGCGCTCTCCTTTGTGTGTTGACTAGATGTCATGTTTGCAAAAGCGGCAGCAACAGTTCCAGGTTCCACATTCTTCTGTCAGCTAGTCCAACAAGGAAGGGAAAAAAATGTTGCAAGCATTACCAATAAGTCTTGTTTACAAAGACTGACTTAGGTCATGTCCATATCTGACTGGGTCACTGTGTCCAAGTGGTGGTATATTTACCACCAGAGTACTTTATATTTTAGCCTAACAGAGTCCACTCTTAAAGCTAAGAGTAGGGTCAATTTCACCTAAAACTCAAGGCAGAGGTGGGGGAATGAGTAATATTCTGAAAGAAATTAAGAGTAATGTTACCAGGGTAAATAAGAAATTGATACTAGACATCAAACAAAAAAAAAAATGTTCATTACTTAGGGATACAAAATTGTAATTAAGAATTTATTGTAAATGATTATCTTTTGCTTAAAATTTATAACTCGGTATTATAATTCAAACAAAGGTAAATAAATATTAATACTCATGTAAAAATTACATATGCTTTTTAGTGCTGGAAAGATAAAAGTTTACAGGTTTAAAATGCTTCTTTGGCTAGTTCCAGTAATACATAAATTTCTCTATATTCCTTCATTTCATTGGAAGTCATGGCTCTATTTCTCTATAATTCTTTCAGCTATGTCCTCTTTTGTGTGTTGATTCTTCTTAGCCTGGTTTCTCTCGTAATGGAAAAACAACTATGAAACTGGACAAAATAAATGAAAAAAGCTTGTTTAAGACAATGGACATCAAAGCAGGAGAGTGAGATCCCTATTCCCACTGAATTTTTGACTAGGGATACTTCTCAAACTCTAGTGTAGGGAAGTAGAGTCCAAAAATAAAGCAGCATTCTTAGTAGGTGGAAGAAACAAATCAAATTTGGAACTTCTGAGGTTGGTGGGTGGGATTTTTAGGCCAAAGTATCAGAGGGGAAGTAGTCATATAGTAGAGGAATGCCAGAAATGAGTTATTGTCTCAACTTCAGATGCACATGTTCAGGGACAGATTCTTTTGGGCCAGGCAAAAAACAATTCTGGGAGAGTCATGAGCTGAATAGAGGTTCCAGAGATGGCATAGTGGTAGAAGATATTGGGATTTTGACTAGCCAGCATGGGGAGACATTGCTGAATATTTCAAGCATCATTTTGAGACCTCAGAAAGGCCATACCATTGGAATAAGACTTCTCTACCTCTATGGTAAGGTTTTTGAATGATACAATTGTTGACATTTTGGGTAAGATAACTCTTCATTGTGGATGCTGTCCTGTGCATTGCAGAGTGGTTAGCAGCTCCCCATATCTTTATTGTATGAAAATAACATTTATCTTTCAGTTATTACAATCAAAAGTATTTTTGAACAATGCCAAATAGCCCATCAGGAAAAAAATTCACCCAACTGAGAACCACAGCTCTTGATTAAGGGCTACTTTAAAGATTTTATTTCTTTATTTGCGAAAGAGGAGAGAGTGAGCGAGAGCACGCAGGAGTGGAGAGAAGGACAGACAGAGGCGGGGATGCTAACGCCAGAGAAATCTTGAAATCAGCCAAGAGAGGAGACTCATCACATACAAGGGATCCTTCTTAAACAGCTTCTTAACAGCTAATATCTTATCAGAAACCATTGAAGAGAGAAGACAGCGAGATGATATTCTCAAAATACTGAATCAAAAAAAAGCTATCAACTAAGATTTCTATGTCTGGCAAACTATCTTCAAAAATGAAGGGCAAATTAAGATATTCCTAGATAAACAGAAACAGAGTTTGTCAGTAGGAAACCTGCTGTTTAAGAAAAGCTACAACTAGTCCTTAAGGCTGAAAAGAAAGAATACTAGACGGTAAATCAACTGTGAATCCACAGTAAATACAAGGAATATAGAACACTGGTAAAGGTAACTACATAGGTAAATTTTAAAAGATGGTATTATTGTAATTTTTTTCTTGTAACACCTGTTTTTTCCCATGTGACTTAAAATACAGCTGCATAAAATAATTCCTGGTCTTTGTATAGAAATACAATTCATGAAAATACCAACATAAAGGGGAAGCAGAGCTTACAGGAGCAAGGTCTTTGTGTACTACTGAAATTAAATTTATACTGATCCAAACAAGATTATTATAAATTAAGATGTTAATTTTCTCCCTAGGGCAATGACCAAGAAAATAACTAAGAAGTATATAGTAAAAGAAATAAGAAGAGAATAATAATGGAATACTATAAAATATTTATACTGCAAAGGAGAAAACTATACTACTATACTATACTATACTATACTACTGTAATGGAGAAAACTAAGGAACAAAATATATAATATATAGGGGGCACCTGGGTGGCTCAGTGGGTTAAGCCTCTGCCTTCGGCTCAGGTCATGATCTCAGGGTCCTGGGATCAAGCCCCACATGGGGCTCTCTGCTCAGCAGGGATTCCGCCTCCTCTCTTTGCCTACTTGTGATCTCTCTCTGTCGAATGAACAAATAAAAATCTTAAAAAAAAAAGTTATAAAGTATATGGAAAATAAACAGTAAAATGGCAGAAGTGGTTCTAACTTATGGGTCAAGATTTTCAATTAACAAGCAGAAATTGCAAGAATAGATTAAAAAATGATCCAACTATATGCTGTCTACAAGAGCCTCAATTTATATTCAAATAGAGTAAAAGAAAAATGATGAAAAAATACATTCTGTGCAAAGAGTAACCAAGAGAGCTGTATTACTGTCATAGAAAGGCTTTAAATAAAAATGATTATAGGGACGCCTGGGTGGCTCAGTTGGTTAAGCAGCTGCCTTCAGCTCAGGTCATGATCCCAGCATCCTGGGATCGAGTCCCACATCGGGCTCCTTGCTTGGCAGGGAGCCTGCTTCTCCCTCTGTCTCTGCCTGCCATTCTGTCTACCTGTGCTCGCTCTCTCTCTCCCTCTCTCTCTGACAAATAAATAAAATCTTTTAAAAAAAAAGATAAATAAAAATGATTATAAGTGACAAACAAGGATATTGACAAAAGATTCATTACAACAAAAAGCCATAATAATTATAAATATGGGGCTCCTGGGTGGCTTAGTCGGTTGAGCATCTGCCTTCAGCTCATGTCCTGGGCTCAGGGTCCTGGGTTTGTGCCTCTCATTGGTCTCCCTGCTCAATGGGCAGTAGGCTTCTCCCTCTCCCTTTGCCCTCGCCTCACTCACATGCTCTCTCTCTCTCAAAATAAATAAAATCTTTTTAAAAAATTATAAATACATGCATCTAGCAAAATGGGAAAATACATGAATTGAAAACAGAATTGAAAAGACAAACCAACAATAATAACTGGAGACTTTAATACTCCACTTTCAATAATGGACAGAACTAGACATTAGATAAGCAAAGAAATAGTGGGGTTGAAAAACACTATGAAACAACTCGCCCAAACAGACATCTATGTACACACTGCTCAGTAACAGGGGAACACACATTTTTCTCAAGTATACATGGAACATTCTCTAGGAAACACTGTTTGTTAAATCACAAAACAAGTCTAAAAATTTTAAAATACTGAAATAATACAAAATATATTTTCCAAGTGCAATTCTAAGTGAAATTAGAAGTCAATCACAAAGGGGCACCTAAGTGGCTAATTTGGTTAAGTGTCTGCCTTCAGCTCAGGTCATGATCTGAGGGTCCTGGAATGGAGCCCAATATCAGGCTCCCTGCTCAGGGGGAAGCCTGCTTCTCCCTCTGTCCCTCCTCCTGCTTATGCTTTCTCTCTCTCAAATAAATAAATAAAATCTTTAAAAAGAATCAAATCACAAAGATAAATCTGAAAAATTCACAAATATGCAGAGACCAAAAAATACAATCTTAAATAACCAGTGGGTCAAAGAAGGAACCACAAGAGAAATTATATGATGTAACTAACAAAAGCAAAATCACAACAAAGTAAAACTTACGGCATGCAACAAAAGCAAGGTACAGAGGGAAATTTACATCTAAATGCTTACATAAAAAAATTAACCTAATCTTCCACCTTAAGAAACTAGAAAAAGAGGGCAAACTAAATCCAAAGTAATCAGAAAGAAGCAAATAATGAAGATTATTGTGGAGATAAATGAAATAAAAAGTAGAAAAATCATAGAGAATTGACCAAACCATGGTTGGTTCTTTGCAAATATCAACAAAATTGACAAACCTTTATCTAGACTGACCAACAACAAAAAAGGAGAGATGACTCATTTTGCTAGCGTCAGAAATGAAAGAGGAATCATTACTACTAACCTTATAGAAATAAAGGATTATAATGGAATACTATGAAAAATTATATGTTAACAAATTCAGTTATCTAAATGAGATGGGCAAATTCCTAGAAACTCACAAACTACTAAAACTTAATTAGAAATAGAAAATCTGGATAAACCTATAGTAAGTACAGATATTGAATCAGCAGTCGGAAAAACAAGACAAAAAAAAATTTCCCACAAAGATCTTTTAAAGTACTTAAGTTGCTGTTATATAAATGCCAAAGCTAAACAAAGATATCACAAGAAAAGGAAAACTATAGACTCATATCCCTTATGGATACAGAGGCAAAATTCTTCACCAAGCTATTTGCAATCTGAATCTAGCAGCATTTTAAAAAGATAGTATATCGGGACGCCTGGGTGGCTCAGTTGGTTAAGCAGTTGCCTTCGGCTCGGGTCAAGATCCCAGCGTCCTGGGATCAAGTCCCACATCGGGCTCCTTGCTCGGCAGGGCGCCTCTTCTCCCTCTGCCTCTGCCTGCCATTCTATCTGCCTGTGCTTGCTCTCTCCCCCTCTCTCTCTCTCTGATAAATAAATAAAATCTTAAAAAAAAAAAAAAGATAGTATATCATGACCACATGGAATTTATCCAGTAATGCAAGGGTTAATCAATGTACAAATATCAATCAATCCAATATGTCTTGTATTCAGCATTGCAATGGAATATCTAGACTGTGAAATTACTCAAGAAAAAGAAAAGACATTCAGATTGGAAAGGATTTTTGCCTAAAGAACCTAAAAAAAATATGAACACTAATAAGTTCAGCAAAGTTTAAGGATAAAAATCAATATACAAAATATCAGTTATATTTCTATACAATAGCAGTGAACAATCTGAATATGGCATTAGAAAAACAGTTACATTTATGGTAGCATCAAAAATAATAATATAGGAAAAGATTAACCAAAATATGTAAGACGTATAGATTGAAAATTATAAGATGTTGAAAGAAATTAAAGAAGATTTAAATAAATGGAAAAACATCTTCTGTTTATGAATTGGAAGTTTTTGTATTTGGAGTTTCAGAAGAAGAGGAGGGAGAGATTGGGGCATAGAAAATATTTGAAGAAATAGTATCTAAATAGTTTGCAGGTTTAGTGAAAAATATGTCCACATGTCTTCTAAATTTCAAGCAGAATAAACACAACCACAACTAGAACATTTAAATACTGCTGAAATTCATGGAATACCTGGGTGTCTCTGTCAGTTGAGCATCTGACTCTTGATTTCAGCTTAGGTCATGAGATTGAGCCCCGTATCAGGCTCTGTGCTCAGGGGGTGGGGGAGGGGAGTCTGCTTAAGATTCTCTCTCTCTCTCAGGGCACCTGAGTGGCTCAGTGGGTTAAGCTTCTGTCTTCGGCTCCAGTCATGATCTCAGGGTCCTGGGATCGAGCCCCACATCGAGCCCTACACCAGGCTCCCTGCTCAGTGGGGAGCCTGTTTTCCTCTTTCTCTCTTTGCCTGCCTCTCTGCTTATTTGTGCTCTCTATCCATCAAATAAATGAATAAAATCTTTAAAAAAAAAAGGTTTTTTTCTCTCTCTCCTTTTGCCTCTCCCCCTTGCTCTCTGTCTAAAATAAAGAAATAAAATATTCAAATACTCCTAAAATTCAGTAAAAAGAAAACACCTCAAATGGGCAAAAAGTTACATTTTATAAAGAATGATATGTATATGGCCAATAGACACATAAAAAATGCTCACCATCACTAGTCATCAGGGATATGCAAATAAGATATGTTGTAGAGTGCTATAAAATTAAGCAGATTGTCATTTCCCAGTATTGATGAGGATATAGGGCAACTGGATTTCTCATGCATTGGTAGAGGGAATGTGAAATGGAAGAATCACTTTGGAAAACTGGAAATTTCTTAGAAGGTTAAATTCCTATCCCTAATCTGACCCAGCACTCTCACTCCTAATCATTCATCCAACAGAAACAAAAGTGCATGTCCACAAAAACACTTTACAGAAATTTTCACAGCAGTTTTATTCATAAAATCCCCCCAAATGGAAATAATCTAAGTAGCCACCCGAAGGTGAATGAAAAAATAGGAGATGCCACTTAGTAATAAGAAGGACCAAATTGGTGATATCAATGGGGCTGCCCAAGGTGGGATGAAAGGTAATAGACATGGGAGCATTCAAGAATAAAAACTGTGGTTGGTGATGCAACATGGGGGGTTAAGGGGGTAGGATAAGAATAAATGAAACAAGATGGGATTGAGAGGGAGACAAACCATAAGTGACTCTTAATCTCCCAAAACAAACTGAGGGTTGCTGGGGGGAGGGAGGTTAGGAGAAGCGGGGGTGGGGTTATGGACACTGGGGAGGGTATGTGCTATGGTTAGTGCTGTGAAGTGTGTAATCCTGGCGATTCACAGACCTGTGCCCCTGGGGATAAAAATATATTATGTTTATAAAAAATAAAAAATTAAAAATTAAAAAAATTTTTTTTTCAACCAGATAAAGCAAAAAAAAAAACAAAAACAAAAACAAAAAGCTGTGGTTGGGACGCCTGGGTGGCTCAGTTGGTTAAGCCGCTGCCTTTGGCTCAGGTCATGATTCCAGCATCCTGGGATCGAGTCCCACATCGGGCTCCTTGCTCAGTGGGAGCCTGCTTCTCCGTCTGCTTCCGCCTGCCACTCTGCCTGTGCTCACTCTGACAAATAAATAAATAAAATCTTAAAAAAAAAAAAGAATAAAAACCTGTGGAGTGACATAAATATACTACATGTTCATAGGCATTTGGGTGGCATGGGTATACACATTTGTCAAAATTAACTGAAGTGGGGGCACCTGGGTGGCTCAGTGGGTTAAAGCCTCTGCCTTTGGCTCAGATCATGATCTCAGGTCCTGGGATTGAGCCCCGCATTGGGCTCTCTGCTCAGCGGGGAGCCTGCTTCCTCTTCTCTCTCTCCGCCTGTCTCTCTGCCTACTTGTGATCTCTGTCAAATAAATAAATAAAATCTTTTAAAAATTAATTGGGGACGCCTGGGTGGCTCAGTTGGTTGAGCGGCTGCCTTCGGCTCAGGTCATGATCCCGGCGTCCTGGGATCGAGTCCCGCGTTGGGCTCCTTGCTCCGCGGGGGGCCTGCTTCTCCCTCTGACTCTGTCTTCCACTCTGTCTGCCTGTGCTCACTCTCGCTCGCTCTCTCTCTGACAAATAAATTAAAAAAAAAAAATCTTAAAAATTAATTGAAGTGCACTCTGAAAATCTATACATATTTCCATAAATAATAAAAAGAGAAATCCTTACTGGGACAAGATAGGTACAAATAATATAAACTTGATTTTTTTCTCCCTAAGTATAGTTTATTTACTCTCTCTCACTTTTAAGGTTACACCAGAGACAGTATGAGAAATTAAAAACTCTTGGTTAAGTCAGAGAACACCTTAGAAATTCAACATTAATGTTGTGCTCCTTTTGAATTCCTATAGTTTTATTCTGCAGAGATGGAAATTAGGATTTCTACAATGTGCTTTATGCTCTTAAAATGCCTGGTTATTGAAGAGATGCTTATCTTCATTCTCCAACACCTGCAGAGGCTTATAACGTACTCCATTTGTATTTTTAAAGTTCCTGGTGGGTAAGCAGAATGAGAAATATTTGAAAGCTCTATGACTTCCTTCCTGCTGATTTTAAGTTTAAGGAGAATCTTTAGTCAAGCAAACTATTATTCTTTGGGGACAATATTTTATATATTTTTTGCTAATATTAAAGCTGTTTCTATGGAATTACCCTATTTTTTAAAATAAAAGCTGACATTTTGAATTAATCTTCAATATATTCTATGAGAATTTAATTACTCATAAAACATCTCTTACTGAAACCAAGCCTAGAAACCCTGAGGTTTGTGTTCTGGGACCTCTTGATGGGGCAGCTACCTGTCATTTCCACACTGACCCAGGATCTAGTTTCCACCCTCCCAAATCTTTCAGGTAAGACTGGATAAAACCACCTCCTCTTGATATTTTTAGTACAGCTGAGATAACTTACAATTTTCAAAAAGATTTTAGTTAATCTAATAATACAAGAGAAAAAGATCAATGAATGCAATAAACAAAAACAGGTTTTGGGATTCCATTCTCGGTAGTTTGACCCTGTGTCTTACCTCAGGAGGAAGATTATTTTTCACCAAGACCTTAAATTTTTCCTAGCATCTTCCCTGGGGTATCTACTTCTCAATCCTTAGCTGGCAAATTTGTGACGGTCAGTTGCATAATGAAACTTACAGTTTACCCAGTGAAATCCCCTATGCTGCATACAAAGATGTATTCTGATATAAAGAATCACCATTTTTATTTGGAAATTCAGCCTCTCTCCCCTCTTCACTCATGGCATCTGTGTGGCGCCCTGCTTACAGGGGCTGCAGATGGACATGTGAGACAGTTCTAAGCCAATCAGGGTGCTCCATTCCCTTGCCTGCACTGACTTGCTCAGAAATGGGCAGGTGACCTAAGCCATACTAATCAGAGTTAATCTTTTTACAGAATGCCCAGAAAAGAGGTGTTGTATGAAGACTCTGCCGTTTTTTTAGTTGGGTTTGGCCAGGTTTACCAGTTCCATGAACTCTGCCAACTATTTTGCAGTCCCGAGAAAAGAGCCCTTTGGAATGAATGAAATTATATATGGATGATGTTTTATCCTTTGTTTCCAGCAGGGCCTGATGTCAGAGTTACCCTTAGACTATTCAATTATTGGAACCAATGTATTCCATGTTCTTGCTTGAGGCTAATTTGAATTAGGTTTTCTATACAACTGAAAGAATTTGTGCTGGTACAGGGACTATTATCTGTGACACAAAATTAGTAAGATGTATCACTGTAAGAATATTTGGTAAATAGTTTGTGATAGGATATGATAGGATGTGTTGGGAAGAAAAGTAGGATTTAAATTTTCCATAACTTATTATCTAGTTATCTTTTATGATAAATTTTATTTATCAAGCATTTATTTTCTGCCAGGCACTAGGGGTGTAATTTTAGACATTTCATTAAATTTATTGCTTCCAACTATGCAATGAAATAGTTATAATTATCCTATTTCACAAATGAGGGATCTAGGGAGTAGAGATGTTATGCAATATTCTTCAGGTAATGTAAGTGGTAAATAGTAGAGCCACGATTTGAACTCCTCTGTGTTTGACTCCAGATAAGTGCTATTTAACTTTGTTGGGTGGCTTTCTATAAATTGTGAACAATATTTCCCAGCATTAATATGCTGTAACCTTTCTTTAGGATATGACTCATATGACTATAAAGTATAAACCACTATATCATGTTTACATTTATTACAGTGGATTTAAGAGCAGTCATTAGCAATATTATTTCCATGTTTAATTTGTCCTATATATGAGCTATAGGTAGATATCTGTGAGAGCCATTGTTAAATAAATCTATAATTTTTGACATCTGCTATACTCACCTTTGATTTTTGACCTTCTGACCTGATGATCATCCCATTCACCTGAAGTAAGGAGCACAAAAGCTTAACTAGTTTAAAGAAATAACTACATTAGCTTTCATGGCCCCCATTTGTCAATAAACGGCTCAGGGATGAGGCAGGGAGATGAAACCAGGGAATTTTAGATTGAGAGATGAAGTGTGAAAGACGGAGTGGTGAAAAGGTTCTGTGATTCAAAGAGTGGGCTAGCTGTTACTTTCATCCTTGGCTACACAATGGAAGTGTAGCCATTGGTAACACCAATGAGTGTTTTACAAAATACCCATGCCTTGCTCTGGCTCACTCTGGACCAATGAAATCAGATTTCATGGCTGATGAATCTGGGATTTATCTTTAAAGTTCCACATTCCATTGTGCTGGCAGGATTGAAGTCCATTGAGAGAATGGAAGAAAGTGGCACTTTTCTTTCAGTTTATGCAATTATAGTCATTTTTATGTTTCAATTATTAATTCACCTGTGAATTCATTAACTTGTTAGGTTGTGCATGTATTCATGCATTTATCCTTTCATTTGTTTGGTTATTCAATTCTTCGTCTATGCACTCATTTACTCAGCCACCCATTTATTTATTCACTCATCCACTGAGTTAGAGTCAGTCACATACTCCATCCAGAATAGTTACAGAGCGTCGCAGCTCTTTGTTTTTGAAGATACAGAAGTGAATGTGGCGAGTAGGTCATTGCCCACCAAAGCCACCAGCTGGTACTGCAGTGTTTCTAAGAGTGTGTACTGAGAAACATTACTTCTCTAATTAAAAGGGATTATGAAAAACACTGGCTTATGGACTAATTCTGAAGTTATGAAAACTTCCCCTTTAATGTCATTTGCATGGAATGGTAATATCTCAGCATCTCTGACACATGTAAGGATACTGATAATTCTAATTTTAAATTTACTGAAGTGAGATGATGACTGAGGAAAAGAAATAAATAATGTGTAATTACCACTTCCCTCCCACCTTACACCAAATAAAGTTTAGTTTAATATCTTCAGCTGAAAGATGCAGAAAATGACTGTAATTAACTTTGGTTCAGTTCTAAGTCCCTTTTCTATTTCCAGATATTTCTAATTCCCACAAAAAGCCTAATTTATATATCTTTTGATCCATTCAACTAAAACTTCTTCAACCTCCCACCTTATCAAATTGAGCCAAATTTTGTGTTGATATGCTTTGTTTTGGTTGCTCCTTATTTATTTGTACTGATTCATTCAGCTTAAATAGCTCCTGTTACAGTCTATGGTTGCTATTTATTTTTGAGCGAGAACAGGATGTAAGTACTACATGTTCTTGGACATCAGTACCAATTTGATCTTTCTTGCTTGCTGAATCCTGGATTGTTAAGTTTTACTCCTATTGTATGTTATACATTTTAATGTGATATTTGTGTTTAACATTAAAAAAAAAAAAGCATTTGTCAGACTTCATCACAAATCAACGTGTCCAAACTGTCAATTTTATACATCCTTGAATTTTTATACATTCTTGAATTTTTACAACTCTCGGGTTTCATATGCAATTACTTTGAACAGTGGTTCCCATGTGAGTAAGTTATTAGAAATGTGCCTCAGAGGTGCCGTGGTCTTGACAACCTAAGCTCTTTAGAATTCTTTTGGTTTAACCTGCCTTTAAGAAATCATTACTTTTTAAAATATAAGTATTTGTTAAATTATTTTTAGCACAAATATAATATAAACACATTTTTCAAATGTCACAAAAGGGGATAGAAAGGTGAATATATATTGCTTTTGTTTTCTCCTTACCAATCCTACTCCATAGAAGTTAACCAATGTTATTGCTTGAGAACCTCT
This sequence comes from Mustela erminea, assembly GCF_009829155.1. Classification (NCBI taxonomy): domain Eukaryota; kingdom Metazoa; phylum Chordata; class Mammalia; order Carnivora; family Mustelidae; genus Mustela; species Mustela erminea. The sequence goes on from NC_045621.1 coordinate 50,933,380, forward strand.
TCCAGAAATTTTATATGTAAATGATGCTGTAGGCTGGGTTCCCCAAAAAGAGAGAAAAGAAGAAATGGAGGCTTTATCTAACTGCCTCTACCCCCAGTTGGTGAAAAGTTTACCCAAGAAACTGTAATTCCCTCAGACTTCCAGGTTGAGCACACTGCAAGCTAGGCAGTGCCTCTCCAGGAAGCCTCAGAGCAGGATGTGAGAGACGCCTGGTGTGGATCTGAGGTAAAATATTGCTGCGTTAAGCCTCCTCCTCTTTTATAAATACTTGGCTTTTCCCTTGACCAGCTATCACTGGAAAAAGAGACAGTTGAGGCTGAGTCTGCCCTACTGCATTAGAGTTGCTAAATGTAGTTTGTATGTAATTGGTGAGTGCACATGCACATGTGCATGTGCTTGTAGTTTTATGTATTGAAAAATTATGTCTTTTAATTCGTGACTTATGGTATTACATTTCATAACTTTTGGCAGATTAGATATTTTTCACTTTATAAAAATTCCCAACTATCATCCACATTGGTTGCCAGAAAAATTATAGCCAAGCTGAAGAAAGTTACTCATGGCCAAATAACTTCAAAGGCAAAATTATAAAAAATCTTTGAAACATTTTTATAGCAAATAAAGAAATATGACTGTGGCATGTGGATGTATTTTAATGAGTTTGTTCTACCTCTTGTGGTGCCTCTGAAAGTAAGAATCTTAAGTTCAAAAAAGATCTTAACATGGCCTTTGCACTTACTGGGCCATTTCTGAACCCTAGGATTGATACAGATTTTCTTTGAGTCTTTGTTTGAAAATTCTCATTTTAGAAGACTCAGACATAATATTAGAAGAGAGATATTGACTAGAAATTAGGGGTATAGCTAACATGCATGTATATATACATACATACATACATATACGAAAGAACATGTCTTGAGAAAAGTGGCAGAAATATGGAAGATCTAATACACTCAAAATATTAATGAAAGAAAAGAGAAAAATGAATCTTGATGACCCATGTAAACCTATGTGAATTGCTCAGATAATTTTCATTGGATTGAACTGAAATATACAATGGGAAACACAAGGATATTTGCAGTCTCAATTTTTTCTAAACCAGGGTATTTGTTGGTGTAGGTTGTTGCATCAAAGATAAAAACATTGTTCATCTAATGAGAATCTCCTTATTGGACTGGAAATAGAAACTGTGCTTCCAATGAGAGCTTATACTCACTATTCCTGAACTATGATAGTTCAGTGGAAACTTTCCTGGATAATCTTTGAAACTGATGGAAGCTAATTAAAGCTACAGACTTTTACTTAGTGATTGATTCTTCTCCAACTTTCTCCTTTGTATACAAAACTATGGTTTTGTAAACCAATGGTGTGTGAACTGAAGTAAGAATCTTAGAAACAAACCAAAACTTGAGGTGATTTTTCAGAGTTTGTCTTCAAAATGTGAATTCTTTCTTTACATTCTAGCACTTTGAATTACAGATGAAATAACTTGACATGATAAAAATGCAATAGTCTTTCTGAAGTATTTTGATTACATATTTTTCTGAAGACTGCTTCTTTTTCTTTTTCCTTTAAATACAGGGTTCATCTCTCATTGCCTCCCACACTTGAACACTATTCTCTGAATAATTAAGCTTGCTGTGTGCATGGCAAGTGTATGAAATATGTGGATAGGAATAAGAATTCCTGATTAACACAAGGTAGGTGTGTGTTAGATGTCATAATTTGAAAACAGCCCAAGAAATATAATTTCTTTAGATTTACAGTTTACTTAGGATCAGTGGGAATGTTAAAAAGCAGTAACTCCACTACCTTTGCCAATGCTCACTGCACTCTTCAAGTTGTCTCCGTTATTAAACTTTCTTTAAAAATTGCTTCGAGGAAAGTAAGTTCCTTTTTCTTTCACTAATGATTATAATAAAATATCAATCTGAAACAGAGGAACAGAAAGGAGAAAAAATATGTACAATTTACAACACTCAGAATCTGGTAAATTCTGAATATTTAAGAACGGGCAACAATGCTCATCTTATTGTCTTATTTACTGTCTTATTTTTTAGCAAATCCAGTGAATATCATTATTGTTCCTTGAATTTAGACATGACAGTAAGTTTTAAAAATATTCAATGGACCTGATGATAATTAAGACATAATGAGATGGCAATCAATTAATGCAATCTACTTATTTACTACCCTTAATTTCAAAAGCAAAAATTCTCAGTGCTAGAGAGTGCTGCTGGAATATAAATTCATCCAATCCATTTGGAAAGTGATTTGTCACTATCAGTCAGAAGCCTCGAAGATATCTATGCTCTTTGGCTCAGTAATTGCACTTTTGGGATTCTAACCTAAGGAAAAAAATTAAAATAGTGTAAATAATCCAAATATAGACAAACTCTTTTGTATAAAGATATTCAAAGGAGCTAATCACCATAAAGCACTTATTGTTACAATAGCAACAGTGATAAATGTTTTAGGTGTGTTAGCCTATGTAATCATTCTCAAAACAGTTCTATAAGACATTTACTATTATTGCCTCTATTTATTGGTAAGAAAATGAGCTAAGTGAGATTAAATTAATTATTAAACTAATAAGTGGTGAAACTGGGATTAAAACCTAAGTGTGTAGAAGTTCAGGGTCTTCCCTGAATTTCTTGCCATTTTGAAAATTTTAGGTCTATAGAAGAATTGAGAGCTGAGAACAATGAACCATTCACCTATTGAATCAGATTTACCAGTAGTTAAGTTTTTGCTGTATCTGTTCTCTCTACATTACCTCAAAATATTTCAACATGTATCACAAAGAATAAGAAGATCCTTCTGCTTAAGCACATGTCATTATTGCTGTTGGACATTTAACATTAATTCAAAAATATCACTTACCATATACTTTATTTTTTAATCATGCTTCTCCCCATTTTTTGAAGGTAAGATTCATACTTTATTTCTCTGCTATACTGACTTCTTTACAGCAACATTGTGCTTTTTATAATAGCAAAAATAAGGAGGGGATGTGATTAGTAATATAAACCATTTAAAGAAATTACAATATAGGCATGTGATAAATATTATACCTCAAAATTTTTTTTTTTTTTTTAGAGAGAGAGAGAGGCAAAGAGAGCAGGGCAGGGGGAGGATTAGAGGGAGAGGGAGAAGCAGACTTCCCGCTGAACAGGGATCCCGAAGCAGGGCTCCATGCAGGGTTCAGTCCCAGGACCTAGAGATGACCCGTGCCCCTCAAAAAATGAATTTTTGAGGAACTTAATGACATGGAATAGTTCTTATGATATAATGTTAAATGAAAAAAGTTAGATATAAAATCACAGTTGAGGGGCGCTTGGGTGGCTCAGTGGGTTAAGCTGCTGTCTTCAGCTCAGGTCATGATCTCAGAGTCCTGGGATCAAGCCCTGCATTGGGCTCTCTGTTCGGCAGGGAGCCTGCTTCCCCCTCTCTCTCTGCCTGCCTACTTGTGGTGTCTATCAAATAAATAAATAAAATCTTAAAAAAAAAAAAAAAGAACCACAGTTGAACTTACTTGTACATTTGTTCTTTTAACAATCCTGGGCTTAATTTTTATACACGCAGGGTACCTGGTGTTAGGGCTACAAAGAAGAATTAGGATCTCTCTCATTTAAAATTTTTAGTAAAGAGGGATGAACAAATTTTTCAACAGATACCTAGAATAAGGTGCAGTAAGGAAGTGAGGGAAATATGAATATTCTGAGAGAGGAAGCTGTTTAGTTATGGTGAAAAGGCTCCCCAGAGGAAGTATGATGTCCGTTACTTAAAAAGTATGGAAATGATATGCAAGAATGAGGTAAATATTCAATATGTTAGAGACTATTTTTAGGTGGTGAGATTATGGGTTCTTCTTATTCTCTGTTTTACTTCTAAATTTTTAAAATAAGCATCCATGATCCTTAATAAACAGACAAAGTAACTTGGAGATTTATAAAAAATCAATTTTTAAGATTTACCCAATGCCCATGGTAAGTTGGGTAGTTACAGAACAGAGATAAAACAACTCTTGATCTGGGGGTCCCTGGGTGGCCCAGGTGGTTAAGTGGCTAACTCTTGATCTCAGCTCAGGTCTTGATCTGAGGGCTGTGAGTTCAAGTCCCCCCTTGGGCTCCACAAACAAACAAAAACCCCTTGATTTAGAAAGTAATAGGTACTGTGGATAATGAAAATAATGGCTATTAGATTTCATTACCTTTTCTAATTGTTCAATAATATTTTAGTTAAGGATGTTGTGTTGATAGCATCTCCCTTACTACATGTCCATATTTATGCAACTTGGTACATAGTGATATAGAATATAGAAATACATTAGCCCACAAAATAATGAGGCTTACTTAGATGCCTTATGATCATGTATGACTATTCTTCCTATAGCCACAGTGGTAGTACTGTGGAGGCTGAGAAAAATTAAGGCCATCCCACCTCAGGTTTAGCCTTAGCATAAGTACAGCCATCTTAGCTCTGGCAGCCATCTCAGACCCCTGTCCCTTACTTTGCTTAGTAACAAGAACCCCCACCCTGCTTTGGTTCCAGAGACTCCCACCCCACTTTAGTAACCGGAAGCCCCACCCTGCTTTAGTTCCAGAGACCCCCACCCTGCCTTAACTAAGCTCAGGGTCCAAGTCCCTACTCCACTATGTCGGGTATACTTGGGCCCAGGCTTATGCTTGTTGAATAAACCCTCGTGTGCTTGCATCGGTATTGGTTCCTTGGTGGTCTCTCGGATGCAAAAACTCTGGTATAACAAGTACTTCTACCAGCAGCTGAGTAGTCCAACTAGACTTAAAGTCATTCTCACTTATATTCAACAAATATTGTGATGGAAAATGCTATACATTTTGCAAGAAAACTTTCATGGAGTTATGAAGTAGTAGATTTTATGGCATGTAGATTTTTTTTTTTACTTGCTTTCATTATTGGTTCATTTTAAATTTAGACTTTCTTTCTTTAGTCTTTCCCTTGGCATATGTTTAATGTTAATTTGCATAGCTGTTAAAATACATAGTACAAATAGCTCATGTTTAAAATATTTATAGTCTCCGATATGGAATGGGGATGTGCAAGTTTGAGTTAATGGAGTAACCTGGGATGTCTGTATAATCAAAAATGCCAGAAGCCAATTAGAACCTTGAACAAAAGCCAGAGTCAACTTGAAGATCAGACATCTATATTGCTGTCAACTTAGAAGCAAATAGATCAGCTGATGGAGGGAAGAGGAGGAAGAAAATTGGAAAGTTGAATTGATCTCTCCAGTTGCTTCTTTACTACCTGCAATTAGTCAGACTCCTCCCCCTTACCACTATAATGTGTTTATATTATAAATCAAATGGCTCTTTTAATTTAGTGCCTTTTAATTAAGGAGACCTATTTTAATAGCTAGCACTTTGATACATGTAGTGCTCACAGCTCCCAACACATTGAATACAACCGCTCATTAGGAAACTCTTTAAAAAGTCATTTAGTGCAGGCGGTAGATTCTGCTTAGCAAAATGCAAACCTTTAAGTCAGGCTCAACGTAACTGCAGTATTATTCACAAGCTCAAAGACAAATATTACAAACATCTAAAAAAGTTAGGCCTATGTGTATAAAGATCACTGGACACATATATCAGGATATATCTTTAAATAGGCACTAGATAATACTTGCCATTTTAATTTTTCTTGCTTTTATTAGGGATCTATACACTGGCAAGAGCCTAGCATTATTTAGAAACTAATAAGTCATTGTTTCATTGCTTCTGCCTCTGCAAATGGCTTTAGATTTAAACATTTATTTTATTGATGAAAACAAAAGTCTGAACTCCAGAGGTCTAAATTAAATTTAATGACATATTCTCTTTGCTGAGTCTTTGTCTCACCCAGACAGGTTAAAGTGCATGGGGAATGATTTGATCTCATTAACTTGCTGCTGCTGGCGGCTGGTGGTTATCACAGATGGTGAGGGTTTTCATCACGGAGCTGTGCAACCGGAGATTCTGCACAAAGAGGGCCCGCCTAGCCTCCAGGTGGTCATTTCTGGTAATTAATGCCTTGGGGAAGGTTCAGCTCTGTAACAGTATAATAGTCAGTAAGCCTGCCAAGGAAGTGGCCCTTTTCAAAACATATATATGTATGTGTATATGTTTTGGAAAGGGTGTATGTGTATGTAGATGATATAGATATAGATACAGATATAGATATATATATAGATATAGATATAGATATAGATATATACCTTTTTCCTGTTAGTCCTAACAGGAGTATACAAGAAGCCAGTATACAAGTATACAACAGATTTGTTTTCTAATAGAGGAGCCAATTAGAAGAAGTATTCAGTGTAGTTTTTCCTCTTGGTCTTGCTGACCAAACCCAGGTCTTCTTTATCTAGAGCATTCAGTTTTATTCATTGCTTACCACTATCTGGATTGCACTGGGAATGGTTTATCTATTTGAAGTACCTGATTCGTGCCATATACAAAATGTAGTGGAGCTAATCACTGATACGCTGTGAAAAGGAGTATTTGCTTTAGTACTTAAACAGACTCTAAGAGCTTCTCTAGTTGCAAAGGGCTAATTGTATCAGGGACACTGTTTCCAAATAAGAAAGCTATTAATAACTGTTATTTCTCAATCCCAACTTGGAATTATAAATTTGCTGCTGAAAAGTCTTATGAGATATGGATAAGGAGGATTTGGCAGTTGTGAAGGGTTGTTAAGCTAAGTCTTTCAGAATGAACCATCTTGTGGCAATGCCTGCCGTTTGATGAATGCTTATTATGTGTCAATCTCCTAGCAGATATTACATTATGTAATCTTTTTTTTTTTTAAAGATTTTATTTATTTGACAGAGATCACAAGTAGGAAGAGAGGCAGGCAGGAGGTGGGGGAAGCAGGCTTCCCGCTGAGCAGAGAGCCCCATGTGGGGCTTGATCCCAGGACGCTGGGATCATGACCTGAGCTGAAGGCAGAGGCTTAGCCCCCTGAGCCACCCAGGCGCCCCATTATGTAATCTTCATGGCAAACTCATGAAACAGGAATTGTTATCCTTAATTTTGCAGAAAAGGAAATGGATCCGTAAAGAGGTTAAATAATTTAACAAATTCATAAAACCAGGTATGGACTGGGACTAGAACTCAGACCATCTTGCCATAATTGGCTTCTCCCTCTATACTTGTGGTCCTCAAACTTTAGTGTGCATGAGAATCACACAGAAGGCTTATCCAGGCATAGATGTCTGAGCGCCAGTTCAGAGCTTGTGATGCAGAAGTTCCGGGCTGGGCCCACAGAATTTGCATTCCTTCCTCATCATGCCTGAGTGAGGCGGATGCTGCACCTCTGGAGATCACACTTTGAAATCCAGTGCTCTAGACCACACTGTGGCTCCTAAGAAGTAAATCAAACTTAGGAAAGTGGGTTAACAGATCCCGAAGTTTAGGTAACATTAAAAGCTTTAGTTATAATTAACATCAATCAATAAGTTAATATGGGGGCTATTTTTAACATAATTGACAATGAAGAGTCTTTGCTTAGGGAGTATCAGTTCAAGTATGCAAGCATTAATCTACACCATACATGTATCAGGTGTCCAACCAGAAGCTGATATAGGAGGTATGATGATGAATTAGAAATGATACTTGTTTCTCAAGAGCTTAGAACTCTCAAGAGATATATATTTACGAATTAGTAGGCAGAACGCAGAAATATAACAGAGGCAAAAACAATACACCTAAAAGCACCAAAATTGAGGATATTTATTCGAACAGGATATTAATTTCACTTTGGGAAAAATGATTTGTAAATATTAGGTTTATTCTTTTTAATTTCAGATATATTTTATGCCACACTTCTGGCACTTTTTTTTTTTTTTTTTGCTTTCATCACACTGTAGGTAAATAAAAACCCTTTTTATGAGTTTTATGTAGAAGGTAGGATTATTTAGCAGGAGATTCCATTTTCTAATCTAGTCTAGTGATAGTGACAATGGTCTAAAAATGAGTCACAACCTTCCTTCTCTTGGAAATTTGGCTATTGAGTTTGCCCTTCAAATGTCTCCAAAGAGCCAGTGGCCAGGAGTCAGGGAGAGCCCAGCGCTGTGAGCTAGGAGGTTGCAAATTTTGCTGCTAGGTAATGTCTTGCCTGGGGGTCTGGTTCACTCTAAATGCGTCTCAGGAATTTGATGTGTTCTTTGTGGGGTGGGGAGGAGGGCATGGAGGTGCAAAGTTGTTTTGTTCTAGAATTAAGGTGGGATAAAGCAGGAAATGAATTCTGGGACTTAGTAGGAGGTATACTCAGACATAATCACATTTAAATTCTTCCCCCAAAATTATGGAAGGTAGACACTTTGCTTTTCTGCACAAGAAATTAGCAAATACTTTTTATCCTTTCTCTTAACTCTCTCTCCCACTATCCATTTCCTCTATGTGAATTGTTTTTAGAGATTAGTTACAGTTCAGGATGAAATATTTCCCTTGAGAGTCCTCTAAAAGCGGAGAATGGAGGGCTTACTCTCACCCAGGGCTGCACTGGCAGTTCTTTGAGGCTGGACATGCTAAATCCACAGCCTTTATATCAAATGCTTTCTCCCTGTGGTCCCAGACACAGTGAGTGACATTCTGGCAATACTTGCTAAATAGATCCTGTTTCCTAATATTTTCTTCATTTTGTAAATTATTCTCTTTTTTAAATGAAAGTTTCTCTTGGTTTTTCTTTAAATGCCAAGGTCTTTAGTAATACTGAAAATACATCCATTTTAAACTAGTATTTGAACTTTAAGAAATTATGGGCCAAAGTATTTTTTTAAGGGGGGGGTGGTGGTGAAGGGGCAGAGAGAGAAGGAGAGAGAGAGAATCTTAAGCAGGCACCAGGCCCAGTGCAGAGCCAATGTGGAGCATGATCTCACAACATTGAGATCCTGACCTGAGCCAAAATCAAGACCTGGATGACTAACTGACTAAACCACCCAGTGCCCCCAAAATTATGGGCCAAAGTATTCTTAATATAGAACCTAGATCTTCTGAGATATCCTGAATTACATTTGTCTTGTGCTAACACTGTTGTCTACAAAGGATGTGAAGTCAAAGTATGTTTTTGTTCATTTTCTAACTTTTGAAACTAATAACTGATACTATTAGTTTTTCTTACAGTGCACCAGCTTCTATGTTAAACCCTTTACATGCATTAAAAAAAAATTTGTCCCCACTATAACTCTGTTATAGGTGTTATTACCATTCCTACTTTCTGGGTGGGAAACCTGAGGCTTATAAAGTAGGTATGATTTGCACAAAAACATACTGATAAGCCTGGTTATATAACTTGTGGGGCCAAGTGCAAGATAAAAATGTGGGCCCCTATTCAAAAAGTAGGAAAAAAAAAAGGCTTTTCTTTTACAGTTTCTGTCTCAAGTTATCATAATGCTTTTTTACTTGTTGTGGAATGTTGCCCTCATTTAGGTATGAGGATGCTCAAAGGGTACATGCAGTTCCCAGGTGTCCCGAACCTTACTCTGCATCTTGTTGCACTGAGGATATAGGCCTCACCTGACTCTCCCTAGCCAAGCTCCACAAGGGACGGAAGACAGCACCAGTCACTGGGCAGAACCAGGACGGGGAGCCTGGGTGAGGTTTAAGGTCCTAGGGGAAGCTGGAACAGGCAGCTGAAAAGAACCAGCCCCAGGAAGGTGGGACTCTGTGGGAGGTAGGACCATATGTGAATCAGGTTCCAAGCCTTGGTGCATGTGCTGTTGTCCCCTTTAGACCTTGCTTAACAGATCACAAATTCAGAGATAAATTTATGAAAAATTTCAGGACAGTGGCTGTAAAAGACTAAATTCTAAACACAGGACCCCTTTCTGAACCTTTCTTTCAGTGGGAAAGAGTTCATAAAAACGGGTAAAGTTCAAAAACTTCATTAGGTCAAACACCCATAAAACTAGCACTTGTTAGTACCAAGAGCACAGTTCTGAATCCAGCACAGTTATGTAGGGCTCCAAAGCCTGATTCCTTCCCATCCTGGAAGTCACGTCATACAGTAGAGGAAATAGGAGTCATGTAAGTTCATTGGGGATCAAAAAAAATTGATGAGGAGTCTCCTGTAAGTCTGATGTTGGGATGGGAAGACACACACCCACCTTTCAGGCAATCTGTGCTGCTGTAGGCTTTTGACTCTCACTACTCATTATGTTTTCCTTCAGATGGTTTAACCTGCATAGTATCTATGTGAAAGCAAGGAGTATGAGTCATGTTAATGCATCATTATTATTGCTTACAAAAAGTTTTTCTATTATGGTGACCTGGAAACTCTCGTCCCTAGCTTGTTAATTAGGTTTTTCTGAAGGAATGCTTAATCTTGACCATGTGATTCTCAGCCTCAGATGGTAGTCACCCAGGGATGTGATGACCCACCTCCCCACGATGTTAGCCTGGAGTCCTCTGTTTGGAGTGGAGGCTGACACCCAGCCCCAACCCACTCTGCTGTTATAATTTAATGACAAATTACCATATTAAGTCCGTGTTCAAATTTCATCTGAGGAAAGAAAAGCAAATTCGCCACCAGACCTGCACGTTTCCCGTTACCCTTAATAAAACATATTCCGCAGTGAGGAGTGACATTTTAAAAGAACAGACCTTTCAGCAGACTGTCTCCATGTCATTGTGCATAACTGAAGCCTGCCAGGTCACAAAGGGAGATGCTTGGGAAGTGGATTAATATGTAAACCAACCTAGGCAACTTAAAATGATGAATTCTAAGGCACACTTTGTGAAATTCATTCATTTGGAGAGCCGTTGTGCTCAGAAATGAATCTGTATTCTAAAACTCCCCCTTTTTCTCTTTAGAAAAAGGCTTTCTATTTGAAAAGTTTGTTTTTAACAATGTAGCAAATTAATTCTGTAGAATAAATATTTGTAACCAAAACATGATATAGAGAGTTATGGATAGAAAATAAAATGTATTTTCCAAAAATGTATAGAATGTCCTAGTTCTCCTGTGGTACGTGACTTTAAAATGCAATGAATATAGTCTATTGTGTGTTTTTAGGTTTTTAAGGAACATATTAAAATTCATATATGTAAGTCTTGCTTATTTTAACATGATAGAAAAGCACTCCTAATTTTTAAACTAATCGCTGCAGCTAAGAGCACTGGGATTTAATTATTACTCTGTTATGAGTACATGGCAATCTTTCATATTAGATAAGAACAAGTGGGGGGAAGCATAGGGGTTTGAACAGGCCTCCTGAGGACAGGACCTGCATTGACCTGACTTTCTTCTGGAAGCTTCTATTGTTTATCACTCTAATCAGTATAGTTTCTTTCTACAGTATGACAAAGCAGTATCTTTGAACTATAAATATTCAAGCCATTGTTACATACAGTAGTATGTCTATGATAAGTACATTACAAACTCCTAGGCCTTAGATCCCACCTAATGGATTGTCAGGAAGAAATATGGAGTCATGGGTCATGAATTTGTCAGCTGGCAACTCCTTAAATCTTCAGAGTACTGTCTTCAGAGGGGAAAGTTCATCAAAAAGAACTGAGCTCTGTGAACCATGCATTTTCTTTCTTTCTTTCTTTTTTTTTTAATAGGAATAAAGGTGCCTCTGATTAGTCAGAGAGCATAAAGGATCCATTTAATTATGTGACAGGCATGCAACTTTTGTTGATGCCATGACTCAGCTTTATCATTTTTTTATCCTGTAGTGCCTTTTATTAAGACAATATTTCTACAGGTTTCAAAATAATCCGTTGACTAGAAAAATTTGCATCACAATGGCTTCAATGAGAAAAGTGTTCAAAGCAGTGCTTGGAATTGGTGTTTGTCATTTACCCTGCCTACACAAAAGGGAAAGAATTGCCAAAGGAAGATAAATACTAAGTGACAGCTCTTAAAGATGGCAGCAGATTCCCAGAAACAATGTTGAGTCAACCTGCATTTCTGAAAATGTACTCAGAGCTCTTTGCTCTTGTATACTGCCACAGTGAAATTGCTCTTAAATTAAATTTGCCTAAATAGCTAAATGAGGTTTACCTGCCCTGGTACTCCCCCCAAAGAAACCCTAATGTCAAATAAGCTGTGAATGCAGGATATTCCTTTTTGCCAGCTTCTCTGGCTTGCCTCCCATACTCCAGTATGGAAGGAGATAGACCATAGAGTCCAGTTGAACACAGAGAACTAAAAAATCTGTATGTATTTTTCAAATGATAGGCAATTCAGATAGAAAGTATAACTGAAACATGGCATTCTTCTCAAAATGCTTAAAGTACCAATTACGTCATGGTGATCCCTTACTTCACGTACCTGCACCTCCTTTCCAAACTGCCTACTGGCTTTCTCTTCTCTGGCCTGACTGCTGTATAGACCCTTCCCAGAGTTGGCCCTTCCTCTCTCTTCTCTGATCTTTATTTATCCTACACAGTCTACAAGTGGTTGTACACAGTCTACAATTACATGAAATTGTATTGTAATTCTTCATCTCTCCAGTGCAGCCTAACTCTTATGCCATAACCACACATTTTTTCCATAATCAGAGAAGTTTATTCTAAAAATAAAACTATAAGTAAAATGAAGGGATCCATGTTTAAACAGTTTCCTTTGCAAGCTTTCTTTGCTTATAACAGAACTGCCTATTCACATTATCTCTTTTCAGGAGCATGTTACTAAGTATTTTTTATAGCCACATGTATCACAGGATGCTCTTCATTTACGTAAGCATCATCCGTTTTTTATCCACATTACCTCAACCATCCTTGAGCTGGTTGGCAGCACGAAGCATCTATAAACCAATAGGTGAAAATTTTAATATGGATGCACCATAGCTTCATGGTAATGGTAATGATGGTCGTGTCAGCCATGTTAAGAAGAAATAGCCCGTTCACATAGCTTGTTTTCTAAGCTCCTATTTATGTTCTGAAACACAATGAGAAAAGCTTTGATTTAGTTTTCCTAATATAAAGGAAAAACCACAGTCCTCTGTCTCAGAGTAAAAAGTATTACTCTAATTTTGTAATCTTGTGCTAGAAATGAACAGAAAAATAGATTTTTAAAAAATGATTTGTGGATTTTCAGGTGTGATAGAATTCCTCCTTTTAAGAAAAATTCTCTGGAAAAACTAGAAAAACACCATCTAACGTTAATGTGTCTACAAGTTAGAATGAGGAAAAAGAAAAAAAGTACTAAACATATTTTTAAGATTATTATCTGGTGTGTGTGACTGTCCTTACTAAAGCTACTTCAACTAAATAATGTGTATGTGTTTTATTTTTTAGCTGATTTTTCTAGAAAACAAGTAATTAAATTATAGGGGGAAAAGGAAAAAAACAGATAAGAAAGTATTTGACTTTTTTTTTTTTTTAAATCTTTTGTTTTGAAAGAGTTTGGCTGTGTGTCCTGCAATGCCAAAATTTGAGCAACCACCACCCAAGCGGTAAGTTCTCAAAGGAATGGGGGCTAGTTTCTCTTTATAGTTATTACAGAGGTCTGTCTTTAATCCCGGGCCATTTTGTCAGGGTGGGAAAATGTTAAACTGATTTATTGATATTCTGCCTGCAAGTTGGCTTTCAGCTCACAGCAAAACATTATTCCATGTCCTGACAACTAATTAACCAAAGGGATGGTTTTTATTTTTGGAGGGAGGAAGGTGTGTGTATAGTAAGATAACAATGAGATACTAAATGGTAGCATGCAACTATAGGCAGTATGTGAAAAGCTTTATAAGGGCTCTTGCATGACCGTAGCATTACTCAAGAACAACTGTAAGTCAGTGATGATTCACTGTAGGTAAGATTGGCAGGAACAAGGCTTGTTCACATTTTACCTGCCTTGGGTGAATTGGACTGACCTGGTGTGTTTTGCTCCAGTCCTACCGATTGCCCTTGGGTAAGCTCAGTTAATCAAGAAGATTTTAACCAGTTCAGTTTGTATTTTATAACAAAAGGTCAGTTTTTCTACCTATACCATTCATCTCAAAGATTACACCTGATATTTCAGGATGCCTAAGACTGTTTTGTTCTAATGTTCATTGATAGGAATAGCTTTTCTGTAGGACCCCCTCCCTCTGCTGAGATGCATGGGTTAGGACCCAAAATAAAGGTCAGTGTTTCAGTTGCTACAACAGAAGTACAAAGAACAAGTTAGCCAGGTACTTCTAGAACAGCAATGTCCAAATATATTGGATCTTTTGATTCCCAATCTATCAAATCAACAGCATCCTCTAGAGAAGAAGAAGTGGGCAGCTTGCTCTCATCCAGCACAGTCCACACCAAATATCACATTGTTCAGTAGAGGGAAAGAAAACTTTACTGATTTTTTTTCATGGGGAATGTGAAAACAGGCTAATAATTTAGCTAGACTTGTCAGTTAATCTGGCAAAAAATTGTACTGTGGAAGAATCTTCCTCTTAAAATTATTAAATCAGAGAAGTCTGGAGCAAAGATAATACAAGTTTTATAAGTATATAAAAAACATTTTTATGAAAGAGATGCTTTAAAAAAATATGATCTGTTTACCAAAAAGACTCAGCTCATATTTCTCTATTTCTTCATTATGGATTAGGTGTCCCCCCATAATTAATCTCTGTATATGTCTATCACAGAACATTGTGAATATTATTTTGCCTTCAATATAGCACAACCTTTTTTATAGAGATTTTTTGCATTTTTGTTCTATGAACCCAGCACATGGTATAGTGTCTTATATAATCAGTATTTAGAGAATAGGTGTTTTCTATTTCATATACAAATATGAAAACAATGGATCAAAGCAGGTGGTTGTGTAGTGCCATATCTGATCTCAGTTTCATCTAGTGGTTAACAGTGTGGGTTCCCCAATCAAATAGCAAGTAAATCTAGAGTATTCTGTACTAACTCTGTGACCCTGGACTCTGGGGCTCTCTAAGCATTCATTTCTTGATGCATAATGAGGGAAATTATAGTGCTTACAAAGTTTTCATGAGGATCAAATGAGTCCCAAAGTTTTCTTCCAGTTTTCAGAAGACTGGCTGACTCATGGTCAGTACTCGGTAAATGTTATTTAAATGCATCCTTTAAAAATCAAACCTCACATTATCACTCTTCATACAAATTATAGCTTTGCCCCTGTGAAATAACACAAAAGGATGAATCTTGGAATTAAGACACTTGGCTTTGAATTCCAGCTTCGCCACTTCTTAGTAGCCAGAAGGATTAATAAATTTTCTTCTCTAAGTATTTTGTAGATTAAGGATATTAAAATTTAATTCACACGTTTGTTGTGAGAATTGAATGGAATGACATTTGCAAAGTGCCTAAAGCAATGTGGTAGCACCACATATAACTCACTTTCCATTTAGCTAACTTGCTAATTGGATTAGTTAGCTTTGCAGTGCAGAAATTATATACCAATTTACCAGAAATTCAGAAAAAGTAGACTTGAAGACCATAGGTAATAATGAAGTTACATAGAAACAAATTGTATTGCTGAGAGCAATGCCTTAACTTTGACATTATTATAGGTCAAAGGTACTTTCCCCACGTTTCGGTCTTTCTAGAAATATCTTTCTGTGGGATGGAAAGTTCACTTTTGCTTCAAGGTAGTAAGGCTTAAGGGCAGACAGACTGTGTCTGACAACTTGTGTTTTCCTCTCAGTGAGGAACACATGGCAGGAAATCAACAAAGAATTTTTCATTAATAACTGATAGATTTGTGTTTTATTACACAGAGCAGCTGAAATGAGATACTACACAATATGACCAATATACTAACTGGGTAAAAATAAGTAAAATCTCTTATAATGCCTAAAGCCCATTCTAGTTGCTGTTTGCAAGTATATTTATGGCATAGATGGAAAACAGAGAAACCAGGTATATAGAATACAGAGAGAAGTAGAGAGCTAGGGATTTTCCAATTAATTTGATCACTGTAGATAATGGATATTTATCATCTTTTTTTCTGTGGATGCATACCCCTGTTATGCTGGGATTTGATGCATGCAACAACAGGGAATAGTTTAACTGAATACTTTCCATTTCATAAATATGTCATCTTGATTCAGAATTGGGAGCACATTTAATGGAAAAATCATTTAGATTTAAGCACTATATCTCAGCAAGTAATTCAGGTTAAATCTGATTACTGAAGGTGTTTATTTCAACTTGATTATTCTTTATTACACTGCTTTACCAATTTATACTGATTAAAATGCTAATGTTCTGTGTTAATAAAGGATTAAATTTAATTTTTTAATTTTCCTAAATTACCAAGACTGAAACATTTACAAAAAATTCTACTTGCCTGTGTACTAAATAATGGAATTATGAAATTTCAAAATAAGATGATTAGAAGCAATTTAAGGTCAGAAGCAGTTCTGATGTGTTGTGTTTTTTTTTTTTTTCCTTGAGACATTTGTAAAGCTTGCTTGCCCAGAGACTTTTTAGATGCCACTTCTGTAAATATTAAAATATAGGGATGGAAGCAGAATCTTAAACTATCTGTAGCCACTTGAAACTCAATTCTCTGTCTTCCTTCTGCTGAGGGTTTATTACACTAGCCCTTATTTGTGCTAATAGTATCAAAACAGCATTGCATAGTAGTAGGTATTTTTGTCAAATTAGTACATTTGAAAGTAGTAGATATTTGTTATAATTATCTTACCATTATCTAATTTTAGTGGGAATTAATCTCAGCCACAATTAGTTTACTTAATTTATATTATTTTTATACTGTCACTTTAAATCCCCATAATGTGATATCACTGCACATCCTAAGAAGAGATATTCAGGGAGATACAACTTATTTTTGATTGAATTGAATATTTATATATGCACATATAGCCAGAGATGTTTAAGAATTTATATGAACCAAGAAATGAGGTTTCCCAGTATAAATGGAATGTACGCTCTTGCTTGTAGTTCTGCAGGCTACTTAAAAGGTCTATGAAAAAAAGATCTTTCTTTATATTTTTTTGTTTGTTTCAAGTTTTTATTTACATTCTACCTATACTGCAACTGTTGAAGTTAAGAAATGGGCAGAAGACATTTTTCCAAAGAAGACATCCAGATGGCTAACAGACACATGAAAAGATGCTCAACATCATTCATCATCAGAGAAATACAAATCAAAACTACAATGAGATATCACCTCACCTGTCAGGATGGCTAAAATTAACAACACAGGAAACAAGAGATATCGGTGAGGAAGTGGGGAAGAGGGAATGAATCCCCTTACGCTGTTAGTGGGAACATAAACTGGTACAGCCACTCTGGAAAACAGTTTGGCGATTCTTCGAAAAGTTAAAAATAGAAATGTCCTATGAAAAAGACCTTTAGAAATAGGGTTGATCCTGTTGCATCTTCATATTTTTATCTTACTCATATAATGAACTACTACCTAAGGCAAGTGTTAGGAACATACACTATGATGAAATATTTGAAAAATAAAAGAATTTAAAACCTAAATCTGGGAGAGACATCTTTATCACTTTAAATCTTTCTAAATTAACCAGGATAATAGCAACATAAAGGTGCCTCAGGGCACCACTATCAGAAGTTCCTGTGGAGCCACAACCACCATTTAGAGAACCATCTCCTCCATTCACAGGGAAGAGATGGCAGTGAACTTGACAACTAAGGACTAACTGTTTCTACTTAATCTGTAGTTGGTGGGAGGTATACCTACTGATGATGTCTTCATATACTAGTGAATCTTAAAATTTCCCCTTTAATTTTTACTAAACTGTTTGAAAAACAGTTAGTATGAGCAGCTATTGTCTATGATAGGTCCAAGTAGTCTGATATAAATTATCTCTAATTGAACCAGAACAATTCATGTGAGAGCAATAAAGACTAAATTCCTTTAAAAATATTTAATTAGGAGACCTTTTAAATATGTGGAAACATATATAGCAGACACTCATGTGCCCATAACCCATGGTTACCAGATGTTGCCATATACATGCTATGATCTAAATGTTTCTATTTCCCCAAAATTCCTATGTTGAAATA
This sequence comes from Mustela erminea, assembly GCF_009829155.1. Lineage (NCBI taxonomy): Eukaryota > Metazoa > Chordata > Mammalia > Carnivora > Mustelidae > Mustela > Mustela erminea. Next base: position 50,951,355 of record NC_045621.1, read on the forward strand.
CTAACCTCTAAAAATGATGGTATTAGAAGGTAGGACCTTTGAGAAGTTTTTAGGTCATGAAGGAAGAGCCCTCATGAATGGGATTAGTGCTCTAATCCCATTAAACAACTCACAGAGATCCCTCACCCTTTCTACTATGTAAAGGTACAATGAGAAGGTGCCGGCTATGAACAGGAAGTGGACCCCCACCAGAACATGAACATGCTGGAGACATGATCTTGGACTTCTAGCCTCCAGAACTGTGAGAAATATGTTTCTATTATTTATAAGCTAACCAATCTATGGTATTTTTTTATAGCCACTCAAATGGTCTAAGACTGTATTTTTTAGAAAAAGGAAATATATACATCTAAATCACATTGTCTGTATTTCTCCCATACAACATTTTTTACCACCAGAGATTATGACCATTCTGTAGCTGCTGTGACTCATCCCTAAGTATGTCTTTATCCTTTTTAAATATATGCATAGAACCATAAAGAACAAAAATAATTTTTAGATGTTTTTCAGTTTCCTTTGAATGGCATAGGAAACATATCCTTTTGTGATCTGCCAATTTAACTGAACTTTAGTTTTTGAGATTTATCTGTTTTAATGCACATATATTAAATCATTCATTTTAATGTGTATAGTATTCCATTGTATGAAAAGGTCATTTTCTCTATTTCTTTATTGATAGGCATTATTAATGATTTCCATGCTATAAAATGCTACCATTATGTAAGCGTCCTATGCACATGTAAGAGAAATACTCTAGCATAGGGGTGCCTGGGTGGCTCAGTTGGTTAAGCATCTGCCTTTGGCTCAGGTCATGGTCTTGGGGTCCTGGGATCAAGCCCTGCATCAGGCTTACTGCTCAGCAGGGAGTCTGCTTCTTCCTCTTCCTCTGTGAGCTCTCTCTCTCTCAAATAAATAAATAAAATCTTAAAAAAAAAAGAAATACTCCAATATAGTTGTCTAAAACTAAAATTGCTAGATCAAAAAGTGTACATTTTTGCAATTTTAATGAATATTGCCAGTTGCTTTCCAGAATGATTTTTTTCAAATCATACTCTCATTTTCAGTGAATTGAATAAAGCTCCTGTTACTTCACATACTAATCAACACTTTTAATTTTTGTCAATGTGATAAGTATGAAATGATTGTTTTAAGTTACATTTCATGAGATTATTATACTTCAGAATCTTCTCATTTGTAATTTTTAAATTAAAGTGATATCAACATATAATTGAAGGATGAAGCAATTTTTCTAGTTCTGTCCCAGGATATAAAGATCAGGGAGAAGCAACAATCCCAGCATTTCAATAAAAAAGAGCCAGACATACTTTAATGTCAAGTTTTTTCCATATCCATTGAATACATGGCAAACACTGGCCCAAAATATAAAGAGAGACAGTACCTATAGAAGAGAGGGGAGATGTAAGCACTTGCTCACCTGGCTGGACAGAAGGCAACACTAATATCCAGCTTTCAACAAAAGGTTTAAGACCTTATGAGAAGGAAGCAAAAGACAAGCTCAGAAGAGACAAAGCAATCATTAGGGTTAAACTCAGATATGACACAGATGTTGAAACTATCTGACAGGAAATTTAAAATGATTGTGATTTATATATTAAAGATGCTAAAGAAGAAGATAGAAAACATGCAAAATTAGGTAGATAATTTCAGCATGGATATGAAAATTATAAAAATGAGTCAAGTGGAGGCTCAGTGGTTTGGGCATCTAACTCTTTGTTTCAGCTCAGACTGTAATATTCTGCATGGTGGGATCAAGCCCTGTGCTGGGCTCCACAGTCCTCCAGGGGAGTCTGCTTGAAGATTCTCTCCCTCTCCTTTTCTCCCTACTCATGCATATGCTCTCTCTCACTCTCAAATGGATAAATAGATCTTTAAAAAATGAATCAAATTGGGGCATCTGGGTGACTCAGTGGGTTAAGCCTCTGCGTTTAGCTCAGGTCATGATCCTTCGGGTCCTGGGATTGAGCCCCATGTCAGGTTCTCTGCTCAGCAGAGAGCCTGCTTCCCCCCTCCCCCTGTCTGCCTCTCTGCCTACTTATGATCTCTGTCTGTCAAATAAATAAATAAAATCTTAAAAAAATAAAAATGAATCAAATTGAAATGCTAGAAATGAGAAACATAGTAATAAAGAATTTCTTTAAAAGACCCATCAGTAGATGCGGCATAGTAAAAGAATCAGTAAACTTGAAGATAGGACAATAGAAATGATCCAAAACACAACAACACAAGGAGAAAAAATGAAAGAAAGAGAAACAGAAATGGGATATTAAGAGATATGGGACAATATTAAACAGTTTAATATAAGTGTAATTGGAATCCCAGGAGATAAGAAAGAAAATAAGCAGAAGAAATATTTGAAGAAGTAATGACCAAAATTTTCCAGAATTAATGACAGACTCCAAGCCATAGATCCAGTAATTCACAGATCAGCCAGAAATAATCCCACCCATCACTTAAGACATGCCATATTTAAACTACTGAAAACAAAATATATAGAGGAGATCTGGAAGATAGCCAGAGAAAAAAATAACATTGCTTACCAAAGAAAAAAGGTAAGATTCATGGCAAACTTCTCTTCAGAAATCATGCAAGCTGGGAAGCAGGAGATATCTCTAAAATTCTTAGAAAACAAAACAAAACAAAACAAAACAACAACAAAAAAAACCCTGTCAAACCAGAATTCCAAACCTAGTGAACATAAATTTCCATATCAAAAAATAGAAATAAAAATCTCAAAAAACCTAGGAAATTCATTGTCATCATATTTGCTCTACAAGAAATGATTAATGTTTAGGCAGAAGTAATATATCAGAAAAAAAATGGAATCTATACAATGAAATGAGGAATACAGAGAATGGAATAAGTAGGGTCATGAAACAAGGAATGCAATTTGCCTCTACAGCCTATAAAAAGTAAGGAAACAGATTTTCTCTTCAGAGCCTCCAGAAGGAACTGGCCTTCCCAACATCTTGACTTTAATCCATCTAGACTGATTTTGGACTTCTGACATGCAGAACTGTAATATAACAGATTTACATTAAATTAAACTACAAAGTTTGTGGTAATATGTTATAACATCAATAAGAAACTAATATAGATGTATATTGTAAACCCTAGGGCAACCATAGAATATTTTTAAAGACATAATAATAGAGACAATGAAATTATTAAAAATTCTTGAATAGCATAAGAGAAGGCAGAAGAAGAAAAAAGAAACAAAGACTGAATTGAATAAACAAAAAAAACCAGCTAACAAGATAAATTTCATTGCAACCATATTAATAATACCTAAATTTGACTGGCCTAAACATACCAGTTGATACTGAGATTGTCAAAATGGATTTTTAAAAAATACCAAATCACAAGATATCTATGTGAAAATGATTTTAATATAAAAATATGTAGGCTAAAAGTAAGTGAATGATGAAATATATATCATGCAAATACTATCCAATAGAAAGCTGGAGTATATTAGTAACAAAGTAGATTTTAGAATGAATATTACTAGAAATGAAGAGAGTCATTACATAATGTTAAAGTGTACAGTTCTCAAGAGAACAATTCTAAATGTGTATATTACCTAACAACAGAGCTTCAAAATACATAGAGCACATACTGAAAAAACAATAGATGAATCCACAATTATAGTTGAATACTTCACCACTCTTCTTTCAGTAATTTATTGAACAAAGTAGAAAGTCAGTAAAGATAGAGATGATCTCAACAATACCATAAACCAACTATATCTAATAGAGAACAGTCCATCAAGAAAAATAGCATATACTTTATTTTCAATGTAAATGGAATATTCACCAAAACAGAGAATGTGGTAGGTCAAAAAGAAACCTGAAAAAAATTTTTAAAAAATCCTACAAAGTATGTTTTTTGAGAAATTAAACAACATTCTTTATAGAACTTATGCATCAAAGAAGAGTGTCAAGGGAAATTTAAAAAAAAACACATTTTGAACCAAATGAAAATAAAAATGACATTGTATCAAAACTATGTACCTAATAGCAGTTTTTAGAGGAAAAATATATGGTTAAAAGCTCAAATTAGAAATGAAGAAAATTCTGAAATCAATTACCAAACTTCCAGCAGAATAAACCAGTAAAAAGCAAATAAACAGAGGGAAGTGTTAAATATAAAATCAGATGTCAATGAAATTTAAAACAGAAAATAGTAGGGAAAATCAGTGAAACCAAAAGTTGTTTCTTTGAAGGTATCAATAATATTGATAAATCTCTAGTTAGAATGTCCAAAAAAGTAAGAGAGAAGACATGAATTACCAGTATGGGAGGAAGATATGTCACGATAGTTCCCACAGACTTTAAAAGGATAGGTGTGTAATACAGCCTGCCTCAGTTCCTCGCAAAGATCAATACCTGTTGGTATTCATGCTCTTATGTAATATTCTCCCCTTGACTGTTAGCTGGACTTACTGACTTGCTTCTAATGAAGAGATTATTCTAGAAACAGTGGGCTGTCTCTTCTAAGATTAGGTTATAAAATAAATTTGATTTTCACCTTGGGCTCTCTCACTTGCTCTTTTTTTTTTTTTAAATTCTTCTGTAGTCCTTTTCTGGGGGACTCCAAATACCACGTTGTGAGAAAGCTTTATAGAGGCCCACATGGCAAGAGAGTGACACCTGCTAACAAGAACCTGAGTGAAGTATATTCCCCCCAACCCCAGATCAAATTCAGATGAAACCATTGCCCTGGTCAACAGCTTACCTGCAACTTCATAAGAGATCATGAGCCAGGAACATCTAGGTAAGTCAGGCTCTTTCTTTGATTTATGGGTTTCTGACCCACAGAAACTGTGAGGAAACAAATATTTAATGGTTTAGCCTTTGTCTCTAATTTTTAGTGTAATTTGTGGTAACAAATTCATTAAGGAGATAACACAATTCAATGCCCATAAATTTGACACTATAAATAAAATGAGCCAATTTTTTGAAAGACACAAACTATCAAAAATCATTCAAAAAGTAACAAATAACCTAAGTATTTTGATACCTCTTAAACAAATTGAATTTCTAGTTAAAAATCTTATACACATACAAACAACAGGCTCAGGTAGTTTCACTAATGAATACTACCAAACATTTAAGGAATAAATAACAATTAAACAGAATCTCTTCTAGGAAATATAAAGAGGGAATATTTTCTAACTCAGTTTCTGAGACCAGCATTATCCTAATATCAAAACCATAAAAAAAAAATTTAAGGAAAGAAAATTATATGCCCTCATGGATGTAGACACAAAAATCTTCAAAAAAAAAAAAACCCCCAAAACAAACAAAAAACTTAGCAAATCAAATCTAACAATGTATACAAACAATAATATATCATGACTAGTTTGGGTTTATCCCAGAAATGTAAAGCTCATTTATTGCAAAATCAATATAATGCATAATATTAACAGACCAAACAGAAAAAAATTAATTTTAATATATGTATAAAAATTCAGTAAAATTAAACACCTGTATGTGATATAAGCTTTCAGCAATCTAGGAATAGAAGGTAGCTTATCCTAATAAAGAACATTTACAAAATCCTACACATCACATCATACTTATTAGTGAAAGACTGAATGCTTTCTCCCTAAGAGCTATAGCAAGGCATGAATGTCATTTTTCATGACTTCAATTTAATATTGTACTGTAAAATCTATCCAAAGCAATAAGGCAAGAAAAAAGAAAAGCATCCAAATCAGAAAAGAAGAAATAATTCTATTTGAAGAGAACACAATTATTTAGATAATCTCAAAGAATATACAAAAATCTCCTACATCTAGTAAATCAGCTTATCCAGGTTGCAGTATACGAAGTCCACACACACACACACAAAACACACACAATTAATTATATTTAGATAAATTAGTAGTAAGCAATTATAATATGCAATTATAAGAACAGTCCTGTTTATGATTACATCAACAAATTTGACATGGATATATAAATCTGAAGGGAAAAAAGTAATATGTAAGGTGAAAACTATGAGAGATTGACAAAAATTAATAATAAATAAATTGAAAGATATACAATGTCCATGGATTAGAAGACTCACTATTGTTAGGATATTAAGTATCCTCAGTTTCACTGAGGATGGTGAATTCAACTCAATGTCAATCAAAACCTCAGCAGAATTTTTATAGATATTGATAAGCCAACTCTAAAATTTATTCTTCTCAAACATCTGGTGATAGAGTCTAAGTGTTAGGTTCTGTAAAGCTCAGTGACACCTCTGTGTGCTTTGGTGAGTCTTGTCTATTAGTGGGCTTCACTTCAGGAAGACAGTGAAGTACTTCTGCATTTTGTTGGAAGACACACATGCCAATATTGGTTGAGCTTATCTTTGGGCTCTTCAGTTTCTCTTGGAAGACCAATTTAGTTTATGAATTAGGGTGTGCTGATAAATACCTGGCTGTAAACATTTTATTCAAATAAGCTGGGAAATAAGACTAGGGTAGGGGGAGTATTTCACCATTTACTGGATAAAATTTCACTTGATATCTTATTTTTATTGTCATACCTCACCCCTACTTTCAATTGACTAGTTTCTCTGAATCTAGAGTTTCTATAGTTCAATTTATCCCCCAAAAAGCTTTTGGTTTCCCCACAGGGAGTTGGCAGGGAAGCAAAGGAGACTTTGGTTTTAACTCCATTTTATGCTCACTTTAAATTGGCCACTATACTTTTCATCCCATTGTTCATCTCCTCTGGAAATAAATGGTGCTTCTATTCTGGCCTTTATAGGTTTTACTTGCTGAATTAGTGTTCTCTGTTATAGACATCGTCTGTGCTCATATCGAGGCTTAAAGTCTTTTTACAATTTTATGTTAGTAACCATAATGTGTCCACTTTCAACAATATATCTTATAAATATTTATGGATATCATTCATTGACTGTGGCTTTCTTTTCCATTGATACCCACTTACTGTTATTTTAGTGGAGTTGCATAAGGCAGTAAAAATAAATGAACATTTTAATTCAAGCCATTTAATTTTATGTCTGAGGTTGATAAGGCTTTCATATGATTATTGCTCATTCTCTTTTTCTTTTTTGAATTGTCAGCTCATAGTCTTTTCCCATTTTTCTTTTTGGGTTGTGTATGTATGTGTTTTTGCTTTATTGTTTGTAGGCAATCTTTACTCCCTAGGAGATGAAAATAATTGGAACAAGAAAGAAATTTGGGTCATAAGATACACAAATATGACATCCCTTTTGACTAAGAAAAGCAAAATATTTATTAAAAATATTTCTAATTATTTAAAAAAGTATTATGAAGCTCCTACTACATATTACACACTGTGCTAAGATGTAGAAATTGCAAAACTTAATTTTCATTTTTCTCAAAATACAAGATTCATTTTCTGTGGCCCCTCAGATGCACTCAGCCTCATCTACCCATCTAGTCTTAGCTGTTTGTCTCTCCCCTAACCTGAGAAACCCTACATATAATTTTATTGAGATTGCATTATCCATAGGCCAGTTTGTGGAGAACTTACTTCTTTATAAAACTGTATTTTTCAGAAATGAACGTTTGCCATTTTAACCACTTTAAATGTCAGTTTATATGCATTTAAGTACATTTACAATGTTATACAACAATCGCTACCATCCCTCTCTAAAACTTTTTCATAACTGCAAACTGATATTCCATATCCATTAAACAATAAATCCCAATATCCTCCTTCTCACAGTCCCTGGCAGCCACAATTCTATTTTCTATATCTATGAATTTGGCTATTCTAAGCATCTCATTTAATGGTATCATAGAGTATTTGTCCTTTTGTGTCTGGCTTATTTCAGTTAGGATAATGCCTTTAAAATTCATATTATAACATGTGTCAGAATTTCCTTGTTTTTAACACCAAATAATATTCAATGTATGTATACACCACATTTCGTTTATCCATTCATCTGTCAATAGACACTTGGGTTGCTTCCCCCTTTTAGTTACTGTGAATAGTGCTACTGTGAATGTGGATATACAAGTATCTGTTTAAGACTCTCTGTTTTCAATTATTTCAGAATTAGAATTGCTGGATCATATGATAATTTCATTTTTAGTTTTTTAGGAATGGCCATGACATTTTCCATAGCAGCTGAGCCATTTTACATTCCCAGTACTAGGACTTCCAATCTCACCACATCCTTGCCAACACTTGTTATTTTCTGTGTTTTTGATAATAACCATCCTAATGGGTATGAAGTGGCATTTCATTGTGGTTTTAATTTACATTCCCTAATGATTAGCTATGTTGAGCATCATTTCATGTCTTATTATCCATTTGTATATCTTCTTTAGAGAAAGGTCTATTCAAGCCTTTCCATTTTTAAATTGAATTGTTTATCTTTTCTTGGTTTTGTTGAGTTGTAGGAGTTCTTTACTCTGGACATTAACCCTTTATAAGACACGATTTGCAAGTATTTTCCCCATTTTGGGGGTTGCATCTAATTCTTTTGATAATGTCTTTTGATGTATAAAAGTTTTAATTTTGATGTAGTCCAATTTATCTGTTTTTCTTGTTCTTTTTGTGTTACATCCAGGAAATCACTGCCAACTCAAATGTCACCAAGATTTTTGCCTGTTTATTTCTAAGAGTTTTACAGTTTTTGGGTCTTCAGACTTTTTAGGTTTTTTATACATTTTGAGTTAATTTTTTAAATATATGGTATCAAGTAGAGGTCCAACTTCATCCTTTTGCATGCAGATATCCAGTTTTCCATTTTTCATTCCTTAATTTTTGAAAATTCTTGGACAGCATATCTTCAATTGTTGCTTCTGTCATATACTCTCTAACCTCTTTTTCTTTTAGAATATTTAACAGTGTACAACATACCCCTTACTCTTTTCTGATTTTTCACCCCTTCTTCTGTGTTTCAATCTAGTCTTTTACAGTGATTTATTATTCTATTTTATAGTGATCTTTGTTGTGTCTAATCTAATAAACCCATTTATTCTTAATTTTGGTTACTATATTTTTTAGGTTTTGTGCCTCAAGAGAATGAACTCTATGGGTTGACCTAAGTTCCACCCATTAGGAGTACTGACACAGAAGAATAAAGGAAGGGAGGAGAGCAAATTTATAACCCTGGTTTCCTCCCTCCATCCCTGAAGGGTATCTGTATTCGTGCAGGATTATGTTCTGGTAGCCAGCTCTCTTAAAAATTTATCTGAGTCCAGTAGCTGCTCTTCCCTCACCTCTTCAGGCTTAAAAGATATTATGTACCCTGCTAGTACCAATTTTTAGGCAATGCACTAACTCGTGTTTTCCTAATAATCCTACACTTTGCTTTGTCCTTTTATTCAATCTTCCTCAAATCACTCAATTTGGGTGAACTATTTTTTTTACCTGGGATATTACCTCTAGTGAATTTTATATATAGAAAGTCTTATTTTTTTTCAATATTTTCTTTACTGGTTTCAGGAATTTGTCATACTTTCAAAGGACATTTTCATACAAGTATTGTATAAAGTGTCTCGTGTTTCCTTTTACCACTTTTTTTTTTTTCATGGTGCATTATCTTTAATTAACTGTAGAGAATTCCAGTCATCACCAAGACACCAATTCACCCACTGTTCTATTTGGTTACCAGTGTCTTGTCTATCTCTTCAGCAATGGTGAGGCAGATACCCTTTCCATGGGAAAGAGAAATCCATGGCTTATTGTCTTTGCCAATAACAAAAATGTTGGAGGGCTGGATGGCAAATTTGTTGCTATTGGTATCTTTCATGTGAACTATACTGAAAGAACCCTGGGTCTCTCTCTCTTGGTGATTACACTAATTCTTCCCAGGTTAACACATTCAGTTACCATATACAAATTACCAGTATCGAACCTGATGGAATCAGTAAACTTTCAAGTCTCCAAATCAACGTGAATGATGAAGGGATCAGGGGAGTTGACGGTGTGAACATCAGGGGTCATTAGATGAAGGATTCCTTTTGTTTCCACAAGAATCTTTGTCACTTTGCAAAACTTGGACTTGCCTTCCTCAGATGAAATACAGTGAATAGCAAAGTGACTCTTGGTGTCACAGATTAGACCGAAATTCTCTTCAGTCTTATTACCACTTGGGACATCCATAAAACCAACATGTAGGTTAGATCAGTTTGGACCTTGGCACCAATGAAGCATTACATGTTTATCTTCCTTACTTTATCTTCTTTAATGGCATGCTTAAGCCTATTCTTTAGGAAAATGATGAAAGGGAGACAGTCTCTCAGACAATGGCAACTTGGAGATGGTTGAGGAGCTAAAATATCAGTTTATCCAACTTCCAGTGTTTTAGAGTTGCTTTCTGCTTCAGATGCTTTTTGGAACCATAGGCCATGGCTGTTCCAGGCATGAAAAAAACTCTTTTCACAACTTCAGATATTACATTCAAATCTATGATTCATCTGGTATGTCTTATGATATTAGAAATGAGGTATTACTCATTTGTTCCTATAATTTTTGTAGCTATTTTTCTCTGATTTATTTTCTATTTGACTTTTTGAAAGTTTATCAAATTAAAAACATAATACTGGTATTTTTATTGAACAAATATAAAATGTGTAAATTAATTTAGGTATAAGTAAAATCTTGGAATCCACTTACACATAAATATAGTACTCTTTCCACTTGTTCAAGTCTTCATTTGTATTTCCCACTAGTATTTTTTTTTTAGGTTTTCTTTGAGAGGTTTTGTTTTGTTTTGTTTTGTTTTAACAGGTCTTGATACCCTAGATACATTACACAGTTGTTAAGTTACTATAAATGTCTCCTTTTATTATTAATTGATTTACATATTTGAAACCTAGTGATTCTTGACCCGGCTACCTTCATTTTGAACCCAGACACTTTATTGAGTTCTTTTTATGTTTGTAATAGTTATAATTTTTTTTAGTTTTCCTTTAACCAGCCTCTGGTAAGAGCAAAATAGAAGAAGCTCTCAGACTCTGTGTTCAACTGAAACTTTACACAGGAAGTGACCTTTTAACTGAGTCCCCGGGTTTCAAATGGGATTTTGATAGTTGCAAATAAAGGTGAGAGGCATATGGGAAGAATGTTCTAGATTAAGAAAGGAATAGCTTTTTATGTGTGGAATCACCATGGCAGCTGGCACCCTGTGCACATATCCTGAAAACTGGAGGGCCTTCAAGTCTCTCATTGCTGCTCAGTACAATGGGGCTTAGGTCCATGTATTCTCTGCAACCCCTACTTCCACTTTGGCCAAATCAACCACACTCCCCAATTTCTCTATAAATTTCCTGTCAGCAAGTTTCCAGCATTTAAGGGTGACAATGGTTTCTGTGTGTTTGACAGCAATGCCAGTGCCTACTCTGTGAGCAATAAGGAGCTGTGGGGAGGTACTCCAGAGGCAGCAAAGCTCAAAGGTGAGCTTTGCTGACAGTGACATAGTGACCCCAGTCAGTACCTGGGTGTTCCCCACTTTGGGCATTGTGTACCACAAGAAGCAGGCAACAGAGAATGCAAAGAAGGAAGTAAGGCAAATTCTGGGGCTACTGGATGCTCACTTAAAGACAAGGACATTTTTGGGCATCTGGGTGGCTCAGCGGGTTAAGCTGCTGCCTTCGGCTCAGGTCATGATCTCAGGGTCCTGGGATCGAGTCCCGCATCGGGCTCTCTGCTCAGCGGGGAGCCTGCTTCCCTCTCTCTCTCTGCCTGCCTCTCTGCCTACTTGTGATCTCTGTCTGTCAAATAAATAAATAAAATCTTAAAAAAAAAAAAAAAAACAAGGACTTTTCTGTGGGCGAATGTGTGACACTGGCTGACGTCACAGTTGTCTGCACCCTGTTGTGGCTCTATAAAAAGGTCCTGGAGCCTTCTTTCCACCAGGCCTTCCCTGACACCAGCCACTGGATCCTCCCCTGCATTAACCAGCCCCAGTTTGGGGCTATCTTGGGGGAAGTGAATCTCTGTATGAGAAGATAGACCAGGTCGATGTTAAAATTTGCAGAGAGCCATCCTGAAAAGATTACTCCATGGAAAGAGAAGCGTTCTTGAGAAGAGAAGCAGAAGCCCCAGGCTGAGTGGAAAGAGGAGAAAAGGACTGCTGTCCCTGCTCCTGAGGAGAAGATGGATGACTGTAAGCAGGTGTTGACTATTGAGTCAAAGGCCGATGATCCCTTTGCTCACCTGTCCAAGAATACCTTTGTATTGGTTGAATTTAAGTGCAAATAATCCCATGAGGAAACCCTCTCTGTGGTGCTTCCCTATGTTTGGGAGCACTTTGCTAAGGATGGCTGGTCTCTGTGCTATTCTGAGGACTGCTTCCCCGAGAGCTCACCCAGACCTTCATGAGCTGCAACCTCACCACTGGGATGTTCTAGAGGTTGGACAAACCAAGGAAGAATGTTTTTGCCTGTGTCACTCCCTTTGGAGCCAACAATAGCAGCTGGTCTGGGTCTTCTAAGGCCAGGATCTTGCTTTTCTGTTGAGTCCAGACTGGCAGGTGGACTAAGAGTCAGAGTCATATACATGGCAGAAACTGGATCTTGGCAGTGAGGAGAATCCAAACACTGGTTTCAGAGTTTGTTTCCTGGGAGGAGAACTTCCATCATGTGGGCAAAGCATTCAGTTAGGGAAAGATCTTTAAGTGAACATCTCTTGCCATCACCTATCATCCTGAACCTGTCCTTCAGGGAGATAGGCATCAGTAAAGGCAACTGAACATTGGAAGAAAAAGAGAGAAAGGAACACTATGCATTGGTTAGAAGAAACAAAGCACATGGTCAATTTGAAGACTTGCATGTCATTCAGTATCATGTAGCAATGGGTTATGAAGTGCAAAGTTGTGAGACATGAAAAAGATAGGGAAAAAATGAGTTCATTTAGGGACCTTAAAGAAGTTTAGGAATCATGCTAAGAACAGGGGAAGCAATTGAATTTTAGCCAAAGAGCAAGTAAGATGACTATCAATATGGAGAATGAAATTTTGTGCTTCGTATGGCTGATATAAGTGCATTGCAATGATATGGGAGGTAAACTTTGTTTCACAAATAAAGAGGAATGCATGGGTTGAAGGCCTATTAATGAGGTAGCACCTGCAAGAATTGATGACTCACTGGCAGGGAGAAGAAAGGAGAGGGAGAGGTGAAGCGTTCTCGCTGGGACAGTGGTTGGAGCAGGAAAGGATCTGTGAGAAGGAGAGGAATTCAGATTTGTTGAGGTTGAATTTGAGAAGCCTGTGGAACATATACATACTAATTTACAAAATACGTCCATATGTTGGATCCAGTCATTCATTTATTTAATGAATATTGATTAAATGTCCTCTCCAAATCAGATCTTTCTCCTTGAGCTATGCCTCCTGCACTATTATAACAATCAAGATAGTATGGTATAAAAATATTTGTTATTTATATATTTTATATCCAAAAAGAAGCAAAGTGATTGTTATGGGCTGAATTATGTCTCTTTAAAATTTATGTTGCAGCTCTAACCCCCAGCCTCTCACAATGTAGGCATATTTAGAAATAAGATCTTCAAAGGGGTGATTAAGCTAAAATGAAACTGCTAGATTTCCAACAACAGTGTAAGAGGGTTCCCCTTTCTTCACAACTTCTCCTTCATTTGTTATTTCTTGCCTCATAGATTTTTGCCATTCTAACTGGTATAATGTGGTATCTCAGTGTGGTTTTGATTTGAATTTCCCTGATGGCTAATGATGATGAACACTTTTTCAGATATCTGTTAGTCATTTGTATGTCTTCTTTTGAGAAGTGTCTGCTCATGTCTTCTGCCCATTTTTTGACTTGATTACTGTTTTTTTGGGTGTTAAATTTGAGAAGTTCTTTATAGATCTTGGATATCAACCCTTTGTCTGTAGTGTCATTTTCAAATATCTTCTCCCATTCTGTGGGTTATCTCTTTGTTTTGTTGACTGTTTCCTTTTCTGTGCAGGAGATTTTTATCTTGATGAAATCCCAAAAGTTCATTTTTGTTTTTGTTTCCCTTGCCTTTCGAGACATGTCTTGAAAGAAGTTGCTATGGCTGATGTTGACGAGGTTACTGCCTATGTTCTCCTCCAGGATTTTGATGGGTTGAGGTCTTTCTTCTATTTAGAGTTTATCTTTGTGTATGGTGTAAGAGAATTGTTGAGTTTCACTCTTTTGTATATAACTGTTCAATTTTCCCAGCACCATTTATTGAAGACACAGTCTTTTTTCCATTGGATATTTTTTCCTTTTTTGTCGAAGATTAGTTGACTATGGAGCTGAGGTTCCATAACTGGGCTCTCTATTTTGTTCCATTGCTTTATGTGTCTGTTTTTGTGTCAATACCATGTTATCTTGGTGACCACAGCTTTGTATATAACTTGAAATCAGGCAGTGTGATGCCCCAGCTTTGTTTTCCTTTTTCAACATTTCCTTGGGAATTCAGGGTCTTTTATGGTCCTGTACAAATTTTAGGATTGTTTGTTCCAGAATTTTTGAAAAATGCCATTGGTATTTTGATCAGGATGTTGTTGGAAGTATAGATTGCTCAGGGAAGCATGGACATTTTAACAATGTTTATTTGTCCAAATGAGCATGGGACTCCAGGAGACAAACTGAGTGTTTTGGAAGGGAAGGGAAGGTGGGTGAGCTTTGTGATGGGTATTAAGGAGGGCACAGATTGCATGGAGCACTGGGTGTTACATGAAAACAATAAATCATGGAACACTACATCAAAAACTAATGATGTACTGTATGGTGACCAATATAACACAATAAAAAAAGATGAGACTGTTAGAGTAGGGCTCTAATCCAGTATGACTAGTGTCCTTATAAGAAGAGGAAGAGGTATCAAGAATGTCCACACACAGTGGAACAAATATATAAAAATTTTAAGAGAATGGCCATCTGGAAGCCAAGGAGGGAGTCCTCAGAGGAAGCTAACTTTGCTGGCACCTTAATTTTGGACTTGTAGCCTCTGAAAGTGGGAAAAAATAAATTTCTAGGTTTGTTTTTGTTTTTGTTTTTATGGCAGCCAGTATGTGGTATTTTTAATGGCAGCCCTAGCAACAAATACATGCTAATAATTAAAACATGCATGTACATGCACACAGAGCAAATTAATGATAAAGAGAAATCAAGAAATAGACAAAGAAGACACATAAGAATTATTTTTTTCTAAATTTATTAAGGAATAATTGACAGATGTAGTCATATATATTGAGAGTGTACATGATGATTTGATGTATACACACACACACACACACACACACACACATCCTGAATGATTTCTAAGATCAAAATAATTAACCATCACCTCAGGTTAGCTTGCATGTGTGTATGGTAAGGTTTAAGATATACTCTTAGTGACTATCAAGTACACTTCACTGTATTATTAACTATAGCAATTTATTTGTCTTGAACATTTTTCAGAAGTAACTAAATATTTAAATGGAATATTAAGTTGGACTGTGTTCTCTCAGCAAAGGATATAATTTATTAATAGAACTTTAAAATGTTTGATTCACTTCTTTTATTACCATTTTCTTTGGTCAAATAACTTTGCATTATTCCTGAGAGTCTCAGAATGATGCAAATCCAGGGATAAAATATGGAAATTAAAATGTTTCTTATTCTGTGACATGAAGTAATTAGATGATTTGCTTCAGTATGTTGACCTTTCATTTATAAGCTGTTTTTTGAAACATATTCTTAATGTATTATACAGAAGCAATGTTCTCAGAAGGGTAAATAGCAAAGGTAATGATTTACTTTTTTTTTCTTTTTAGTAAATGCCAGTTCTTCAGCCTTTAACAAATTATTGCTAAAAACTAAGCTCATACTTCAGTGTTTCTGGAACATATAATTTGTGATATCAACATGAAAGCACTAGCAGTGAAAGAAAGCTGGCTCAGTAAAGATGAAAGCTAAGAGGATAGCATCTGTGGACCACTTCAAATCAAGGTACTTTATTCACAATCACTGCCTCTCTTTTAGACTGTAGACAAGTTGTCTAAGAGAGTTCACCCTTCAGTGTTTCCAGAGGTTGAGATTTAAATAATGTTTTTGCACATTGGTAAATTTACTTTTTAAGAAGCATCACTCAGAGTATGGTGTTTTGGTTTTTTGTGTTTTTTTTGTAATTTTATTTTTTTTCAGTGTTCCAAGATTCAGTATTTATGCACCACACTCAGTGCTCCATGCAATATGTGCCCTCCATAATACCTACCACCAGGCTCACCCAACACTCCCCACAAAACCCTCAGTTTGTTTCTCAGAGAATGTTTTAAAAGCATCTGATGTTCTCTTTAAAGGCTTGAAAAATAGCATGATGGCCCAGTTGCAGAGGTGAGACAGGCCTCAGTGACCTTAGGCCTCTGATTTGAGTAATTCAGTAGTTTGGAAGCCAATTCAAGTGGACTTAAGCAATAGAAAGAACCTGCTGGTACACATGCTGAAAAGGCCAGAGTGTTGGCAGAATACAGGTACAGATTTAGGCTTCTACTCCATCTTTCAGGGATTCTTTTCAGAATTCCTCTTTAGTTTGTTGGCTATATTCCATCAAAGGCTCAAAGGTGTTACAGCAGGTCCTGACCTCTCTAAATGAATTGTGGCCAAACAGGACCCAACCCTGGAGCCTGGAGTGAGTATAAGTCCTACTAATAACCCAAGGAAAGGAGATATTCTAAGGATCCCTCTATTCTTAGATGTGAATTTACACTGAGATCTTCTTTTTTATTTTAAATAAAAATCATCTGGGTTCATTTTGAAAGACCTCACTAGTTCATAAATTTGATTCTAATAATGACCAAATAATTTTGCTTTTAGAATAATATACACTCACCCAGAATAATACATTTTGCTCATAATGCCCAAGCAAGTCTGTGACATAGATAGTATTTTTATTTCCAGTACTGCTGTGCTTATTTTGAAAGGGGTAGAAGACCATCTTTCTAAGGAGAACCCACTGGTTGATTTAACGTAGAGATCAGGCAATTACAAATCAATACTTACAAGGCTCCTTTAGGGAAATACATTTTATTAGGTGCTAATTTGGCTGATTAGGCAGCAATCAGACTTCTTTGTATTCTAAATAAAGCAGTTAATATGACAATATTGTTTCATTTACTCTGATTAGGATTCTTAATTAGGTCATGAAGGATATTTAAGATAAATGATGACAAGTCCAGGAAGAAGTTAGGAATCTGATTTAGAGTTGATCTTGTCTTCCTTAACTATACTTAATGCCGCAGAAGAACTAAGGGAAACATTGTTTGTACTCATGTCTTAATATTTATTGCATGGATACAATATTATCTCTGTGGCACTGAATCTCATATATACACTCACCCAACAATCATTTCCTTACATTCAAAGATCTTACCGGCTCAATGGGGAAGATATATACATGCATGAACATAAGTCTAAATACTTAAAAGAAATATAAATAACATTATGGTACAGGAAGGAAGAAAGAACAATGCAAATGCCCCTAAAGTTGTGGAAAGTCTTCCTAGAGGGAGAGATCTTTCAACTGGTGCTTGAAAGATGAGAGCAGTGATCAGAGCTCCACATACCCCTGAAAAGAAGAGTGATGCCATAAAGGAGCAATATATGTGACTGTACATTGATTCCATAATGGGAAATGATGGTATGAAGGAAATATTCTGACCAAATTTACAATGGGAGGTCTTGAATCTCGTGGTGAGAAATTTAAACCACATTTTATAGCTAATGAGGAACCATCAAAGAAAGTACAATGAGGGAGTAAAAGATTACATAGAATATTTATTACATATACCAGTAACTCTTGTGGCCACATGAAGCATTGAGCATTGAGAGACTTTCAATACTCAAAGGAAAAGAGGAAAAGAAGGCAGGAAAATCAGTTATTAACTGATTGCGGTAGTCTTAGTGAAAACTATTTCCTGAGTATCATTAGAGTGAAGGAAGAGTCGGAATTGAGAGACATTTAGAAAATGACATTAATAAATTTTGATGATGCAAAGGATGAGATGAATGTGAAAATCAGACATAACTATCTCTCTGATGTGAGGAATTTGAGGAACAAGACAGAGGATCATAGAGGAAGGGAGAGAAAAATGAAACAAGATGAAACCAAGGATAGAGATAAACCGTAAGAGACTCTTAATCCCAGGAAACAAACTGATGGTTGCTGCAGCATGGGAGGGGAGGGACGGGGTGGCTGGGTGATGGACATTTGGGAGGGTATGTGCTATGGGGAGTGCTGGGAACTATGTAAGCCTGATGAATCACACACCTGTACCCCTGCGGCATATAATACATTATATGTTAATTTAAAAAAATCAGACATAACTGTGGCTAAGGTTGCTTATTATCTTTCAGTATTGCTTCTCTTTTTCTTATTTTATTGCAGTGTCCCAAATTTTATCTGGACGTATTACCACCCAACTAACAGATTGTATTTTTGAATCTCCATAGCTGGGTGTGGTCATAGATTTAAATTCAGGCCTGTGAGGTCTTAAGTGCAACTTCTGGAATTTGTCCATAAAAGAGACATGTTTCCCTCTCCCATTTTTTCCTTCCAGATGCTGTGATATGGATGGAATATGCTACAGCATCACCGACCCATCCCGTACTCTGGAGTGGAAGCCAAGTGCTGCCAATGCCGCCTGTCCTTGTGAGGAGCGGGAAAGTGGGAGTGAGTCACTGGTGATGGTGGGTCAGCCTGGGAAGGCTTCTGGATGCTTTTCACCTGACACACAAATAAAGGTACAAGTATTTTTTGTCATTCACGTTTTAACTTTTTATATGATATACACCTAAGCTTATTCCTGACTGATTCAGTGATGTCAGATGTCATATTGGAGAAATTACAGAGTTGTCAGAGTAGAATCATTTCTACTAGAGTTGCTAGTAGAGTTTCTAGTAGAGTTTCTAGTAGAGTTGCATTTTAATCATAAACAGTCCCCAAATTTCAGTGGCTCAAATCAACAAAGGGTTTTTTTTCTTGCTCTGTCACAAGGCCATGTCTTTCCTTAAGCAAATGTGGAAATGGCATCCTCTTTGTTCACAGAAGGAGAAGAAAACCAAAAATATTGGTGAACACCATTAGTATTTACCATAGATTTTTGAAAAATGATGATGTCGTTAACCAGAAAGAGAAAGGAAGGAAGGAGGAAGAAGGTAGAGATAATGAATTTAATTATGGCTATCTTGCCCGTGGAATTCAGGTTCTTTGCTTTTAGTGTAAAACTGGAAATATGGATCTGGAATCTGAGTGCCAGTGGGAGTGAGGCTGAGATTCATCTGTATACCTCTAGAATTTGAATCACGGGCATACAGACTACTTGGAGCCAGAGAGCAGAGAGAAGGTATGTGATAGTATCTTAGAGAATTCCTACATTGAAATGTGCAAAGAAAAGAAAATCGTCCGTGAAAGCATGTGAAGACTGGTCAGAAAAGTAGCAGGGAAGCCAGGGCAGAGTAAGATCCCAGGACCCAAAAGAGAATTTGGCAGAGAAGGGATGTCAAACAAAAGAACAATAGATTATTCAAGAAAGCGAATTTCAGAGCAGTGGTAGTTGGAGAGCCAGATTGCTGTAAGTCATGAAGCAAGTGGGATGAGGCGACACATATTCTGAAAGTAGCAGTGAGGAGTTTAGAGAATGACAGGGGGAAAAAAAATAGATTAATAGAACACACCGGAGCCCAGCCAACTTACAAATGTCTAGGAAGATGCAAATTTTAGGAATTAACATGTTATTGGATAGTTATATAAGCTTTATAAGCATCCACTTTAAACCAATATTAAGTATTAAAGCAGCTAACCCCCTCCCCTGCATTTATACAGTTATCTGTAAGACTTGCTTTGGCAGAAGCAAAATAGAGCTATGCAAAGGACTCAGATCATTCTACCCCAGTAGGATGGTAGTGTGCCGGCAAATAATGCCAAACCCTAGTGGCAAAAAAAATGTGCGAAAACTCAGTGTAATCCAGAGAGAATCTAGAAAAAAGCAATGCCAGTAATCAAGATTGAACGGCTAAACCAACAGGAGCGATTTTCAGCAAGGCTAATAAAGAACTCTGTGTGCTAGGGATGGTCTCTTGACAGAATCATTTTCCTCCCTGGTCCTGCCGCCTTCTGTATTATCCACCTACCTCAGGACTAAATCATTTTTACTTAGCAACAGAGTAAATTTTCCTACTTCATTACTTTCTCCAACTTATTTTTTACTCAGCATATAACAGAAGTGTAACATTGAGGTCTTGAATAATAAATGTATAAATTATGGGCAAATCTGAAGTGGTTGACAGTAAATATACTTCCATACACGTCCAAATTAAATTTTACTCACATATGGCAAAATCATGCATAATGTGTGTGGCAGGCTGGAAAATCCATGATCAATGAAAAATTGGAAGTGTAATAGATTACTTAGTGGAAAACAACAGTTATAGACTCTAGGTGAATCAAGCTGAGTTTTCCATCTTTTTTTTTTTTTAATTTTATTTATTTATTTTGAGAGAGAGAGCACAAGTGAAGGAGAGTGAGGCAGAGGGAGAAACAAGCTCACCACTGAGCAGAGAGCCCAATGCAATAGGAAGCTTAATCCCAGGACCCTGAGATCATGACCTGAGCTGAAGGCAGATGCTTAACCCACTGAGCCACCCAGGTTCCCCTCAAGCTGAATTTTCTGTTTAATCTTATGAAAATCTTTTCCTGTTGAAAGCATTAAACAATATCATTATTTACATGTTATAATTAGTGGAATCATTTAAGAACTAATTTTGAATTTAATTTCTGTACCTATCTATATTTTAACTTATTTGAGAAACTGATTCATATATCCAGGTTCTTTCAGTAGCAAATTTATAAACTACACCCTGCCTTACTTTGAAGCAAAATTTGAATTAAATAATTTTACCTTGTAAAAATAATGAGATCTTTTTTTACTGAAAAAAATTACAGTACATATTATATTAAGATAGAAGGAAATTCTAATATCTTTCAAAGTCCTTAGTAACCATCACTAAGGAAACAATTCAGAGCGCCTATTTGTTGAGCTAACAGAAATATGTAATAGTCACAAACACATACACATAACCCAACAGGGTTTATGCAGTCATTCCAAATACTGCCACTCTGAAATATCCATGTTTAATGCAGTAACTGTTCAGCTAAATTTATTTCCTAAATGAGAAATTCTCTTTCACTGGTCTTGAGAGTGTTTAAAAAATTAACTGAAGTTAATTATATAGAAGCATGATCTTGAATCAGACTGGGAATGGTTGTATGCCATGAGCTAAATTGGTACCTGAAAACAACCGAAACAGTATATTGCTAAAGAAGCAGCTTATATTGGGGTTGAAAAAAGAAAAATATGGTATGCTTTCAGGTTTATCATTGATCTTATGCACTGCCTTCTTCTAGTTGCTTCATTTGTTTGTTTAGATTTGATTCATCCAAACTGTCATGATATTATGTATACCCTAAGAATAAATGTATCCCCTGACTGATTGCTCAGGAAAGCCTCTAAATTGCAGTTAAGATGTGCCATGGTATTAGTGAGAGGGGGACATTACCAAAACACTGTGTCCAGAACTAATATGAGCCCCTGATGAGTGGCAGGAAAATCAACTGAACTGCAGTTCTTTGTAAGACAGAGGATAGGAAGAGCCACTGGGGAGGAGATACAGAGTGTGTTGTTGTGGGCTATGGTATTTCATGCGGTATAGCGGATTAAAAGAGTGAATGTGGGTGAATATAAAAAATAAGACATGAACATGGGGAGAGAAGGTTTTAATTCTTACCAGGAGAACTTTGGAAAGTATACTATGAGAGAATTTAGATAGAGGACATGCTTTCTCTGCTTCTCTGTTTGTAAATTAGCAGGCATATTTTTGTAGAAAAAGTACTTCAACTTTGGTGGTGGTGGTGATTCCTGTTCTCATTCTTGCTCCTCCTCCTTTCCTTCCCCCCCAAAATATCGAATAGGATTGATTCTCTCTGGTAATTCTCTGTTTACAAGATCTTCATTACTGGGGAACTGATTGTGTTATTGAACAGGGAGGTGATTAATTACTGTGACCACATGAAATCTGAAGACAATCTATTTCTCCACAAAACTTCACCCTTGTAGGCTCTTTCTGGGTAATACTGAAAACAGATTGCATTTTTAAAATGACAAGTTTTCAAGTGATAGAAGAAATGAGTTACCCTTTGAAGCAGGGATTCTTAATTCAGCAGGTAATGTAAATGCGTGAGACAGTCTGGGTGAGGACCACAAGGGGCTGTAGACTGCAGAAAGTTGGAGAGGGTGTCCCTGTTCAAAGCAGATACCACACCAGCTGATTGTTGCCATAATGGAATTAAGTTCTGGTTTGCCAGATCTTCCAGTTTTTGAAGGCAAAACAAAAATCTGACTGTATGTAAAAATCCCTTGGTTTTTAAAAGAAAAATTTCCAAAAAATGTAAAACATAATACCTCATCCAAAGAAAATACATTTCTGCACCCAGTGTAGCCAGCTGACAGGCTGCTAGCTTACTACCTCAGCTTTGAAGACAATTTTGTTTTAGATTTTTAAATACACTGGAAAGAGATCAAAGTCTCTTTATATTCAACTCAAAAAGCAGTTATTAAATGTACAATTTAGGCATGACAGTGTCCTGTCTTAAAGTTACTAAGGTATTATGGAGTACACAAAAAAATGGATAAGGTTTGACTACAGGCTTTGAAGAATTTCTGAGAAGTGAGCCATACTTATCAAACTAAAAACATAAAATCATAAAATGAATCCCAGCAATCATGTTGCCTACTTCACTATGTATTTTTCAAAAATTTTCAGTGGCAAATTGATCTGTTTAAAATCTCTTTTAAAAAATCTACTCTCAATGTGATCTTACATCCTATCATGTGGAAGCAAATGGCTACTTCTATATAATGATAAAGTTCCTTGATTCCGGGAATTTTTACTTTCTGAAGAATCGAAGTCAAATACCATCCTATCCCTTAAAGGAGGCTTGTCTGATTATTTTGAATTTTTTTTTTAATGTATTTGAGAGAGAGAGTGAGAGCAAGGGTGAGCTTGGCGGGGGGGGGGGGCAGTAGGAGAGAGAGAGAATCTTTAAGTAGACCCCATGCTGAGAGCAGAGCCCAATGTAGGGCTCAATCCCACTACCCTGAGATCATGACCTGAGCCGAATCCAAGAGTTGGATGCTCAACTGACTGCACTACTCAGGTGCCCCTGATTATTTCAAAGTTCTAAATTCAGTATTCAGTGTTCTAACATGTGCTAGATTTTTAGGAGATTTGAATAACTTCTAAGCAGAAAGAAGAATTTCCTGCTGAGTTGACATGACAGCAAAACAGCGAACCCTTCTCTTAGTAAGCAGCAGAAAATTCATCTTAAACTAGTTGACTTCAACTAAGGGCCATGACAGTTGGGTGGCTCATTTGTAAGTCTTTCTCTTTATAGTTGAGTAGGGAAACAGGATTAAAGGGGATGAGCAATTGTCAGGTGACACAGAGAGTTGGAAGTGTTCGACGGATTGGGAAGGGCCTCTGTAATTTTTCTTCCCCCAGAATATAAAGTTTGAAGCATATCTAGGTGTCACTCCAGTCCTATGCTCTTTCTCCAAATTCCATCAGATAGCAACTTAATAATTAATTGCTAAATACCTAGTATGTGTCAAGGGTTTTGTAGGGTCTAGTGAAAGTATGATTTCTAGAAAGAGAGTTAACATGTACCCAGGTAGGCGAAATGAGCTTTAAAAAAAGAGTAAGACAAAGCATTGAAGAAAAGTAAAAGGCAAAAACAAGTTGGTAAAGTGCTAATGTGCTTCTCAGTACTTGCAGTACTTGGCGAGCTATAGAAACGAGATGCGAGTGGGTGGCTTCGTGGTGGATATGGAATCTGATGGATTTGGAGGACTAGAAAGGGAGAACATTCCAGGTGGAGAAAGTAACGGGAGGGGAAGTGGAAAGGGTATGCTTATCCCATTTGCTCAAGCCTCCACTTTCAGTTTGAAATCTAATAGATTCATCAGTGCTAACAAGGCTCAAGGGCCAGGTCAATAATCCCTTCCCACATTATTTAATATCAGTGCACTTCTCCTTGGCTAGAGAACTTCATCTCCCCAAGTATCAGTGGCCAAGTTTCTAGGGATATATGTTTAGATTCAGGCCTCCTAACAACTGTGCACTTTGCCTATCCCCTCCAACTCTGCCCTCCATTCCTACCCAAGCCTGGAACACTTTAGGTAAAAAAAAATAATAATAATGATAATAGTAGTAGTAATGTCAAGAAACTAGCTCTTGTTTACAGTGCTGAGCAAACTTTAACAAATATACTCCTGTCCTTCTCTCCCAGAGCATTTCATTGTCAACAATCCAGTCTCAGAAATTGTTATTTGGAGAGGGAAAAAGAAAAATGATTGTATCGGTCATTACCTCATAGAATTTGGCTCTGGGTCTTTATTCTAGAGACTAAAAGAATAGACGTGTATTTGGAAGAGAAGACATGAAAAGATAATCTTTAAAGCAAAACCAATCTTTTTATTTTTAACACAATCTGAGGACAGAATGGTGTGACTCTAGATCTTTTTCTAGTTATTTTGGGTTTTGAGCAGATTTAAATAATATCCAATATTATGTTTATCTCATGATGATCAATTTAAATAGGCAGAATAGGAGCTTGTAACAAGTGTAATACACAAGCACACACAAACATACACACACACATAACTAGGTTATACCTACGTGCCCATTCAGTTCATTACCGGTAGGTTCTTTCATTTAAAATATGCCCCATTCTGTGCTCAGTGTCCTGGCTGCTGGGCTTCTAATCATTGCATTTCTGTCTGCTGCTTTGTTTTGTTTTCATTGATCAACTTTGTTTTAAGCGAGTTTCATTTTCACTGCTTAAGGTATCAATGCATTTTCTTCCTCTTTAGAAGACTAGACATCAAGTATTATTGGTAAATTTATGCATTATTAGCAACTCAGTGAATTTATTTTCAGCCTCTGAGATCTTCAGAGCTGTTTAAGATGCAGAAAAAAATGTTTATTTTTACTTATGTGCATAAAAAAAATCACAACTTTTAAATAGTAGTTGAAACTTTAAGTTTTATGCCTTCAAGGCTGTAAATTTCAATTATTCCCTTTATTCATATGTACAAAGAGATGAGTGAAGTGGTATAATTAAAAGCACCTGCCATTTAAAAAAAAAAAAAAAGAAGAAGCTCTACATTCTTCTTGTTTGAATGTGGTCTATGCATAGTCCTGCCTGAATCAGTAAAGAAAAAGAAGGCTAAAAGGAGTACCCAAAGAGAGTCATCAGGCAGTCCCTGAGAAGAAATGAATATTTATGGCCCATAATCATCTTTTCTAACATTCATGTCATACTGTATAGTTACTTTGGGAATTGTGGAATAAAAGGAAAGAAGAAACGGAGGCAGGAAATAGGGACCCTTGTCCTCCATTTGTCACTTCTTAATTTCTTAAACTTCCCCCAGTGTCTTTATCCATATGTGTAAAATTAGCTGAAATATGAACTCTAAGTTTGCCTTAGCTTCACATTCTCTGCCTCACTTGTTAATCTAAATACATGGTGGCAGTTTTTTCACATTTGGATCTGCAAAGCTCCAGTGGTCACGAAAAGCAGTTGGTCATGAGAGGCTATGTATGTAAAAGGAATAAAGGGGCAGGAGCTGTCTGAGAGTCAGACATCCCTGAGGCAAGTTTCTCCTCAGCCATAGTTATGTCAGCTGTGAAACAGACTGTTCTGGCCTCACAGGACTGAGGCGATGACTTGTGGGGAAGCATTTAGTGTGGTGTTTGGCACTGGGCTCATTATCAGGATTTTCGACATATGGCACATTCCTGATACATGGAAAACCTTTATTAGAACTTCCAGGAGCCTAGCAAGGAAAGATTAACCATGAATTAGCTCACCCATAGATTAATTAGACTTTAGAGTTTGAAGGGAACTTTGTAGCCTTTTGGTCCAACCCTCTTATCATATACTGAAGGAATTGGATCTCCCAAGTTTTGGTGACCTGTTAAGGTCATTCAGTGGTTTATTTGCAAAGCCAGGAGTAGAAGTCTGACCTCCTAACTCCCAGTCCACAGTAGATTTTTTGATACAGCTAAATTTTAGAAACCTGGAAGGACTGGCTATAACAATGTAGCTTTGTTTGCTTCAATATCCTGATACTTTTTTCTATCCATGTAATACCTAGGGTTTTTATCGTTGTTTTGTTCTTTTTGTTGTTGTTATTGTTGTTGCTTCTGAACAATTAAGGTGGTGCCTGGGGTCTACCTGGAGAGCATAAAAGTAGCTTTTCACATGGGGCTCCCGGAAATTTCCTCTTCACCCCAGTGAGAAAGTCTGAGCATAAGAAAATGGGTTAGGTCGAGGTAACATGGCTCATGGCCACAGTGTTCAGCTGATGCCCTGAGGGATACTGGCTCAACTCACTGCCTACACTCATGCAGTTGTTAACTTTGCTGATACTACCATAGGACTTTCCATATAAAGTGCCCACTCGAACTTCATTCTCTCTGTTCCTCATCTGTACAGTGATTTCGTACAGTAAAGCCCATCTGGGAGCTATTGTTCACTGCCGATATTTGAGTTATACACTGGACTTGTAGGTTTTAAATTAGAATGCTCTCATTCGTGATAGTTTGTTCAAGTTTGTCTTGCTATGCTCAGGAGGAACTTTCCATGCAAGCAGCATGGGATGGCAGGAAGATAAAGCTGGACAGTGGGCTGCCCAAGCCAGAAACCCAAAAGAAGGAAAGGCTCACATGGGCAGACCCTAAACCTGCACTCACCTCCTATGACTCTGAACGGGGAATGCAGCTCCCAAAAGTCATAGGGTCCAGAGCCAATCATAAAACTACCAGTTATGTTGGCATCTCTATTACAACACATTCTAGACTTCAGTGCCATCAGTCTGAAATAAAAATATCTCTTAAAGGATGAAAGAAGGCCCTGAAAGTCAACTTTCAATTTGTGAAATACAAATGTGAGAGAGTCTCACACATCTTGCCTTGATGATGGTAGAAGAGTTCTAAACCAACTTGTGTAAATAAGACTTTTCTTCTTCACGGCAGCCCTTGGTAGAGGATATACTAGGGCGGGCTCAAGACCAGGAAGGAAATACCAGGGCTTATTTATTCTTAGGTAAATTTCTTATATTCAATTTCTGAAACTCAGTTTCTGAATCCTTAAGACAAAATGGTTATTTTTACTTCATTAGTTTATTGTATAAGAATAACAGTGCTTATAAAAACACTTTGGATATTCATATAAAGGGCTAGTGTCCAAAATCTATAAAGAACTTAGCAAACTCAACACCCAAAGAACAAATTATCCAATCAAGAAATGGGCAAAAGACATGAACAGACATCTCTGCAAAGAAGACATCCAGATAGCCAACAGACACATGAAAAAGTGCTCCACATCACTCGGCATCAGGGAAATTCAAATCAAAACCACAATGAGATATCACCTCACACCAGTCAGAATGGATAAAATTAACAAGTCAGGAAATGACAGACGCTGGCTAGGATGCGGAGAAAGGGGAACCCTCCTACAGTGCTGGTGGGAATGCAAGCTGGTGCAACCACTCTAGAAAACAGTATGGAGATTCCTCAAAATGTTGAAAATAGAACTACCCTATGACCCAGCAATTGCACTACTGGGTATTTACCCTAAAGATACAAATGTAGTGATCCGAAGGGGCACGTGCACCCAAATGTTTATAGCCAAACTATGGAAAGAACCTAGATGTCCATCCACAGATGAATGGATAAAGAAGATGTGGTATATATACACAATGGAGTACTATGCAGCCATCAAAAGAAATGAAATCTTGCCATTTGCAATGACATGGATGGAACTAGAGGGTATCATGCTTAGCGAAATAAGTCAATCAGAGAAAGACAACTATCATATGATCTCCCTGATATGAGGAAGTGGAGATGCAACGTGGGGGGTTAAAGGGGTAGGAGAAGAATAAATGAAACAATATGGGATTGGGAGGGAGACTAACCATAAGTGACTCTTAATCTCACAAAACAAACTGAGGGTTGCTGGGGGGAGAGGGGTTGGGAGAGGGGCGTGGGGTTATGGACCTTGGGGAGGGTATGTGCTATGGTGAGTGCTGTGAAGTGTGTAAACCTGGCGATTCACAGACCTGTACCCCTGGGGATAAAAATATATTATAGGTTTATAAAAAATAAAAAATTAAAAAACAAAAAACAACAACAAAAAACCAAAAATAAAACAAAAAAAAACCCCACTTTGGATATTAACCCAAAGAATATGAAAATGCTAAATCTAATAGATGAATGGATAAAGAAGATGTGAAATACACACACACACACACACACGTACGTGCACACAATATGTATATACAATAGAATATTACTCAGCCATCAAAAATAAAATGTCAGATTTACAACAGCATGATGGAACTAGAGGGTATAATGCTGAATTGAAAAAGTCAGAGAAAGATAAATACCATATGATTTCACTCATGTAAAATTTAAGAAACAAAACAAATGAACAAAGAAAAAAAGAAACAAACCAAAACAAACCAGACTCTTAACTGTAGAGAACAACTGATGGTTACCAAAGTGGAGGTGGTGGGGGGATGAGTGAAATAGGTGGTGGGCATTAAGGAGGGCAATTTTTGTGATGAGCACTGGGTGAGATATACAATTCTTGAATCACTACATTGCACAACTGGAACTAATATAACATTGTATATTAACTTTTTTACTAGAATTAAAATTTACATTTTTTTAAAATAAAGAACTTCCATATTCCCTTCACCCATATTCCTCAGTTGTTAAAACTTTACTGGGTCTCTACTGCAGAGTGGAGTCATGGTTATTAGGGGTTGGGGGTTGAGGA
Source organism: Mustela erminea (assembly GCF_009829155.1). NCBI lineage: Eukaryota > Metazoa > Chordata > Mammalia > Carnivora > Mustelidae > Mustela > Mustela erminea. The sequence continues at coordinate 50,980,241 of NC_045621.1, forward strand.
AATAAGGAGATGTTGGTCAAAGGATACAAACTTCTAGTTATAAGATTAAGAAGTTCTGGGAATCTAATATACAGCATAGTGATTATAGTTGATAATTTTGTATTATATACTTGAAAGTTGCTATGAGAGTAGATATTAAATGTTCTCACCAAAAAATGATATTATATGAAAAAATAAAAATAAATAAATACACTTTGGAGATGATAAAGAGCCATATAAATGTGAAAATTTATTCTCCATCACAACAAAATCAGTTATAGACTTCTTACTTTCTATAGCTAGGTTCTGGTTAGACTAGCGTTCAGATCAGAAAGCAGTAATTAATATTAGTATTAGATTCCATTTATTGAAATTAATTATAATGGTGCATTATTATTAATATTTCTTCTTACCAATAACTCTCTGAATCTCTGCCCATTCACCAGTTACTGCAGTCATTGTTTTCATCCAGTATATATTTTTGAGTGCCTTTTTTGTATAGGTACTGTTCTAGGCAGCTGCATCACTTACCAGGACAACTACCCTCATTAAGCTAACATTCTAGCAAAGGAATGAAAATAGGGGAAGATAAGACATATAATAAACAAGAACATTTTACATCAGATAGTGGTAAGTTTTATTTTTATTTTTTTATTTTTTTAAAGATTTTATTTATTTATTTATTTATTTGACAGAGAGACAGCGAGCACAAGCAGGGGAAGTGGCATGCAGAGGGAGAGGGAGCAGCAGGCTCCCGCTGAGCAGAGAGCCCAATGCGGGGTCCGATCCCAGGACCCTGAAATCATGACCTGAGCCGAAGGCAGAGGCTTAACTGACTGAGCCACCTAGCAGCCTCAGATAGTGATAAGCTTTATAGGAAAAGGTATTATAGAAAAATTTTAGTATAAATACAAATTGTATTATAGAAGAAAAGAAAAAGTGGAACGGAACAGGGAGAATGAAGCGAGTCAGAATTGGGGGCAATTTTAAACATGGTGATAAGAGGTGGCTTTTTTTATTAAGAAGGTGACATCTGAGCAAAACTCAAGCTGGTCAGGGCATTGCTGTTCTTATACCTGAGAAGAGCATTCTAAGCAGAAAGACTAGAGAGGGATTACAGAGGTTTGGGTCATAGAAGATCTTATAGGTGGTTTCAAAGATGTAAGCCTTTATTCTGAGGAAAGAGGGGGTTGTTGAATGGTTTTATGCACAGGAATCTTGTTTTCATAGTATCACTCTGAATGCTCTCTTGAGAACTGACCTTTTGATTTTAGGGAGACAGGGATGGCCACAGGAATCTCCGTTAAGAGGTAACTGCAGGAATCCAGGAGCAAATGAAGGTGGCTCATCACGCCACAGAGGTACATATACTCCCGAATGGGGAACCTGTGGCAGCTCAGCTGACACAGTTGCTTTGCTAATGATTGCATCTTTATTTGGGGCTCAGTTATTCTTCAAACCAGGTTAAGGTTGACTTTTAAGGGTTGCTTAAAAGTCTAGGGTTGGCTTTTAAGGTATATCCTGAGATAAGAGAGATTGTAAGACATTTCTATTGGCAATACTGTGGGTAGGTAGAATCTTTCCCTAATTTATAACCTTGAATTTGAAAAGTTTAAAAAAAAAAAAAAAAGCTTTGTAATAGGGGTCTTGCCATCAAGTCCTTTTTCCAAACCACATGATCTTCTCTAAGAAAAGAAATTAGTGAAAATTAGTGGTAGAGTATGGCCTCACTAGATACAATATGACTCCTATCTGTAAGAAATTGCAGAGATTACTTTTTTATGTCTGGGGCTTGTGTCTGTGCCTTTTTACTTGCAGATTTTATTGAGGAGAAAAAGACAGTTATATTGTTATATTGTTTTCAGTATTGATGTGAGTATAAAATAGAGTTATTTCAAAACTACTTTGAAATGGAAAAATCATAATTTCCAAGCCCTATGTCTTCCAACTAAATGAGAGAGCTATGATTGTGAACCTACCTTTACCTTTTCAAATATGTATATATAAATAACATTTAATCATATGTTAAATATTCATTTTGTATATATTTATATTATATAAATTAGATATATGCTATAATTTTACCATGAGATGATTTAAACATTATTATACTACTTTCATCAATTTTGTAAGTAACTTAATTTATTAGCATTATACACATTTTGTCTTTCAGTTTTTTAAAAGCAGTGAGATTTTTGAAGTGTTTAAATTTATCACCTTTAAATTTTTACTAAGAAATAGAAGCCAAATTAAAAACAAAAAAAAAACTTGATATTTTAAGACCTAGGACACAATTTTCCTCCAGTAAAACAAAAGTGCAGGAGGGCATTTATTCTCATGTCAAAGCAGACTAACCTCCTGGTTAAAGGTCTTTATAAATGCTTAGGGAAGTATGTTGACAGGGTTTTATCAATTAAGAAAGAGCTATGAAAGTAAACATACCCTGTGAATTTCTGAGTGTAAATATTCCATATCCCTCTAAATCCCAGTTTGTCTGCCTTTTTTCTCCCCAATTAAATCACCTTCTTGAGATCTTCAAACAAACTTTGTGCCGGGTAACCATGAAGTTCAGAGCTGCATCTGTCCTTAAAGTTGGTCTATACATATTATGCCAGAATCTCTTTAGCTTCTCACTAGACATTTAATCTTAATTTATTTTTAGTCCCAATAGCTGACTCATCAGTGTCTAGTTTTTTGTCCTGCTCAGGTCAGGGAAATAGATACATGGCAGAACAGTTCTCTCTAGCTTCCTTGATTGGTTGGATTTTTCTTTAGTGTTGTTCATCAAATGTTTCTAATTCCTTACCTTCAAAACCTATGGTAAAATTGTAGTTCCTTACTTCCTTAGAAATTAGTTGTGTGTGTGTGGGGGGGGGTCATTGAAAGACCTAACTAAGTGTGAGACAAGAATCCATCAAAATTCTAGAGGAGAACACAGACAGCAACCTCTTTGGCCTCAGCTGCAGCAACTTCTTACTACATGCATTTCCAAAGGCAAAGGAAACAACAACAACAACAAAAAATGAACTACTGGGACTTTATCAAGATAAAAAAAAAACTTTTCCACAGCAAAAGAAACAGTCAACAAAGCTAAAAGGCAACCTACTGAGTGGGAGAAGATTCTTGTAAATGACATATCAGATAAAGAGCTAATATCCAAGATCTAGAAAGAATTTATCAAATTCAACACCTAAAAACAAATAATCCAGTCAAGAAATGAGCAGAAGACATGAACAGACATTTCTCCAAAGAAGACATATGAATGGCCAACAGGCACATGAAAAAATGCTCAACATCACCTGGCATCAGGGAAAAACAAATCAAAACCACAATGAGATACCCCTTCACACCTGTCAGAATGGCTAAATGTAACAAGTAGGAAAACAACAAATGTTGACGAGGATGTAAAGAAAGGGGAACCCTCTTACACTATTGGTGGGAATGTAAGCTGGTACACCCATTCTTAAAAACAGTATGGAGATTCCTCAAGAAATAAAAAATAGGGGTGCCTGGGTGGCTCAGTGGGTTAAACCGCTGCCTTCGGCTCGGGTCATGATCTCAGGGTCCTGGGATCAAGGCCCGTATCAGGCTCTCTGCTCAGTGGGGAGCCTGCTTCCCTCTCTCTCTCTCTGCCTGCCTCTCTGTCTACTTGTGATCTCTCTCTGTCAAATAAATAAATAAAATCTTAAAAAGAAAAAAAAGAAAAGAAAAGAAATAAAAAATAGAGCTACCCTATGACCCAGCAATTGCACTACCAGGTATTTACTGCAAAGATACAGATGTAGTGATCCAAAGGGGTATATGCACCCAAAGGTTTATAGAAGCAATGTCCACAACAGCCAAACTGTGGAAAGAGCCCAGTTATCCATCGACAGATGAGTAGATAAAGAAAATATGGTGTGTATACACCCCTGGCCTCCCCCACACACACACACAATGGAATATTACTCAGCCATCAAAATGATGAAAATTTACCATTTAAATCAATGTGGATAGAACTGGAGGGTTATTATGCTGAGCAAAATAGGTCAGTCAGAGAAAGGCAATTATATGGAATTGCCTTTGTGGAATATAAGAAATAGCATATAGGATCATAGGGGAAGGAAGGGGAAATGAATGGGAAAGAAATTAGAGAGGGAGACAAACTGTGAGAGATACTCTTAACTATAGGAAACAAACCAAAGGTTGCTGGAGGGGCGATGGGTGGGGGCATGAGGTAACTTGATGACAGGCATTAAGGAGAACATGTGATATAATGAGCACTGGGTGTTATATACAACTGATGAATTACTGAACTCTAATGATTTACTATATATTGGCTAATTGAATTTAAACTTAAAAAGTTAGGTATGGGGGCCATGTGGTGGTTAATTTCAAGTATCATCTTGGCTAGTCATAGTCCCAGATATTTGGCCAAATAGTATTCTAGATGTTTCTGTGAAGGTATTTTTCAGGTGAGATTAACATTTAAATCAGTAGACTTTGAGTAAGGTAGATTCTTCTGCCTAATGTGGTAGGCCTTGTCCAAACAACTGAAGGCCTTAAGAGAAAGAGGGAATTACGCTAATAGACTGCCTTTGGGCTCAAGTTACAACATCAATTCTTTCCAGTCCGCCAGCCTATCTTGCAGATTTGGGACTCACCAGTCTCCACAATTGTGTGAGCCAAGTTCTTTAAAATAAATCAGTCTCTAAACACACAACACACACACACACACACCCTGTTGGCTCCGTTTTCTAAAGAACCCTAATACAGGCCACATGATTTGCTTTAACCAATGAAAAATATACAGAAATGATATGTGTCTGTTCTATTCAGGAACCTCAACCACCAGTGCATGTTTTGCCACGTTCATTTCCATGCCTCAGGAGATGTAAAAGTTGAGCAGAGCTCTAGCCAAACAGTGATGGACCTAGCATTTGAGCAAGAGTTAAACTTTTATTTTTGTAAACTATGAGTCGGAGATTTTATGTTACTACACTATAACATATATTTTCCTGACTGATACAACAACCTCTAAATTTATACTTCAAGGTCAGAATTTTCTTCCCTTTCTAGATTTTATCATTTGATTTGATACTATTTTTAACTTTGGCACTACAAGAATTTACATTGGGCTCTTGCCCAATTAATTGTCCATTTGACTCTGAAGAAAACTTGAACTCAAGAATATAAAACTGTCTTTCAGAGTCCATAGTCTCTCATGGTTCACCTCCCCTTCCAATTTCCCCCAACTCTTTTCTCCTCTCTATCTCCCCATGTCCTCCATGCTCTTTGTTATGCTCCACAAATAAGTGAAACCATATGATAATTGACTCTCTCTGCTTGACTTATTTCACTCAGCATAATCTCTTCCAGTCCCATCCATGTTGCTACAAAAGTTGGGTATTCGTCCTTTCTGATGGAGGCATAATACTCCATAGTGTATATGGACCACATCTTCCTTATCCATTTGTTCGTTGAAGGGCAATCTGAGGGTTTTGAAGGGGGGGGGGAGGTCGGGGTACCAGGTGGTGGGTATTATAGAGGGCACGGATTGCATGGAGCACTGGGTGTGGTGCAAAGATAATGAAAATAAAAAATAAATTAAAAAAAAACAAGACTTTGCAATTAAAAGCATAGCTGAATCTTAGTCAGTTGGGATGGTCAAGTAAATGCTACATTTTCTTTACTAATCTGCCACTGAATGCAAACAGGCAATAAAGACAAATGATTTATATGAAAATTCATATAATATGATCACAACTTTCAAGGGAAACTTGAAACCAGCAATTGAAATAAGCCTCATCTTTCTAATCTACAAAATAAACTATTAATGGTGAGATTTGGAAAAAAATAAAGAATATAAAACTGTCTAATTCCAAGCTACACAAATGCTAATCCATCCTCACTTCCTTGACTCAAAAAAACCAGCTGACCACTCTACACTTACAGAGACTATGAACTTCTCTCTTGGGATATTCTCATCATAAAGGGCCTGATACTTGAGAACCTGAGGACTGTACATAGAATGTTCTACTTGCAGTGATCACAAGATATGTGCTGTCATTCCAAAGTAATGTCTTTCCAGCACTTATCAAGACTTTAAATAATTTACTTTTTTTCCATTAACACAGTGTATTAGTTTTCTGTTGCTGCATAACAAATTACCCCAGGGGTCAGCTGATGAATATTTTAGGAAAGGAGTCAGAGAACTGACAAATTCATATATGTATTTTAGAACGATTTTCTTGGGGCCAGTGAAGAAGACACCTGGGGTATGAGTGTATAAGAGAAAAGGTGATGTAACAACAAGAGAGAAGAAAGAGAAATTAAGGAGTCAATCCCATTTACAGTCACACCTAAAACCATAAGATACCTAGGAATAAACCTAACCAAAGAGGCACAGAATCTATACTCAGAAAACTATAAAGTACTCATGAAAGAAATTGAGGAAGACACAAAGAAATGGAAAAATGTTCCATGCTCCTGGATTGGAAGAACAAATATTGTGAAAATGTCTGTTCTACCTAAAGCAATCTACACATTTAATGCAATCCTTATCAAAATCCCATCCATTTTTTTCAAAGAAATGGAACAAATAATCCTAAAATTTTTATGGAACCAGAAAAGACCTCGAATAGCCAAAGGAATATTGAAAAAGAAAACCAAAGTTGGTGGCATCACAATTCAGGACTTCAAGCTCTATTACAAAGCTGTCATCATCAAGACAGTATGGTACTGGCACAAAAACAGACACATAGATCAATGGAACAGAATAGAGAGCCCAGAAATAGACCCTCAACTCTAAGGTCAACTGATCTTTGACAAAGCAGGAAAGAATGTCCAGTGGAAAAAAGACAGCCTCTTCAACAAATGGTGTTGGGAAAATTGTACAGCTACATGCAGAAAAATGAAATTGGACCATTTCCTTATACCACACATGAAAACAGACTCAAAATGGATGAAGGACCTCAAAGTGAGAAATGAATCCATCAACATCCTTGAGCAGAACACAGGCAGCAACCACTTCGGCCTCAGCTGCAGCAACTTCTTCCTAGGAACATTGCCAAGGCAAGGGAAGCAAGGGCAAAAATGAACTATTGGGACTTCATCAAGATCAAAAGCTTTTGCACAGCAAAGGAAACAGTTAACAAAACCAAAGACAACTGACAGAATGTGAGAAGATATTTGCAAAATACATATCAGATAAAGGGCTAGTATCCAAAATCTATAAAGAGCTTAGCAAACTCAACACCCAAAGAACAAATAATCCAATCAAGAAAGGGGAGGTGAACCATGAGAGACTATGGACTCTGAAAAACAATCTGAGGGTTTTAAAGGGGCAGGGGGTGGGAGGTCGGGGTACCAGGTGGTGGGTATTATAGAGGGCACGGATTGCATGGAGCACTGGGTGTGGTGCAAAAATAATGAATACTGTTATGCTGAAAATAAATAAAAAATAAATGAAAAAAAATGGAAAAAAAAAAAAGAAATGGGCAGAGGACATGAACGGACATTTCTGCAAAGAAGACATCCAGATGGCCAACAGACACATGAAAAATTGCTCCACATCACTCAGCATCAGGGAAATACAAATCAAAACCACAATGAGATACCACTTCACAACAGTCAGAATGGCTAAAATTAACAAATCAGGAAATGACAGACACTGGCAAGGATGTGGAGAAAGGGGAACCCTCCTACACTGCTGGTGGGAATGCAAGCTGGTGCAACCACTCTGGAAAACAGCATGGAGGTTCCTCAAAAAGTTGAAAATAGAGCTACCTAACCACCCAGCAATTGCACTACTGGGTATTTACCCTAAAGATACAAATGTAGTGATCCAAAGGGGCATGTGAACCCAAATGTTTATAGCAGCGATGTCCACAACAGCCAAACTATAGAAAGAACTTAGATGTCCATCAACAGATGAATGCATAAAGAAGAGGTCATATATATATACTATGGAATACTATGTAGCCATCAAAAGAAATGAAATCTTGCCATTTGCAATGACGTGGATGGAACTAGAGGATATTATGCTTAGCAAAATAAGTCAATCGGAGAAAGACAACTATCATGTGATCTCCCTGATATGAGGAAGTGGATATGCAATGTGGGGGGTTTGGGGGGGGTAGGAAAAGAGTAAATGAAACAAGATGGGATAGGGAGGGAGTCAAACCATAAGTCACTCTTAATCTCACAAAACAAACTGAGGGGGGCCAGGTGAAGGAGGGTAGAGAGAGGGTTATGGACATAAGGGAGGGTATGTGCTATGGTGAGTGCTGTGAAGTGTGTAAACCTGACGATTCACAGACCTGTACCCCTGGAACTAATAATACATTATATGTTCATAAAAAAATTTAAGATTTTTTTTTTAAAGAGAGAGGAGGTGATAGTGCTCGGTGAAAAGATGACTTATAAACTGTTACAATTGACCCAGCATTGGAAAACATTTTCTATAAAAACCAGATAGTAAATATTTTAGGTTTTGCAGTCTAGATAGTGTTTTTGTCACAAAGATTCAACTCTGCTGTTGTAGTGTGAAAGCAGCCACAAATCCTATGTAAACAAATGGATGTGGCTCTGTTTCAGTACAACTTTATTTACAGAATCAGGTGGGCAGGCTAGATCTAAGCCATGGGTTGCTGTTTGCTGATCCCTGTAAGAGACCATAATGGCACTAAAGCAGTAACAGTGGGGTTGAACAAGTGGTGGAGGTGATTGACTTAATTACATGTGTTTTGAGCGCCCAGTTCTCCTTTAGACACAGGAAATAGGCATGAACAAAATGATAAAATGCCTTCCCAAATGGAGTTTTCATTTTAGGAAAATTAAAAACACAAAAATTACACCGTAAGGTTTGCCTATTAGCAAGGAAAGACAAAAATAAGTCAGGGAGAGGGACAATAGTAAATAGCTAATTCAATTCATGAAAATCCATTGTAGCTGGTCAAGGACTGTGCAAAGAGCATGGTAATTATTAGAGAAAGCTTCCTCAGTTATACATGGACTCATTTTTTTGTCTGCATACATATGTTATAGGGTGTTTTCTACTTGATTTAATATCTATAAAATAATTTGTAATTATTTTACATTTTACATTCAGCATTTGTAAGAAAATATTTTCATGTGAATTGTCTAAAAGCTTCAGTCAGAGAAGGAATTTTGCACAAAGATGAATAAAATGGCTGTATATTGAATTATATAAGGGCCTCTCAACAAAGAATAATAAAACAGATGCTCCTATCTAGAGATATTAAACATGCAGTCATTCCTCTGGGTCAAGTGGCAATTTTCACAGAAAGGCTAGATGATTTCTTGTCCCTTTATGGAAAATGTGAAGAGAGTTTCAATTTGTTAGGAACATTAGATTCACTCTTTCTTGTTTACCTTTGCATTTGAGTTGTCCCACTTCCTGAGGTGGCCGAATGTAGAGGAAGTCTGGAGAAAAATTTGCCACCACTGATGGCCCTTAGGTTCCAATATTTTCAGTAAGGTGCTCCCAACCTGGTACCTATAATTGGAATTGGTATGAGAAATCATGCCATGTGGGGGGCAGGGGGGAGGGTGGGGAGCACCTGTGGAGGTAGAATAGGAAAGATATCATCGAGGGGGAAGAACTCAGAGTCAAGAGCTAAGAAGATAAAATTAGATGTAGTTGCTACTGCAACTAGATATCTGGGGTCTCTTCTGGTTTCCTCCATGCTATCTGAACTCCAAACTGTTGAGGTATCTGCATGTACCTTTTAAGACTCAGAGAGCTGACCTCATCCCAAATCCAGTTGTGGATTCTGACCCATCTGCAGGTTTCTCAAACTCTCCAGATTTTAAAACTCACCTGAAAATCTTTTTAAATACATAGATTATCAGACTCTTCTATTGAAATTCTGATTTAGTAGGTCTGAGTTGGGGGTCTCATAAATCTGTGTTTTTAGCAGACACATCAAGTCTTTTCTGCCATCAGGGAAGTTGTAATAGTTGTGGATTTAACCTTACTAGTTCAGGGCAAAAGCCTGGCTTGTATCAGTTTGGGGCTGGGCTGGTGACTTAAATTGATCCAAGATGGCTGATAGGAAGATCTTTAATTTCAAACCTTTTGAGAGAGAATTTTTTTCCTACTATTCTTGCTGAACGAAGAGATATGTAGCCCCAGTTGTTGATAGCAACCATCTCAGGAAAGCAAAGGGTGACTAGACTTTGGATGAAGCTGGTGTGTATTTGTGAGAGCAGAAAAAGAAAATAAACAAGAGATCATAATAACAAAAGGAGCCATAAGTCAACTAGCTCTGAAGCCCACCCTGCCTCTGGACTTTTGTTACATGACATTCAATAACCTTATTTGTTAAGTAAGTTGTATTTTCTATTCCTTGCTGGTAAAAACATTCTAATTGATACACCTATTTGTGTTTTTTTCTTTTCAAGATATATGCTCTTGGCACTAGAAAAAGAAAAATGTAAGAATAGTATTTCTCAGTCTATTGCTCTTATCACATAAAATGATAATAATCATATGATAATAAACTATTAGTTTGTATCATATTTCTCTGATAATAAATTTAGCACCTAGGGAAGAATTATCAGTTTTTTACAATTATGTCATGAACACCATCTCAGGATCAGTTTCTACAACTGTTGTGTCTTTTGGTTAACTTGTTGGTTAATAAATACACAGAGGTGTGCCTATTTGAAAATAAGTTTAAAGATAAAACCAGTTAAATACTAAAGTAAGTTATCTCCAGTCTATAGTTTTAAAGATGAGATTTAACTTCCCTGAGGCAAAGTGAAATGTTTATAAAAATATTCACATATACATGTGATGCTCATTTTAGCTATGAGACAGCTTCGAGAGCACAGTCTGTTGGCTCTGGATGAGATATATGTCACATTTCTATATCTGTATCTATAACCACTACGTACTGTTAGTGGGCAGAGTTTGTTGTGTCCTTTCTTCCAAATGTTTTGTATCCAGCAGGTTACACATGAGACTCATAAGTTTCTCTGAGGGCAGAAAAGGACTAGAAATCTGACCCCTCCCCCATAAATGTTATATATATAAACACATCTGCTGGATGGAAGTGGCTGCCAACTGTGTACAAATTGCAAAGACAATATGTTCTACCTACGAATAAGGAGTCTGAACCTGTGTGCATATGGAGAGGCAGAGTTTAAGGATTGGAAAGGAATGGTGGTTTTCCATTCCATGTAGAGCAGACACCAGGACCCACCATAGTATCTGACTCATGTGCGCTTCCCAGGGGAAATGGCCCATGTGTACATGTACATTTGCTCAAATTTTTCTGTATATACAGGTGACCTACAACACTTTGGGCCTGTGTAGCTTGGCTGAAGGACACCTTGATTTTATACAACACAGAAGAAGAGAGGATCCTCCCTCACTTTGAAAGGCTCTGTAGGGTTGCCCCTAGCAGTTAACTAGTGCTGATTAGTTTCCCACACAATCATCACTGATGATATAGTTTTGAAGTCCAACCTCAAGGTGAGTACCTAAATTCCTACTCTCACAATGAGCACTGAGAGTCACTTGGGGTGATTTATAGGCATGGAATCTGAGAAATAGTTAAAAATGGAAACATTAAGAAAATACTGGAATTCTTGCCAAGCAAGGAGAGGACAGGGAAACACAAGATTTTGAAGGACTAATATAAATATGATTTTACTGGTATTATAAGCTGAGGAAACATGGGACATACTAATTATGCTTACAAGACAGGTTGGTACTCTGTGATACTACTCTGTGTAACTTTGACTCTTTAAGTTTTCCACAACTCAAATCTTAAAGCCATGAGTTGCCCTTGCTGGAGCTAACACTGTTAGACCAGCAAACTGGCAATATCCCAAATCCTCATAAGGTTTCAGGTATGAGGTGGGTAAGATTGATAGGTGGTGTAATCCAGCAGAATGAGAACTTCTCATTCTGATCCCTGAATGAGGGAAGGGGGGAAGTAGCTAGAAGGAAAATGTTAGAAGCAGCTATAAACAGATATTCTAACATACCTCTTTCCCAAACCCCACGAACAGTATTGGAAGAGGGGAAGTAGACAGAAACACAAAAGAATCTCTCATGTAATTTGGGGGCTTCAGTGTAGGTGAGACATCCTTGACAATGGCATGTGTACACAGCAAATATTATCCAGAAGTTTCTTTTTTAAAACTATTACTTGTTTCACTGATATTTTTAAATAAATCTACCTCTAGATTTATTATACATTGAAATCCAAATTACAAATCTTATAATTTTACTTATTTATATGTTTATTAGTATAGCAAATTTTAACATCAGTTTTAAGGGAGATTTTACAATTTGGTTAATTAAATTCTCTTAAGCAGTTTGAAACTGCACACATATATTTAGTATATTTGGTTTTGTCTGTAAGTACTTTGTCTAACAAGCAAACTTTCCCAAGTGCCAAAACACACCTTGAAAAGCTCATGAATTAAATATGTATCTTAGTAATTGTATTGTAACAATTTTAAATCTTTTGAGTATTCCAATACTGTTTTCACACCTGTTCAAACATTCTTGTACCTCTCAACCTAAACCTTGTACCTCCAAGTCTAAATCAATAACTTAATTGCATATTTAAATTGGAAGCATAATGCTGATCTTTAGATGTTCTAATATTCTAAATTCTCTTAAAGATTACAAGCAATTAAAGACTATTCCCAAATATAACACAAAATATTAATATTAGTGGTTTTGTTTTTACTTCCATTTCTGCTTTTTAGTCCTTATAATGTGGCCCCAGAACCGGAAGCATCAGCATCACCCAGGAACCTCCTCAATCTGAAATTGTCATGAGACTCAGGAGTTTATGGTTTTGTGTTTTTTTAAGATTTTATTTATTTATTTGACAGACAGAGATCACAAGTAGGCAGAGAGGCAGGCAGAGAGAGAGAGGAAGGGAAGCAGGCTCCCTGGTGGCAGAGAGCCCGGTGTGGAACTTGATCCCAGGACCGTGGGATCATGACCTGAGCCGAAGGCAGAGGCTTTAACCCACTGAGCCACCCAGGCACCCCAGGAGTTTATGTTTTAATAAGACCTGTAGGTCCTTCTGATGCATGCTGAAGTCTGATTGCTATATTTAATTCTAAAGCTCTTCAAGGGTTAGGCATTCACCATAAAATTAATTAAACTATCCCAAGTAGCTAAGGTTACATTTTTGAGTAAATTTTGGATAAAATTCTAAGCTTGCTGAGGTTTTACATTTCTTTCTTTCTTCCTTCCTTCCTTTCTTTCTTTCTTTCTTTCTTTTTCTTTCTTTCTATCCTGGGCAGGAAATGTGGGGTATTAGGTATCTCAGGTGATTTTGCTAATGAAAATGTATTACACTCAGGCACAAATTCATAGTCCTCAAACATATTTAGTGCATAGCCCATATCTGCTGGACTCAAATCACACATTAGTTATTTATGAAATCTGATATAAATTTGTAATTCCCATCCAAACAGTTTTACCACTTGATCAGACTCAAATACTTTTTTACTTAATCTTGGTCTGGACTTTTGTCATGTATTTTTTTTCTTTTCACCTGTAGGGCTACAATTCTAATAGGTATTTAAATAATAAGTACTTTGATACTTAAGTGACATCCACTTTTTGATTCTGTCTGTCTCTAAAGCTTTTGTGTCTCTCTGGACTCAGCATCAAAATGTTGCTAGTAATGGGAAGATTCAAGAGTAAGGCTTGTAAGTTGCTTTTATCTAAAATTTTCTGAAGTGGAAGGGACAGTGGAGCAGGTGTCATGGCATCCAAAGGCCTTATTCATAGTAAAAAAAATAATGGAAATGGTACCTCCTGGTGTTGTGTGACTAAGCAGCCTTATGTCTGAGCAAGAGTGGACAGAGGACCCAAATTTCCATTGGCTCCTAGTGAGTGTCTAGTGGACAGAGAGAGAACCCACAGGCTTGCCAGGAAAAGAGTCCCTAAGATAGGTGATCTTGTTACAGAGAAAGAGGGCTTGTACCATGCACTGTGGAATTAGGAAGACAATGTAGCTCATCATAGAATTCCAGGCGAGGGAGCTGATGATTTCTGGTTACCATTATGGAGAGCGAGCAGGGTAGGTTGGAGTTGAGGTGGGGAGGGGCACACACTGAAGACACTGGTACAGAATTGCTGACAAGAGGAGCTACATCTGGAATAAATGACCAGCATATGAGCAAGCTAGAACAACACCAAGAAGCAGAAAATAAACAAAATCTATGATCCAGTATGGAAAGAAGGAAGGAAATGGAAAGAACATAGTAAGCGTAGTTAGGTCTACTCCGTCCACAGTAAGTATTTCCTTATGTTGACAGTCAGAAGGTCCTGGCTCACTGGCTTGTTCTCTCTCACCACATACTCTAAAGGAAATCCATCTGATTGTGCTATCCCCATTTGCCCACAAAGCCCTGAGCCCACAGTTGACCCTCTCGTGCTTGGGATGGGCCTTTGTGAAAATGATAAAGACAAATTCTGAGGAAACTCATTCTAACTAGTTATACCAATCAGCTGCTTATGTAATTCATAAATATGAATCAGTAACCAGAGATCATAAAATGTGTAGGGAAAAACTAACAGCCTGATGGAGAGTTTAAAAAAGAAGTCAAACAACTACAATCAAAGCAAAGATAACACAAAAGTTAAAGATAATTTTCAAAATTTAATTAATGCAGAGAAATTCAAGAAAATATTGCATTCATAAGCACAAGAACTGACTGGTATGAAAAGCAGGTAATCAGAGAGCAGGAAAGAGTACAAAGACATTAAACTGGTAATAAAACATGTTTGAAATAAAACACAACAAAGGCTGAGTTGATGGAATAGACAGAGCTGAGACTATCAATGATCTGGAGGAAATTTCCCAGTGAATAGAATTTTTAAAAAGTATGGAGAATGATTAAGAAGACAAATTGAAAAAACTAATTGATAAAAAAATATTTCTTGAACTGAACCCACACATGCATACTGTTGGATGTGATGCTCGTACAACATGCCAAGCATATGTAAGGGAAACTGATCCAAACCTGGTTATTTCTTGGCAAGTGTTGTGAACTTCAAGGAGAAAGGAAAAAAAAATTCCTTGAAGTTTCCAGGGAGAAATACTAGACTATATAAAAATCAAAATCAAACTGGTTTTAGTGTCATATATAATTTAGGATATGAGGAGAAAACCTGGGTCAGACTCTTCAGAGTTTTTTTTTTTTTTTTTAAGATTTTGTTTATTTATTTGACAGAGATCACAAGCAGTCAGAGAGGCAGGCAGAGAGAGAGGCGGTGGGGGTGGGGGGGTGGGGAGCAGGTTCCCTGCTGAGCAGAGAGCCCAATGCGAGGCTCAATCCCAGGACTCTGAGATCATGCCCTGAGCCAAAGGCAGAGGCTTAACCCACTGAGCCACCCAGGTGCCCTGACTCTTCAGAGTTCTGAATGGAAATGCTTTTGAATGTAGAATTCTATACTCAGATAGTATAAAAAAAGTAAGAGCTGTTAAAAGATAAAATGAGGTAACTTAAGAATTTGAAGAGTTTATTTGAGTAAAAGTTGATTTGAATCAGGCAGCATCCAATCTAGCAGAAGGGAGCTCTAAGAAGGTATACGAAAAAAAGAGCTTCTATAGGCAGAAAGAAGCAGGAACAAGGCCTGCTTCTTTCTGCCTATAGAAGCTCTTTTTTTAGATGAGGCAAAAAAGTGGGTTTGTTATCGCAGGGTCACTTTCCTTTAGGAGATGGTTGGGGTCTGTCAGGCAGATTACATAACTAACTAGTATTGATCACGTACTTCCTGGTTGACTAGTTTCAGATTCCATTGCTGGGAGAGCCAAAACTATAATTAAATTGTTTTGGTTTGGTGACATGAAACTTACAATAAGACACTTTATATTGGGCCTGTTGTCTTATTTTTAATAGAGTATAACAGAGAACCTTTAAAGCATGCAGTGAGTTTTGGAAAAATTTGTTTTCTAGGCCAAAATCAAAGGATCAATCAATCAATCAGAGACAAAGAGAAAAAGCAAGATGATAAAACTTGTAAAACTTATAAAATTCAATAACTAGATTAAAAAATATTTGGTATAATAGTCATTCTCTTGTTAAAGGATTTCTGAAAACATGCAGACATGTAAAAATGTTAATATCAATTAAAATTCTAGGTGGTTTGAATAAAACACAAGTGGAGAATAGAGAGTGAACAGGAAAAATCATGTGTTGATTATGCAGTCTTATGAAAAATAATTATACATTTTTTAAGAGAGGGTAATACACTCTAGAGTAATACCATAAATTCATTCACTCAGTTAATAATCACTGAATAATAGTTCCATACCAGGCACTGGGCTCCATACAGTGGATAAAATAGGAAGATGTGCCCTTGCTCATAGGAATGTAAACTACATTTCAGTGAATCAGGGATCTGACACAGGAAGCTCAAGACAGTACAGGAGCATACAGATGTGGTCCCTGGTACAGACCTGGTAAGGTGTGGGAGGAACAACTCATTCTTTTAGGAAATGTTGGCTAAGATGAGATCAGAAAAAGTTACTCAGGGAAAGAAAGAAATAGTGACTTTCCAAGAGCTCGTGGTGCTTTTAAAGAACTGAAACACACTCAGGCTGGCTGGAGTGCAGCATCAGCGGCATGAAGATGCATGGGACGAAGCTGGAGAGGCAAGCCGGGGCTGACGCGTGCCAGTCTTTCTAAGCTATGTTGGAGTAGTAGTGATAGCCATTGAAATATTCTTTAGCTAAGAGAAAAAGTGGCATGAGAGATTTGCATAGTAGAACGTTAACTCAGCCTCTGGGTAAACATGGTGGAAAAACATGCTTTTACTTCTCCAAAACCAGTAAAATTTTGCTGTGAAGAGTGCATTTTAATGTAATCGAGTTTGTAATTTTGGGAGCAAATCTCACCTTTGTCATTTAATAGCTGTGTGATCTTGAATATGTTACTTAACCTCTTTGGGCCTTAGTCTTTAGCTTGTAAAGGAAAATACTGGTAGATTCCCTGAAGGACTTTTGTGGAGTCAAGAGCTACGAATGAGAATTTAACGTGAAGACATTAAGCACAGTGCTGGCTAGATGTGGGATCTTCTGTTCCAAATAGCAGAAGCCCATCTTAAATTAGGTGTAAAGTCAGAGGGAGGCAATTATGAGAACACACTGGCACATCTCAGAAGCCATGGGGGAGAATAAAACTTGGCCCCAGGAGCACCTGGAATCAGGGATTTGAAAACCAAAGATCCTGCACCTCTCATCTCATTGGTTTTCTTCTCATTCCCTAAGGGCTAAGTGCTTATACCTGCCAAGAGCTTGGGGTTATTGTTTCTTCTGCTCAAACTAATAGTCAAACTGAGCTGTAATTTATTAGTTTCATTTCCAGATTTCTAGAAGGGACTCTTCTTTGCTCATCTTAGGTCAGGTGTTTTTTTCCATACCCAGTCAACTGTGGCAGTGGATGAGTTCATGTACTAATAAGGTCATGGGGATATTTCCCAGGAAAGCAGTAATTCTTAAAAAGGAGGCACAACAGGGCCTCAGCAGAAATCACATGACCCATACAAAAGATGATAACTCAGGAAAGGTTTATATAAAAAGTGGCTAACCACAAAAATGTAGGTGAGCTGTAGAATTGTAAGGGATCATGCCCAAACCGGGACTAGCCGTATCTGTAGACTATTAAGAATGAGAGGAGGGAGGGTTTACTAGAGCCCAGAATGAAATCGCTGGGTAACTCAGGCTGCCTTCAGAGTTATGGTAACCTTCTGTTCAGAGACATGGCCATAGCAACCTCATGGGGAAAGAACCAGGAAACATACACCTTCCATACCTTCCCTCACACACCATGTCAGAAATCGCCATTGGCTAAAACAACATGGAAGCCCAAGGGTACAGAATTCTGTTGATGCACAGGTTAGCCTCTCAAGGGCAGATAACAGAGGGAAGAATCTGTCTGCCTCAGGGAGTTGTCAGACAGATGCAATGTCCACTGTACTGCCATTTAGAATACATTTATTAAACTTGAATTTCTGTCTTCTCAAGCAAAATCTGTTATATTCAGAATATATGTGTATGTGTATATTTATATATCTATACATATATGTATATTCTGCACAAACACATATATACTCACTGCACATTGACTAATTTCACCCATTGACTGACAGACAATAAACTGCATTTTTTAAACATGAGCAGTATAAGTTTCAGCTATAAAACTGCCAGGGTTGGCCTTTATTGAGTCAACTTTACATAATAACTCATTCTTTTGGGGTGCCTGGGTGGCTCTGGGGGTTAAAGTCTCTGCTTTCAGCTCAGGTTATGATCCCAGAGTCCTGGGAGTGAGCACCACATCAGGCTCTCTGCTTAGCAGGGAGCCTGCTTCCCTTCCTCTCTCTCTGCCTGCCTCTCTGCCTACTGTGATCTCTGTCTGTCAAATAAATAAATAAAATCTTTTTAAAAAAAAGAAAAGAAAAGAAACTCATTCTTTCAGATCCCTAATACTCAAAATATCAGAGGTTAGACTTCAGTAGGAAAATTTTGTGAGCAATATTTGTCTTTAAAGATAAGTGCATTAAGGCAAATACTTACAAAAAAGTAATTTTCTGAGCAATTTCATTGCATCTTGGCTAACGTAGCTTATATGTGAGAGAATGCTGTGTTTTATTCAATATTTCAATATAGACATTTTTGAGAATTCTAATCCCTCACAATTTAGTATCTAAACATTATTTTCAATTGATTTAGATTGTTTAAAAATATAACTTCGTTGTATACTTGGGACAAACCTATACAGTCTGTGACTATTCTAAAAATAATGAATTCATAAGGGAACATGGGAGAAAAAAGCCAAAAAACTTTGAAGTGATTTCTCTTTTAGAATAATCTTTATGAGAAATCTAGAACAGTCGTTCATTTTAAGTAATAAAGTGTCCTTTTTAATTAGATTGAACAAAATGGTGGGCATCTGAGGTAGAAACACTAGCAGTGTAGGAAGATCCTATTTTATTTATTTATTTATTTGAGAGAGAGAGAGAGAGAGAGAGTGTGTGTGCATGCACTGGAAGGGGGAGGGGCAGAGGAAGAGGGAGAGAGAGAGGCTTAAGCACGCTCCATGCCCAGTGTGGCAGAGCCTGATGCAGGGCTCAATCTCATGACTCTGAAATCATGACTTGAGCTGAGATTAAGATATGGACGCTTAACTGACTGAGCCACCCAGGCATCCCCATCATCATTCTTGCATTGGTATTTGTAGCTACTGAAAGATTATAATATGGCATTTTCCTTAGACTCGTTGTTGATATTTACAAATGAGTATTTTTTTTTTTTTAATGTTTTAGGTCAACCAGGGAGCAGAACCCTGGTAAGCACAGGGCAAAGTCCTTGGGAACAAAGAGAGAGTTTTAGAGGCAGTCTATTATAACTGATTTGCTGTCCTAGGTAGTAGAAATTCCAGACTTTTCTGAAAAGCACTGGCAGTATATTACTTACAGTCTTGGTTTCTTAATATGTCAGTTTGGCCTTTCTATAATATTAGCTACTTACTTTAAAAAAATTCTTAAATATCAGAAGAGACTGGAAAGGCTACTGGCTTGTTAATATATTCCAGATGTTTAAAAAAAAAGTCACAAATAGTCTTGCTCATTCAGAGGGACTATCCAAAGCTAGGACTGGGCATGTATGATTTTATCATCAAAAGGATGCCAATTGGTTGAGCTATAAGATATCATTATATTTGGGAGGCTCATTAGTTTACAACCTCTGATAAAAAGGTTCCAAGTCTGAGCCAGGATTACTGAAGAGAGCAACAGGACAATGCTTGTTACACAGCCTGACTGCATAAATAGATAAAGCAATTTAATGAAAATGGTCCTTAGCTCTGATTTCATCCAAAAGAAACCTTAAATTCTGATTACTTATAAACTATTGTGTCAGACCTTAGTTACATTTGGGTTTATATGAAAAAGGGATACATGTCAGTTTTACAATATAAATAAAAATCAATAAATTTATAAAATTAAAACTATTGATAAAAATATTTTAAAATATAATATAAATATAATATAAAAATTAAAAAATTGTATTTTTGAGAAACATACAATATGAGAAAATGCTCACAATCTAAAATTGAATTACAAAATCAAGAAGCAAAGTAATATTTAGGGTAAGATCCTAGCTTTGCTAAAATAAAGTTTAAAATTTACTATAAACTAAATGTTAAAAAAATAGAGACTTTATATGGTGAGAATAGGGAAACATTTCTTCTTTATATTCCTCTATATTATTATTTGTTTTACAATGAATTAACAAATTATTTTTATAATCAGAGAAGAATTAAATAAATGTTATTTAAAAAAAGAAGAAAAGCAGAAAATTCTGAAATAGCTGTAACATAACCAATTTAAGAATGTTTAACTATCCTAGGTAATTGTTTAAAGAACATATGCTATAAATACACAAGCCTACCACCAATTCTACTGGAATTAGGGCTATATTAGAAAAAGTATATGAATGTTGCTTATAATTAAAAGCAGCAGTACAAAAGCAGCCCCCTGGTTTTGTAGCTTGTGATTCATAACCAATCATTTTCTATTCAACATTAATAAATACTCTTACAATTACTATTGTATTAAGAATAGAAAAAATGTATTTGTCTACTCCTTGAAAAATGCAAAGTCCCCAGCCATGTGACTGCTTCTATTTTAACATAGTGGTCTATAGTGTCTCATCAGTCTGTTCCAGACACCCTGGAATAGAGCCAACATAAGAATATTAATAAGGAGTAAGTACTGAACAAAATAATTTAGTTATCATTTGTTGGCCTCTTCCATCTAAGCTACATGAATATTTATTGTAAGGACACAAAGGCATCATTTTATTAAAGCTGGCAAATACTGCTTACATAGTTTCCTATAGAATAATTAGAATTTGTGTTGTCCATTTATGTGGACATATGTTTGTTTGTTTGGCCTGTTAAGGGTTTTCAAATGTTGTCTGTCAGAGTTGTGGCAAATATTTTCCTATATTGCTGATTAACATTTAATTCTGCTTATTGTACTTTTAAAAATACATGAAGTTATTTCTTTTATAGGGTCATATCCATTGACCTTTTTGTGTTTTCTACTGACTTTATTAATTGATTCAACAAATATTTACCCCATACCATGCCAGGTACTCCTATGTGCTACAGATGCAGCAATAATCCCAAATGACAGAAACTCCTGTCCTTATTGAGCTTACACTCAGATGGAAGGAGACAGATAATAAACAAGTAAAACAGATCCAAGTTTTATAGGACTTGAAGCTTAAATAATGTGGGAGCTGTCTTTAAGAGAAAGAATAGAAAATAAGGTGCAGGATCTTGGAAGAGACCTGTGTGAATGAAGGGTTTCTGAGTATATCACAGGAGAGTGAGTGCTGGGGAAGAAAATCAAACTGGTAGAGAAGGCTAGGAAGCACTAGGGCAGAGATGGACCTCATGACTTCTTTTTCATTAGTCAGAGAAGGCTTTACTGAGATCAGATTTACACAAAGACCCAGAGAAAGAATGGGAGCATGTCAAGGGGAAAATCTAGTGCAGAGCAAACTGGGAAATTTTCTTCTTCTTCTGAAATTTTCTTGTCTTTTGTCTCTGAGGGAGGGGAAGCCACTAGAGGTAAAATGATTTGGCTTGTGCTTTCACTCAGGTTGCTGAGTTCAGAATAAACCATAAAAAGAAAGGATGCAGACAGAGAAGAGGATGAGGAAACTACAGTGTCCAGTCAAAAGATCATGATGGCTTCCACTAGCCTGGTAGTGGGGATGGAGAAATGTCATTTGTTACAGAATATGTCTTAAAGGTAGAACGGACAAGATTTTCTGGTGTATTAGAACACAGGTTGTGGGGGGGGGCAGACTTCAAAGGAGAGTTATGGGTTTTATCCTGAGTAAACAAAATTAGAGTTTTAAAGTAATGAGATGAGAAACTCTCTCAGAATGAGCTTTTGGATATAACATAAATGAAAAATTCCTTTAGGGGTATACTGAATTTGATATGCCCATTGGAAATACCAGTGGAGATTGTCAAATAAGCAGTTGGGGTTCAGTAGAGAAGTCCAGACTAGATATGTACATTTGAATATCACCAACATATACCTGGAATTTATAAACCATGATATATGTGAGTTATTTGGGTCACTGTATCAACTAACCTAAGGAGTGTATAGATAAAAAAGAAAATGAGACCTGAGAATTGAGCCCTTAGAGCTGGCCAATGTTTAGTTTACAGAGATTTGGAAGAATCAGAGAGGGAAAATGTAGATAGATTAATGACACCCCCATAGATGTCCACATCCTAATTTCCCAAAACCTGTGAATATACTAGCTTACATAACAAAAGAGATTTTGAAGATTTAAATTATGGCTCTTGAGATATGGAGATCTTTTCTGGATTATCTGGATGGGTCCAAAGTGATCACAAGTGTCCTTTTGTGAAGGAGGCAGGAAAGTCACAATCAGAGGAGAAGTGCTGACAGAAGCAGAGGTCAGTGAGATGTGATTGCTGAAAGAGGCCACAGGCCAAGGAATGCAAACACCTCTGGAAACTGGGAAACACAAGGAAGCCAGTTCTTCCCTAGAGCCTGCAGAAGGCTTTACTTCTTGATACTAGCAAGGGAGCCCTTTTGACCTCCAGAAATGTAGAATTATAAATTTATATTGCTTTAGATTACTAAGTTTGTAATAACTTGTCATAGCAGCAACTGGAAACAAGTACAGAGACTACTACAGGACCAGTTTGTGAAATAAGTAGGGAAATAAGAGAGTGTCATGTTCTGATGACCAAATGAGGAAAGTGTTTCAAGAAGGAAGGAGTGATCAACTATTTTTAATGCCGCTGATAAGGACAGGTAAGATAAAGCCTGAGAAATCACCATTGCATTTAGCAATATGGAAGTCATTGATGACCTTGAAAGTAGATTGGTAGAGACAGTGGGGAAATCCAAATTGGAGTTGGCTTCAATAAAGAATAGAGGGAAAGAATTCTTTTCCTTCCTTTTGAATTAGAATATCTACTGTCTCCTTGCCACTAGAAAAAAAGGAAATAATATTAATATACACAACCATTTGTTTGGGTGTTAGGGATAAGAATTATGCTGGGTGAAAAAAGGCAAACTCAAAATCATATAACTGTATGATTCCACTTATATGATGTTCTTGAAATGAGGAAATGATAGAAATGGAGGTCAGATTAATGGTTTCTAGGAATTGGAAGGGAAGAGGGGGAAGGGATGGGTGTGGGTAGCCAGAGGAATTTTGGGGATGGAACTGCTCTCTATTTGACTGTGGTGGTAGTTACACCATCCATACATAAGATAAAACTTCATATGCCTGAATACACAGACGCACACACGATCACATGTAAAACTGGTAAAAATTGAATCAATTTGTATCACTGTCAGTTTCTCAGTTAAGGTATCATACTGTAGATATGCTGATAATTATCATCAAGGGAAATCAATTGAAAGATATATCTTATAACTTCACATCAATCTACGATAATCTCAAAATTCAAGCTTAAAAAAGTTTTAAAAGTTTTAAGAAACCTTAAAAAGTTAAAAGAATGGTAGAAATAAATCCAAAGTAAATTGACTAAATTTGCAAGTTAAATGGAAGGAATTCTTAGAGTATATTAAGAAATAATCCATCTGCCTGTGTTTTATTTATAAGAGACCTACTTAAAACATAAAAGACACAAAAATGAGTGTAAAAGAATGGAAAATTATATTTGAGGTAAATACTAAACAAAGAAAGCTGATGTCACTATAATAACATCAAACAAAATAGACTTTAAAGCCAAAAGTATTCTTAAGGAAAAAGAAGGCTACAGCAAATTAATTAAAAGGAGCAGTTCACCAGTATATACTCAATAGTGTTGCTCCAAAGTATATGGAGCAAAATTGGACTGATTTGCAAAAAATAAAAATCAAATCTATAATTATCAAGGTATAATCTAACATACTTCTTTATGCAATTTTCAGATCTACCATATACAAATTATGTATATGTGTATATATACATTTATATATATAACTGACTATAATATTCATTATATGTATATATTAAGTACATAGGAGATCTAAAAAGAAGTTAGAAGGTTGACATATATATATAAACCTGTACCCAAGAATTAAAGTATGTTTTTTTCAAACATATAAGGGACTACTAAGAAATGGCAACATATTTAGGTATAAAATAAAGCATATGGATCATACATGTGCCTACAATACAATAAAACTAAAAATTAGGAAAACATAAGAAAGAAATCACCACATATTTGGGGATAAATTTATAAATAACCCCTGGATTTCAAGAGCTCCTGGGGGGCACCTAGGAGGCTCTGTTGGTTAAGCACCTAATTCTTGATTTCAGCTCAGGTCATGATCCCAGGATGATGAGATTGAACCCTGAGTCAGGCTCCATGTTGGGTGTGGAGCCTGCTTAGGGTTCTCTCTCTCCTTCTCCCTCTGCCCCTCCCCATCAGCTTCCTCTGATTCTCCCCACCCTACTCACACTCATGCCACATTTCAAATGGAAATGATGATGGAAATAAGAAAATATTTAGACCTGAATGAAAATGCAAACACTATAAATTAAATTATATGGGATTTGGTTGAAACCACTTTTAGAAAATAAAGCCTTAACTGCATATATTAGAAAAGAAAAACATTAAAGTGGTGATAGTAGTTATCTCAAAAAAAAAAAAGAAGAAAAGAAGAAATACTTGATATCATAGCTTTCAATTTACACAGATTAAAAAAAAACAATAATGAAGTCATCTAAAAAAGAGTAAAGGAAATAAAAATGTAAGGATAAGAACAGAAAAAATTTAAATAGAAAATAAAGAACCAGTAAGGGGGAGAAACAAAACCCAATGTTAATTTTTTTTAGAAAAACTAATAGAATAGACAAACCTCTGACAGGTTAAGCAAGAGAGAGAAGCTGTAATGAAGATTAGACCACAATTACACAACAGCACTTTGCCAATGATTTTAAAAATACAAATTTCTTAGAAAAATACAGTTTACAAAATAGATTCAAGAATAAATAGAAAAATCAGAATAATTCTGTTAAAAGACATTGAATCAACAGTTAATAATTTAACCATTGGGAGAAAAAACAATAACAAAACAAAACAAAAGTCACCCAAATAAGCAAAAATGACATGAATCCTAACTATATTTACAGGATAATTTTTATTTTATTTTATTTTATTATTCTATTTTATTCACACTGTTTTAAAGATGAAGAAATAAGAAAGCTCTTCCACAATTTTGTGTTTTGGTAAAGCAAATATAACATTTGCTATAACCTGAATATAACCTGACAAGGACAGTTAATAAAAGAGAATGTCAGACTATTGTCTTTGATAAGCACAGTTGCAAAAATCCTAATTAAAATAATACCAAATATAACATAAGTATGTGTAAATTATGACAAAGAAGGATTTTTTTTTTCAAGAATGCAGGTTTAACAGAGTTAAAATATCTATTGGTATAATTTATCATAATAGGATTAAAAGTTTCAAAACATAATTATCACAATACTTGCAAGAAAATTATTCAATAAACTCAGAGCCCATTCATGGCAAACCCTCAGAGAACAGGAATAGAAGAGATACTATTTACTATGTTAAAAAGTTCACCACCAAATACTACTTACATGAAACAAGATACCTCATAATAAAATACTAAAACATTGTTTTTAAAGTCAGGACCAAGACTTCAAGTATTCTGCTCAACATTATACCGGAACCTCTTTTAAATCAATAAGGCAAGCAAAATAAATTTATAGGGATTAGAAAGAAACAAAACTGTCATCACATGTAGATATTATAATAATGTATAAGAAAGTTAAAGAGTAGCTGTCAAGAATGATTAATATTTAAAACAATCAAAGAAATTATGATATAAAAACAACAAACAATGTAGAAATATAATTTGAAAATATAGCAATCACCGTAATTTAAAACAAGGATGTATGAAATATTGTGACCACTTAAACATTTTGGTTCTACAGAACCACTGAGAACTACATGTGAAAATCAAACTATAAGGTTTCAGTGAGTGTGGAAAATGCCTTGGGATTTGGTGCCAAGTCATTTGGGGTGTGTGTGTATACACACACACCGGAAATTAATAATGGTGTAATTCTCATAGAAATACATATTAAGTCCTGACTTATGATGTCTTTTCCATTCTTTGTCACACCAAAAAAGAGACATCTGAGATCCTGTATTAAGACAATGAGAAAATGATTCAGAGTACATATATGTCATTTACACGTAGGTTTACAGTAATGCTGTGTTTGTGGCATAGGTATACCTGACAGTAATGACAGTTTAGTAAGAATGACAAAGTGTCCTAATCTATATTATTTGTTATATTTATATTATTTAAATCTATAATATATATATTTGTTTTACACTTATATTAATTATTATATTATTTATATTATTTAAAATGTTGCAAAGTATGATGGGCAGTTCTAATCAATACTTCTCCCATTACATTCTACTGGAGTTAAGTCATTTAAGTTTGGCTTTTTTCTCTCCTGAGTCATTCTGCTTTACTATCTCATCTTCCTTCAGCAGTCATTATTCTAATTGGTCATGGTGTTGCAGGGAAAAAAACCTCTTAGCTCGTCTTGGTGCCCTAGATTTCCTTAGATTACACCAATTTTATTAGGTCACATAAGGCCCAATTCTAAATTAGATAAGTTTGTGTCGTAGTATTAATAGTGAGAGTGAATATGAAATATGAATGATGACTTGACTATTGCCTTATTCCATTAAAGTGGAAAGCTCTATAAACACAACCAGTTCATATTACTTTCATCCAGTCTGTCTTTGTTTCCATTAATCAGCACTGAAGATTTTGAGTTTTTAGATCATTGTTTTTTTTAGGTTGATACTTGCTCAATTTCATAGCCTCCATGTCTTGAAAACACATGAAACCAAGATATTAAAAGTAAAAGACCACAGGGAACAGAATTTACATCACACGGAGAGTGCTGATTTTCATAAATTTTTATTTTGCTAACAATATAGATTCAGATTTTGTGCTAACTGAAGGTGGGATGCTTCACCTGTGGCTCTCCTGCATCCTCAAGTTTTGTGTGTAGGAAATCCAGGGCTGCAGATTAAAGCTAACGTTGTTAAGTTCAAATTCTTTACTCTGCTAAAATAGCTTTTAGTAAAAGAAACTGAAGTGGTAATCATTTATTTTTATCATGTTCATGCAGCTTAATCCTTACAGTAATCTTCAAAGTTATACTTGTTACTAGAATTCTTTCTGTAAACCCGAATCTGGTGTCCATTTGTCTCCATTTTGGCTGTTTGACCTGCTTTGTGAACAAGCGCAGCTTGAACTAAGCCTGTGTCACGAAATTGAAACAAAACTCTGGGTAGACTTGAGCAATTCACAGAGATTAGTCCTCTAGTTCTCTGACTCAGTGGATTCAAATGTTTAAATACAGTATCCTGCATCATGACGGTAATTTTGTGCTTAAAATAGCAAACATTTTGAAGAAATAAGCTAAAATAAATTTTATTCGGAAATTGAGGTACTCACATGTACTGCCTTTCCTTTCGATCATCAATAATAGGAGTATTGCTCACTTTTGTGGAGTTTCAAAGTGTCTCAAGAATCAAACTACTAGGATTAATGAAAATCAGCAATTATTTTTCTAGAACATCAAGGAAAAGTTTAAAATTCCAATGCATTTGAAATGTATTTGTTTTTGAAGATTTTTCAGTACCTACTCTATGAATGGTTAATTAGGTCCCAAGAAGAGATTAAACAGTAAATGACTCTTGTGTTGTTATCATGGAAATTACAATATAATTGAGATGACAAGGCATATGCACAGGAAGAGTTAAAGAACGATGGGCCAGTGTAGACTAAATAACCATGAGGCTAATAAAGAATATCTCCATCAGGAATATTCAAGACAAAAGAAGTTACAATAGGTGGGAATGATAAGGAAATCTATAAGATTTTGAGCTGTAGAAGTTTATGGTGGAAAAAAAAGGATTTTAAGGTAAAACTTCTACAAAAAATACATTGACTAGGTTAGAAGGAAGAAGACTGGAGGAGAAAAGGAACAATTAAAAAGTTAGCTAAGAAGACAAGGTCAAGGAAAATAAAGGAGACAGGAAATTAATAAGTAAAGTTAGAGGTTAGCCTTGGAAAAAAAGATAGGTATCTATTCCCTCAGAAAGATGAGAAGGAAGAGAAGACAGGCAAAAGTGTGGGATATTTGGAACTTAAACAAAGGATTGCATCTTGTACATTGAATCATATGAAATTGCAGATAATAGACTATTTTTTGACCTATAAAATATCCAACCCATATGGTTCACCTACCCCATCAGTGCTCCCTGCTCCCTATCCTTCATACTAGGCCTCATTCTCCATTATTTTTATCACCACTTTATATAGTATATACTTATTTATTGCCTCTCCCAGATAGAAAATTATTTTAGGAATGCAGAGATTTTTCTAATTTTTTATTGAAAAATTCTTGTACCTAGGACAATGCCTAGCGCTTAGAGAACTCAATAAATATTCGTTGAATAAAGGAACCAGTAAAGTTCTCTTTTTTTTCCTTTTAATTTCCTTTTTTTCCCTTGATTTATAATTAAAGAGGCATTTGGAATTATCAAAATGATGTGCATTCATAATGGAATCAAGGATGGTCAAAAGGATTACTTCCTCCAAAGAGGCCCCGGCTGAAACCAAAAAGCATGAATGTGTAGTGAGCAAGATGTTTGTATTTCTAGGATGATCTCAAGAAATATTCTATTATAAAATAGTCTTTTGTAAAATTCCAATAATGGACAAAATATTGAATTGGAGTTAACTAATATGAGAAGGAATTGATTAGTATAGGAAGCTGACAGATCCCAGGCAAGTTTTTCCAGTATAGCCTGGAGGCTAACAAACATGGTAGGCTGGAAATCAGTACACAATTGATCCTAGGAAGGAAAAGAAGCTTCAGGGGTTCTGGGGAAGGGGAAAATTATGTTTGGAAAAGGAAGAACTAAGTTTGATGAGGAAAGAATGGTAGTTAAGTGGAATTTATGGGTCAACTCTATAACAAAAAAGATAACATGAGTCTTCTTTACTATGAAGTAAATGTTGCCTGTATTTTAAGAAGCTAAGTTCCCTGGACATAAGCAATATTCTTTTTCAGTCATAAAACATTTCCTTCTCCCTAGTGAGATTAGCCACTGTGATTTACATATATTTCTTTTTGAATTTTAGTAACCCCTGTCCCATTGCACAAAGAATGTCTACATACATTATTACATATGATCAACAGAATAATGATGGTGAAAAAAAATCATCAGATACCTCCTGGAGGTCCACTCTTCACAAATTGAAAGAATAAATGGAAAAGTGGTTTTTATTTTTTAAATTCATTCATTTTATTTTCTAGTAGATATTAAACATTTAACTGTAAATATTGAACAACATACTACTCCACAAACAATGGGCCAAATAGGAAGTCAATCAGCAAATCAAAACATGTCTCAAAACAAAAGAAAAAAAAAGATAATATTCTAAAACCTCTGGGATACAGAAAAAGCAGATGTCAGAGTGAAGTTTTGTGCTATAAATGCTTCTATTAAGAAAAAAAAGTTCAAATAAACAACATTACATCACAAGGAATTAGAAAAAGAAGAAACTCAGCTAATATTTAGTAGAGGAAGGAAGTAACAAAGTAAAATCAGAAATAAATAAAGTGGAGACCAGAATAAATAATAACCTAGCATTGAAAGTAATGGCCAGTTTTTCCCAAAAAAATAATCAAAATTGGAATTGCTTTAACTACACTAACAACAACAACAAGAAGACAAGACTTAAAAACCAAAATGAGAAATGGAGGAGAAAGCAATACAACAGGTAACAACAGAAATACATAGTATGATAACAGATTACTATAAATAATTATACACTAACAAATCAGATAACTTCAAAAAAATCCAAATAATTCCAAAAATTCTTTTTTAACTTTTTTATCTCTGTATTAAGGGTCTCCCTGATGTCTTCTTTTCTTAAGCCCTTATGACTGTTGCTTTAAATTCTCCATCAGGCACGTGGCAAGTTTTAACTAGGTATGCTTGTGAAACGAGACCTGACATGAACTCCACTAGAACTGAGGCCCTGCAGAACTAGTAGAGAGACACAGTTGTGGGCAGGGGTTTGTGCTTCTGGGGAAGTATCCCACCATACTGGGACTAGGACTTACTGGGATTGGGAAGGGCAGTCCTGCCAGAGCACAAGGCGGTGGGGCTTAGAGTAAGCAAGTTAGGAGCAGACCTTAGTGCTGAGCTGCTTCCCTCAGGTGGCTTTGTGTTTATGCTGAGGGATGGTGGAAGGAATGGTGCCAACCAACTCCTTTGTTCTCAGAGTTGTCTCCCTGAAGGCTGCCTTTCAGGGAAGTGCTCCTAGAATAGCAAATAATTTCCCTCCTGTGTGCCCCAGGAATTTTTCAGATTGCTGTTTCTTTTCTTTTTTTTTTTTTTTCTTTTTTTTTTTTTTTAAGATTTTGTTTTGTTTTGTTTTGTTTTGTTTTGTTTTGTTTTTATTTGACAGAGAGAGGGCACAAGTAGGCAGAGAGGCAGGCAGAGAGAGAGGGGGAAGCAGGCTCCCCGCTGAGCAGAGAACCCGATGTGGGGCTCAATCCCAGGACCCTGGGAGCCCAAGGCAGAGGCTTAACCAATTGAGCCACCTAGGTGCCCCCAGATTGCTGTTTCTAAGGGTTATTGCTTCCTTCTCTTCAGGACAACAGAATGCCCTCCTGGCTCTATGCCAGCCAAAACCTGCTGATCTTTAAAACTTTAGGTTTTAGAGTTGGTGTGGGCTGAGGTTTGTGTCTTCCGGGTAGGGTCCTGCTATGCTGGGACTGAGGCAAGCTTGACTGAGAAGGGCGGTCCTGCCAAATCACAGATCGCAGGGGTAGGGCGGCAGGCTATACCAGGGGTTGGTATAAGCAAGTTTAGCAGCCAGTGTTAATGTTGTACTGCCTCTCACTGGTGGCTTTGTTTGTGCTGAGGGGCAGGGGAGGGAAGTGGTGCCAGTCATCACCCCTGTTCTGGGAGAGTCCTCTCTGTGAATGTTGCCTCCCGGGGATGCTGTCTGCTCTCCTGAGAGGAGAGGAGTAAATAATCTCCACACCATCTGCCCCCCAGTTGTCTGCCTTTTTCCAGGAGCAGAGCAGTGCCTTTTGGGTTCTATCCCAGCCAAGCCTGCTGACCTTTAAAACTCTAGTTTTTCTGCCTGGCTGGTTGTAAGAACTCACAAAATTCAGCTGCTCTTGTTTTCCAAATGAATGATTTTGGGGAAATGTTCCTGTGCATTCCCTGTGTGCTCCTTTTTCTTACCCTTTTCTGTGACCATGGCTCCCTCCCCTCCACAGCACCTGTGATCCATTTCTCCCTTAAACCATGTCTCTGCACTTTCTGCCTTCTTTGATGTGGCCTCTTCTCTCCCTCTAGTTGCGAAGGTTGTTCTGTCAGGCCAATTTCTGGGGTATTTAGGATGATTTGCTATTTATCTAGTTGTGTTCATGGGATGAGATGAGCCTAGGGTCCTTCTATTTGCTCCCATCTTTGATCTCCCTGTGTCTTGTTTTATATAGCAAGGATTTTAGTCTAACAAAAGATTAAATTATTACTACATATTTTCTTTGTGGAAACATATGAAATATGCAAGATTTGTTGGCATAAAGTTTATTTTAGGAAATCAGAGCGTATTTATTTGTCTTAAATGTCCTGATTTTTTCACCTTACTAGTTGGGGTATCATACAGGTATAACAAATACCAGTCCTATGACCTTATCATAGACTTTTAAGAAATTGGAGAGTTTTAACATGATTTTTGTCTATTACAAAGACATAAAATTAACTATAGAATTTTTATGTCTTACAGGTTTGGAGTTAATTTGACAAAAATAATTGGCATATGTAAAATATCATGTTAAATATTCAGAAAACTAACTTTAAGAGAGAGCATGGTGAAGTTTATCTTAATAGATCATACTTTTATCGCCTTGGCAATGCTATTCTACAATATCAACTACCTTACAAAAAAGTAAAGAGCAGCATTAGTTGAAATCGCAGACCAAAATTAATCTCAGACTTCAAACGTGAAAACAGAAGAAACAATATCAGTTTTATTTATTAACCTACTGTTGGTACTTATCTAAAAAAAACTAGAATTTTTTGCATTCTTATTCATAGAATTACTTCATATTATGTGCTGCCTATTTTTTTTGAAACTCAGCAATCTTTCCATATCATAAAATATTTAATAAACTTTTAAGTAACTTTGAAGTTTAAAACTTCTCTATCCTGTATTATTGCTAAAATAATGACATCTCATGGTTATAAAATACATTTGCCTTCTTTCAAATTTTTTGACATATATTACTTCATTTTGCTGTATAACTGTCTATTTTTGTCAAAGTGTTTTACCCAGATTTCAAATATAAGGAAAAAAAACCTGTAACAAGCAATTACTGTTACTTTTTAAGTCATCACAACAAATGTAAATTTTATCCTCACCAGGAGAGCAAGACACTAATAGATGTAAGAATATATCTATATACAAGAAAACTTACAGGAAATTACTTTGTGTACATTTATACTGGTGGAAACTGCAGTCCTTGGAATTATGTGAATCATTAGTTTTTTGCATATAAAATACTTGTTTCAATCTTGAGTGAGAAGTTTTGGATTGACCCATTAAATGTGTAATTATATACAGAGACACTAATACAGGTTATTGAGATTGGAGAAAATTTTCGCATGCTTCTAATCCTAGCATACATGCCTTCTAAGAAACAACTGGAGACATAATTTTCAAAATGAATAGTTAATTTTAATCTGTGTTTTTCTGCAGAGTAAAATGATTTTTAAATATTATAGTGAAAGCTTGTTAAAAGTCATAGCTCTTTTATTCTAAATTTTGTTTTGTTTTTAAAGTAAGTAGTAGGTTGACAGTGAGTACACTGTCTTGAAAAGGGGAGTTATCAGTGAGTTTTATGTTCTTCTTAGCACACCCCTCACATATAAAAGGGATTCTATGTATCACTATAATGACAGATACAGGTTTACTGATTTTTGTGACAGTTCTAAATTCACCTTCAAATGAATGTCTAATGGACTTCCAGGTCACTTCCTAAGTAATATTCCTTTTATTATTCAAATTTACTTATAATCATGTGATTTTCAGTCTTAACTAATCTTATGTTCATCTGCTTTCCAAATAAAATAACTAAAATTAGGCCATTCCTGGATTTGTTCCTTGGCTTCTACCAATTTTTACTCCTCTTTCTTTCTTCTGTTTACCCTCCTTATCTTATAGTATTTTGGGGAGGGGGTAAGGGGGATTTGTATATATGCTATAAAGTTAGAATATCATTTGTTTAAGTCCATTTATTGTTGACAAGAGACAAAATGACTTGCTGGATATCCTACTAATTAGCGACAGACTGTTATTACTACTAATTGTAATAATTAATATTTATTATCTACTTACTGAGGTCGCTCTTTGGAGCTGCTCTCCTCTATCTCACTGTTAATATGCTCTAAAGAGGGCCTACCTCTGTCCTTGATGACTATAGATGCAAAAATCCTCCATAAAATATTAGCCAGCCAAATTAAACAATACGTTAATAGCACCATATAGTATGATCAATTTATTCTGCAGATGCAAGGATGGTTTAACATCTGCAAATCAGTCAAGATGATACACCATATGTAGAATAAAAAAATCATATTATCGGGGCACCTGGGTGGCTCAGTGGGTTAAGCCGCTGCCTTCGGCTCAGGTCATGGTCTCAGGGTCCTGGGATCGAGCCCCACATCGGGCTCTCTGCTCAGCAGGGAGCCTGCTTTCCCCTCTCTCTCTGCCTGCCTCTCTGCCTACTTGTGATCTCTGTCTGTCAAATAAATAAATAAAATCTTTAAAAAAATTCGATAAACAAAAAATCATATTATCATTTCAATAGATGCATGAAAAGCATTTAACAAAATCAATATTCATTGATGACAGTAACTAATTAATTAATTAATTAATTTTATTTAGTTATTTATTTGACAGACAGGGATCACAAGTGGGGAGAGAGGCAGGCAGAGAGAGAGGAGGAAGCAGGCTCCCCACCGAGTGGGGAGCCCAACATGGAGCTCAATCCCAGGACCCTGAGATCATGACCTGAGCCGAAGGCAGAGGCTTAACCCACTGAGCCCACGCAGGCGCCCTGATGACAAAATCTCTTGACAAAGGGGGAAGGTACCAAAACAGTAGAGGACATACGGACAAACCCACAGCGAATATCTCACTAGGTGAAAAGCTGAAGGCCTTTCCTCTTAAGGTCAGGAACAAAACAAGAATAACAACTCTTGCCAACTTTATTCAACATAGTATCAGAAGTCCTAGCCAGAGCAGTGAGGCAAAAAAATAAAAAAGTAAAACTTCATCCAAACTTCCTGGGAAAGAAAAAATAAAACTGTCACTATTTGCAGTGATGTGATATTATATATAGACAAGTTATAGCTTACTTTAAGGAAATAACATCTTAGTGATAGTCTTTATAATATTTACTGTTGTTACATTATAATTAGACATGGAAATAAATAGCATTTAATACTATAATGATTGACCTTTTATATTTGTGATTTATAAAGTTCTGGGATAATTGTATTCTCTTGAGAGTCTCATGAAAACTAGGGGCATGTGTCTTCTAAAATGCAGACGATAGATAAACAGGTAGATACGTAGATGGGTAGACAAAAAGACAGACACCTAATCTAGTTTATAATTCTAGGGGAGTCACGGATCACTGGAGTCTCTAAGTAGCCTTTGACCTCATATGACCCTTGCTTCAAACATTTGAATATACCAATAAGCTGCTTAGACCTTGGGTATAAAGAAGTCACCTGAAGATAGTTATATTATCTTAATACAAAACCCCCCTGATTTACTCAACCACTTAAATTTTTATGAATGAAATATACTTACTTAAATCTAAATTCTAATGAGTTACTATTATATTTTTATATAGAAGTAAAACCACTTAGGATTATAAAGAGGAACAATAATTTAGAAGTCTTGATACAATTAGGAATATTCTATTTTACTAGGACAGCCTTTATAGATGTTATTATCAATCCTAGGGTTACCTAGTTTAAAATAATAATCTACTTTCATCCTTCCTTTCATTTCTGGGGCCTCAAGCATTGCTCCAGATTTTCTCTGCTGAGCTCACTGTTATTTTGGCTTTGAGGCTTATCATGTCAGAGGTAACCATGAGGTACGCCATGTGTTTAGGCTTTCAACTAATAAATGATGGCCCTCACACTGAGCTTGTAAGTGGTAGCTGTTTATATGAGGGCAGGGACAGAGATCAGACTTTCTGTCTGATTCCAATTATGATTGCTCACAAAGATAAAGAAGATGGCAGCTGTTTTGCCCCCTGTTTCTTAACACCATGTTCATCCCATTCAAGAAGACACAGTATATGTCAATCATCCTCCCTTCCCTGTACGGAAATTCGATTCCCTCATTGTTTGCTGTAGGTGAAAATGCTTCTGAATAGATAAGTAGGGGGTCTTGGGTGGCTCAGTTGTTAAGCCTTGGCCTTCAGCTCACGTCATGATCCCAGGTTTCTGGGATCGAACCCCGCATCAGGCTCCCTGCTCAGCCCTGCATCAGCCCCTGCTTTTGTGCCCTCTCTCATAGTGTCACTCTCTGTCAAGTAAATAAATAAAATCTTTGAAAAGAAAAATAGATGAGTAGCATGGGACTAGAAGTTTTTCTCCAGCTTTCCACTTCTGCCAAAGTCATGGGGAAGATTTGCTTTAACCATTGTTTCTTAAAGGAGATATTCTAAAGGGGTCTCCCATTTCTTTTCTTTTCTTTTTCTTTTTCCTTTTTTTTTTAATATTTTATTTATTTATTTGACAGAGAGCACACAAGCAGGGGGGAGTGACAGGCAGAGGGAGAGGGAGAAGCACGCTTCTTGTTGAGCAAGGAGCCCCATGCAGGGCTGTATCCCAGGACTCTAAGAACATGACCTGAGCCAAAGGCAGGTGCTTAACTAACTGAGCCACCCAGGCACCCTCACCCATTTCTTTTAAGTATCTGATATATTCCACGTGCAATGGCTATGAAGAAGTAACGAGTTACATGCATAACACTGCTGCTTTCTCAACGATCACTGAAGACTGTTGGATTTACAACCAGAAGACAGTCCCATTATATTGAATGATACTTGCATACTTCATTTATTTCCCTCTCAAGCACTGCAGCTGGAATAGCTACTAGGAAGCTATAAAAATATGCAACCACATTTTAAACCTCTAGGAATACTCAGACTTCAAGCTACTTCTTCTTCTTGTATAAATGTTTCAATAATTAATTATTTCTTTTGTTTCTTTTTTGGCCTTCTGGTTTGGGAAACATTAAGGTAACTGGAAATGGAAGGAAAAATACATCACAGAGGAATTTTTATTTGTGGATTTTCAATTTCCATAAAATCAATAACTTTCCTTCTGAGACTGCTAAAGTGGATTCTAACCCAGGTCAATAGTACACTTGTGTGTCATGAAAATTTGTTAGCACTCTCCTCTGGCAGCCACAGGACAGCCTCTGAAGCCTGTATGAAGGACAGTGTAAGGGATCTCCAGGGTTCTCGGTTTCTAGTACCACTAGTGGGGTTTTTTTCAGGCGCATTTTTGAGAAATGGTCATAAGCTAACATCAAATGGTTTGGAACGAATCTGTTTTGTTGGAAGAAAGGGTTTAATTAACTTTTGAGCCGCACAAATTAATCCGGACCCGAGCAAGGGCCTGAAAATTGATTAAACTGTGAACACCTATTCAGAAAGTATTTGACCAGGAAATAAATTCATTTCTTCAAGGTCAATGACCCTACAAGTTGGTGGGTGGTTTAGATTAATGCACGCTGGGCTTCCAGTTTCAACTGTTGCTTGGCAGAGCTTCCCCACCCTCCCCTGCTGCTTGTCACCATCCACCTGATCTTGCTGTCACTTTTTTCTCTGGACCCACAGTTTCTCTCTGAAGGCCTTTTTATTGTCTTGTTTTATCTAGGGAGGCGGTGAGTAAGGCAATGCAATCAATGCTATATTTATTTTAATTGTCTTATTTTTATCCAAGGATGAATCATAACATGTTAAGATTTAAAAATAAGAAAAAGGATGGCCTTACCCAGATTAATATTTTCTTCTGAAAAATGTTAAATGACCATCAAATAGAACGTATTTATCAGTTTCATAAAATCCCACTTGGTATAATGATCTATTTTCTAGCAAGATCTTTTTTTTTTTTTTTTCCCCTTGAGGCTAAACGTACATCACACACACAGTGAGCCTTTGGAGACTCTCTTCTGTACCACTAGAAGACTCGGCTTTTGGTAATGCAAGCTGGGAGGTCAGGTATTAATTGTAAGAAAATACTGAAATGACTAGAGCAATTTTGTTTAAGGATGAGTGAAAAGATTCGCTGTTCATTCCAAGAGGAGAGGAAATGGAAAAAGAAAGTCACATCATTGGCTTAAGAAGAGAATTTGAAACATGATTCAAACTTGCTACTCTCATTTATAATGTAATAAATTATGGTCTTACGAGGTTCTCATCTACTACATTCTTTCATAGTTTATGTGAAGTGGCAACAGGATGATTTAAAGTGTCTCTGTTTCCCCTTGATTTCATGTCAAGCATAATTTAGTGGACAATTATATGTAATCCCTCTAATCATTAATTTTCCATACCAAATTAGGTTTCAGCAACCTTTCTCATATCCTTGTATAATTTTTCTTATAGAATAATCTATTCTTTCCTTTTGTTTTCTTTTTTATATAAATTCTTAATTACTTTTGAAGAGTTACTACTCTGCATAATTTCTAAGTAAAATCTTCAGATTTTAATAATACATATGTTTTTTAATTATAGAGTGAAGAATGTACTCAGTAAAAGCAAGTTCATGAATACCTAGAGAAGCATGCCAGAGTTTACTAGAAGAGTTGTTCTTTAATTTTCTAAATTTAAATGAATTAAAACAATTTTTCACATGCTTTAACAACTTCTAGCTCTCCTGGAAGAAGTGTTTTAATATGGCAAATCCAAAAATATATTTGAAAAAAACACAAATAATGGCCTTATCAGATAATGATTTTTATGCCTTTTTAAGCAACTCAAAATATTTTTCTGAGTTAGTGAAAGAGACAAATTGTAACTTTGTTTTTCATAGGATAACTTTTCTTCTGTTAATAGTAGCTTGAAACTCTGGCTCAAAGTATAGATTAAATACTATTTTGAACCTCAACTTTTATTCCAAGTGTACGAGTTGTGTCCCCAAATTGTGAGCTTAAATCAGAGATGGCATACTTCTTTGGATTTCCTGTTGCATTAACATAATGCTCAGCAGATAACAGATTCTCAAAAAATAATTGTGAATTTAGTCGAGGAGGGTAGAACAGCACTGAGAAGCAGGGAGCAGCTGACCAGATGGGTATCTCTTGTAGCGTTGGCCTCCAGAATGGCTATGCCAAGTGAAGAAGACTGGAGAAACACCTGATAAAATGAAAGGTGTCAGATTCTAACAATGATTATTTTCATATAGCCTTTCCCCCCTAAGTATTAGATGGTCAATGTGGAAAATACGCATTACAGAGAAGAGTAGAAAGGGGGAAGATGGCATTCATCATCCTAAAACTCAAAGGCAACCAAGGAAACCACTATTAACATTTGCTGCATTTGCACCCTGGTTTTTCATATAACATTGCTCTGATATCATCCTATATTATTTGTTTCATGTTATAAATTCTCTTTATAATCATAGTTTTTATTGGTTATATAGCAGTCCATTATATCTCTACCATGGCTTCTTTAAGCATTCTCATACTGTGAAAAATGTTAGATTATTTCTAATTTATAATATTACAATATTATAAATAATGACTTCATGTTACTTTTATGTATAAATCTTTTCTAGACTTTATTTCCTTCAATGCCCAGAAATGAAATCAATGGATCAAAATACATGAACTTCTAAAGGCTTTGAATATATATTGCCAGGTGTTAGGTTATTCATTGAGATCAAAGTTAAATGGGAAGGCATATATTCTAGGAAACCCCACTTAAAGAACCATTCTATTCTTTATATGGCTTGATTACTGTTGATTTTGATTAACCATTTATATTCCTCCTTTGTTACCTGAAACAGTATCTGTTGAGTTGAACCTGAAAGTGTCTTGATTGATCTACAGAGCAGTTATTGTTTTTCCTATGAAGGTTTGCAAAGCCAGTACATTAACTGGAAATGATGTTTGTACATTCATGTTTGGATTGTGTGTGACTTCTCAGACTTAGGATACTGATTGAGATGAGAGACTTACCCCTTTCGCAAGCAGTGATGGTAGGCTTTCTTTGTTTTTTGATTCTATTTAAGTGGGAAGTTTTGGTTTTATTTGTCAATAGCATGTGCAACGATGAGAATGAGTGGGATGAGGGAATAATAAGGAAATCTTGAAGCCAACCTATTTTTTAAAAGATTTTGTTTATTTATTTCATAAACAGAGATCACGAATAGACAGAGAGGCAGGCAGAGAGAGAGAGGAGGAAGCAGACTCCCCACTAAGCAGAGAGCCCAATGTGGGACTCGATCCCAGGACCCTGGGATCATGACCTGATCCGAAGGCAGAGGCTTTAACCTACTGAGGCACTCAGGTGCCCCAAAGCCAACCTATTTTTATGAGTTTTCCAGTTTATTAGGTTATAATCTTATTTTCATTTTATTCCTATAGCAGGTTTTTTTTTCCATCAGACAGATAAATTTTTGTTGTCTTGAAATAAAATGTCTATAATGCTTCAGTAATCATAAAACTTCAGGTTTAGGGGGAGGGTTTTTTTGGGTGATAAATTAGCCATTTTCTGTAGCCAAGAATTTGATCATGACTATTCAATCCCCTTGGCATATAGTGATCTGCCATTATAGTAATTAAGGAATACACATTTCACCAAGTTACATTTAAGTCTGCTCAATTCTATTATTTGTTTTTCTCTAAGTTCAATAAAAAATCAGATTAAAATAATACTCAGGGATATTATACAGGTTAACTAACATCCTCAGATTTGTTCTACCTTCCCCACCTTTTCTGTATGTCAGGACATTCCCCAGGATCCCATGCCCATAGGCATCTCAGTAGATCCAGTCAAAGGCAGTATTACATACTGTGTGTCTCCTCAAAATTCATAATTGAAGCCCTGACCCCGCCCACACTGTAGCTGTATTTGGAGACAGAGCCCCCAAGGAATCAAACAAGGCTAAATGAGGTCATAAGGTGGGGTCCTAATCTGATAGGATTAGTGTCCTTACTAGCAAGGGGCACTGGAGAGCTCTTTCTCTCTTCTCCCTTTCTTTCTCTTACTCTTCATGCCTGGAGGAAAGGCCGTGTAAGGACAGAGCAAGAAGGCAGTCATCTACAAGCCAGGAGGAGCTGTTTCATCAGAAACATTGATCTTGGACTTCTGGCCTCCAGAATTTGAGAAAACAAATTTCTGTTTTGTAAGCCACTCAGTCTATGGTAATTTGTTACAGCAACCCAAGAGGACTTACACAGACAGGCACTGGCCAAAATTAGAGGGCATGAGAAAGAGGAGAGAAGTCTGCTGTTTCTGACCTTTTCTTTCTGCCTCCTGTGTTGTCTCTAGCAGTGACTGCTGCTCTATAACTCTAGTTCTCTTACTGTGAGGTGCCAGATCTGACCAAGACATTTCTGCCATGGCTCTGGCTCCCAACAGATAGACAGCATTACCTGCCTTTGTCCCTCCTGCCCTTGAGGTAGTGATGGTTTCCTTCCGTTGCCTTACTCTCCTGTTTGTTCCTCAACAACGACATCATCTATGAAATAGTTTTTAACACTAAATCTTTCTAGATTAGAGACCTAGAGGGGCTTCAACTTTCTTGGATAAATTTTGCTACTACAGGGGCATTTTGCTTAATAAGGCTTACTCTTTCAGACGTTCGAGTTAGTCTTTTAGTTAATAATTGTTCGAAAATCCTTGCAATCATCTCTGACTTGACAAGTGGGCAACGTAAAATCTGTTTCTGGCTTTCTACTAAAGTCCCTCCCCCCCTTTTTTTCCCTCATGACTCATATACATTAAAAGAGCAAAAACAGTAGGTTAAAAGTTTCCTCTAGCCTATTATATGTTACAGCATTCACTTTTTATTTTCTTTCATGTTTTCCCTCCTTCTTACTTATTATTTTGTTATAAATAACAAAATAATAAGTAAGTTTGAATTTTAAAAAATTCTGTCAGTTTGAATTAAAAAAAAAAAAGAATGATGGAAACAAAGTGCTCCATGCTAAAACTGATTACTAAAAGCCTCCAAGAAATCATGAACTCAGATACTGATTTTGTCACTGTGATTGCTTCTCTAAGATCTTCGATGGTCCTTCAGATGACGTATTAGGTGATGAGTTCTGATTCCCAGATAATTGAGTCCTGTATCCCTAGGTTTAAAATTTCTTTGTCCACCCTTAAAATTGTACCCAGAAAATTCCCTGGATGGAATTTGATTGCACATGTCTGTCATATTTTGATGAACTCCTATCAGTTCAATGTTCCAAAGCATTTTCTATTAAAGTGAAGATGACCTTGTAATATAGTAGCACATAGGCCATTGAAATGTCTCTCTTGTGTAATGCTAACCGGTCACAAATGACTAGGAGAAGCTGGATGGACATCCACTGGAAACTTCTCTGAGTATGTGCTTCACTCTGATTTCTTTCCTCAGTACCTTGAGTTTTCTGTAGCATATTTCAAGTAAGGGCTGTAGGAAATGTGATAATAAGATTTTAATTAAGACCCAACAAGTATCCCACAGAGAAGATTTTCTATAGATTTGGACCATGAGTATGAAGTGTTTATTATGCACCATTCAATATCCTACTTCAATATTTGTCAAACACCTCTAAGAGATATGATGTCGTTTTTTCTCAGTTGCTATATACTTTCAGCCTCATTCAACTAAAACAAGTGTTGTGCAATTAAATACTACTGTGCCAATAATTTAATTGAAAATGTAAAAATAATCTAATTTATAACACGAGAAAGTGTATTTTGATATAAAATTATCAGCATTCATTAGTAAATTCAGTGTTCCTTCATTCCCCTTCCACATTTTCATCTAAACAAATAAGGTTCTTTTCTCACCTTATCCTGGAATTAGCAATAGCTTGGCCTCAGTAACCTCTCCCGACTTATATGTGACATTATCTCTTGTCACAAAGACCGATATAGTTCAAGTATTTGTTAGAATTTATGCATTTACAGAACCCTTTTCTTCTCAAGCTTTATTGTGCATTCATCACTCTTATCATTATTAAATAATAATTGCTGCTATCCTCAAATGCATGATGCTGGATGGGAGGCTGTGAAGTTGTATTCAACTCCTTCTGTCCCTTTTTAGAAATTTGCCCAACTGTTAAGTCGTATAGAAAGAGGTGAGAGTTAAATGTCAGATCTAAGGCATTTGGGTGTGCTCTATCACAACCAGCATTTTACAGCAACTCGTGTACTGTATGTTTTTGTTCTGAGCTAAAACTGAGATGGGGATAAAATTTCATTTTCTAAACTGTAAGTCTGCTGCGCAAGAAATGGGAAAGAATGTCCCCAGGCAATATTGGAATGGCTGTTGCTTTCTCTTCTCATTCCAGTTAGAGTTCTGGCCCCAGGTGACTGGGTAGGTACAGACGCAGGTGACTTGCTTTTGATTGACAAGCCCATGAGCCAGCTGGATGAGGGATTCCTGGGACTACATGGCGGATTCCTTTCCCTCAGGGCTGGTTTTGGAATAAGCCCTTGAATCCTGACTCAACGAGAACTTGAATTCTTCTTCATATCACAATCATACTTAGAGTTGGAAAGCACCTGAGAGACAACTTCCCAAAAGGCCAGCATCTCTTGCGAAGCTTCTAAAACAGACACGGCTTCATCTCTGGTTGACCCATTTTCATGAGAATCTTGTAACTTCAAGTTTGCAACATCAGCCCTTGCTGCTCTTTTCACCTGCCCAGAGAGTTCTCCTCCTCCAACGGGTGCAGACCAAATGAAAAAAAATGGCACAAGAATATGTTCTTTTTCCCCTAACTGATATGCGGTTTTCTGACCAGATTGAAGAAGTAAAGGTATGTACTTTCCATGATTTAAAAATAAAAGAATAGTAGTATCCACAGATATGAATTTAGCCTTAATAAGTGAAATACATGACTCTCACACAGCAGTGAGTCAATTCAAGGTGGAAGTAGTCTCCTTTTATCCTGTAAGTGTTGTCATTCAAGCCATAATAGAACTGTATTCTTTCTTTCTAACTCATCCCAAATCCTACTTTAATTCCTTGTTCAGCTAATTTCTGACACTGTCCTTTTTCACAGTCTGCTGCAGAACCAGCTTGGCAGCCAAGACTTGTTTCTTGACTCTCAGGCATTTATATCTAATTACTTACTTGCAGGCTTGAGTTAAGAGCTCCATGGACAACTGAAACTTAACCTGTGAAATACTGAGGCCATCATTTCCCCCACTTTCCACTCTGTGGTATTCCTTAGTTCAATGAATGTCATCCTACATAACCATGTGTCCAAAAAAGAAATCTGAGAATTGCCCCAGACTTTCTTATTTCCCCATATGTTCCATTTTCTCTCCCTCCATTTTGCCATCTCAGCTGTCATTGATGCAGCTCAGGTCTTCTTCATGTCTTAAAAGAAAAGTATGCCAAGATACAGGAATGTGTGTACATGTGAACACACTGTAACATTATTTGTAATGTCCAGCAATAGAGGATTTGTTACATAATTCATGTATGGATCGCTCATGCAATAGAATACTCTGCAGCCACTCAAATATTGATATGTATATATTTACATGCAAATTTTTATAGAAAAACATGCTTAATATGATTCCATTTGTAACTAAAAGTACACACACATGTAGGGGCACTTGAGTGGTTCAGTTGGCTGAGCCTCCAGCTCTTGGTTTCAGCTCAAATTATGATCTCA
This sequence comes from Mustela erminea, assembly GCF_009829155.1. NCBI lineage: Eukaryota > Metazoa > Chordata > Mammalia > Carnivora > Mustelidae > Mustela > Mustela erminea. Next base: position 51,024,321 of record NC_045621.1, read on the forward strand.
GAGTCGTTAGATTGGTTCCTGATTTGGGCTCTGCATTGGGTGTGGAGCCTGCTTGGCATTCTTTCTCCCTCTCCTCCTCTCCCCACCATTTGGTTGTACATGAGTGCTCACTCACTCTCTCTCTTAAAAAAAAAAATAAATAAACAAAAATAATACCTACACATATATTCAAGTAAACCTATTTTTTTTCTTTTTGTAAGCATATAACCTAAAGCTGAAAATGTGGTTGTATCAGAGAAAGGAATGAAGGGTTGGATGAAGAAAATTTTTCTCTTTTGTTTTATGCGATGCTTGAATTTTCGTCTCACATGTAGTTCTTTTTCAAACAATTATTAAAATTCCAATGAAATTATTCATAATATGATAACTTACAAGGATTTACAAACAAAGGAGAAAGTTTTAGCTCAAGGAACATAAGTCTAGGAATAAAACACTTCAAATGAAATGAGTGAGATAGGAGGGAAATACTTGGAGATACTAAAATTGGAAATACTTCTTGGAAATACTAAAATTGCTTCAAAATGCTCATCTCTTTTCTGGAGTCCTAAAGATGGCCCTATACAGGCTTTTTTGGAGCCTAGATTTGAGTCATCCTCTGGAGGAAAAACAGAAAAGATGAGTTAGAAATGCTTAAGATTGGTGATGATAATATGTAGCTGAGTATTGATAAATCCTGATTAAGAGAATCACAAGGGAATGAGTGGTAGTTACTTGGAGTAGCTTTCTGAGAATAGTGGGACCCATGAAAACATTTATTTGTATGTAATAAAACCTTCAGAGGAACACCTAAGAAAAGTATCTACCCACTTCCTCAGTATGTTGCCAGGAACAGTAATCTGTTGTTACATATTGTATGGGCTTTATATATGGGCTTTATATATGTTATGTCTTTAATCTGCATGACAGCTTTTAAATGAAATATTAATATTCCTATATATAAATAATTTTTTTTAAAAAGTTCAGGGAGGTAAGTCAAGCGGAGAGAGTCAATTATCATATGGTTTCACTTATTTGTGGAGCATAACAAATAGCATGGAGGACATGGAGAGATAGGAGAAGGGAGTTGGGGGAAATTGGAAGGGGAGGTGAACCATGAGAGACTATGGACTCTGAAAAATAATCTGAGGGTTTTGAATGGGCGGGGGGTGGGAGGTTGGGGTACCAGGTGGTGGGTATTATAGAGGGCACGGATTGCATGGAGCACTGGGTGTGGTGCAAAAATAATGAATACTGTTATGCTGAAAATAAAAAATAAATTAAAAAAAAAGAAGAAGAAGAAATTCAGGGAGGTTAGGTTAACTATCCATGGTCAGGTAATAAACATCAGAGTCAGGGTTTGAACCCAGGTGGTGTCACTCCAGACAGCTTGGTGACTGGTATTAGTGAAATAAAGGTCTGGACCATGCACTTGGATGAATGCAGGGTCCAGGAAGCTAACATAAGTGAACACAAAAGACAAGGTCTAAGGTATCAAATAGGAAGTAGTAGGAACTGTGAATCAGAGAGCTGAGAACAGATCCCATGTTGTCGGACTGAATGGAAATTCACCTGTGTTTTGTGTGGAGACAATTTGGACAACTTTTATAAAGCAGGTCAATAATTTTTTAATCTCAGTCTCAAAATTTATGTTACTATAGAGTATCCAAGGAAAATGCCTGCTTGCCTGCTGGACTTGTACTTAGAGAACAGACATAACTAATAAAAACCTCTGGAGACAAATCATCTCATTCCCTTCTTTTTATTCCCAAATATCTGAAATAGAGACTGCGATGAGCAGTGTATAAAGTTGCAGCTCAAACTGAAAGTGGGAACTTCTCCCTCCCTACTCTTAAAAAATAAAAAGTTATTAAGTGCTTATTGAACTAGACACTTTACCACATTATTCCATTTAACTCTCAGAAGAATCCTGTGAGTGGATACAATTTTACACTGTTAAAATGAGAAACCCAAAACTCTGGGAAGTAACTATGTATTTTTTAAAGTCACCAGGTGGTCCTACAAAAACTAGTGGTGCATGACTCCAAATGTCACTGTCTGAAGGTTAGTTACCCATTTTCTGCCCCCTCCTAACTTATGTACATTTCATTTTTTTTTTAAGATTTTTTTTTTTTTTGACAGAGAGAGAACACAAGTAGGCAGAGAGGCAGGCAGAGAGAGAGGAGGAATCAGGCTCCCTGCTGAGCAGAGAGCCCGATGCGGGACTCGATCCCAGGACCCTGAGATCATGACCCGAGCCGAAGGCAGCGGCTCAACCCACTGAGCCACCCAGGCGCCCCCATTTCATTTTTTATTGCACCTCTTCCACTACTCATTTTCAGCTGCTTGCCACATGGGTCCATTGTCATCACTTGCACGTACCCTCCATTCTCAATGACTGTGATCACATCCAGAGGAAACCTTATGACTTCCCCCAGTTCCACACCCTGCTGAAGGGGCAGAAACCCTGGAAACATTCCTTGACACCTCCATTTCTTTCCTCATCCCATATGTAATTCATCTTAAAGCCTTATTGATACTGCCTCCTAAATACTGTTCAACTACAAACAGTTCTTTCCATTTTGGTGGCTACCGTTTTAAACAAACCTATCAATTCTCAGTTGCACTCCTGCAGCGGCCTCCCCGCCCATGACTTCCCTCAATGCCTCCAATCCATTCTTCCCAGAGGGAGAGTCAGGAAGACTCCCTCCAGCTAGAGAGAACCTCCTAAAATGTAAATATTGATCAAGTCAATCCCCCACATGAACAACTGAAATCCTTACTCTATTTTTTAAAGATTTTATTTATTTATTGACACACAGAGAGAGAGAAAGCATACAAGCAGAGGGAGCTGCAGGAAGAGGGAAAAGCAGGCTCCCCGAGGAGTAGAGAGTTCCTGCTGAGACAACCCAGGGCCCTGGGATGGTGACCTGAGTGAAAGGCAGCTGCCTAACAGACTGTGCCCCCCAGGTGCCCCTCTACTTTATTTTTTTTAAGATTTTAATTACTTATTAGAAAGAGAGAGAGAGAGGTGCCTGGGGGGCTCAGTGGGTTAAGCCTCTGCCTTTTACTTAGGTCATGATCTCAGGGTCCTGGGATCAAGCCCTGGATGGGGCTCTCTGCTCAGCAGGGATTCTGCTTCTCCCTCTCTTTCTCTGCCTGCATCTCCGCCTACTTGTGATCTCTGTTTGTCAAATAAATAAATAAAATCTTTAAAAAAAGAAAAAAGAAAAAAAAAGAAAGTGCGTGTGCACTAGAGAGAAAGAGAGAGAGAGACTGAGAGAATGAGTGGGGGGAGGGGCAGAGGGACAAGCAGGCTCCCCATTGAGCAGGGAGCCCAAGACAGGACTGCATCCCAGGACCTTGGGATCATGACCCCAGCCAAAGGCAGACACTTTACTGACTGAGCCACCCAGCTGCCCAAATCCTTACTCTATTTAAATATTTCAGAAGTGGTTTCCCATCAGTTGATTTTTTTCCCACATTGTTCTGTTTTTAATCATTTTTGATGCTCTGAAGATCACATTTAAACATTTCTTTTAAAGACATGAAATAATGTAGGGTTTTATTGAGGGGGAGTTGCGGGGGAGGTGGTTTTTTTTGTTCTGGTGGTGGTGGTGATAGTTTTTGTTTGTTCGTTTGTTTTTTAAGTACAACCACAACTATAGAGGATCTTAAAATGACTAAGGCCAAGTCGGCTTCATACACAGGATAGGAGAGTCTAATACAAAACACAACATGGATCTTTCCAAACAAGTTTGCTAAGAAGCAACTCTCGTGTTTAGTGTTAGAAATAAAAAATCATCTCATTTAGAAGAATTGAGACATCATTTGATTAATAAAGCCTATTCTTCCTCCATTTTTGTACTTGCTTGTCTTCATTTAGATGATGTAAATTCATGAGAAAGGAACAAATTGTGTTATGGTATAAAAATCTCAGCACAACAAATTACAAATATTCAGTTTTTTAAGAAACAAAAATATTTTCCATTCCTGAATGTAAACACCCAATAAATAAAAGAAACAAAGTATCCCAAGTATAGAACCATTAGTTTATGAAAGAGGTGTATTTGGTAACATTTTGGGGAACTTCTCCCTTGCAGCCTTTAAAATAAAGCATACGATCTGGGCTCCTGGGAGAGTTTGCTTCCAGCTTGAACACCTACCAGCAGCGCATCCTTGCAGGCACTCTGTGTGCGGTAATGTCGAAGCTCTGCAGCTGCCTGCAAGACCTTGATCCTCTCTATGCAAGCCTCCAGCTTGAGGGGCTCCACCAGGCATACAGAGTGTTCACGCTGGCCCAATAAGATGTAGCAGCAGCTCTGGGCTCCCAAGGCCGATGGTTTCCTATCACTTTAAAGACAAGGAACAAAAATCCTTAATCTGACCTAAAAGGTGTACTTCAACCAGCTCTGGTGGACCTCACACTGTGTCTCATGTCATGTGACATAATTGACACTAGGCAATCTCTCTCTCCTTTCATTCTAGTTTCAAAGAGAGGCAAAACAAGCCAAATTTCTCCTGCCACAGGGCCTTTGCATGCACTGTTCCTTCTGCCTAATAAACTCCTTCCACCCTCTTATATAGTTATAACCTACTCTTTCGTTTGACTTCAGTTTAATATTCTTACTTTGGAAAGTCTTTCCTAGCCTTCCTTAACCCAATTTTCCCACTGTCAGTGATCCAACATTTCATTTCTTGGTTATAGAAAGGAATTTTATACCTACTCATGTGATAAAATGTCCTGATAGACTCATAGCTTCATTTTATGAAGCCATTTTTGTACACTATTGTATTCCCAACACCCTTTTCAATTCTTGGAAGAAGCAGTTGTTTGTTGAATTGAACGAATAGTTGAATGAGTGTTTTTTATTTATGCAATTCCTTAATAAAAAACTAAAATGGTCTTCCTTTCATGTGCTAAAAAGATCCACCAAGTTTGCTCTGACTATTCTAATAAGCATTCTCTTCCTTCTTTGAGTATCACACAAATGAGAAGTTCCGTGTTACTGGCATTTACTTATTCTTTCTGTTTCCATAGGAGACATGCCCCTTCAGATCAAGTGTCATACTGTGCAATTTGAGTTGATTTACCCACTCCACTACCTCCCTCCATCTCATGCTGCATCTTGTGCCGCAAATAAAATACTGCTAGTTTAGAGTAGGTATTAAATAAATGCTAATTGATTTGAGGTTTTATAAAACTCATTGGGAAATTTGTGGAAAAAGTATGAGAGAAGCAACATGGCTAGATTAACATCACTTTCTCTTTGGGATTTTATACAGACCTGACTTTGGAAGTTTAGAAAAAGAGTATGGCAAAACACGAAGATACGTTGAAAGGAGAAAAATGGAAAAAACGTAACAAATGTCAACAGACAAATTAAGGATGGAAATATGAAAGTTGTATGGAATGGAACTGAAGGAAAAGATTATTTGTGAATAGAAAGAAATAGTTTATAATGATTAAGAGCCAGTCCACCAAGTACCTCTTGTAGCTGTAACCTCACATATACCAAATAATATAAGATCAACATAATATAGTACAAACTGACAGAAATATAAGTAGAAATTGAAATAACAATAATTCTAGGAAGCTTTAAACTAAAAATCCTAGAGCTGGTAATGCACATAGACACACATACAACATTGAACCTAATAAGTAGAGACCTCTCATTATTTGCTAATGAATTTGCAAATTTGCTGTTTGAATTTGATTTTTATAGAAGTTTCAAATGTCAACAGAAATTCCAATAACTTCCTAAAACTAGATATTAAAGCCACACTCTATGGAAATAAAATAAAGTAACTAGACAGCATAGTGAGAAGTTATCTCAGCACTTAGAAAATGCATAAATCAATTTCTCAAATATTAAGTTATAGATGAAATTACAAAACTATATGGAATATATAAGTATATTTAATATAATATTATTGCATAAAATATAATATTGTTGCATAAAATATAATATTGTTGCATAAAATAGTTGCAGAAACATGATATTCCAGAGAAAATTTATTAGATCATGTAACAATTTTAAAATTAAGATAACTACACTTAAATATATAAGATAAAAAGGACATAGGAGTAAATAAATAAAACATAGCTATGCTCCATCTCCAAAGGCACTTGATGCCAATGGTTTTATGGTGAATTTTGTCTCTGCCTTCAAGGAGCAGGTAATTATTATTTATGCTGCTCTCAAGCACTGAAAAAAATGTAGACACTTCTAAAATTTGTTATATGACTTCAGTATTATTGTAAAAAAAAGATCTAAGAGAAAATACTCAGGAATTGCCAAGAATATTTGGAAAAAAGAAATGAATTCTGACTTGCCCTAACACATATCAGAGTATAAGAAGTAGTTACAGTAATTTAAGCATTTTGGTTTTTTTCTTACATAGACCAATAGATTCAATTGGAAAAATAAATTCTAACTCTTATTTCAAATCCATTGTGAAAATAGCATGTGATTTGAAAAGCTATTGGGATAAAAGGAAAACATGTTAGCATTCTACTTTACATCATGTCCAAAGAAATTCTATGAAAATTAGAGATCTAAATGTAAGAACCAAATATTAAAATAATTTTTAAGTGGAAAGCCTTTGGGGCACCTGGGTGGCTCAGTGGGGGAAGTGTCTGACTCCTGGTTTCAGCTCAGGTCATGATCTCAGGGTCATGAGATTTAGCCCCAAGTCAGCCTCTGGGCTCAGTGAAGACTGCTTGAGATTCTATCTCTCTCCATCTCCCTCTATCCCTCCCTCTGCTCTCTCTCTCTAAAATAAATATGTAAATCCTTTTAAAAAATAAATAAAATGAAAGGCTTTCTAATGCAGGAAATGCAATAGTTAAAAAGGAAAAGATAAATGGGTATGACCTAGAAATATGAAATTTGTATATGGGCCAAAACAGATAAGTAAGTGATAGGCGAGGAGAAAATATTCCCCATACATATAAAATGCCAAAATTTAGTATCATTAACACAAGCATCTATAAATCAGTAACAAGATCAAACAGATAGGATAGAGAGGTAAATTTGAGAAAAAAGTGTAAAAGTGTCCTAAAAACACAAGCTTTGTCATATGATAAATACAAGGAATAAAAATTAAAAGAATATCTTGCTAATATCCTTTACATGGAAATTTTTAAAAAAATAGATAGTATTCAGTGCTAGCAAGGGTATGGATAAAAGGACATCCCCATACTTTTGGTAGGTGTCAAACTTTTCAGTAAAACTGGTAAAAACTTGGGAAGATTTTAGATGTTCATACAATCCAGCTCAATTATTCCACTTTTACATATCTATGCAATAGAAATACTGTGAAGATATATGTGGAAATATGTACAAAGATGCCCGCTGCAATGTTGCTTAAATCACAAGAGATTAGAAACAACCTAAGTGTCTATATAGTTCATAAGTTAAGGTACATCCAAAGGTGACAGTAGGACGATTGAACACAAAGATAAACGACAGTACAACATGGGTGCTGACCACTGTAGAATGAATTAATGGACCGTAAATAATGAGCACAAAGAGCCCTGCTATGTTCTGGCTTGATCTCCGCCATAGGTACATCATTTTAGGCAGCTGCTTTTAAATTTCAGACTGATTTCTATGAATTGCCCTTCAAGGATACCCATAACGTACTACTTAGGGGAAAGAGAATAAGTGCAGAATTGTCTCCATGTACTTAACATGATTTTATGTTTTACAAAAAATTAAAAGAAACAGAAAATCCACTGTTTATGTGTCAGAATATGCTGTCTATACTTTCTAAAATATTCTGAAATATTTAATATTTAAATTGTCACTTCTATTAACATTTTCATTTATCAGCTGTTTACCCTTCACCATATTTTCCTATATGCCCTCACCCTTCTGTCTAATCAGCTGCTCTCTTTTCCTTCCTGCCTCTCAAAAGGGAGGATATAGCAAAAAGAAGAGGGAAAAAGAAGTAGTCAATTTTGAATTTCACAAAATTACTATGCGGGAAGAAATGGAAAGGAGCAGGACGGGAGAAGAGATTTGGAGGCAGACATGGTAAAGTCAGAGGGTGCCGCCTTCCACACTTCTCATCAAAGAGAAAGGAGGAGGACATTTGGAGGGTAAGCAATGAGGTGATGATAGAAGGGGGTTTGTGAGGAAGAGGCTCTCGAATCCCATCCTTTGGGCATCTTGGAGCAAAGCCAGACTAAGACCGGGGTAGGGTGGTGACAGGCTGCTGGAGGATTTGAGGAACAGAAAGGAGGACAGGGCCCCTCTGCAGAGAGGTGACTGTGCCATATGTCTGGGGAGATGGGTCTGTGTCAGCTTCACAAAGTCAGGACTTACCCAGTGGTGGAGGAACCGTGGCAGGAATCATGTACACCCAGAGGATGTTCCAGTGGTTCTTATTAGTCCAAGGACAGCATGAACTTGATATCAGAAGTCATCTGACTTCAGAGCCTCTGCAGAGAGGGACCTCAATGAATCTACCACCCAGGATCCTACTAGATAAAAGTCATCTCCGTAGACACCCAAATGGGAGGATAAGGATGAAAACAAGATGCCTTGGCACTGTGTAAGCTCATAACCATGAGGCCAGCTCTGAGGAAGGAGGTAGGGTTTCATCAAGGGGAAGAACTGATTCAGCTCCCATTAGTTCTTGTGGGAGCATGGGAGCTCCTTCTATACGCCAAGGGGATGCACAAAAGAAAATTCTACTTTCTGAATGCTTGAGTTTGTAGAGGGAAATTTATACCCACCATTACCTGAATCTCTGTCTTCTCTCTTATTTGTTTGTTTATAAATTCCAGTACAGTTAAAATACAGTGTTGTATTAGTTTCAGGTGTATTAAAAATGATTCAGTAATTTCATACAACCCCCAGTGCTCATCATAAGTGTACTCCTTAATCTCCATCACCTACTTCCCCCATCTCCCCACCTCCCTCCCATCTCTGGTGATCGTCAGTTTGTCCTCTATGGTTAAAAGTCTGTTTCCTGTCTTGTCTCTCTCTCTCTCTCTCTCACCCTTACTTGTTTGTTTTGTTTCTTAAATTCCACATATAAGTGAAATCATATGGTATTTGTCTTTGTCTTCTCTCACATTCTTTAAATCCCAAACACTTACTGTTAGACCACCCGCCTTGAAAATTTTTAGGGAGCAGGTGGAGATGTTCATTTTTTCATTATAAACCTCTGTGTTATGTTGAATGTTTTACAATGGTGCACACTTCTTCTGTAATTAAAAATAACAAGGAGCCCGGCTAGAACCTTGAGAATTGTCATTCTGAACTCTAGATCTGACATATTACCAATGTCTGTGTTGATTAGGTCCCTAGCCTTCGGTACTGCCTCTTGTTCTTTTTTTTGTGTTGAATTTTTCCGTCTTGTCATTTTGCCCAGATACACTGTTTGTGGGAATGCAAGCTGGTGCAGCCACTCTGGAAAACAGCATGGAGGTTCCTCAAAATGTTGAAAATAGAACTGCCCTATGACCCAGCAATTGCACTATTGGGTATTTACCCTAAAGATACAAACGTAGTGATCCAAAGGGGCACATGCACCCGAATGTTTATAGCAGCAATGTCCACAATAGCCAAACTATGGAAAGAACCTAGATGTCCATCAACAGATGAATGGATCAAGAAGATGTGGTATATATACACAATGGAATACTATGCAGCCATCAAAAGAAATGAAATCTTGCCATTTGCGACAACATGGATGGAACTAGAGCATATCATGCTTAGCGAAATAAGTCAAGCAGAGAAGGACAACTATCATATGATCTCCCTGATATGAGGAAGTGGTGATGCAACATGGAGGCTTAAGTGGGTAGGAGAAGAATCAATGAAACAAGATGGGATTGGGAGGGAGACAAACCATAAGTGACTCTTAATCTCACAAAACAAATTGAGGGTTGCTGGGGGGAGGGGGCTTGGGAGAAGGGGGTGGAATTATGGACATTGGGGAGGGTATGTGCTTTGGTGAGTGCTGTGAAGTGTGTAAACCTGGTGATTCACAGACCTGTACCCCTGGGGATAAAAATATACGTTTATAAAAAAATAAAAAATTAAAAAAAATAACAAGGAAAATAATAATTAACACACAGTCTCAGCCATCAAATAGGGTAAATAAAAGAAAAGTTGCAGTACTTGTTCAAGGTTGAATGTTTCCAAAGTAAACATCCCCTTAATTTTTGGCTGCAGTAATCATTCATATTTTCTGCACCTAAATTTAAATTGATTGACCAAATAAAGTAGATGAAGGCTTTTTGTTTAAAGAACACTGTGAAATGTGTTGGACCTGCTTCTTTTCATGTCCCACCATTGCTCAGTAATTGAAGCAACTATTAACTTGGCTGTTGCCTATTAAGGGCTGGCTGCAGTCTTTCAGAATTTCCTTCCTAAGACAGCAGGGCAGAATCAATGGCAGTTTCAGCTCTCCTGAAGATTGATGCAGGGTTGCAGTGCTTAGCAAAACCATGTGATCTTTTAATCAATCACTGAAATAAATCTATGCAACTAGTGTCAGGAATCAAAGTAATTTCACACTCACCTTCCCAATTCCCTAGAATCAAAGAAAATAGAATCCAAACTGACTTACGGAGCCACACTACTAAGCCTCCCCTCCCAAAGGGATTTAATATTTGTCACTGTTCAAAAGACTTGTCTTGCAATAATTAAAACAAAAATGGAGGTTGGCATATTTATCTGTAAATATGAAAGTGATGGATCATTCCCTATGGTCTTGGCTCGTAGATAGGCTAAGCCAGAATGTTGTCAAATGAAACGATAATTCCAAGTCACTGGCATGTAAATAGTAGCTGTATCTTTTCATGGGATACTAGAAAGGTTTTGCAGAAGTCTTATGATTCACTCTCCTGACTCACATAAAATTTAATATAATATTTCTACACAGAAGACTGTTTTTTGCTCTTAAATATGATGAGGAAAGAAGTCTCTCTACAAATACAATTGATAGCCTCATCTTCTTTACTTCTAGGAATTTCTTCCACATAAGATCAACTCTTGATTTAATCTACAGAATAAGGAAGATGAGTGAACCAGTGGGTACAGAATGATGAATAATTTAAAAAGTAATTTAACCTTGCCCTCAGGTATCATGAGAGCATTACATAGTGAAGAACCATGTAATGTTATCTTGGTAATGTTTTTAAGTGCTTAATAAAAACTGATGACCCCCCCCCCCAAAAAAAAACGTTGACCCACCCCAAATTCAAAATGGAGCAGCCATATTCAGTGCTTCTCAAATTCAGGACCAAAATAGCATCTTAAATCATCTTCCTGGACTCTGTGGCTGAACACATAGCCTCTCTGAATACTTTGTTAGTTGCCTACAATCTCACTGGATATGCAGGTAGAGGAAGTAGCAGAAATGTACAGTCAATTCAAAGAGATGTAGTTCTCAGCCTTTTAGCTATACTTTAAAAAAATTATATTAATCAGCATACCATAGCATACAAAGCCTGGGATGAAAACATTCCAGGGTCTTCATAGCAGATCAGGGGAATGGGAAAGGAAGAGAAAACAAGTGACCAGAGTTGAGAAACCAGCTCCACTGCGATGTAACTTCAACATGAAGGGATCCAGCATGGATCCAAATAGGTTAGGAGTATGGTTAACTTGAGCTTGAGCCTGACTCTCTTGAGTACCCCAAAACATCTGCTGTCATTGTTGAGACATGATAGTAGTTTCAGAGCAGCACTGCGCTCTGTGTGATGTGATGAGGTGGGTGGCATTGCAATTCAAGATGGTCCCAGCAATAACTAGGAGTATATTCAAGCAAAGTTCCAGTTCCCTGGGAGAGGAAAGTTTTGGCTGGGTAACAGGATCAGATGCCAACAAATACAGACAGAAGCCAACCATGTAGACTAGACAAGTGGACTTCAGAGGAAAAGTTGTGGTTCTTCGGACAACAGATTGTCAAGGTGTTGAGCATGCTAGATATTGTAGGATCAGTCAGATCCCACCAGCTGGCCCCATGGAAGCTACTATTAAACTCTTTACTATTAAACTCTCAGAAACTGGGCAGAAATGAGCCTTTGGTGTAGTTCCAAAGATATTGCAGAGCTGAGAAAATCGTGAGCTGGGTTAGTTAGACTTTGGGGGTCTTCCCCTACCAACTAACATACACCAGGTGCTCCAGATAAACCACAAGATTCCCTCTAGGAAGTATTCCTCTCCCTGCTCAGATTTTAAGATCACGGAATTTGTTATTTTTAAGTCTAAATTTAAGGGTGATTTATTGTCATTTCAAAGTGTATGCTACTTTGTGTCTCATAAATGGAAACCAGGTAAAATGTATCCTTTGAAAGACATTCTTTGGGGCTATGTTTAATCAAACTCTTAACACCCAGATGATGGTGTTCTTGGCAGAATTTCAAAACAAAGGCCACTCCGAGGACAGGACATGAAATTATATTATAGCAAGGAATATTCAAGCAAGATCCTAAGATGACAATGGCAATTACAGTGACTTGGGAATGCAGGACTGTGAGGTCACATGATCCTATGGAATTAGGTCAGGACATTTTTGATAATAAGATAATAATTTTTGTTTAAGAGCAGTGTCACCTAGAAACATAGACAACTCCTGTCTTAGGATTTCACAGATTTTCTCCTTTTATTATAAAACATAAAACCATTAAGAAGACATCTTACCAATGTTAAGTGTGTAACATTTACCTTATTGAAATAAATGATTTTTTTAAAAGATTTTATTTATTTATTTATTTGACACAGAGAGATCACAAGTAGACAGAGAGGCAGGCAGAGAGAGAGGAAGGGAAGCAGGCTCCCTGCTGAGCAGAGAGCCCGATGCAGGGCTCTATCCCAGGACCCTGGGATCATGACCTGAGCTGAAGGCAGAGGCTTAACCCACTGAGCCACCCAAGCACCCCAAAGTTAATGACTTTTTAAAAAGCAGATGATGTGTGGGGAGTATTGTAAACTTTCCCAAAAGTAGATCTTTACCTACTGAAAAACCCATATCTAGGGCTCTTCTGCCAGGGATCAGAGATAAGCAGCACAATGATACAGTTCAAATAGGACTAATTTTGATTCAGGACAAATGAGTGGTCTCCTGCTCAGTGAAACTTACTTCCTCATCTTTTTCCAATCTGCTTTCAGAAAGGTGGTCTTCATGTCTCCAGTGTCTGTGTGTAATAAGAATGCCTCTGCCATCTGGAGAGAAATCTAGCCTAAAACATTACTGTTGTTGGGAAACGAATTATGTTTTGTTTTTTTTTTTTCCTTAGGAACTAAACTATAGTATTATGGAAAGATACTTTGAAATTCTTACAGCACACTAGCAAAAACTTCCTATCCTTCAGAGCAGGGACTGTGTTCTTTCCAGTGCTGTGCAGATTCTGAAACACAGTGCTCTAATCACAGGCTTGGATTCTGTGTGTGTTCTCTAGCCTTTGAGACTTGAAGGTATTAAGTTTTCTTTCCAAGGAACAATGTAGTGTTTCTTATATCTGATTATTTAGTGTGGCAGAGAACACATCTCATGCTGCATTAGAAAGAATGATTTATCCATTAATGCCTTTTAGCCATATAGTAAGGAAACAAAATCCTGTTAAAACTGTGAGTCTGTACCTCAGGGATCCTTTTGTTTTGGATAAATAGGTGCCCCCAAGCTAGTTTAATTTCCCTTTAGAGGCAGGGAGCTTAATGGAAGAACTAGCCTTTGAACTTGGAGAAAGCTGAGAGGCTATGTCTGCACCTGCCTCAGTAGAATAATTTCAAAGTCATTTTGAGTGTAACTTTTGGACAAACTATTAGGAGTGGTCCCTTTAGAAATGAGATCAGAGGGACACCTGGGTGGCTCAGTGGGTTAAGCCTCTGCCTTCAGCTCAGGTCATGATCTTAGGGTTCTGGGATCAAGCCCCGCATGGGGCTCTCTGCTAAGCAGGGAGCTTGCTTCCCCCTTTCTCTCTGCCTGCCTCTCTGCCTACTTGTGATCTCTCTCTATCTCTCTGTCAAATAAATAAAATCTTAAAAAAAAGAAGAAATGAGATTAGAAATTTACCATATTTATGGCCATGATGTAATAGAAGATGATTTTAGTACAATGGAGAACTTGTAAGAAAAAGCAGGCATATGAGTGAGAGAGGAGGACTCAGCATTCTGATTTGTACCCCAGTCTTGCTGCTTCTGCCAAAACCCTGCAACTCCAAAGTCCCCAGGCAGGCTGCTGCTTGTTCCAGCCAGACAGCAGAGCCACCTGCCAGGTGCCTGCGGTCTCCTATACAAAAGGGAAGAGTCAAGAATAATGAAAGCACAGGACAAGAAGGCACCTCCAAGATTTAGTCTGTCTAATTCCTGAGCTGCCTCCATAGCATCCCAGAAACGGGAAGTTTATTCTCCCCAAAGGCAGTTCACTTTTTATATTTGTATGGCTCTGGCTCTTAAATCTCACTGGTTAAGAGTTGAATACTCAGCATTGCCGCTTCTCCTACTTGGATGTATACTAGATAAATGTAATCCCTCCTGTTTATGGCAGTTCCTCAGACATTGGAGCATGGCTATCCTATTAAACTGGATTTTTTCCCCCTTTCCTCAATGCTACTCCTTTGACCGTTTTTCATTTAACATGGTTTTGGAACCCTTGCCAGTATAGTTGCTTTCTTTGAATACATTGATTTGTTTACAACTTTAAAAAATATGATATTAGGACCGGAACCACTCTAAGATTGCAATAATCAAGAAACAGAAGAGAGCTGGCCTCTGGCTTGCCCCTGCAAGAGTCTTAGCTTCCACCGATGCAGGCGAGGTTCATGCTTTCTTGGCCGTCTCCATATTCCACTGACTAATCTAGAGCTTTCTTCTTGAGCAAAAGTTTACATCTTTGGTATTTATGGTCTGTTGATATACCACGTATTCCCCCATTGGACACTTGCACAACTGCTTTAGATCCAAGTATAGGACCTTGTATTTTCCCAGGTTAAACTTTATCTTGTTAAAATCAGATCATTACTCGGGACGCCTGGGTGGCTCAGTTGGTTAAGCGGCTGCCTTCGGCTCAGGTCATGATCCCAGCATCCTGGGATCGAGTCCCACATCGGGCTCCTTGCTCGGCAGGGAGCCTGCTTCTCCCTCTGCCTCTAGCCTGCCACTCTGTCTGCCTGTGCTTGCGCTCTGTATCTCTCTCTCTATATATAACAAATAAATAAAAAAATCTTTAAAAAAAAAAATCAGATCATTACTCAAGTGTCTCAGAATCTTTTGGAATCCAGATTTAGTCAGTCAATATATTCTCCCTCTGCTCTTCAACTTCCTCATAAATGAGAGTAAAAACTACAGTAGGAGTAGTAACTTCCTCATAAATGAGAGTAAAAACTACAGTAGGAGTAGTAAAGACTGTGTGATCCAATACATGGAAAGTGCCTCAGAAGGGGACAAATACATAGTAAGATCTCCACAAAGTAAATTATTGTCATTTTATAAGCAAATCCAGTCTACAAATATGTCTTTTAACTTGAAAAGACATTTGTTGACATCATGCAAATAAGCCCCAGTGTTTTAGAATAAAATATTTTAGTCAAAACTCTATTATAAGCAGAGTTTTAACCAAAAAAAAAAAAAATGTTTAAGCAACATAAGTGAACACTAGAGGCCTTTACAATTATAGAATTCAAGGAGAAAATAATTTTTTGAAATCTCTATTCATTTTCAAGTAAGAGGGCTATGTAATTAGACAAGTTGAGGCTCATTTTGAATTGCCTCCTAAAACCCCCATTTCCACCTCCTAGAACCATCTGCTACTAGCAAAGTCTAAATCTACCCAAATGATAAATTGCTTTGCATCTCCTCTATGTGAAATCATTACTCAAAGCTGTAGGGGTGGATCCAAGTTTTTAATGACACAGCACTGTGTGTGAAAAAGTTGAAACTTTCCCTACTGTCATTCTGACACCAGAAGAATTAGCGCGATGACATAGTGGAAATTCTCTTGGTTTGTGATTTCTCAGATCTGGGTTCATATCTTAGCACAAGAACATCTTAGCGATGTGACCTTGGATAAGTTACTAACCCTTAGTCCCTCCATTTTCTCATCTGTGGGAGTAGGATAATTGTAACTTCCGGGGTTGTAAGAAATTCTAAGTAGTGTGTATAAAGTGTCAGCTGTGATTAATACTATCAGTTATCAAACATGCATATGCATGGATGATGATGAGAGTAATCAACAAGAATTTGTTGATGCCTACCAAGTTTCTACGAACAGAATTTGAAAATTGGCCACGTCAATAGTATAATCCAACTAGAAGATAATAGTAAGAGGAGAATATCAAAAATAGGACCATATTATATTCTGATTAAGTGCTTGGGACTGGTATGGAAGCAAAAATCTATCTTAAAATAATAACTTTCCCGGACGCCTGGGTGGCTCAATTGGTTGGACGACTGCCTTCGGCTCAGGTCATGATCCCGGAGTCCTGGGATCGAGTCCCGCATCGGGCTCCCAGCTCCATGGGGAGTCTGCTTCTCCCTTTGATTTCTCCTCGCTCATGCTCTCTCTCACTACCTCTCTCTCAATAAATAAATAAAAATCTTTAAAAAAAAATAAAATAATAACTTTCCATTTGTTAACTGAAAACATAGGATAGAAGAAATTCAGATGGGCTTAGAGAATGACCTAATATTCTGGCATATCATTTCACTGAAACATGGGGATATTAAAAATTTGTAACTTCATTCAACCTTTCTTAAGTGACTGATACATAACAGGTAACCCACACTCTAAGAAGACAACACCCTTGGTGGTCATAAAACCTTTCTTATAGCACTTCTCCAGTGTCTAAGCACTCTTTCTGAATCCACAGAATTATAAATTAAAAATATTTTTATCTCAAAAATCATTGAATCATGGAACATTGTTAATATTTTCTTTTTTTCTCTATACAGCACATTAAGCATGAAATGAAACTCCATATCAAAGAGTGAAGGTTCATCCTTTGAATAGCTTTTCTTTATTTCAATAGTCGGTGAAGTCTTTGCTTTGTAGAATGGAAGTATGTTGTGGGGAATAAAAATACATTTAACAAATGCATAGAATTCAGTATAATTTAATCTCTGTAATATAATATTTGAGGTGTACAATCTCATACAAAAGGTAGATATGGGTTTACCTTAATTTTGAAGTAGGTATTTATCCCAAAGCTGAAGGAATCCTTTGGTAAATTCTCCTTGAAAATGGAGAATACATTCCAATTGTAAATTTTTAAATTTTCAATATTACTATTTGGTTCTTTATATATTACTATTTTAAAGTGATATACCTTGGGGTGCCTGGGTGGCTCAGTCGGTTGGGCATCTGCATTTGGTTCGGGTCATGGTCTCAGGGTCCTGGGATCTAGTCACACATTGGGCTCCCTGCTCAGCGGGGAGCCTGCTACTCCCCCTGCCTGTGCTTTCTCTCTTTCTCTCTGTAAAATAAATAAATAAAATCATAATAAATAGATAAAGTGATATATCTTGTATTTACCATGGTTAATTGCTTTGGCATCCCTAAAATTTGCTACTTATAAATATTCTAAATGTTAAAAATTTTAATAAAAGAACATTTTAAAATGTATTATTCATTGAGAAAACATTAAAAAAACCTAGATTTTTTTTTAAATAAAATCCAAATAGATCAGGGTAGTACACAATTCTCAAATAGACCAAGGTAGTACCCAATTTAGTATGTCATAATGAGAACTAGATTTTGCAGACCACCATGTAATGAAGTGTGCCACAATGGTGACATGTTAGGGTGTAATATTACCACACCATAGCAACTACCAATGCAGGAAATCATAAATCAACCAGAAGTGCCATAGAAAAACTATTACTGAGCAAAAACTGGGTAATCAGACTGTTGGGTATAAGGCTGTCAGTCAAGAATTAACCATAAAATAAATTAAATGTCTAGAGCACAGTGGTTTAGATTATTAACTATTGAAAATTGTTAGCGTTTTTTTTAAGTTATCATTTCCTGGAAAAGACATAATCAAAGTATAGGAGGGCCATGGAGCTAAGAAAAAGAGGACCCATGACAAAACAAAATAAAACAAAACCAAAAAAAAGAAAGAAAGAAAAAAAGGGGAGTGGTCTTATATTTGTACAACTGTGCCTTAGAGACCATATGAAGTTGGCTAATGCAGGGACCCTCTACTGAGAACACTGTGCTTCCCATTCTCATTCAGGCTTTCACAGTTGGAAGACTGAAGATGAGACCAGCTTACCTATTGTGATGAGCTGTGTGAGAAACCATCTGCTAAACACCAGTCTTTATGGCTGACAGATTTCCTCTCCCAAACACACCATCAGCTCCCCTCCCCACTTGTGAATAAGAATGAGGAGGTTCTGCTAGTACAGGCCTCAGAGTGGGGCGAGGTCACTTACAGAGCAGCTAGTCTGCTGGGTAATTTCCCCAAGTCAGAAGGGTGGATTAGGCGAAGCTGCTGGAAACTCAAAGAAATGAACGATGATGGTTCAGTGTCTATGCAGATAAGGAAGCTAAGCTAACCCTCTGGGTTAGGATGAATTCAGATAAGGGACTATTTGGAAACAGAATAAAGAAGGATTCAAAGAAAAATAAAAAAAAAATATATATATATATATGCACACACACACACACACACACACACACACATACATACATACATATAATCTCCCATGTACTTACAGAGCAGCAGTCTGTCCAAGGAAGATGGGTCATGAGACAGAGTTCATCAAAGTGCATTTTTCAGATCAGCTTGGAAATGCTAAATATTTTATCTATCCCATGGAGAGTCAGAAGGCTTAGAAGCGAAGTCCTGCAGCAAATAAATCTGCTTCATTTTGTTTAATAATTGATCATATTAAAGATTTTCTTATCATAAAATTTACCATCTCAAGGACATTTTTATGCCTAACCAGGTCTAGGAAGGGCAAATGATTGTATTTTCATAAACAAATGGAGATGTCAGATGACTGGTCGAAATTCATAACGCTCGGTGCCCCAGAAATCCAGGCTATTATCCGGGGCATGTGGTGCTACATCAACATAGGGAGAGAGTCAAGAAAGAAATGTGAAAAGGCTTCCGAGCCTTGCTGAAAGACAGTTGATAGAATAAATAGTTTTTGGAGATATGGACCTAATTAGTTGGTTCCACCACTGGCTGGCTGTGTTGGTTCCTTTGAATTGGCTGAGAATCAGTTTAGGACAACCAGCAGCCTATTGCTTTTTCTGATAACAGATAGAATCTCTTCTGTGAGGACTCGCGGGCTTGTGGTTGAACAGAACTGACTCCACTTCCCTTTGTTCTCCCCTTCTCGCTGAAGGATGGCCGTGACCGAGGATACCCTTCTTCCGTCATCCAACCCGGTCACTGAGATTCGTTCGGGGATAAACACGTGGCCCAAACTGGGCCAGAGTTCACCAGGAAGACGGTTTCTTTCTGCTACAGTCGTTAAGCTGGTAAGATGTGAGTGTGGGTCTAGGCAGGAGATCCTTTTTTGTTCCCCCTTTTCTCACCACATGGAAGGAGCTTTACTGAAAGATGGAGATGATGGAAGATTGTAGACGGCATCACGTCAACCTCTCGTGCAGCTCAAGTAGCTGTATCCTTGGTCTTGCGAATTACACAAGTCAGTAAATACAGCATCCTGCTTAAAGTTAGCTTGAGCTGGGTTTACGTTGACAGCAACTCAAAGAGTCTCAATTAATATATCCCATTATAGGTTGGATGTTTTGTGAATGTAGAAGGTATTTATGTTACTCAAAACAAGGATACATTATTTTCTTAGAAAGCTCATCCGTGGAATGAACGTGAGGGAGGGAAACTCACACTTGGTCCTTTTCGTTAATTATTCAGTCCTTGAAAATTCATGGTGGGGGAAATGAATAAAACATGTATTCCCCAGCTGAATTTGTAGAAAAATATAGGTAGCCGCAAGAAATTCAGTTGGAGCACTTTCTTTAGGCCTTCCATATTCAAGCTTATCTGGAGCTTGAATATATAATGTACCGTGAGCCTTGTGTATGCTACCTGAAGGCATGGGGAAAAGTCAAATTAAGTTGTTTGAGTAGTTCAGGCCTCCACATTAATTAGAGAGAACAGAGAGTACTTCATCCATAAGGGGAAAAGTCACAAGCATGCAGAGCTCGTATGTAGCTAAACCTCCAAAGACACGTGGACACAAGTCAAGCAGAAGACAGGCTGGGATCACTGAAGGTCCCTTTAAATTCCATGATCTTTTGCACTCGACTTCCAACATCTCAATTGGTAGCTAGTGCAGAGTCAGGCCTATACCAGATACTAAATAATAAATATTTATTGATGGTAAAGATAAGAAGATCTGGCAAGGCCTCTTTGACCTTTGGATATAAGAAAATTGAGCTAGCTAACAGGATGCTTGGATTTAGTGCAAGACTCTGCAGAGAGAGAATTGGAGAAGGATTTAACAAATTTTCCCCATTCTTCTCACATTACTTAGCACTTACACCCAGTAGTCTTTGATCCTTTTCTTCATGTATGACTTCCTAGTCACCATTTTGAGAGTTTATAATCTGACTGTAAATTTCTAGAAACTTAATGAGTTATTTCTGTTTTCATTGATCTTCAAATTTAGGGTCCCTTCTCATTTCTCTTAACTTCGTGTTTAAAGATTTTTAAGCTTGTGCAATATATAATCTTTGACTTTTCTGTCCCTTGGGGTTTTTGCTTTTTTTTTTTTTTTTCCCAGTTCTTGAGTGAAGATTGAAACATACAGTCAAGATCTAGATGTATTGTAAGACTCCAGGCACCTCCCATAAATCTTATTCACTGAACACTTTGGAACTCTTGCAACTTTTTCTATGTGTTATTTTATTGCCAACAAATAGTATAAACAACTGGGGAATATGTGATGCTTATGTACAGCCCGCAGTAGGATGGATATGTTTCATCAGTATGTAATATGGGAAACACAGTATGTGAGTGTGTGCATGTGTACCTGCCTTAATACTATTTAGAATAGGAACTACATGATCCTGCTCAATTTATCGGAAAATAAATAAAGCAAGAGAGACACTCTAGATCCCAGAGGAATTCTTTTCCCAAAGTAATCAGACATCTGGAGTCTCCGTCTGATAAAAATCAATGACTCTTTCAGGGCAGTGTATCTTTAGATGTGGCCGAGGGAAGGAGAACACAATGAGAGAGGAGATGGCGAGGGTGGCAGGCAAATACGAAAAAAATTTGACGAGAAAAACTAACATTTGCTCCTTGTAATAAACTGTGCCAACATGTAGACTATAGCATAATTATGTGTGTATATTTATATCACCATGAATTCCGGAAATAGTAAATAGGAGCAATTTCTTTATTATTTGACTCTTTTGGGGTAGATCATATGCCTTCCCTAATGTGTGTTTATCGGTGCCTGTGTATATGGCTCAAATGAATAGGAATCATCTCGTTTTCTTGGTAATCACTTGTAATGTACCATGTATGCAAGAGGGCTTGACAAACACTATCTGTTTGACTTCCAAGTTCAGAAAATATTCTACCTAATGGAAACCAGCTTTGAAATGGGGACAGGGCAGAGTTTTGTTCCAGCATTATCACAGATGGCTTGACCTTTTATGTATTGATCACTTTGTGCCTGCATTTACCCACTCAAAAATGTTCCAGCAACAAGCTCTTACATATATTTAGGGAAGGAAGCTACCCAACATCCTTTCAAAAAATAATAAATAGACAAATGAATATACGCTTTGCTTATTCTCACTGAGTTACAGTATTTAGGTTAGAAACAAGCCACTGTTTGCAAGCTTACTGAGGAGTATTTAAAAATGCACCTAGTTGTTTTTACAACAGTCCTTGCAGAATCTCCCTCTGAAATATTTTGAATTTCCCAAATATAAGTAGTAAATTTAGACTATTCTGTTATGATCACCACAGATGATCTGTGACTTGCGGATAACATGACATACTTCACTTTTCCCAAACTATATTTTCTAAGACTTTTAAAAATCTGAGCTCATGCTATCAAATTAATCCTAGACTTTCAAACATTTCAAGCATGTAAAACAATACAAAAAGATTGGGAAAGGAAGATACTGAGATTGGTGATGGAAGCAATTAACCATTGAGCATTTAAATTCAGAGATTAAGAAACAATTACTATTGTTGGAGCTGACTCTAAAACACGTCCCATCTGAGCTATTGTGCACATACCTAAATGGGATTTGGCAGGTGGATAAAAGATTTGTTGATTCCTGTTTGGGGGATTGCTTTAGATTGCTGCTTCAATGGGCTTTCAAAGCAGGTTTGAGTCTTAGAGAACAAACGGAACCCTGGAATCCTTTCCTGGCACTGCAACTCCCCAAATGACAATTACAATAAGCCAAGGCTAATGCAGGCTCTAACTGCATGAGGAGCAGCTGCTGTGTGGTGTTGCAGAAGCTCAAAGGGGAAAATGCTTTGGGGGAGAAAAATTGGCTGTTGATTTGTCTTCAAACACCCGAGAAGTTTCTGTAAACAACAGCACATATTAGCTTGACTGCCCGTGATCTAGATGAATCACTTGCCAATTATTTGCTTCTTCATTCAGTGAAGGGCTTTGCTTTCATTGTGCCATCCAGTGAGAATATAGACATCTGGAATATGTAGGCACCATTAGATGATGTGTGATTTGTCAGTTTAGAAACTGTTGTCTACCCGGGCCTAGCTGGGTATCTGAAATTTTGCTTTGGTTATTGTAAATAGCATATCCTGAGTCAAGGAGCACTTGGCTCTTGGGGATAAACGTTTCTACCCAAAGGACCAAGATTGGAAAGATAAAATGTATTCCTAAGGTCACCTCATAAAGAGATGCATGAAGTGTCTTAAGAGACAAGGATATGGGGGCGCCTAGGTGGGTCAGCTGGTTAAGCAACAGCCTTTGGCTCAGGTCATGATCCTGGAGTCCTGGGATGGAGTCCCGCATCAGGCTCCCTGCTTGGCAGGGAGTCTGCTTCTTCCTCTGACCCTCCCCCTTCTCATGTTCTCTCTTTCTCATTCTCTCTCTCAGACAAATAAATAAAAACCTAAAAATACATATACGTTTAAAACAAAACAAAAAAAAGAGACAAGGAAATGTTACACAGGTTAATTGAATAGAATTGTAGAATGTCCTTTTAGAGTCCATCTTTTTCATTTTAGGGATGCGGCCAGTCAGCTACCCAGAGACCAGAAGAACAAAGCCTTCTTCCATCATAGTGCAGTGTGCCATTCCCTTCCCCCACCTCACAATTAGCGTAAGCAGACAGTCACAGTACTGATTCCGGACCCAAGGAGAGGTCAGTGTGGCTTGGAAATCAATAATCAGGCACAGGGACTGTCCCCCAGGAGCAAGTCTGATCTTAGACCTAACACAGTGGCATGACCTTTATATTTTGTCTTCCCTCAAGCACCCTCAAGGTGTTCAGCATCCAAGTTCTTAATACAGTTTCAGAGGCAGTGAGAAGGTCTGTATCAGAACCTTAAGAAAAACAACATGTATTCATTCACTATTGGCTCAGACCCTCACACGGAGGCCACTCCGTTCAGCTCAGAGGCGTCAGTGGCTAGCTGCACAGCCTGAGAGGGGTCACGGCCTGGCTCATCTGCTTACTGAGTCTCACACAAACCTCTCCCAGCTTCTGCTGTATTTCCTGAAGGGTTTCAGGAAGCATCAAATACCTCCCCATGGACTAGGTCAGAGCCAGCAAGCTTTTACAGGAAGCCATCTCTCTCTCTCTCTCTCTCTCTCTCTCTCTCTCGGGGCTTCCCACTCATTACTGACCAAACAGTGGACTTCAGTGTGGGATGAGATAATCTGCCTGTTTGCATGTCTCCCTCCCAATTCCCAGTCTCTTAAGGCTGAAATTGTTTTCTTAGGTCGGACACAGAGAGTGACTTTTTAAAGCTTACTTTCCTTTACAGCATGACTGTGGGAAAGGATAGATGCTCCATACACTCTGGACAGGATTAAGAAGTTTCATTTAATGTATTTGTTGGAATCAGAGAAAGTGCCAAAGGCAGGACAAGACAGGGAGTGGCGTGGGGCACGAGAAAGTGGTTGCCGTGTGGCCATCAGGGAATAGGGAGTGTAAAAAGCTTCTTGCACACATCGCCTCATCTATAAAAACCAGAACCACTTGGCATCTCTCTAAGTAACAAATGGATCTAAGGGCTGTAGAGAAGAGTTGTTGGCAGGAAATGGTCCCCAGGGCTATGATATTTTCAGACTGTATGCCTTTCCCTATAATGCATAGATCATGGATAACAGAGCTCTGCTCACATATCTTGTTTTACCTGAAGACTAAATTTTGCAGGTTCTGGTTTGTCTGGCAATCACCATTTCTGGGAATAAGAGAATAAATTTGGATCATTGAGGCAAGAAGAAACTAAATTTTCTTTTGAGCTGCACGGAGAAGTAAAGAGGTGTAAAGAAGTATTAAGACAAACAAGCATGGAGGAGAGCATCATGATAAAGGAGACAGGAGAGAGAGGCCCCTCTTTCAATTTATAGGACTTTGGCTTTCAGTGGAAAAGTCTGTTGTATACAAACAAGTGAAAATGGACCTGCAGGTCTGAAACAGTTCTGTGTCTGAAACTCACTGTAAACATGTACCTTATATACCGCAGAGCACCTAGCAAGATTCCTACAAACTCTAGTTGATTGGTTTTTGATCCCAAATCAATTTCCACCAGAACACAGAATTCACTGATGGGCTTATAAATCTGCAGGAAGAAGGAACCTTCAGCTGCTGTTGCAGCCACCAAAAAACAAACAAACAAACAAAAAACGAAGTTTAATTTTAACTGGTTTGTCCCAGAGTGAACTGGCTGTTCTGTCTGTTTCTCTCTTTGAAACATGGAGGCAGCAGCTTCACTTGGTGCCACAGACACTGTCTACAAAATGAAAAGTCTCCATTAGCCAAAGTAAACTGTCTTCCGTGATTCACCCTTGAGTGCATGAGGACTCTGCGTCCCTCCCCAGAGAGAAAAAACAAAAAACCAATAAGCAAACCCTTACCGGATGAGAAGACAGGAACTACAGGCAAAACTTCAAAATCCTTTTTTTTTTTTCACTCCTGAAACCTATCAGCATTCAAAAAAACATGTGAAGGCATAATTCCTGGTGAGATTTACACTGAGTTAAATAGACATTTAACAGTAGACAGGATGTCAAAGGACGCTCAAACCTTTTGATCCCAATCTTTGAGTCAAATGACCGTGTTTGCACCAGTTGGGTTTCTTCCTGAGTACATGGGACATCTTATTGTTACTTAATTGTTCTCAGTCTTCTGTCTGCTATTGTGGTCTTCCGTTGCTATGGCATGGAAGAGGATCCTTTATGTTTTTGAAAATATTTAGGATCCCACCCCAACTGTCAGTATGAACTGCTCTACACTTCTTATCAAGTTGAAGCCTGGAGTTGTATCATTTGGGTTATTTTCACAGTCACGGTTTTCTAGGCTCTTCTTGCTATCAGTGTTCAACTTCTAAAGTCCAAAATGCTCTTAGCAGGAGCTATAGCTCTACCTCAGCCCAGCCTTCCCTGAGTGGGTTTAACATACTCACCCCCAGGCATTCAGGACCTTGGCTAACTCCTCTGAGCCTTTTTGCCTGGCCTGAGATTGGTAACTCTAGATTAAAAAGCAGGCCAAATCTTGCTTTTAATTTCACCATTCCTCTGGAAAATGTAATATGGCAAAGATAATGCATGTCATGTATTAGCAACAGTGTTTTTAATTCTCCCAGGGAGAATTAGCATCCTTACATACTTTAGCAGCTACTTTTCCTCAAATTTATTCATTAATTATTTATCTATTTTGGAGCAGCACCCTGACGCCTTCTTGCTGACGTTGGTCAGGGGAAAGATGCCCTCCCTGAAGGCTGGCCAAGCCATCCCTTCCTCTCATTAGCGGTGTAACCCTGTGTTCCCGCTGGAGCCCAGGACGGAAGTGTCATCTTCCCGCGGGGGCCTCCCGTTGTCCCGCCTGGCTCAGAGAGCTGAGCCTAAATGAAATATATAATATTAACTGTTAGAGAAAACAAAGGATGCCGCCTCCAGCATGGCTTCTATGCCTGAGGCTTGGCCACGTCTCACTAGTCCCTAGGCCTCTCCTTCTCACCCGCACCCTCACTCGTCTATGAGATCCACGAGTTGAACTGCAGCTCTCCAAAACGAATTCCCCCCCGCCGGTAACCCGACTCTTCAGGACCACGCGTTCCCTTCTGCCCGGAGCTCAGAATGACCACCAGGAAGCCAGGAGCAAAACATTTAAATGTTGCATTTATTAAGGAAATGTTAAATAAGGAAAAAAAAAAAAAAGTCAAACCGGTGTCATGAACGTCAAGAGCACTTTTGTGGCGTAAACCGTGCAGTCATGAGCTACAAGTTCTATTCTAAGTCTTTGCCCCGGGGCTAATTAGGGCGTCAGCCTCCTCCCCCCACCCCCGCCCTACCACCCCCTAGTTGGAAATGCAATAAAAGAAACAAATCACCCGTTCAGCATTCGCAGGCTTTCCCCTCCCCCCCACCCTTTCTCCCAGGATAACAAAACTCTAACCCCAGGCAGGCAAATAGGCCACTAGGGCAGCAAAGGACTTATCAAATATGTGTATTCAAGCAAACAAACACAAAATCCCTTAAAACAGCACAGTTACAATCAATCAAAGATATTTATAGTCTCTCGCGCCAGGACTGGGAGGAGCGGGAGATAATGGGCGCGAATCCGGACACTGATTTACGTGTCCGCCTTAGTTCTGTTGCGTGGCGTGTACACCGGTCACTTTTCGGGCCACCAGGCAATCGGTGCCGCTGGGTCTCTCCCCTGCCCGCCCGCTCCACCTGCCCCGAGAGCGTGGCCCACCTGCGGGTGGAGAAGGGCCATCGCCGGGTCGGTCTCCCCGCATCTACGCCAGCGGCAGCTTCCAAAGTTCTGCGCCCTAATCGCCCTCTTCTTGCCACTTGCTGCTGAGTCCAGTCGGGGCCCTCTCCTCCTACCGCCAGGAATGGGGACTTTCAGAGGGCGAGCGAGAAACGGGTCGCTTCATCCCGAAAGGCAAAAGTCGAGAGAAATGATTGACTCCGACAGGTTTGCTTCGCCCGGTCTCGGATGATGAGGGGGCGCGGCCCGGCCGGCTAAGTAAGGAGGCGTTGGGGCGGCTGCCGCGGCGGCGGGAGGGCCGGTCAGTAGGGCCCCACGACCACCGCTTCCACCTCTTTAGACGGTCTCCGGTCTTTCACCAGGAAGTTGATCATGCCCTCGGACTTGATGAGGAGGTTGCAGCCGAGGAAGAAGATGCCGAAGACCACGGTCAGGGAGAGCACGCACATGACCGCGATCTGCACCACGCGCATGATGTACAGGCTGCGCTCGTCCGGGCCGCCCTCGGCGAAGCCGTCGTCGGTCACCACCGACGCCTGGGTGCAGCAGCGCACGGCGCGCTCCAGCGCCTCGCTGCTGTTGGCCAGGAGCAGGCCCGCCACATCGGTCTGGTTGTCCAGCGCTGGGTTCATCGCGGGAATCGGCGGGCGCTCCGGGGAGGCACGGGTCCGAGGGGTGGGAAGGCGGCCGGCGCGGGAACGGATCCGGAGCTGAGCGCTCACTTGGAGACTTGGCGCGCGCGGGGGCTGCTCGCGCTCTCCTCTCCCAAGTCCCCGGGTCTTGGGACTTCCCCAGGAGCCTTTCCGACGCGCGCCGCAGCCTGGCTAGTCTGCGCCGTCTGCTCCTGCCAGGGCGGTGCTGGTTCCCGGCGCTCGCTCAACTGGGGGCTGTTGGAACTTGGCGGGGCTGGGCCAGCGGGGCCGTGGGAGGCGCGGCGGCGGCGGCGGCGTCGGCCCGGCGGCTGCTCTGAGCGAACAGCGGCCCCTTCCGGCCGCGCCACCGCTCCGCGCCCGCGGCGGCTTGGCGGTGGGGGAAGCAAAGGGGCGAACCTCTTCCTTCCTCCTGCTTTCTCGCTTCGCCTCTTTTTCACTTCCAAAGACTACGCAGAAGTCTGTACCTTTCTGTACCTTTCTGGCTAGACGGATGATTAAAGAGTTTCGGATGGAGGAGAGGTTGCGATCAGCTGAAAGTTTCCGAAGAACTGGGTCACACCAGCTCAGCGTGTCTCCTGCCTCCCGCCCCTCTCACCTCTGGGCGGATGAAAGTGGCGATGAATCGCAGGTGCCAGATGGTGCTGGGCGAAGGCACGGGCCCGCCACATGTGTGTGATTCCGTCTTGCCTGCGACGGATTTCTGGTGGAGTAGGGATGATCTGGGACTTTGTTAAAGTGTGGATTTTAGAAAGAAAGAAAGCAGGGAAGGAGGGAAAGAAGGGAGTAGAAGTAGGAGGGAGGAAAGAGGAAAAGGAGGAAGGAAGCCACTGGAAGACAGAGTAAGGCAGGTTTAGAGTGATTTTTGAGGCGAAGGAAGGGAGGGGGTAGTAAGGGGAAAGATAGGCTCTTCTGTGGCCTTGGTGTGGGAGTGGTTGCCAGAGGCAAGATCACCTCTCCCATAAGGGTGGGCGGAGGGACAGAGTGGGTCCTCTTATAATCTTGGTTGCAGATGAGTTTTTGGAGGTGCTTCCGGTGTTTCTCTCGGTTGGCAGTATATCCGTCGTTTTAGGGCTCATCAGTATCCATCACCTAGAACACCGGCCAACTGCTGCAAGCTCTCCCCACTTTCCGTAAACTGAGGTATCGCATATTAGTCATTTCCAACAAAGCTACAGATGTTTCAGGGGCCTGAGACTTCGGCCCATTATGATTTTGCTACAGGTTCAGGAAAATGTTATGAACTTGTCAGATTGTTTCTTAAGCTCCAGAAGAATTCTTCTGTTGTTGTGTTTTGGTTTTGTATTTCCCTTTTCTGTTTCCTTTTCCCCCTCACCTTCCTCCTTCCCCTCTCCCTTACTCACTTCCTTTCTTCTTTCAACTGTAAAAGGCGGAAACCAGTCACCTGATGCTCAGTCCAGACTTTTGGTAGAATACATTTACATTTCTGTTAAAGCATAATTTTCACTTCTTTTCTCAATTCCATTCTTTTTGCTTGTTAAACGCTCTTATGTTTCTCTCCCCAAACATCATTTATTCCATGTTGAGAGATTTCCTTATTTTTTCTTACTACTTCATGACCGCCATAACATAGAATGAACTATCCTTCAGTTAAGAGTTTTCAGTTTTTGAATGTTGATTATATATGCGCTTCAATAGGCCTAGATCCTTCTAAATAGCTATTTTTGTTTTAGGTGTAGTTTCATAGCTGAAAATCCAGGCTTTTGGTTCTTATCTGTAATTCATCTGGTTTATGGCTCTAGTTTCTCGTGACTTCATTAGCCTTGAAAGATGTTCCACTCCCAACAATTTCTTATTTGGAAGAATGTATTATTAGGTGATTGGGAAAAAACCTATTTAAATCTCACTATACAGTCAGTCTATCTTAGTTAGGATGAGTGATACTTAACAATAAAACACAATGTATATGTGAAAAAATTACAGAAGAATTTAAGACATTATATAGCAATACTATAATGAATTGTAAAGGCAAGTAGTAGAAATTTAGAAGAGCAAAAGGTAGAGAACAGAGGTTGACCTCCAGGGGTGTTAACTTGCATAGGGTAGTATGTTTAGTAGAAGTTGAGTGAAATGGGTAGAGATAGATAGTTCCTTCTTTACGTGACAAAACAAATAGAATCATACAGCATATTTGTGAGGTCCAACATGGTAGGAGTTAATAAAAAATGCTTTAAAATATCAATTGCATCATTATGAGGATTTGAGTGTGCTTATTGATATTAACGGTATTACTGTTTTAGTTAGAAACCAGTGTAAAAATGATCAAATCTCAGAGTTCAGTAGGGGGTTGATATCATCAAACCTTTAAATTTGGGGATCACATTCTTATAAGAAAGAACTTTTTACAAGAAATAACTTTCTTTTCTTTGGGCATTATGTACTAACCAGCTGCAAAATTGTGAGTAAGAGGAAAATAGTTGTTCCCACCAGTTAGTTCATCTTTGGGAATGTGGTTCTGTTTCCTTCATCTCCCTACTACCCTGCACACTCTGATTTTGTTAAATAAAATTATTTGCAATATTTAGATGAAAATTACCTAAAACCTATTGGAGATAATATATATATGTGTATATATATACACATATATATCTCATATATATATCATATATATATATGAAATTATTAGGGAATCTAAGGGAATCCAGCTAGGCTGCTAGATACAGTTTTTCTGCAGAAACTTATTTATCCTTCCATTTTGTATTTTGAGTGAATATTTTTCTCTCAGCTTTACTCCTGTTATTCACCTGTTTCCTAGGAAAATCTTACAAATGTGGGGAGAAAAATCTTTCCAAAAATGTAGATATAGAAAAACTTAATTTCTAGAAAAATAGATGGTGATATGAAATATTCACTTCAAATAAAAAGTTTTGGTACATAGAAAGACTCACTGTTACATTTATTTAACTAGTGCCCTCTTTTACTTCACTGGGAAAAAGTTTGATTTTCAAAAAGTTAAATGCTCAGCACTTCACAATATACATGTTATACAAGGAAAGAAACATGTGTTTATTCTCTCTAGAAAACATACCTATGGCATATAGTAAGTTCTACAAAAATATTCTAGGTTTATATTGATGGGCAGCTATCATCAGTAGTCACTAGATCTATAGACGGCATTGTCTCAATGTAGGACCAGACATTTTCAATGTCAAAAGGCTTTTCCTAGGCGCCTGCCTGGGTGGCTCAGTGGGTTAAAGCCTCTGCCTTTGGCTCAGGTCATGATCCCGGGGTCCTGGGATCAAGCCCCAAATTGGGCTCTCTACTCAGCGAGGAGCCTGCTTCCTCCTCTCTCTGCCTGCTTCTCTGCCTACTTGTCATCTCTTAAACTAAAAGCCTTAAAATATAAATAAAGTCTTAAAAAATAAAAGCCTTTTCCTTTTTGTTTTCTATCTGCGTGTATTATGAAAATAATAAGTAGACACTTTTCAGAAGAGCATTATCAAACATAGAAAGGATATTTGCTATTTGGGGACAAGGTTTTATACAAAATAAATTACATTATATGAGGAGTAAGAGCAGGTACTCATGTTCATTCGTAACAGTAGACTCGGCACCTCGAACACAAGAAGCAAGCCAGATAGAAGTAAAATATGTCCTCAAACCACAAGAATAGATATCATGAGAGCCAAATACCTAGAATCATATATTTCTACCCTTAGGATGACTCTCCAAATTCTCTCTCAAACCTGTGCACTTTGCTTTTCACACAGTTTTAACCCACCCTTCCTTCCTTTCTCTCTTTTATTCTTAAAGGATTTTATTTATTTGACACAGAAAGAGAGAGAGAGCACAAGCAGGGGGAATGAGGAGGGAGAAGCTGGTTCCCGACTGAGTGGTGGGGGACAGGGGTTGCTACACAAGGCTCCATGCAGGACTCTATCCCAGGATCCCAGGTTCATGACCTGAGCCAGAGGCAGATGCTTAACTGATTAAGCCACCCAAGTGCCCCTTAATGCTTTCTGTTTTTTTTTTTTTTTTAATAACAGGATGTTAGTATCAGCACATGGACAGAGAAGAGAAAATGACTAGAGGTAGGTACTCTGATGACACAAGGAGTAACACCAGAAAGAAAAACAAAATAAAACATTGAACAACACCAACAAATTTTCCAAGAGTCTACAGTATTAGTTTGGGGACATTTAATATAGAGACAAACTTTCTCAGATGGCTAGGAGTCTGGCTAAATGTCTAAAGGCAAGGACTTTGAATCCTGCCATCTTCACTAACTAGCCATGTGATCTTGGAGAAGTGTCTTTACCTCTGTGTACCTCATTTATTTTTCTGTGAAATGGAGATGATACTTCTCAGGATTCTGAAAGAATTGTTTCTCATCTGTGGAAATAACTGAGGATAGTGTCTAGCTCAGTGCAAGATCTCAAAGATACATTGTAATAGCTTCTGAGGAGGCATCAATGTGTATAAGTCACTATAAGAAAAACTTCAAAGTTTGTTTAATATTTCCCTTTTGAAGGCTGGAAATGAGTGATAGATTTTAGAAAGATTTCCATATGAAATGATTGGCCTTGTTAAGTAAAGAAATTGTAAGGATGTGGAGGAATTAGAACTCTTGTAAATTGCTGGTGGGAATTACAATTGCGCAACCTCCATGGAAAACAGTATGGCATTTCCTCAAAAACTTAAACACAGAATTGCCGTGTGATTCAGCAACTTCATTTCTAGGTATATGCCCCCAAAACTGAAGGCAGGGACTTAAACAAGTATTTGTATATGAATGTTCATAGCAGTATTATTCTCAGTAGTCAAAAGGTAGAAACAACCCAGATGTCCATCAATGGATGAAGGGATTTAAAAAAAAAAAAAAAAAAAAGTGGTATGTTACATGCAAAAAAAAACAATGAAATTCTGGTACGAGCTACAACATAGATGAACTTTGAAGAAATTATGCCAGATGAAATAAGCCAGACACAAAAGACAAATATTGTATGATTGCATTTATATTAGATACCTAGGATAGTCAGCTTTATAGAGACAGAAAGTAGAACAGTGGCTACCAGCAACCGAGGGAGGAAGTAATGGGGAGTTATTGTTTAACGAGTACAAAATTTCAGTTGGGGAAGAAGTTCTGGAGATGGATGGTGGTATTGGTTTTAAAACAGTGTGGATAGATTTACTAAGGCTGAGATGTACACTTGAAAATTGTTAAAATGATTAATTTTATATGATGTGTTTTTTTACCAGAATAAAAATTCTAAATGGTTTAAATTATAGCTCATAGGAATATTATATAAATTTCTAAAATTCTGAAAAGTTAAAACGTAACCCCTAAAAGTTATTCATCTCCACATAGCTCAAAGATAGTGACCGTTAGTAATTTAGAACATGTTCTTCCTGTTTTTTACTGTGCTTATATAACCTTAGTCTTGACCATGCATAAATTATAATTTATACCTTACTCTTTCCCCTTAACTCTGTATTTTCCCATGACATTAAAAACTTGTCATCTGCACATTTTTAATGATTGTATAGCACTTCATACCATTGTTTATTAAACCACTACCCTGTAACTGGGCAGTTCCATTACTCTCAAATAGTTATTGAATCATTACATATGAAGAACATTTTTGTTCACAAATGTCTTCTCTATTTAGATAACAAGAATTGGAAATTTACAAAATTGCAATTTTACTGAACATGATATTATTTTTTAAAAAACAACACACAGCCAAATTGTATGTAAAAAGGGTTGTACCAATCTTCACTCCCATTTGAAAATCATATGAATACCAATTTATCATGTCTTCTAGAGTAGGCCTCCTCAACTTTAGCCACATTTTAGAACTACCTAAAGAATTAAAAAAAAATTTTTAATATCCAAATAGAACATATAAGGGTTAAATCATAATCTCTTAGGTTAGGACCCAAGTATCTATATTTCTTAAATTCTCCCAGATGATTCAGTAGTCCAGACATGGTTGAAAACCACTGCTTGGAGTAATATTTTCAAGTTTACCTTAAGATCACATAGGGTGGAGGGGGCACCTGGGTGGCTCAGTGGGTTAAAGCCTCTGCCTTCGGCTCAGGTCATGATCCCAGGGTCCTGGGATTGAGCCCCACATCAGGCTCTCTGTTCAGCGGGGAGCCTGCTTCCCTTCCTCTCTCTCTGCCTGCCACTCTGCCTACTTGTGATCTCCTTGTGACCTCTCTCTCTGTCCAATGAATAAGTAAAAAAAAAAAAAAAAAAAAAAAGAATTTCTGTAACTTGCTTCCTGGTTCCAACCACTGGGACTCTGCTCTGGTGGGTCTTGAATGGGTTCTATGAATTTATAGTTTAGCAAGTACCCCAGGAAATGCTTTTCTTGAGCAACATGATTTTAAAAATAATCATTGCCAGTTTAGTAATGAAGAAAATGGTACTTTGAAATTGTATGGTTTCATTGTGGGGGATAATATTTTCACATATGTGTTGTAAAACTGCATATCTTACTCTCTAGGTTCAGACTCAGGTCCTTTGTGTATTTTTCATTTGACATTTTATCATTTGTACTGATTTATTGACTTATAGTAAGACTTCTTTATCAAATACATTAACCCTATATATGAAATATTTGTAAATATCTTTCCAGTAGATTGGCCTTTTAAGTTGGGCTATATTCTTCTTGGGTATATGGAATTTTCAGGTATCAACATTTTTACCTGTGATTTCTTTCATTGCTTTATTTAATTTTTTTAAAAATTTTATTATTTTTTTAATATTTTATTTATTTATTTGACAGAGATCACAAGTAGGCAGAGAGAGAGGCATGCAGGAAGAGAGGAAGAAGCAGACTCCCCGCCGAGCAGAGAGCCCAATGCGGGGCTCGATCCCGGGACCCTGGGACCATGACTGGAGCCCAAGGCAGAGGCTTTAATCCACTGAGCCACCCAGGTGCCCCACTTTATTTAATTTTTTTAAAGGGGAAAGCTCATACTTATCATATCGGAGAAAGTTCTTTACCATAACCCCCTTCTTAGGGGCAGGTCTCTAAAACAGCTGCTTTTGGCAAGTGGTTCATTGGGGAATGCACATTCCAACCTTGTTCTGCTTTAATCTTGTAGAAGGCTCCTATAACATTTGCCAAGGCATCACACTGGGACGTGAAATCATTATAAACTCTTGTGTAAGTTTTTCATCTTATTTAACAGTCTAGATTTGCCATCATAAAATTAACAGTTCTCCTAATAAAATACAACATTTACATTTTATATCCAATATCAGCCAGGATTGCTCTCTCCTTCTCAATACGTGCCAGCTACAGGAAAGCTACTCTGAGTCTCAGATTATATAGATTATACATCCATGTACCGGAAGACATTTAGAAACAATTCACCCCCGGAAACCTTTCACATTCATTTTGTAAATTGCCTGGTTGATCTCACAAAAGAATGGGTGAGCAGCGGATGGTGGAGGCTGATGGTACAATCACACTGGTGAACACATCTAAATTCTCATTGTCCTGGTCAGCCATAAAACCTCAGCATAGAGAAGGAAGTAAAATGAGATAAAATAAACTATAAAATAAATAAAATACATAAATAAATTTCTTAAAATAAATAAAACTATAAAATAAAATAAACTAATAAACAAAATACAAAGTTAAGCCAATCCTATTAACACATGAAACCCACCTTGACTAAGTGAAATAAGCCAATCACGGGAGGACAAGCGCTGTATGTATACGAGGTATCTAGAAGAGTCGAACTTACAGAAGTTATAAATACCATAGTAGTTGCCCGGGGTCAAGGCATGGGGAAACCGAGTTGTTCAATGGGTATAAAGTTTCAGTTAGGCTAGATGAGTAAGTCTGAGATATCCACCGTATAACACAGTGCCTATAGTTAGTGATATGGTAATGTACACTTCAGAATTTGCTAAGTGGGTAGTTTTCATGTTAAGTGCTCTTACCACAAACCACACACCAAAAAAATACAAAATGAAGGGATACAAGAAAACCCTGGGAAGTGTCTCTTACTGTGATTGTGGTGATGGTATCATGGGTGTTTTTTATATGCCCAAACTCATCAAACTGTATACACTAAATATGCCAGTTCTTTCTGATAGCAACTATACCTCAACAAAGTTGGTTGTTTTTTTTTTTTTTTTTTAAAGAATGAATTAGTTGTCTGAAAGACAGAAAGAAGAGTGTCTTCTAGGATTCACTGCAGAAGGAAAAGGACCTTGAAATGTTTTGCATTTTGGCCTCTGACATTATTACAAAAGAATTATCTGGGATATCTCTCCCATTAGCAAAGCTAATGTGTTCAGGAAGCTGTGGACTAAGGGGACATTTTTTTTTTCTTTGCTTCTAAACTTAGGAAGTTTACCCCTCATTCAGAATTTTATTTCTATGTTATTCTTTTTTCTTTAAAGCATTTAAAAATATTTGCATTGTTCTACGTTTAACACAATGGTCTATCAGGAAAGTATTTTCGTATAAGATAAGTTTGCCCCCACCTTAAAGAGTTCATTAACAGGTAAATAATAATACTGACAAATTTTTAAACTTTAAGAACCTAAATAAAGTATTTTAGGTATTGATTTCTTTACAATGGAAAATATGTAAACCGTCATTTTTAATGAAATATTCAGACCTTAGACTTCTAAGTATAAAGTATAAAGACTGCATCTGGCGAATTTATTCTTTGATTTTTGCATTGATTTTGTTAAAGGTCGTTCAGAAGAAAAGCAGCCAGCAATAAACAATAAAAATTAAACCAAGAGCCTGCCTCTTCCTCTTTTATTTAAATATACTCCCTGGATTCCTGACCTGATGCCATCTGGTGACTGTCCACTTCTTTCTGTGGGAGGAGAGGGAAGATTGTCCTTGTGTTTCACAGCTGACCTCTCTGAGTCAGAGCTCTCTTTCAACGCACAGGCACATAGAAGTATACAGGGAGTAGAGCCACTATGTTCTCCTCTGTTAATACCCTTTCACTGCTGTTGAAATAAAGGTCCAGGAGGAGCATGTAATAACTCAACCCCAAGTTTGATTAAAAAGCCCTGATCACTGAACGTGCTGAGAAGTTTCCAGTATGATACATCATAGACCTAGACCATCCTATTTTTAGATGTGCAACATAGACGATTTTTGCCTCCATGAAGGGATGGTCATTATTTCATCCTGATTCTCTGCCTACCCTTTAAAGTCTGCATGATTTAGATCATAAAGTGAAAAAGGTGCCGAGCTGCATCAAGCTTTTAGTGCCACCGGGGCATTCCTTCCCACATTAAAGAAACACAACTTGCACCAGCCTCAAAATGGGGAGAAGCAGGTGGCTGCAAGGGCACATGAGAGATGCAATTTCTCCAATTTCTCAGCTTCAGCTCAGTGAATCTGA
Source organism: Mustela erminea (assembly GCF_009829155.1). NCBI lineage: Eukaryota > Metazoa > Chordata > Mammalia > Carnivora > Mustelidae > Mustela > Mustela erminea. Next base: position 51,061,187 of record NC_045621.1, read on the forward strand.
GGCAGGAGTATATCTTCTGTTTCCATAGGACAAGTGTGCTGATGCCCTCAAATATTTATATATAAAAATATGAAGGAGAAATCATCCTGAAAACAAAGGAGGGAAAGAAGTCTTGCCCATAGCATGCTGAATTTAGAGCTCTCTCTTTGTACTCATGAAGATATGTGTCTTTGGCAAATTCATGGCACTATGTAGGGAAACAATTAAGGTCACCTGTTTTCAGATAAGAAGCAGGAGTGGTAGCATTTTTGTATTTATACACTGATAATAGTGGCAACAAATAGTACAACATTTACTGTGTGTATCTGTGATTCTGTGGTTGATAAATCTGTCTTTAAAGAGATAGATTTAAAGATTGATAGATAGATAGCTAAAAATAGATATATAGAGAGATATCTTTAAAGAGATAAATCTACCTTTAAAGAGCTTTCAAAAGTCAATGTGATTATATAATTAGGCACGCCATCTACTAACATTACTGCTCAGTTTCATTATCCATCAACCATTTCTCCTTGCCCTCCAAGATTTTTAGTACAAGTGATTAGCAAATTTTTTCAGGAAACGTTTATGGATCAATTTAGTGTACATAACACCATTTAGTGGTATAGAGCTTCTGTTAACTGAATGTTTGTGTCCCCTCAAAATCCATGTGCGAAATCCTAACCCCTCAAGTGTTGGATTAGAACGTGGGACTGTCAGTGATTAAGTCATGAGAAGTCCATTCTCATGAATGAAATTAATACCCTTATAACAGGGATCCCAAAGAGCTCTCTTGCCCCTTCCATTCTGTGAGATTATATCAAGAATACGGCCATCTACGAACTGGGGACAGACCATCACCAGGCACAGAATGTATTGGCAACTTGATCTTGGACTTCCCAGCCTTCGGAACCATGAGAAATAAATGTTGTCTAAGCCACACAGCCTATGGTATTTTTGGTACAGCAACCTGAAAGGAGTTAAGACAAGAACCAAGAGAGGCAGTCTCTGTTCTCCAGTTCTTGGGAAGGCAGACTGACAAGGAGATGACCATGGAAGGCCATGATGAATTCCATGGGAGATACAGGAAGAACAACTAATCCAGACTGGGGCATTGGGAGAGTGGTGGTGAGGACATGATACTGAACTGAGTCTGAAGGGTCCATGGAAGGGGACTGAGCCACGCGAAGTGCGCTGAATGGAGCAAGGTGTGAGGGAAAGTGTGTTTTACTTTCTTCATCTGCAAGTAGTTCTGTATTTTTGGAGTACCGATTACCACAAGATAGACAATGACGAAGGAGTTTGTAGAGGCCAGACCATGAGAGGTTGTTCTTATTATCTTACGGAATTCGGATTTCCACTTGAAAGCTGTGAGGAGAAATGGAAGAGTTTGAAGCAACAAAAAGCCAGATTTGTATTTTGGAAAGAATCTCTGCATAAAGATAATTAAATTAAATGAAACCTCCTTAAAGAGTATAAAGTCCTGTGCCTTAGCTATGAAATAAAGGTCATCAATGATGCCTGGTGTCCCATGACTCAGGGTGCTCCTCATTTCCAGAACTTCATTTTGTAATTCACTGAAGACAATATCCAGAACGTAAACATCCTTATTCTGGTTCCTGTTTCTTCGGTCGTGCTGGACACTTTTGTGAAAGAGGACATTGTCCCCACAGTGAACCTGACTGAAATGACCAGAGAAGGCATTTCTTCCCAGCGAACTTCAGTGCTTCCTCTGGGATGACCGTGCCTCCTCTTGCTGTGTGTCCCTGCATTCAATATGTCACATTCCAGTATAACAGTGGTGACTCTGAGTCCTTCTTGCTAGGGTGGTCTTTCAGGCACTCCTTATCTCACAGCAAATACTCTACTTCAAGTGGAGTTTTTGTGATGCTTTGTAATTTTTTTTTTTTTAAGGCTGCTGGGTACCTCCTTTGACATCGATAGTCACCAACCAGCTCCATGTCCTACTCACTAATGATGTCTGTAATGATGTGCCTAATGCCACAATCAACATAAGAATTCAGATATCTTTGGAGCACCTGGGTGGCTCAGTAGGTTAAGCATCCGACTCTTGATTTCAGCTTGGGTCATGATCTGGGTTGCGAAATCGATCCCCATGTCAGGCTCCCCCCTCAATGGAGAGTCTGTTTTTTTCTCTCTCTCTCCCTCTGCCCCTCCCCCTGCTCATGCTCTCTGTCTCTAAAATAAATAAATGGATCTTTTTTAAAAAAGAATGCAGATATCTTTTCCAGATAGTGACTTTATTTCCTTTGGATTTATATATATCCTGAAGTAAGATTGCTGGATCATATGGTAGTTCTATTTTTAATTTTTTAAGGAACCTCCACACTGTTTTCCATAATGGCTATACCAATTTATATTCCTACTAACAGTGTACAAGGGTTCCCTTGTCTCCATATCTTTTCAACACATTTTTTCTTTGGACTTTTTTTTAAAGACTTATTTCTTTATTTTTAGAGAGAGGGAGTGTGTGTGCAGGCACAGCAGGAGGGGCAAAGGAAGAAAGAGAGACAGAAAATCTTAGACAGGGCTCAGTCTCATGGACCCTGAGATCATGACGTGAGCCAAAACCAAGAGTCAGATGCTCAAACAACTTTGTGACCCAGGTGCCCCTGACTTGGAAAATAGCCATTCTAACAGGTATGAGATGACCTCTCATTGTGGTTGTGATTTGCATTTCCCTGGTGATTAGTGATGTTGAGTATATTTTCACATGCTCGTCTGCCATTTGTATGTCTTCTTTGAAAATTGTCTATTTCTTAATGGGTTATTTATTTGCTATTGACTTATATGAGTTCCTTGTATATTTTAGATATTAAACCTTAATCACATACGTTGTTTACAAATATCTCTCCCATTCCAAAGTTGTCTTTTCATTTATTATTTCCTTTGTTGTGCAGAAGCTTTTTAATCTGTAGTGATCCCACTTGTTTTTGGCTTTGTTGCCTTTGCTTTTGGTATCAAATGCAAAAAATCATTGCTTCAACCAATGTCAGGGAGCTTACTGCCTCTGTTTTCTTCTAAAAATTTAACCATTTCGGGCCTTACGTTTAAGTCCTTAATCTATTTTGAGATGATTTTTGTGTATGGTGTAAGATAGAGGCCAATTTTCATTCAAAATAGAACACATGACCTAGAAAAGACTCTGGCATGCTTAAGAACTTGAGAAGGCAGAAGAACTATTACAAATCAATAGGAAGAAGGATGAGTTATAGACTAAACGGTGCTGGGAAAATTGTTTGGATTAAATGAAATCCATTAAGATTCCTATACTATGTCATATATCAAAATAAATTCCATTCCATAAATAAGTCAATATCTAGACTAAAATATAAATTGATTTCCCGTAAAAAAAAGTAACAAAAACTGAATAAATAGCATTTGACTACAGTAACACTAAAAGAGTTTTTTTTTTACTGCAATGCAATGTAATTATTATAGAAGTTAATTTAAAAGAATAATTTTATAAGCAGTGGGGAAAACAGGATAATTTCCCTCAAAATATATTTGTGTCCTGATCCTTGGAACCTGTGGCTGTATTACCTTTCATGGCAAAGGGGCAGGTTACAAGTATAACTAAATTTGCTAACCAGTTGAATTTAGGTGGGGGGAGGATTATCTGGGTAGGAAATGTAATCACAATGACTGTAAGTGGGGAAGAGGGAGGCAGAAGAGGTCAGAGTGATACAATCAGAGAAGAAACCTAATCATTGTTGCTGGCTTTGAAGACAGGGTAAGAGGACCATGTGCCAAGGAATGTGCATGGCCACTAGAAGCTAAAAAGACAAGAAAATGCATTCTTCTTTAGAGCTTCTAGGAAAGAAAACAATCTTGCCAATACCATGATTTTAGCCCACTGAGGCCTATTTTGTAGTTCAAAACTGTAAGTTAATAAATATGCGTTGTTTTACACTGCTAATTGTGTTACAAGTTACTGTAACATCCATAGAAAACTATGATCTAGAGAGAGTTTTCAAAATTATAAGAGAATAGCACATACACATCTATGCAGATATATTTTAAAGGGTAGATGATTTGTTAGGGAAACATAAATTATCAAAATTCACTTAAGAATAAAAATACCCAGCAGGTTAGAAATCAAGTACTATATTAGAAAAATAATTTAAAATTTTACTCAAGAAAGATATTGGTCCCCTATCATGTTACTTATGAGCTAGGTCAGATTTTGAAGTAGCAAATGATCTCATGTTCTATAAATTGTGCAAGATCATAGATAAAGGTGGACCTCCTCCTTAAACATTTTGTATTTTGAAAATATGTTCTCACCCTGACACTCCAGCCTTAGAAGGACAATACCAACAATAAACCACAGACTAATCTCGTTTATGAAATAATGCAAAATTACAAAGAAAATATCTGTTAACTCAATACACTATTATCTTAATACTATACAATACTCATGAAAGAAAAAGCCAGACAGGCATTTTAGAAAACTCAGAAACAGATCCAAATCATACTGTGCTTATTTCTATATAAATTGAAATTTTCAATTCCAAATATGAATTTTATAATACATGGAGCTAGGAAAACGGGTTGTTTGGAGAAAAATAAAATTCTAATTCCAGTTCAAAAATTAATTGTAAAAAGTGACTAAAATGGTAAACTACACATAAAGGAGGAAACATAAGTAAAATTTTAAGAGTTCAAAGGATTCTGGGAGGGTGATGCTGGTGGTGAAATAGTTTATGTATCTTATCAAATTCCCCCATTAAAACAGAGAGCAATTAAAATATGAACATCTAACCCAAAGGCAGCATCTACAACAAAAAAAGGTGACAAAATATCCCCATTAACCCTAAATTCTAGGACAAACCACTGACAGCTATAAGACCAAGATAGCATTAGCATCTGTGCAGGAAGTAGCAGAGGAAAGCAACAGGGCATCTGAAGGTCATGAGAATACCAAATCACCTAACAGGTACTCTTCCACAAGTTCAGTGTAGCAATTGGAGCAGATAAGCTAAGACTTTATGAATTGGTTTGCACAATCCAATAATGGGTGAGTAAAAGTGGTCCACAGAAAAAACTAAAGGAGCTGGCAGGAGAGCCAGAGACCATGGGCTCTTAGAGGCATCAACTAAATCTATTTTCCCAAGAGGGAATAGAAAATGAATTGAGCAGAACAACAAAGAAACAAAGGAAACAATGTTTGTGCCAAAGTGGAGGAAGTAGCAGAGCTAGGATACTCAAAAATTAAGCTGCAACCATATTGCCCCAATTGATATTTATAGAATACTACCCATAATAAGTATAGAATACACTTTTTTAGTGCATGTGATACATTCATTAAGATAGACCATATGCTGGGCTCTGAAACTGGTTTCATTAAATATAAAACTATTCAAATATTATAGAACATATTTTCTGGTCATAGGATAATTCAGTTATAATGAAATATCTAGTGAAACCCCAAATACTTGGAACTTGAACAAGCAGTTTTTAAATAATCATTTGTAAATGGAAAAACACTAAGAAAATGAAATTTTCAAACTAAGTGATAATGAGAAAACAATGTATCAAAATATGTGGGATATAGCAAAAGTACTATCAAGGGGGGACACTTTAATGATATTAAAATGCTATTAGAAAAGATGGGCCAAAAACAAATGACCTACAGTTCTATCAGAAGAAGTTAGAAGAATAAGCGCAAAATAAGCCCCAAATAAGTAGAAGTCAGGAGAGAATAAAGCTAAGAGCAGAAATCAATGAAATAGAAAGCAGAAGGAAAATTTAACACAGAAATCTGGTTCTTTGAAGATATCAACAAAATTGACAAATCCCAAGCAAAAATAATCACTGTTTTGGTAAGAGACAGGGGAGAAATTTAGCAATGTTAGAAATGAAAAAATCTGGGGCGCCTGGGTGGCTCAATCCATTAAATGGCTGCCTTCAGCTCAGTTCATGATCCCAGGGTGCTGGGATGGAGCCCCACATTGGGCTCCCTGCTCAGCGGGGAGTCTACTTCTCTCTCTCTCCCTCTGCCTGCTGCTCCCCCTGCTTGTGCTTTCTCTCTGTGTCAAATAAATAAATAAAATCTTAGAAAAAAAGAAATGAAATAATCCTACAAATATTAAAAGAAAAATAATAAAATATTGTTAACAGGTTTTATTCCAAAAAATTTTTTTTAAAGATTTTATTTGTTTGTTTGTTTTAGAGATAGTGCATGCAAGTGAAAGAGTACAAGCAAGAGGAGCAGCAGAAGGCGAGGGAGAAGCAGGCTCATACTGAATCGGGAGCCTGACATGGGGCTCAACCTCAGGACCCTGGGATCATGACCTGAGCCGAAGGCAGATGCTTAACTGACTGAGCCACCCAGGTGCCCCTTATTCCAAAATCTTTACAACTTAAATGAAATGTACAAAATCTTTGACAAATATAACTTGTCAAAAATTGACACAGTATGAAACAGAAAATCTTCCTAGGTCTCTATCTACCAAAAGTGAATTTATTATTGTTATTTTTTGAGACAGAGATAGTGCATCGCGTGGGGAGGGGAAGTGGGAGAGGGACAGAAAGAATCTTGAGCAGCTCCATGCCCAATGCAGAGCCCCACTCTGGGCTCCATCTCAACACCCCGAGATCATGACCTGAGCCAAAATCAAGAGTTGAGCCCACCGAGCCACCCTGGCATCCCTAGAAGTCAATTTTTTAAATCAAAAGAACTTCTCACCCAGAAAATGTCAGATGATTTCACTGGTGAATTCTATCACAATTTAAAGAGGATCTAAAACCGATCTTACACAAAATCTTTCAGCAAATAGAAGGAAATAAAGAGGGAACATTTCCCAACTCATTTTATAAGGCCAACATAATCCAATGCTGAAACCTGACAAGGCATTACAAAAATTAGATGATTACAGACTAATATTCCTTATAAACATAGATGAAAAAATCATTAATGAAATATTAGTAAATCCAAGTCAAGAATATACACAATGGAAAATATATTGGGTCAAGCAGAGTTATTATCCCAGGAATGAAAGCTTGGTTTTAAAATTTTAAAATGTCATTGTAGTTCACCAGGATAATAGAATAAGAGAGACCAACATATTATTTTGAGAGTTGCATTAAAAGTACTTAATATAATATGTGTGGAATTGCCAGTTTCTAATAAAAACTCTCAGAAACTAGACATAAAAGGGTACTTTCTCAAATTGATACACGACATTTACAAAAAATTTATAGTCAGCACTCTTGTGAACGTTGTTCCCTATAACTGGAAACAAGACCAGCATGTACTCCCATGACTTCTATTCAATATTGTACTGCAATATTGTAATAGCAATTTTAGCTATTGTAGTAAAGCAAGAAAAATAATAAGTTATAAAGTTCACAAAGAAAGAAATAAAACTATTTCTTTAAGCAGATGAATTGTTTAGTTTTATAAGAGCAGAGAATTTTAAAAACAAGTACTAGAAACAATGAGTAAATTTTATAAGATCAGAGGATCAAGGGTTAATATACAAAAAACAAACTTTTGTGTATTAGCAACAAACAATACTTAGGGATAATTTTAACAAAGATGAACAAGATTTCTTTACTTAAAAGCACTGAACATCACTGAGAGAATTTTAAAAGGCCTAATAAATGAACAGATATACCACATTCATGCATTTGAATTCTCAGTATTATTAAAATGGCACTTTCTCCAAATTTATAAATATATCTTCAATACAATTCCAACAAGAATTTCCCAGACACTTGTAAAATACAAACTGATGATTCTAAACAACCGAGAATACTCAAAACAATTTAAAAAGAGAACAAATTTAGTGGACATACACGATCTTATGTATGGTATTGGCAAAAGGGTAGACATAAAGAACAACAGAACAATTCATTCAACAAATGCTCCAGATGAACACGGTAGAAAAAGAAAAGTTTTCAAGAAGTTGTTGCTGGGCAGCTAGATAAATTTTATCCAATTTATAAATTATATAAGGAAAGGCAAATATTGAATCTTACTTTATAATATACAAAAAACTAACAAGAAATAGTCTATTGATCTAAATGTAAAAAATAAAATCACAACATTTACAAAAGAAAATATAGGAGAGAAATCTTTGTGACCTTGATGTAAGCAAAGAATTCTTTGGAAACACACTAAAAACACAAACGAGAGAAAAACGTTACATTGGACTTTATCCAAATTTAAAATTTTATTCTCTGAAAAACACCTTGAACAAAACAAAAATGTAACATAATGGGAGAAAATACACATATCTAAAATATATAAATACTCTTACAAGTTGATTATAAGAAGCCCAGAAGAAAGCTAATAAAAATAGAGAAAAAATTTAATAGACACTCCTCAAGAAAAATAGACAAATGACCAACAAATTCAATGGAAGAAGATTCTTAAGATCTCAGTTGGGACGATTCAAATTAAAATCACAAGAAGATATCACTAGACAGCCTAATCAGTCATGTCACAAAACAGATACAATTTTACTTCTTTTCCTGATTATTTGGCTTTCATTTTCTTTCTTTTCCTTCATTGGAATGGCTAAAATTTAAAAGATGGAAAGTAGTCTTGATGAAGATGAGGACAACTAGAACTCTGACCATGCACCACTGGTAGGACTGTACCATGTTGCAACTACTTTAGAAATAGTTTGGCACTTTGTGAAAATGTTGGACACTCTCCTACAATAGGACTAATCTCCTCTGATCCTTGGCATTGACCCAAGCCAATGAAACGCTTATTCACAAAAAGAGACTAATCCAAGAATACTAAGTTGCTTAAGTCGTTGTAGCCCAAACCTAAAAACAATCCTAATATCCACCAAGACACGAATGCATAAATAATTTTTTCTATGCCTACAACAGAACACTTTTCAGAAAACAAAACAAAAAACACCATGAAACCTATTGTTGCTAACAACAAATTGGGCAAATCTCAAAATGCTAAGTGGGAAAAAAAAACCCAATGCACAAAGAGTACATAATAATTAATTTTATTTATACACAATTCTTGAGAATGAATAATACCAAAAACAAAACAACAACAACAACAACAAAACCAGAACAATGATTTCCTGAGGCCAGGAGGGACTGACGGAATGCAAAGGGGACATCCAGAATCTTTCGCTTTGGTCAGCAATGGTGTGTTTCTGTGTATATACATTTGTCAAAACTCACCAAAGTCTGATTTGAGAGGAGCAATGGACTTCCACTGAGAGAAAAGTTAGTGTCAAGTTAACATTGGAGGGAGGGAGCCAGGAAAACAAATATCCTGACCTCACTTTTCTTTCTCTCTTGGTCTTTTGCCAGATAAAGCTCCATTGACTCAACTGACGGGAAACCAGAGGTTCTGGCAGCCCTGTTGCTGTTGTCCATATAAATCAGTCTGCAGCAGAAGAAAGCAAAGTGGAGAAGGGCTTGGAGTGGAACCTTATGGGGCAAATGGAAGATACCCAGCACTGATCAACCACCGATGTTCAGATAATATTTTAGAGTCTGACTCACCTCAAGCTTCATTAACAGCCTCTATTGCACCATCCTATTTTCTTTAGCTCACCAAGCTCACATAAACCATGGTTTCTCCTAGGAGAATGCTTCTCTGAGCCTTTTTGATAGACCCCTTAGGGGTAGAGGGGAATCAATATTTAACCATCAGGAAATCTGGGAGCATATCTTAAAATTTACACTGCATATGATATTTCTTCCAGGTTTCTTCTGGTTTGTTTCAGCTAAATAATTGATATGAGTTTTGACCTATAATGCATAAAACATTTGTTTTTTCTTAAATTGAAATTAATTGCAAGAAGGAAAAACAAACTTAAAAAAAAAGATCTTAGCTCTTTAGAGTTTTTTCAGATCTGTCAATTTCCAGTAATTAAGTAAAAATAAGATCACTTTTTTTTTCCTGGAATCTATATGATATTAAAAGCCATAAATCTTAAATCTTCACATTTCTCTCATCCCCTGCCATGTCTTCTACTGCTTTGCCGTAGAACTCTGTTCAGGGAGATGCTGGTATTCCCTAAGATGCTATCACTCATTAAATAAGACATGATAGGCACTCCATTTCCCTTTTAGAGACTTATAATCCACATTCAAATATTAGAAGCTGAGGAATTCTGCATTGAAAACAAGCCTGTTGATTTTTTTTTTAAGATTTTATTTATTTATTTGACAGACAGAGATCACAAGTAGGCAGAGAGAGGAGGAAGCAGGCTCCCCACTGAGCAGAGAGCCCGATGTGGGGCTCGATCCCAAGGACCCTGGGATCATGACCTGAGCTGAAGGTAGAGGCTTTAACCCACTGAGCCACCCAGGTGCCCCAGCCTATTGATTTTTTTAATCAAATATTTATTTGATTAAATATTGATAAAAATATTTTAGCCAAATATTTCTCAAACTTGCTTGACCATGGAATTCTTTTCTGCTGAACACCTATTTACATCTCTAAATATTTACATCATTAAATATAATAGATAAATGTCACTCTAGGCTAAGGAAGAACAAGAAATAAACAGCTGCAAATGTGTATATTCATATATGAGTTTTTCAAATGAAGATTAGCTCTATTTCTTTTGGGGCTGATGTTCATTGCCTGAATCCTTCATGAGTCTCTTTATGTTCCCACATTTTTTGTTTATAACTTCATGTTTAGAACTCCTGGTGCCTGCTTATGTTTGACACATAGAGAATATTTTGTAACTATGCTGAATTTGAAACACATTGAATTCATTCCCTCATTTTTATTTTCTTCCAATCTCTCCCAGTATCATTTAACAGAGAGACCATTATTTACTCATCAAATGCAAACATTTCTGTTTGGTATTAGAATTTGGGGAGAAGGGGAGTTGATGATGGAAAAAAAACCTACAGTATTTTCTAGTTTAATGTGTCAAGAATTTGTTTTTATGGATACAATTGACCAAATACAAGCAAAGGTGCCTACTTTTTGGGAAACATACCTCCAGATTATTTTGTACCTTTGCTATCTTGCTTATAAGAATTATAAAGAAATAAATGAAATTATAGCTCATATTTCAGGTCATGCAGTGACATCTAGTGTGTGTAGGAGACAGCATGCTGTGTTCATATATCCCTGTGACTCTCGAAAGAATTTTTCTCCTTTGTTTTAATCTTTAAGGATTTTTGTCCTAAAATTGTAAAATAAAAGAGTAATAACCTTTGCTTATATTGAAGAGCTTGCAACTGTTGTGAATAATTCGATTAATGCACAGGCAGTACAGAAAAGCCTGGATAAACTATTTACAGATATTTTGCAAATAAATTGAGTAGATAGAGCTTGTTAAAAGTATTGTTATAGAAGGTCATTTAGTTGTTAACATGTAAATGAGAGGTATCAAATTTCATCAGCATGCAACATTTAACTCTGTGTATATGTATGTATGTTTGTGTGTGAGAGAGAGAGAGAGATCTTAGTTTAGCCAAGGGATGGGCTAACTAAGAGTAACTAATTACTATTTTTTTTTTAAGATTTTATTTATTTGACAGAGAGAGAGAGAGCAGCAGAAGGAGAGGGAGAAGCAGACTCCCCTCTGAGCAGGGAGCCCAAGGAGGGACTGGATCCCAGGACCCTTGGGTCATGACCTCAGCGAACCAAAGGTAGATGCTTAACAGACTGAACCCCCCAGGCTCTCTAATTGCTACTATTGTCTTCCTCTCTCTAGTTATATTGTGCAAAGCTTTAGCCCCTAAGAGAGTCTCAGAATTGGCCTTTCTTTTTTGGCTTTGTGGACTATAAAGTTTTTCAAGAAGTCCAGCTTCGTGTCAGCAATGGGAGAATGGGGGAAGAGGGGTGGGGTTCTGCTTGTAATTTAAAATTTTTAGTTCAGGTACAGAGCTGAATTTGGCCTTTAGTGAGACTTATTTTTTTTTTACAATCAAAATACATTTTGATGTCATTTTCCGCTTGCACTATGTTGTTTGATTTTACTTACCTGATGAATGTTTTGGTGCCCATACTAGGATTTATCTCCCCGGTGCTGTGGCCCCTTAGGGTCTCGGAGAATTTAGAAAAGAGACAGAGAGTATTTCAATGCAAGCAGAAAATGTTCCAGCCTCAGGGTGACTCAGAGAATGCAGATCTCACAATGATTTATTTTTAAGCCACAGTAATGCAATATCATTTTTAGTCTTGTCCCAATTTCACTTTCCCACCCAAATCAAAAGGATAATTCTAATGAAAGGGGCAAGGGGAAAGGTTTCCAAGGTATATGTTGGTTCCAAAAGCCTTATCTTGTCCTTTGATGTTCCATTATTTACAATAGCACCACAGAAATTATGGCCAGAAGCCTTAGCTCCCCAGCTTGACTCAAATATTCAGCAAGTGATTACTGAGTATCTTTAACATGCCAAGAACCAATCTGTGCATAAAGATCCTGTCCTCGAGGAGCTTGTGTTTGGTTCGGGGAGATAAAAAACAAACACATATAAAGCAAAGAAGGGTAATACTGAGTATAGGTAGAGAGGTGTTATTTTACATCGGTTGGCCGAGGAAGGACCATGGTGATGAGACAACATGAGTCAGGGGAGTTACTTGGGAGAAGAATGTTCCAGGCAGACGGAATGCCAAGTACAAAAGCAAGAGTGTATCTGGCACGCTTCAGGAACAGTACAATACCTGATTTGCTAGAGTGGAAACAGTGAGAGAGAGAATGGAAGGAGCGGGGAGTCATATCGTGAAGGAAGTTCAGGGCCCTGGTGCCACTGGGCAGTTCTTAGCAGTGGGAGGTAACATGATCTAAATAACGCTGCGAAAGGATCACTCTGCTGTCCTGGTGAAGAGTAGCAGCGAGAAGACCAGATATGAACCATAGTAATAATGCAGAGAAAAAAGATAAGAGCTCAAGTTGGAGCTTAACATTGAAAGTGGTGAGATAAGCAATCAGATTCTGGATTTATGTTGAAGCAGAGCTGGCTGATGATTTGGAGACAAGACATAAAGGAAAGAGAGTCATTATGATGACTCCAAGATAACAACATTTAACTCTGTGGGTCCATGGAGCCATAGAGATAGACTCGCTACTTACTGAGATGGGGATGAAAGCAGAAGGGCATGTGAACTTGGGAAAAGGAGATTAGACATCCCAAAGCAGGCGACAACACGGAGTTACAAATGGAATTCCAGAGTTTAGGAGAAAGGTGCGGGCTGAAGATAACATGTAGAAGACACCAGGTGTTGAAGGATCTGAAGCTGAGTTTGGATGGGATCACCTAGGGAAGTGCAGATGGGAAAGGTTCAAGGTCAGAGACAAGCCCTGAGGCACTCCTGTGTTTACTGAGGTACTTCTCCCCTGGACTGCACATTGGAATCGCCCCTGGATGTTTAACAAAATTGCCTAAACCTCTCACCTTGCCCCCAGAGATTCTAATTTAATTAGTCTAGTTGAGACCTGGGAATTTATGCATTTTAAAAGTTCACTGGTTGATTCTTTTTTTTTTTTTTTCTTTTTGGAGTATCATTGGAGTATCATTGACACACAGTGTTACATTAGTCTCAGATGTAGAACGTAGTGATTGAACAAGTTTATGCATTATGCTGTGCTCAACACAAGTGTAGCTCCCACCCATGCCCACACAATGGTACTACAATACCCTTGGCTGTGTTCCCCAGGCGGTACCTTTCCACCCCATGATGCATTTTCTGTAACTGGAAGCCTGTACCTCCCCCTCCCCTTCGCCAATTTTGCCCAGACCTTCATGCCCCTCCCTCTGGCAACAAACAATTTGTTCTCTGTATTTACGGGTCTACTTCTGCTTGACTTGTTTTATTTATTTATTTATTTATTTATTTATTTATTTATAGAGCCCACTTCTAGTAAAATCAACGGTATTTGATAAGGTCTATCATATGGTCTTTCCCTGACTTATTTCACTTAGCATAATACCCTCTAAGTTCATCCAGGTTGTCGCAAGTGGCAACAGGTGATTCTTACATGCATCCCGAATTGAAAACCACTGGTCTAGACCCTGGAGGGAGTGGAGTGGTTCAGCAGAGGAAAGGGAAACTAAAGTGTTGTTAGTGAGACAAGAGGCAGATAAGAGATCTGTGTTACAGATTTCAACTGAAGAAAATGCTTCAAGCTGGAGAGGCTGACCAATCAAATACTGGGGAGTGGGGAGACTTGACCACTGTGGTTTGTAGCAATGAGGAGGGCCAGAGCAGACTCACTGGAAAGGTAAAGATAAAAGCTTTCCCTCTTTCCCTCCCTCTCTCTTCCCGGTACCTGCCTTCCCCTCTCCAGTTCTTCCTCTCTCCCTTCCTCCACTCCCTCCCTCCTCTTTTAATAGGAGCTTTTGAAGTATGTTTGCATGCTCATGGGAAGGGTTTGACAGAAACGAAGACATTTGTGAGGCAGGACAAAAGGAAAAATTTCTGAAAGAATGTCCTTGAGTGTAGACAGGGAACTTTTGGTATTTCTTTTGTCTCAATGAAATAGACAGCCAAAAGCGAGAATGTGTTAGATATCTGAGGCAGGAGAGTATCATCATTGTAGGAGAGAGGGAAAATGAATGGACTGGGACCACATGAGATCAGTGGTCATGAAATTAAGCCAGTTATCATGGTTGTATGTTTTCACTAGCCACTGGTCGCTGTGTGAGTAGAAGTGCAGAGTAAATAAGACTATTGATTTTTACCAGGGTTGGGTTCTTACCAAAACCATACAACAAAATGGAGTAGGAGCATGAATTTTCTGAGTGAATACAAACAAGTGTTTATAATTTTGAACTATGTAGTGTCACATGGATAACAGAGAAGCTAAGACAGGAAGGAGATGGAGGGGCAGGAGTAGGGGGTCGGATAAAATAAATCGGGTCCCTCTGGGGTTGAGGAGTAATTGAAGTCTGGGTACTAAAATTAGTGTGCTGGAAACAAAGGCTGCATTCTTTCTTCAATGTGAAATGAAGAAGGAGATGCAAAATCAATTGCTTGTTATAATAGGTTTTTTTTTCAAATTTTAAATTTAAAACTGGTCAATAAAGTAGCATTCATTCATGGGAACAAAAGGTGTGTGACCTACTGTATGAGAGGGTGAGGGGGGCTGAGATATGGCAGCAACAGGGTTGTTGGAGGCGTCCACAGGATTGTCAGGCTTATCTCTAAGGATCCTGAAACCACTTAAACCCACAGCAGGAGCGTGGGAGAGAATGCCCGTGATCCAGGTCTCACTCCTTAAGGAAAGGAGAAGGACCCTACAGCCTGTAGTTGACTGCCTTACAAAGCAAAACAGCACGTGGTGGAGACTGATGGTTTGCGCTTCAAAACTGGATTTTTAGGGAAGCAAAGGGTTCTCTAGTTTGGAAGGAACAATGTAGCGGTGTAAAGAACCCCTACACAACTTTTAGGCATAATGAACAAAATCTGTGGAAGGAAAAAACCACCCTGCTTGAGAGGGCTATGCAGTTTTTACAGCAGACGCGAATGAAAGCAGTATTTGTAAATTTATCGACAGAGCAGTATGTAGTGACGGTAAAGACCAGAAGCTCTGGAGCCTGATTGTTTATATTCCAGTCACAACTCCTCTACTTACTAACTCTGTGCTATTAATGCCTTAGTGCTTTGACTTCCTAATCTATAAAATTGGGAGAATTAACAGCATCTGTCCCATAGGGTTACGTGCTGAGGAAATGAGTCACTACCTTGTGAAAGACTTAGGACGACACCTGGCATGTATTAAGAACACGTGGTCAGATGTTAGTGGTGATGATGATGATGATGATGATAATTACTCATTTTTAACTTGCCTGTGAGGAGCAAAAAGATTATTACGGTGATGACGACATTACTCATTTTTAATCTGCCTTTGGGGAGAGAAAAACAGATGCCTGGCAAAGAAGGAGTGAAACTGTTTTCTGCCCAGCTGAGTTTACTCCAGTGTTGTTTGAACATTTGGTCTCCATATGAAATATATTAGGTTTCTGCAGCAGCAGGCCTCTGTAATATTAATTAATAATTTTCAACATATGTTATTTGCTGAAGTAAAAAAATTTTCTACGATCTGAGAAAATCTCAAAGAAAAGAATCATCCATGGGATGCCAGAGTCCCAGACGGAGGACTGAATTGTAATCCATAGGATAAAATGAATATCCAGTGAGTTCATAATGATAGAGCTACATAATTGGATAAGTACATTTCCGTTTGTTTTGTTTTTAGTCTCTCTGTATCCTTTGGGGTTAAATATATTTCTCAAAGACAACGTCTTCCTGGTCCTTTTCTTCTTCCAATTTGAGAGTTTCTGAATCTTATTTACTATTACAGATTGATATTTATTGAAACTGCTTCCCTCCTAGAACTTAATTTTGTCCTCCTATTCAGGGAATTTTATTTTCCATAATTCTTTTTTTTTTTTCTTTTCTATTTTTTTCCCTTCCTCATTCCCTTGAACAAATCAAATTCTTCTGCTTCTTTGGAAGCTACACTTTCCAATGTATTGTCTGTGGTCATCCCTATATTACTCAGACCAAAACTTTGCTTGTTTTTCTTTGTTAGTAAGCTCATTGATATCTGTATCTAGTGAATGAGAAGATAATCTGAGCCAATTTCACTTCCCTCAAGTCACTTGCTCCTACCCTCTTCTTTTTCTGAAAACCACTTCATTGAGGTATGATTGACATGCGAAGGGCTCTACATAGTTAATGTATACAATTCAGTGAGTTTGGTGATGAGTATATACCCACGGCACCATCACCACAATCAAGACCATGAATGGATCTAATATCCCCCCCCCGTTTCCTCCCACCCACCCCCTCATTTCCTACCCTCTTCCTTTGTCATGCCTGAGTTTTGGGTTTATTTATATTTTCATTGGTCGTGATTGATTTAGGCAACAAAACACTTTATTCAGTTACTCTTTTACTATCATATCTGCTTCTTCCTCCTGGACAATCTTTTCTTATTGCTAGAGTACAGTCTCTATATATTTTGTTTTCAAAGACAATTCACTTTGTAAATTACCCAAAAACTTATGCTCCAGAGAATATATTTACTTAACTTTTTAAAAAAGATTTTATTTATTTATTTATTTGTCAGAGAGAGAGAGAGAGAGGCACACACAGGCAGGCAGAGGGGCAGCAGAGGCAGATGGAGAAGCAGGCTCCCTGCTGAGCAAGGAGCCTGATGCGGGACTCCGTCCCAGGTTGCTGGGATTATGACCTGAGCCGAAGGCAGCGCTTAACCAACTGAGCCACCCTGGCGTCCTATTTTCACTTAACTTTTAAGGGAAATTTTAACTCTGCATGAAAATCTAAGTTCAAAGTTTTTTCCTTCAAAGCTATGAAGAGAATACTCCATTAGCCTCTTGTATCCAGTGTTGGTATCAATAAATTTGGTAACTTTCCCTTATAAGTGATCTTTTTCATCTTGGGAAGCTTTCAGATGTGTGTGTGTGTGTGTGCGTCGCGCATGCATGTGTACTTGTGTATGTTTCAATAGATCTTAGAGAAACCGTAGGTTCACAGCAGCATGTACTGGGACAGAATTCCCATACACCCTCTACCCCCACTACTATCATCCTCCAGCAGAGTGATACATTTGTTTTAACTCATGACCTTCACTGACACATCATTATCATCCAAAGTCCAGAGCTTACATTATGGCTCACTTTTGGTGTTGTACCTTCTGAGGGTTTGAACAAATGTACAATGACATGTACTCACTATTATGGTATCCTACAGAGTAGACTTGCTGCCCTAAAAATCCTTTGTCCTTTCGCTGTTCATCATTCCTCCTCTCCTAGTTTCTGGCAACCACTGAACCTTTTACTGTCTCCATAGCTTTGCCTTTTCAGAGTGGCTTCTTTCACTTAGTAATATGCATTTAAGTTCCCTGCATATCTTTTCATGGCTTGGTAGATCTTCTCTTTTAAGCACTAAATAATATTACATTGTCTGGATGGACCAGTTTATCCATTTTGCTTGATCCCAACGTCAGGCGATTATTACGCATAAAGCTGCTGTATATTCCACATGAAGGTTTTTATGTGGACATAAGCTTTCAATTCCTTTGGTTGTTTTGAAAAAGGGTACGTTTTATTTGACAAGGGTCTGGGGTGGGTCATGGAGAGGATGTCTTTTATTCGGTTTTGCATTTGCAGTTAATCGAATTAGTGGACCTCTCCACATTTGCTTAGTCTTTCCTGTCCCTGGTCTTTGGCCACTTGCTTATTAGAGGGTCTGGACTCCACTAAGGCTGATGGCTGTCTCACAGTCCCCTGATTAAGGCCACGGCTTCAGCATAGCCTTGAAGATGCCAACTGCTGTGATTTCAATGCTCAGGATAGGCCTGACCAGACGCAGGGAAGCTCTGAGTTTTCCCATTACTGTCTTGCTCAGAGGAAGCCCAGAAGTGTGGGGGTGTCTTCTAGCTGTTGGAGAGGCAGCCAGTCGGAAGGTGGGAGAGGTACATAAACAAATCAGAGTTTTAGGGAAGCTAACATCCTAGGAAGACAACTTTGACTAATGAAGGACAGAAGATGGGAAGAGGTGGCAGATCAGTCCTATTCCCTGAGACCCCGGGTCTCTGGGATAGGATGCATGTAACTGAGCATCCAGCTGTGATTTACTTTGCAAAGCAGTGGTGAACCTGGAAACACACCACCTAGTATTTGCTTTCCTCTGTGTTTCACTTCTCTTTTTTCACTTACTCTCGCAGTTTCCAAAAAATCTTTGGCCTGGAAGCTTTGCTTCAGATTCTGTTTTCTTTTTCTTTTTAAGATTATATTTACTTATTTATTTGACAGACAGAAATCACAAGTAGGCAGAGAGGTAGGCAGAGAGAGAGAGAGGAGGAAGCAAGCTCCCCACCAAGCAGAAAGCCCAATGTGGGGCTGGATCCCAGGACCCTGAGATCATGACCTGAGCCGAAGGCAGAGGCTTAACCCACTGAGCCACCCAGGCACCCCCAGGTACTGTTTTCTAAGGGATATTTATAACATAGCATTACTTCTAATTTGAGGTATCTTATTTTTCTCTAATTCTGGTGAATTCTTTTTCATTATTTCTCCAAATACTCCTGTATGTTCTTTGTTCTCACTCTGGAATTCTTAGGTTGACATTTTTATTAAATTCTCATCTATCTGCTCTCCATTATTTCCTCCCCTTTGTCTTTTGTTCATTCTTTCTTGAAGACTTCCTGGCCTTAATCTTCCAGCTTATGAAATCATTTTTCAGGTCTATTAAATCCTTTTTTTTTTTTTTTTTAACACATCCTCTTTGTTCCTTATTGCAGTGAAGATATTTTTCAAGCCCACCATCACCAGTTGGCTGTTTTCAGACTTCATGTTCCTCCTCTATCTTGTTTGCATCTTCCCCATCTCTGAAAGCAAATGGTGATTTTGATCTCCCTTCTCTGTTACACAGCTCTGCTACTTCTGTTCCAGTTCTTAATGCTCCGACTTTTGCAGTGGCTGGCCATACCTATAAGCCACTTCTTGCTAATAACGTGCTAACTTTGAGGGTGGGCTGAAAGCCTGGGCTCTGGCTTCTGCTCCTCCAGGAGAGTTGGGAGGTTGGGCATGAAGTTCATGCATGAGCATTTCTACAGTTAGAGGCTAGTTCAGACCATCCCTTCTCATCCTTCAGCCCTCATTCCCAGAGAACTTACTAGGATTTCTCCTCCAGAGCCTACCACTCATGTTGCTATTGCCCAGAGATTTGTAAAGGACTCAGGATGAGGATCACGCAAATGCCTGTTTCTTTATGCTATTGGTTACTGACACCATGCTATTGGACACCTGCCAGGATTCTGCTACCTCTAGCAGAATGCTGCCTTCCTGTCCCCAAATCCTGGTCTGTAATCAGGCCAGGACAATGTGGGAAGAGAAAAACACACAGATGGAAGTCTTTTCCCTTCCCCCAACCCGCTGAAGATTTGAGAGTTTCTAAGTGTTATGGTTAGATGGTAAATATCACCCTAAGATCCATCATCCTTCCCATCTTTTGGTCCATTTACAGATTGAATATTGGGGAAGGAATACTGTAGCCCAAGCTGGTTTACTATCTTTTCTTTATTAGCATAATTAAAGGGCTTTAAATGCTTCAGTAACTTCCTATAAGGTATGCTTGCTTCATAGATCATAGACACCATCTTATTCTGGTCCATTTTCTTCCCAGCCAGATGTCCCCACTTTTCTGACCTTGCCCACTCTGCTCCCACAGCGAGGAGTCCCTGGCAGTCTTCTGAACTTGTGCTGCTACTTCAGGCTTCTGAGCTTTGCACTTGCTAGTCCTTTTGCTATCAAGTCTTCCTGTATCTATGAAACTCCTAGAAATATTTACCCATCTTTTCACCATGAGCAAACAATGAACTGTTCTGATTGTTCACTGAGTGAACAAACATTTGCTGAGCAACAGCTATGTATCAAACACTGGGATATACACTAAGATAACAACAGTAAGCAAGATAATCTATGCCTTCTTAGAACCTCATTTGGTGGAAAAGCCAGGTTGGTAATGAGTGGAAGTCATAAAACATGATAGGTGTTATGACAAAGTACACGATCCTATGGGGCCATCTAATGCGGGTGCTCCATGTACTTTATCTAGGGGAATTGGGGGAAACTTGCAGCTTGAATTAACTTACATACTGATGAGGAGTTAGCTGGACAAATGGATGAAGAAGATATTTTCTGTGAAGAGGATAGTAATTTACATTCAGAGATTCTGAGGTGAGAGAGAAAAGGAGTGTCTGAGAAATTAAAAGGGCTCATTTTGGTGGGAAGCAAGAGGCTACATGGGTTGGCAAGTGCCAAGCCACTGTGACCCATGGTAGGTTAGTTAAGGAGTCTTGCCTATATTCTGTCAACAGGCCATGTGTGACAGCAATTACATGATTAAATTTTTTTTTTTTTTTTTTTTAGGAATCACTCTGGCTACTGATTGCAGAAAGAACTGTGGGGTTGGGGTGACCATAGAGAAAGACTAATGATGACCCTGTTTTATTTTAGTCCAAGAAAATGATATGACTTGAAATGGAGGGGCCGAGGGCAATATGTTCTTTCCTCTATGCTACTTCTGGCTAGATATGTGCCAGTATTATATTATAGCATGGTAGTGCAACTGTGTCTTTATTTAGACTGGAACTGTTAAATGTAGCTGTTTGCTTATTTTTTTGGAAAATAGCTTTTCAGTGCCTGATGTATGATAAATCCTCAGCAAATCCTGATAGAATGAAAAAGTCATTTATTTTACTGGATGATTAATTTGGCTAAATGGATTAAGGAGGCAAAGGGTCTAAAGACAGAGACCTAGTCATCTAGGAGCTGGGGGGTTTGTAGCAGGTTGGGGGATGGAGAAGGGTGAGTGTTGGCCTTTAATGGGGATAGAGACATCTTATTCATAGTAACAGGATAGAAAGAGAAGTGTGAATACAACAAGTAAAGCACTGGGCAGAGACGGGATTGCTCATTTTATTGTGTTCTATTTTCTCAGTGAGATACGAAGAGAGGGCATCGCTTGGAGGATGGGTGTATATAGGATATTTGAAGTGAAAGGAGATGTGAAATAGCCATTTGAGAGACAGAGAAAGTGAACATACTAGAAAACTACAGTAAGGGTGCAAGCGTTGAGTTTCTTTTATGTTTGAGAAATTGTTAATAACCTAATCAAACATGAATTTCATTTTTTTTAGAAGATTTATTTATTTATTTCTAGATAGCACATGACCAGGAAGGGCAGAGGGAGGGAGAGAAAGATTCTCAGGGAGGCTCTGCGTTGGACTTGGAGCTCCCACATAGGGCTCAATATCAGGACCCCGAGATCATGCCCTGAGCTGAAACCAAGAAACTGAGACCCAACTGACTGTGTCACCCAGGTGCCCCAACATGAATTTTATTCTTTACTCATATCTATGGAAGAACATAACAAAGGATCAAATTCAGGACCCACCAAATACTTCAAGATTCTCCTTACGCTTTCCAAATTTTCTTTCATACTCAGTACTCAGTGGGAGCTCTTTTGTTTCCTTCTCAAAATTAACAGCTTTCTCTCCTATGGGGTTTAGTTTTACCTTACTTTTCACCCCCTTCTCAGTTCTTTATTTTTAAGTTAGTAACTGTTCTTTTATCTTAGGTTCTTAGCATCTTTCTCTGCCAAGGCTTTGATTCTAGATCAGAAGAGACTAGTAGTTGATCTAGATAAGAGGCTGGGAGAATGTAAAAAAGGAGTTATGCTGGATTTATTATTACAGGAGTCTTTGCCGGAGGGCTATTTGTAGTGGATGGGTAAATCTGGACATTTTCAACTTCATTCTTTATCACGTCATAAAAATAGCAGACGCTCTCCTTGCTTTTTAGACCACTGACTCTCAACCATGAAAATGTATATGCCTAAAAATGTACATGCTTATTTGTATGACTTTTTAAAAATTCAGGTATCTGGGCAGCATCTTCAGAAATTCAGATTCAATAGGTCTTGAGTGGTTTCAAAAGCCCACAGGTGAATCTCATATGCACTCTTGAGTTAAGAATTATTTACCCAATAAAAGAAAACCAGAGGTTTTAGGAGAATTGGTTGGTTTCAGGGCTAGGATAAGAAAAAATTAGTATGAGCCTGGAACCCTTTGTGGTGCCAGAAAACAAAGAAATGTTCAGCAATTTAAAAACAAAACAAAAAGAGTTTTGTTGAAACAACACAGGGGGCAAAACTGAAGGGAGTAATGGCCAAAGCTGGAACAATTTGACCAGCACAGTAACGAATGACAATTTTATGAATTTTAACCCTAAAAACAAATTCATGAATCCTTACCCGTATAAATAAAGAATAAATAAGTGGAAGGTAAGAGACAGTTCTATCTCACAGTAGAATTTCAATCCATACACGTAAAAGGAAAAAGGAAATAGAGAAGAACCATTAGACAACTACTACAGTGACAACTATTGCAGGAAAGATCCACCAATGGAGGCAAATTAGTGAGCAAAGGTAGAAGAGAAACGGGATGTGTGTAATCCCCAAGATACTCACCAACCACAGAAAGAAAATATTAAATTTACACTAAAGTGACCCAGCACACAGCAACTTAATGAAGTGATCACAGTAACCATCACTGGTAATAAGATATATGAATGTCATGACACCCTTGCTTTGAGGGACTGAGGACACCCCATTTAAAAAAAAAAAAAACTATTCTTGACAGAAATGAATACACTCATTATAGTCATGAGAAAGCAGGATGGTGCCTTAGGGAAGTCACACATGGGTGCTCTTTCTGGAATGTACTGCCTCTATTTCCAGATCTCTGCCCAACACATACACCTTGTACTCTTGATATATGAGTGGTTCTTTTCATCTTTTCCAGCTTCGTTCCTTTATTCCTCCTTAATTTGAACAGGTTCTCTCACTAACCTATCTCCGTATTTATTTTTTTATCATAGTTCTTTCCTTGTGGCCCCTAATTATATACACACATATATATCCTAGTTAACATATATATTATAATATATATATTTTTTATTATAGTTCTTTCCTGTGGCCCTTATCATGATTCGAATCTTAGTGTCTGCACGAAGTGTATGCTCCTTGATGGGAAGGACTACATTTATTTCCCTCATCAAACTACACTTAATACCTGGCATGGTTCCTGAAATGTATATAGAAGACATAATAGTTGTTGAGCACGAGATTGAATGACCAAACAGAAAAAGTCCTATTTCTGAAATTGAAATAAAAATATATTGAGAGGGACACCTGGGTGGCTCAGTGGGTTAAAGCTTCTGCCTTCGGCTCAGGTCATGATCCCAGGGTCCTGGGATCGAGCCCCACATCGGGCTCTCTGCTCAGCAGGAAGCCTGCTTCCTCCTCTCTCTTTGCCTGCCTCTCTGCCTACTTGTGATCTCTGTCTGTCAAATAAATAAATAAAATCTTTAAAAAATAATTTAAAAAATATATTGAGAAAATGGAGTGTCACAATACATGGATTTGAATTGGACCTGCTACTTACTTACTTTATAACCCCTGACGAGTTTTTACTTCTGTGTGTTCTAGTTAACTGAAACTATAAAATTAAAGTTTATAGGAGTTCCTAGTGTTGGGGAAAGATTATTATTTTAAATTATAAAATTATTATTCTAGTTTTAGCTCTGTAAGCACTTAATGGTTTCTAAAACAATATTAAGACGTGTGGGCCTCATTTTGTGCCTCCCCAAGCTTTATTGAGGTATAATGGATGTACAACATTGTATACGTTGAAGGGGCACATGTATGGCTTTGATGCACTTATGTGTCGCGCTCTCCCTGCCTGCAGAGATGACGCAACACCAACACACACACAGGTGGGTGCACAAGCTCTTGTTTATTCCCTGGTCGATCTTTCTCCCCCCCTTCTTTCTCCTTCCCCTGTGGGGAAGTTCCCTTGCCTTATATAGGGCATAACAGCCAATCACAGAGGTGTTCACGTGAACAGGAGGTATCTGGGGCTCGTAGGCAGTGGTGGCATGCGGTGTTCTTGTGACGAGCACGAGGTCGCATGTGGCCAGGGCGGATGTTTTTTAGGCTGTCCGTGCTGCTCGGGCTATGTAGCCGGAGCCATCTTAGGGGCGCGACTGGTGCCGTCTTAGGGGTGCGACCCCGACACTTATGCATTGCAAAATGATTACTCCCTTAGTGCTAGCGGAGCACCTCACCACAGAACATTTCCTTTTTGTGGTGAGAGCAATTAAGATCTACTTTTTTAACAACATACAAAATACAATATTTTAACTTAAACTATGGCTATATAAACTGTACATAATACAACAATATTAACTATAAACACTATGCTGCATTCTGGAACTAAGCTCCAGAGCTTGTTCTTCCTGTAACTGGAAATTTGTATGCTTCGACCAACCGCTCTCCATTTCTCCCATTCCCCAGTGCCTGGTAACCACCATTTTTGTCCTTTTGTTTGTTTGTTTCCCCCTAGCAGTTTGGCTTTTTTAGATTTCATATGTAAGTGAGATTCTAGCTTATTTGTCTTTCTATGTCTGTTTTGTTTCACTTAGCATAATGCCCTCAAAGTCCATCCATGTTGTTGCAAATGTTAGAATTTCCTTCTTTCTTATGGTTGAGGACCCTGTGCAATCACATGGAAGCTTGCTCCCCCAAGGGGGGCAGTGGCTGGGGAGTGGGAGCGGGTGGTGCTGGTGCTCTGATCTCCCCTGTGAGTGCCTTGTGGCAAGAGGATGGGGTGTAGGAACAGTTGTAGTGTGGGATTCATGGAGTTCTCAGCTGGGTGCCCCCACCAGGTCTAACATGTAGATGAGATAGTTCCAAACTGGTATTGCAGACATGAACCTTAGCAAGGTAGAAAGTCATAAATATGGCACCTGCCCATAACTCCGTCCCTGGGGCAAGTCCTAATGGTTTCCTGCCTTTCTGACAGGTACTTAATTGGGTCTCCTTTCCATATGGTTAGGCACTTTTCAAAATTTTTTTGTTTTATTTATTTTTGTTTTTTGTTTTTTGTTTGTTTTTGTTATTTTTTGCTGGGTCCCAGGTCAAGTGAATCTGCACATGAGTCCTTTAGAGCAGGTTCTCTTTTCCCTATAGTTATATAGTTTTCCTGAATGTAATTCCTGTCAGATTTCAAAGCCTGCCGTTTACAGGGCTCATCTCTCGTGCAGGATCTAAGGGTTGGGGTGCCTGATATAGAGCAAAACCCCTTTACTCCTTAGGGAAAAATTCTGAATTTTTGAGATCCCTCCTGATTGTGGATTGCTGCACTTCATGTGGGGAACTTCTGGGAAGATGGTGTCTCTGCTTTTCCTACCTGTCTCAATGCTGTCCTTTTTTGGGTAGGGGCTCTGTTTTTCCAATTTTCTGGTCTTCCCCCCCCCCCAAGGAAATTATTCCATATCTAATTGTGTATTTATTGTATCAATGGGAGGGAGTAAGTTTAGGATCTTCTCACCCACTGCCATCTTGAACCCAACTATGTTTCTTAATGTAGGTATTTATCCTTAGGAACTCCCCCTCTTCAAATGGTTTTTGCTGCATCCCATAAATTTTGGCATATTGTGCTTCCATTTTCTCTTGATTCAAGATAGTTTTAAAATTTATCTTTTGATTTCTTCTTTGATCCGTTAGTTGTTGAGGAGTATGTTGTTTAATACATATTTGTGAATTTTCCAAATTTCTTCCATTATGATTTCTGGTTTCCTCCCATTATGGCTGATAAAGATATTTGCTATGATTTCCGTCTTAAATGTGCCAAGGTCTGTTTTGTGGTCTCACATACGATTGATCCTGGAGAATGTTCTGTGTCCACTTGGGAAGAAAGTGTATTCTGCTTCTGTTGGATGGAATGTTCTGTGTACGTCTGTTAGATCCATTTGACCTACAGTGTGGTTCAGTTCCAACATTTCCTTCTTGATGTTCTGGCTGTGGGATCTAATCATTCTTAAAAGTGGGGGTATTGATGGGGTGCCTGGGTGACTCAGTGGGTTAAAGCCTCTGCCTTTGGCTTGGGTTGTGGTCCCAGGGTCTTGGGATTGAGCCCTGGGTTGGGCTCTCTGCTGGGTGGGGGGGCTTCTTCCCCGCCTCTCTCTGCCTGCTTCTCTGCCTACTTGTGATCTCTGTCAAATAAATAAATAAAATCTTAAAAATCAAAAAAAAAATGGGGATATTGAAGCCCTCTGCTATTATTGTATCATTCATTTCTCCTTTCATATCTGTTAGTATTTGCTTAATATGTTTAGGTGCTCTGATACTGGATATATATATCTTCTTGATGAACTGACCAATTTATCATTATGTAATGACTTTGTCTCTTATTATTCTTGTCTGAAAGTCTATTTGTCTGATATATTTGGTTTCTACTTGCATGAAATGTCTTTCCCCTTCCCTTCATTTTGAGCCTATATGTGTCCTTAAAGCCGAAGGGAGTCTCTTACAGGCTGCCTAGAGTTGGGGACCATTTTTTGGTTTACGTTTTTTGGTTATGTTTATGTTTTTCTTAAAACCTCAATCCAGTCTATTTATTTTATTGGTATATATTATAGACATAACAGTCTCTTTTACACTAACAATTTAACTTTAATAGCGTACGAATCTCTACCCTTCTATCCTCTGCTTATATGTTTTTGCGATCACAGTTTACATCTTTTCTGTAGGGTATTCATGAATAAAATTACTGTAGTTTTAGCTATTTTTAATATTTCCATCCTTTAACCTTTTGAGTAGATTTCAGTGGCCAGGACACCATCACATGACAGTATTAGAGTATTCTGAATCTGACTCTATTACCTTTACCACCGAGTTTTATATTCTCATGTGTTTACATGTTACTGATTTATGCCCCTTCGCTTCAGCTTGCAGAACGCCTTTCAGCATTTCCTGTAAGGCAGGAGTAGTGGTGATAAAATCCCTCAGCTTTTGTTTGGGGAAGTCATTATGTTGTCTTCATTTGTGAAGGACAGCTTTGCTGGGTGAAGTATTCTTGGCTGGGCTGGTTTCTTTCTTTCAGCAATTTGACTCCATCATCCCTTTGTCTCCTGGCCTGCCAAATTCTGTGCTGAGAAATCTGCTTGTAATCTTATGGGAGTTCACTTGTATGAGAGAAATTGCTTTTCTCTTGCTGCATTTGATGTTGTCTCCTCATCTTTGATTTTAGGCAGTCTTATAATAATGGGTCTTAGAGAACATCCTTTTGTGTTGAAATCTTGGGTGACCTATTGGATTCTTGGAAGTCCAAATCTTTCCCTAGGTTTAGGAAGCTCTTAGCCATTATTTCTTTAGATATTCTTTCTACCCTCTTTACGTCTTTTCTCCTGAGACTGGCGGCTACAGCTGGTGGGGTGCACACACCCAGCTGCAGGTGCCTGTATAGTGGGGCCCATTGTGGACACTTGTATGGTGGTGGGGCAGGTAGCAAAGTCAGTTATGGACTCACTAGCAGCTGCTGGAGCCCTGCCTATTGGCGTGCACTCCTGTGGTTTGCTGCATCTCACTGAGAATGCAGGGCAGTGGAGGCTGGGGCTGGGCGTGCGCATGTGCACTGCTGGCAGAACTAGTGGCAGGTGAGCCCAATGGCACAGGCCGCTAACCCAGACAGGGACTGAACTGGACCCATAGGCAGCTACATAGGCCCTGGCTGTTTGCATGATCTCCTGTGGCTGTACAGCCTCTTCCAGACATGCCCACTATCGTGTAGGCCAGTTTTGGATGTCCGGCAAGCCGCATTCAAGTGCATAGCTAGAGGGGGTGGCCCTAAGCATGTGCATGATGGTGTGAGTCAGCCAGGGTGTCTAGGCTGGTGTCTTACTCTGCCAGAGCTACAGTGGTCTGTGCTGGCTGTAGTTTCAGTTCCTAGGCTCTAGTGAGGGGGGTCTGGGGAGGTAGTGGGGACTCAGGAGGCTGGTGTTAGTGAGTGCGAATGCCTGTGGGGTGAAAGCTGATGAAATTTGCAAGGGATCCATGAGCCCAGTTGGCCATTGGATTTGCCCACAGAGCAGGTCATGGTGAACCATGATCACTTTTGCTGCATGGCTACTGCTGGTATCCCCTGCCTTTCTTTCTTCTTCCTGGTTGTCTCTGTATGCCTCAGCTTTGCCAGTCTGGGTCATATGAAATTGAAGCAGTACTTTTGTGTGGTGCCCCAAAAGGCTAGGCAAGCTGGTTACTCATCCTGCTCTTTCTTTCCCATCAAGGGGAACTCTTTCTAGCTGAGAAGTTCACTGATGGTCCCAAGCAATGCCAGCCTGGGAGCCGGGATGATACAGGCAAAATTACGCTGTCTTAATTCTGTTCTTGTGTGGCTATTCTCGGTGTGTGTTGGGGGGGGGGTTGTTTGTTTGTTTTGTTTTGTTTTACTATGGTGCTCAAGTTTCTTAAGTGGATTCTAGAGCACTTGCAAAACTTTTTTTTTTTTTTTTTTTTTTTGAGAGCAAGAGAGCTGGGTGGGGGTAGGAACGGGCAGAGGTAGAGAGAATCTTAAGCAGATTCCCTCCTAAGTGCAGACCCAGGTGGGGCTCCATCTCAGGATCCTGAGATCATGACCTTAGCTGAAATCAAGAGTTGGATGCTTAACTGACTGAGCCACCCAGGCATCCCTCTGTTTTTGTTTTGTGATAGCTGTCTAAATTTTGATCTTTGTAGGAAAATGGAGGCTGGGGTTTCCTGTGTGGCCATTTGGTGATATCACTCTGTGCCTTATTTTTCTTATTCCTAGAGATGGCAAAATGGTATCATCTGAAGTGAGAGCTCATTGAAAAAAAAGGCTTATATTGGCAGTGAAATACAGTTCTGTAATTGGTAGTGATTTCTCATATAAGGGTATATAAGACTCTTATGTTAAGGGATTTTCATCCTTGCAATAAATAACGTTTCTTCAGTTTCTGTTATGTCCTCTATACATGACGAATTGCTTATGTCTATAAGTGTTCCTAAGACATATACTCAGGAGGTAAAGGGTGAGCCAGTTAGGTCCAGGGTTCCTAAGACCCTTAGAGACCCTTTAGTCTAACTTTACAAGAAAGTGTGGCTATTTCACACATTTTCACATTTAAATAGGATTCTTTTTATGAACTCTAAAACAGATATTTTCCAAAGTTAAACGGCTTTTTAAAATAACCCACAGGGTTGATAACATGTTTTTTATGAAATATTGACTGTTGATATTGTTAGCAGAGTTAATCAATAAGTCCTGTGGGTCTAACAATTTCCTTTGAGTTCTTTGCTGATTGAAAACAATTGGGCACAGCATGACATAATGCTCCAAAACATAGGAAAATTTCAGATAGGAAATTAGAGGTAACTAAACGGATAGTTCAAGTAGTTCTAAAGTCTCCAATTGGCTAACAATGATGGATTGCAGCGCCACCTGCTGGCCAGAAGCATTGTTTTATTGCTGTTTTGTGAGTTTGTTGCCCCCTCCTGGGCTTTTTGCGTGCACCGTATCTGTGTGTTTAGGGTTTATTTACATAAAATTTCTTCCTCAATTGATTGAACTGACAATAGAACGGTTTGATTGTCATTCTTGCTATAAAACGTACCGCAATAGTCTTCAGTGGGAAACATTTCATATGACAAAAATTCTAAATCCTGTTTTTTCTCCTATCTTGTATTACAAATAGAAAACCACTGTCCTAAGCTAAAGTTAAGGAATTCAGAAAAAGGAATGACAAGGCACTGTTAGATTCTATTACCTTTGATTGCTGTAGGTTTGCTTTAGCACTTCAAGATTAGTATTATTTCTTAGATGGATCTAGAGTAATTAAAGTGTTCTGGATCTGTCACAAATGATGGCTAGCGTTCCAGCATCACATAATGTGGCCTAAAGATCTTTGCTTTTTAGAGCATGACTGCCTTTATCGGCTATTACTATCCACAGATGTGTCCCATCTTTAATCTCTTTCCCTACAGGATTTGGCCACAAAAGCAGCAGATGCTAAATTAAACGATTAAACATGATCGTGTTAACATGAGCTGGACACCCACCTGTCTTGCTAGAAGAAAAAATATTCACTCATTTAAAAATGACATATAACAACATATTTGAGCTATTATATGTTTTAGTTATCTTGATAGGGATAATGACTTTTATTTCAGGCAGTAAGTCACCTAAAGGAATGCTAATTGTTGCTTTTTTTTTTTTTTCCTGAGGTCATAAAAATAAGTTGGACACTAAGCAATTCAGGCTGGTTGAAATGCTGATTTGTTAAGAGGATTAGCAGATATATTTATCTACCCCAGGAGAGTCATTTGAAGTTTATAATTCTCCAGAATTTTCTGGTGATTAAAGACCAGAGATATTGGGCACCTGGGTGGCTCAGTGGGTTTAGCGATTGCCTTCAGCTCAGGTTATGATTCTGGAGTCTGGGGACCCTGTCCCACATTGGGATACCAGCTCCGTGGGGACTCTGCATCTCCCTCTGACCTTCTCCCCTCTCATGCTTTCTCTCACACTCTCTCAAGTAAATAAATAAAATCTTAAAAAAAAAAAAGAACAGAGACATTTTCTCAAGTTTAGGTCAGGCCCTCAAAACTATAGATTGTCAGCTTCTTTGAGAATCTAAAGATGTATTCAGGGGCACCTGGGTGGCTCAGTGTGTTAAGCCTCTGCCTTTGGTTCAGGTCATGATCCCAGGGTCCTGAGATTGAAACCCACATCGGGCTCTCTGCTCAGCGGTGAGCCTGCTTCCCCCTCTCCCTCTGCCTGCCTCTCTGCCTACTTGTGATCTCTGTCTCTGTCAAATAAATAAATAAAATCTTAAAAAAAAATAAAGATGTATTCAAGAACATAATCTTAAGGAATCTGAGCTTGGTCTGTCCTCAAGGATGCTACATTTCTTTTCTTTTTTCTTTCTTTTTTTTTTTTTTTGTTGAGAGAACTCACTAGTGGTTTCAGGCATGCGTTTCATGTCAGTGTTGGAGAAATAAATGTAAATGCTGAAGCATTGGCACAGAGGTACCTCCCATTTTCCTAGTATTGCTACCTTGCTGCTTTTCATTTCTCTTTTTTTTTTTTTTTAGATTATTTATTTATTTATTTATTCGACAGACAGAGATCACAAGTAAGCAGAGAGGCAGGCAGAGAGAGAGAGGAGGAAGCAGGCTCCCTGCGAAGCAGAGAGCCCAATGTAGGGCTCCATCCCAGGACCCTGAGATCACAACCCAAGCCAAAGGCAGAGGCTCAACCCACCGAGCCACCCAGGCGCCCCTCATTTCTCTTATTAAACACTCCTGTTCAAGACCATTTCTCTTCTATTTTGATAATTTCTAAAGTAGTTTAAGAACACATTTATTGACATGTTATCCGGATGGGGAATTATTGGAATAGAATCATCCAATCTGAATAATTTCCTGGTCACAGACAAAAGTAGTTGGACAGAAGAGACCATGAGATATGAAAATCACAAATAAGTTATTTTGTTCATAAATATGAACTCCGTGAGATAATTGAATAGAAATTGCTTTTAAACTGTACATTTTATTAAGGGATCTTTATGACTTCCATTACAGCTTCAAAAATGTTCTTTTGTTGTACAAGAGATTCGGTTATAATCCTGTTTCATAGTTTTAGATACGCTTATTTTCTTTCAAAGGAGTACAGTGACATTTAGGAAATACACCTAAAGCTGCCACAGGAAGGGTGCTTCCATGTTAGATTTGGTTTATGCCGCAGGTGACTCCATGCACAGTGCTTCTTATGAAGGAGCTCAAGCTTTCTAATGCAGCCTGATTAATATACATAGGGGCACCTTGCAAAGTGGGTGATAAATACTTGAGATTATCTTCCAAACGGAGAAGTTATAGTAAGAAATTCAAGCACCTTGCCTCATTTATAAAGTTCAAGGGCACAAATTATATCAATTTTTGAACTGAAGAAAACAGATATTTGTTACTTCTGTTTTTGACTGTGATCCTACTTCCCCCTCTAGTTTGCCACTCATTCATTTATTTATTTATTCCATTAACAGACATAGAGCCTCTAATAGTATAGAACTTCATCTTATCAAATAAGTGATGGTTCTATTCTGAGGAAATTACAATTTGGGACAACACACAGACATAGAAGTCAAATTTTTAAATAGCGTGATAAAGGTTTTTAGGCCAAAGATGTATATAGTCATAAAATTAGGGATATAAGACATAATCATCAATGTATGTAAAATAAAATTAATTATAAAAGGCATTACGTATAACATGAATACAGATACATTTATGGAACGGTACGATCAAGGATTTGACAGTATTTTGCATTCAGTTATGTGCATTTGGTTGAAAGCTAACTATATCTGACTGGGTAATGACTACACAACCTTTTTCTGCCAGTTTTATTGATCTATAATTGACATACAACGTTGGCAGTGAATATTGTGCTGCTTTTCAAAGGACAAGTAGGACTTAGTAGGCAAAATAGGGAAAAGGACAATTCAGTAAGAAACCAGTCACTGTGAATGTCTAAAGGTATGTGTTGCCTGCTGTGTTCAAGGAACCATAGGTAGTTCTCTCTGGGCACATGAGAGGGAGATATGGCTGCAGGGATGGGCAGGACATGAAATGGACACGAACTTGGACTTAAACTTTGGGAAATCATTAAAGGGTTTTTCAAACAGTGGCTGATTGGGCATTCCCCAGAACACGGGCAGAGATAAGCCTGTTTAGTGCTTTCTCCATTACCAGGGAGGAGCCTACGCTAAGGCTGTGGCTGTCTGAATGAGCAGGAGGGATCTGTTCATAAGATAAAAGCATCAAGGTCTGTTTGTAGGGTAGATTCTTTGGTAAGTGGGTGATTGTGGAGGTGGGGCACATCTTCCATCTTGAGTGGCTGGTGGACTGTGGTGCTATTTCCGAAGTTGGGGAATGCATCAGGAGGCACAGATCTGGCAAGGGAGATTGTGACTTTCACCCCACTGCCTGGCAGGAAACAGGTAATTTTTTATTTTACGTTTTACCCCTTCTCAGTAAAAATAAAAGTCTAATAAAATTCTGAACTTGCAACTGACTTTATCAATGTTTATAATGACTTACATGCTTATACAATTATAAATAGAAACCTTAAACGGTGGAGATGAAAAAATATCCACAGAAGTACTTTCTTTCTACATAACATTGACAGTTTTGTAAACTGCAGTTTGAAAGTCCCTGCTTTAAAATGGTTCTAAAGATGAGGATACCCTCCTCTACAGGAGGAACAATTGTTGAATAAAATGATTGGAAGCATGAAGGATGCTTGGCAATACCCACATTTAAGAATACACTGATGAGGGGCGCCTGGGTGGCTCAGTGGATTAAAGCCTCTGCTTTTGGCTCAGGTCATGATCTTAGGGTCCTGGGGATCAAGTCCCACATAGGGCTCTCTGCTCAGCTTCTCTCTCGCTCTCTCTCTCTCTCCCTGCCTCTCTGCCTACTTGTGATCTCTGTCAAATAAATAAAATCTTAAAAAAAAAAAAAAAAAAGAATACACTGATGAAATAAACAGAGGAAGGGCGTTTGGGTGGCTCAGTCGGTTAAGTCTCTGACTCTCAATTTCAGCTCAGGTCCTGATCTCAGTTGCGGGATGAAGCCTCCATGAAGCCCCGGTCTGGGCTCTGCATCTGGCTCTCCGCTCATCTGGGAGTCTGCGTCTCTCCCTTTCCTGCTGCCCCTCCCTTTGCTCACGTGCATGCCTGCACCACCCCCCAAATAAATAAATAAATCTTTAAATTTAAAAAAAAAAAAAAAAGAAAGAAGAAGAATTAAACAGAGGAAAAGGAGAGTGACCTGGGGTGGCCAGGAGGCTTAAGAACAGTCCCTGGGAAGCTAAGGAAGCCCAGGTTTCTCACGCTTATTGTGCTGATCCACACCTTATAACGGAGGGTATGCAGGGGCCTGGAGACTCAGTGTGAAATAAGACCTTGCCCTGCCTGAGAGAGGCAAAAAGTAAATAATAACATCACAGACGGATAAGCGTTTTAACAAAAAACGTATGCACTGTGTCTCAAAGCGCATGTTTATGTGTTAGGGAGGTGGGATGTTTCACGTTTCTCAGAAGACGTAGCAGCTGAGCTGACTTTTCCTCTGTGTGGTGGTTGAGCCAGGAGTTAGGTACAGAAAGCTTGAAATGTCTGTGACTTTGATTCTCTAGGAGAACAAAATTTTCAGTAAGGGACACAGAACCATCTTCCTGGTGTCTATATCATCATCCTGAACACATGCAAGTACTAGCTCATTTATATTCCTGCAGGGTATTACATTTTCGCAAACTGTTACAGATAACAGTACTCACATTTAAATGAGAGCTTTTAAATACCTTTCTCTATTTATAGCAGGAAAGGAAAGAAGTTCCCTAGTTCTGCTCCCTGGAGGCGTTCATTAGGGGAAGTTTAATGAAGCAGGCAAACAGGTGCTTTTTATGCTTCTTATAAAGGGTTGCAACAGCTCTTTCCCATCGCTTCAGCTTCCAACTGGGAGCACACGTCATCTGCTAAGCTAATAGCTCACAGCAGGGTCCTTTAGTGTGCTCCACATAAATATCCCATTTTATCTTCCTCTGCCTGGTGATCGATCAGAAGCACAATAGACAAAGATGGAAAAAATAAATACAGAAATGTATGACTTCCGGGTCATAAATCTAAAGTTAGCTTTGTTGTAGTAAGATCTAAGAAATAGACACTGAATATTAAGGTTGGTGCATGAGTTAATTAAAAACTCTGTGGATTATTATTAAAGATTCTCCTAAATCCTCAATACTCAGGGAAAAATAATTCTAGCTAGTGGCCATGTCTCTCTTCCGTTGCTTTTGATCTCTTTCCCTTGCTAACAATTTGTATGTCTGTGGGCATGTACAACATTTACAATCATTCTTAACAGGTTGGGCATAATGCAAATATTGTAGGAAATCTTTGTTGGTTTCACTTAAGTCAGGACATCAACTTTAATCACTTGGGTGTTTGAAATCATGTCAACTTGGTAGTACTGTTTCCTTCTAATATCCACAGAGTGGAAACTCTTTAATTCATTTCTTAAAAACTCAACTAAAAAAATAACCCGAATGAGAAAATTAACAAAGATTATTGCCCAATGGAGATAGTAATTCAGGATTCAAGTAAGGCTCCTCATTATTTAGGATTTATTTGGAAAACTTTTCTGAACAATTTTTACTAGGATATAAAAATGAAGTGTTTATAGCTGAGAGTTCAGTCTCTTTGTTATGGTAGAGATTGGGTCAAACTGATGTATGTGGTCACTCTTAAGGGGTCACTCTTAAGATGTTGTTACCTCTTACCAGGGATCTTAAATTAATAAGATAATTTAAAATCATTTTGAGTTACAAAAGTAAAATAAAGCTATAGCAAAATGTAAACATTGAGGAATATCCTTCTCCAATAGTTTAAAGGGCAAACATTGGTAAGGCAGAGACAGAAAAAAACACTGATGGTTAAATAAGTTATTGTCCCAACAAGGAACAGTGGTCTAAGTGACATAGCTTAAAACTCCAATCACACTTTATATGCTGTGTTTAGGATTACAGTCTGGCTATGAGAAGGAAACTCGGGAAAGGAAGGCTTTGAACAAGTTAGAGGCATGTATCTCTGTCCTGTAAGATCGGTGGAAAGCAGTCCACAGCTGGTGAGGTGGCTCTGTGCCAGGAAATCCAGAGGAACTCAATTCCTTTGAGCTCCCTGCTCACTCATCCCTGATACGGTCTTTGTTCTTGAGGTTTCATGATGACATCTGGAGCTCCAGATATGCTATCCGTGTTCTACATAGCAGAAGGAAAGACAGGCAAAGGATGGGCACAGATGTTGGTTCCGTTTATACATCATTAACCACGACTTAGTCATACCGCATAGTTAACTGCAAGGCGGACCGGAAAATGCCTGCTCTTCTCAGGTATCCCTGTGCCCAGCTAAAAATTGAGGGTTCCATTACTACAGAAGAAGGGGAGAATGGATATTGGAGGGCAACCAGAAGTCCCAGCCCTCGCTGCCTCTATGGTAAGTGATGTATTAGCAAACAACACTAGCTCATGAGCATGGGACCAGTGCAATGCAGAAGGCCCCAGGGATGGGTTCTAGGTTGCCCCTTTCTGTACCTCCTGAAATCCTGGACCCTACCTGGCCTTTCCTTCATCCCCACCAGTCACTACTGCCACCCTGCCTTCCAGAGAGGGCCTGGGTGTAGGAATGGCAAGATTTGGGGCCATCTTCTGCATCTGGGGAGAGGCAATCTGGTGGCATCCATCCCAACCCTGGCCTGGCAGCTCCCTAGGAGCCTGTCACCTACCCCTGCCTGGGATGCAGACACTCCACGCTGAGCCTGCAAGGGCCTTGGATGCAGTGGGTTGGAGCGGTAGCCCTTGGGGAGAAGATATGCCTGGCTCAGCTTCCTTGGCTGGCTGGATTCGGAACTCTGCTGTGGTCAGGTATCAGCACCTGTTAGCTCTGGGATGTGAGCCAAGTTCCCGGCAGCTGTGTGGGTCTGCACTTGTCCCATGAATATACAAGCTGACCTTGGGGGCCACTCTCTTTCTGAAAATCTAGCTTGAGGTCATCTCTCCTGGTCCGTTCTGTGCACTCTCAAGGGATAAGCCACAGAATTAGTCTTAATCTCAGTGGTTCATAATAGAAGTTAAATGCTCTGTTAATTGCATTTAAAACTGGCATTTCATCATATAAAGATAAATGGCAAAATTCATGCTAGTAATTTAAAATCTTAACATTCTTAGAATGAAATTAAGTAGTAAATATAGCATCATCATGACAAATTAGAAGAGAGACTGCAGAAGAAAGGAGAAAAGCTTTATATTTTAATGCCTTTAATGGCATTTCTTCCCCTCTCCCCCTCCTCCCCCCATGATTTGGAACAGGAAACCTTGCATTTTCATTTTGCACTAGGTCCTACAAATTATGTAGCTGGTTCTGGGGGTTAGTGTCTCTCGTTCAATAAGAATATCTTGCTTTTGAAGTTTTGGAGGCAAGTTTGTAAAATTTCATGAAAGGATTAATTAGAACAGCTACCCTTTGGCTGCGCAGGTGTGCGCCCTTCTTGTCAGGTGTCAAATAAGATTACATGCACCTTCATCTCATTACCTAGTTTAGCCGTTTGCCATCCACAGTCAAATAAGATATTCTCATTAATGCCAATAAGACTTGTGTATGGATCAAGATGGGTATTAGCATGAGATGCAGAATAGCTTTGTCAATAAATCAGGGTGGATATTGCCTCAATAACCACAATGCAATTTTCGGCATGTCTGATAGGGATTTATATCCTAAAAAGAAATGCTGGAGGTCTTCTGTGTTTTCCTCAGCATTTTTGAATAATTGTACACTTTCCTACCTCTCTCTGACGAATTCTGACAGTTTCTGTTCATATAAATGGAAAAGACAGTTTCTACTCTAAAAGATGAGATTATATAAATGAATTTATTCTCTTGTTTTCCTTTGGCTATGGCCCACCTACTCAGGGTTCTATTTATAAAGCTAGCTTGGCATGTAATTGGTTTGCCTAATGGAATGGAGGTGAATAACAAGTAGTCCCACTGTAAGATAATCATGTACAAGATGGATGAAGTAGAATGTTTGGTTTCAGGAATTTCCTGCACTATTAGTCCCTGGGGAACACATCGAAACTTCTCCCAATGCATATCTCACCACTGTGACGCTGAGCATTTTCAGTTTTTGCAAAATGCACCAGGGTGCCCGGCCCAGACTGACATCTCCACCCTGATGTTTCCTAATAAAACAACGACTGACAAGATGCATTTTTAGCTGCAAATACAGCTCCTTCAAGGTTGTACTGTGTCAAAATGCCCTGTGATAAGATGACATCGTGAGGAGTTAGTGCTGATGTAGAACACCATATTACTTCTGTTTTCATTGAATGCTTCAGTGCCACAACGAACCAGCCATTAACATTCCTATTACAAGTCAAGTCCAAGGCTGAGAAATTGAAAGAGAAGTGACTAAAGATGACATTTTCCTCATTTCCGTAAGCCATGGGTAGGGTTTTGGTGCATAAATTAGTTTGGTCCTTTAACAAACTTAGTGAGGTTTAACATCTAGTAGGTACTATTCCAGATACTGGAGACAGAGCAAAGACAAGGTCCAAAATTCCTGCCTTCATGTCCTGGAGCTTTTGCCCTCGAGGATAGAGAAGAACATATGTAAATTGTTAAGGAAGTTTATAAAGAATAGATTTTTTTTTTTTTTAATGAGTTAGATTGTGGGGCTATTATTTGCAGAAATTGCTGAGTGCAAGAGAACAGCAGTAAGGAGCTTGAGCTGTAGAATCAGAAAAATTGGAATTTGACTCGTGGTTGGTTTAATTTTTTTTTTTTTTTATTTGACAGAGATCACAAGTAGGCAGAGAGGCAGGCAGAGACAGAGAGAGTGGGAAGCAGACTCCCCGCTGAGCAGAGAGCCCGATGGGGGGCTCGTGGTTGGTTTAAAAGCTGTGGCCATGGGTAAGGAGCTTGAGCTCTCTGAGCCCTGAGCCTGCTATCTGTAAAACAGGACAAAAGTGATCGATTTGCATAAGAATAGAATGAGAAAATGCTTGGAAAGCACTTGGAGTCCTGTCCTGCCTGAAGCGTAGTTGACATGGGGAATCATTCTCCTTGTTGTGGGTAATATAACTTAATGTCTGCATTCTCACAGGAAGACCTTGGTTAGAAGACTGAGCCTCCAGCTTTAAGTTCTAGGAGCTCAGTGGATTAAGATGGTTCGATAGCACCGCCTTGCAAACCTTAATGTGCCTACGGAGTCTTGGAGTCTCGTTCAAACACCCGTTCTTAATTAAATAGATCTAGAATGGGCCGCGTACCTTGCATTTCTAAGAAACTCCTAGGTGATACCTGTGCTGTGGCTATTGCTCTGTGGATGCTTCTGCAGTGAGGTGTATAAAACACCTTGATTTGACGTGGGTGTGAGGTCAATGTGTAGCAAAGGGTGTGCCTCCAAACAATAGGGCTTATCAATGACCTCAACTCATGAGGCATATTAATAACACTAAAGACAGAAAGGAATATACCTCGGTTATTGTAAGATATGTAAACAGGGGTGGTGGGTTAGGGATCATTTTCTTTGGCTACTGCCTCCGGATAATTGTTCCTACCTTGATTATCTTGGACAATAGTAATGAATTTGAACTTGGTGGGGAAAGAACCCCAAGCCTTTCCATTTGGTCTACCCTACAGGAAACGGATATCAAAGTTGACTTTTATTTTTACCTCTGTATCTTTAAGAATGCATAAAACACATTGGTGTGCCTCAATCAAGCAGCCATACAATGAAAATACTGCATATAGCATTACATCAACATCCAACAATCCCACTTCTGAGATACACCCAAGAAAATTACATATTTTTTAATTCGTAAAAATTTATACATAGAGGGGCGCCTGGGTGGCTCTGTGGGTTAAAGCCTCTGCCTTCGGCTCAGGTCATGATCCCAAGGTCCTGGGATTGAGCCCCAAATCGGGCTCTCAGCTCAGCAGGGAGCCTGCTTCGTCCTCTCTCTCTGCCTGCCTCTCTGCCTGCTTGTGATCTCTGTCAAATAAATAAATAAAATCTTTAAAAAAAATTTATACATAGATATCCTATAACAGCATATTCATAAAAGCCTCAAAGTAGAAACAACCCAAATGTCCACCAATCGATGAATGGATAAATAAAATGTGGTATATTCATACAATAGAATATTATATTTAGCCATAGAAAGGAATAAAACACTGATACATCCTACAATATGGGTGAACTTTGAAAGCATTGGGGAAAGCCAGACACAGAAGTCCACATGTTACATGATTTAATTTATGTAAAATATCTAGAAAAGGCATATCCATAGAGATGGAAAATAGATTAATGATTGCCAAGGGCTGTGGGAAGGAGAGAATGTGGAGTGACTGTTAATGGGTATGGGGTTTCTCTTTGGGGTGATAAAAATTAGATAGCAGTGAATGATTGCACAACTTTGTGAATATACTAATAATCACTGAATTGCACACCTTAAAATGGTGAATTTTATGGTACATGAATTATACTTTTATTTTTTACATTTTTATTGATATATATATCAAATGCCAGATGCTTTAGCAGCTGGAGACCTATAAACAAAATACTTGAAGACTTTACCCATATTCTTTAATTGTGGTTCTGAGGGGCTCAGTTTCATTATATGTCAGTGGGAGATTGAAAATAGGTACAAATTCTTTGTGATTCCTCAACTTGTGAGGTGGAGCCCATTTCACCAGTCCTTAAAACCAGGATGGTTTCTTGGCTCGTTTTGCCCAGTAGAATACGGCAGAAATTATGTGGAAGAGCTCCAGGCCTGGGCCGTAAGGACAACTTCATCTTCCACTCTTGCTTTCTTGCAACACTGTAGGCATGTGGCAAAGAGTGAAAGAAGCCATGAGGAGAACGTTCT
This sequence comes from Mustela erminea, assembly GCF_009829155.1. Taxonomy (NCBI): domain Eukaryota; kingdom Metazoa; phylum Chordata; class Mammalia; order Carnivora; family Mustelidae; genus Mustela; species Mustela erminea. The sequence goes on from NC_045621.1 coordinate 51,102,012, forward strand.
CAGCTATCCTCACCACCCCAGCTGTCTCAGCTGCGGGCCCAAAGTCTAGAATGGGCTCAGCATAGATAAACTTGGCCTGCTGAGCCCAGTCCAAATTGTCTACCCATGGAATCTGGAACAAAGACATGATTGTTTTAAATCACTAAGTTCTGGAGTTGATAGTTACATAGCAAGTTCTCTGTGGTGAAATAGTTACCATTTTGTAACAGGTCCTTGCTGATGACCACCTCAAAATAAGAAAAACTGACACAGCTGGCAGCATCTAACCGGAGTTTTCTTTGTATCCTATTTTCTCTCTCCAACCTTTTTTTTTTTTTTCAAGACTTTTTAGTTTTGTCTTCTCTTGAATTAATAAAGGCTTGACCTTTAAGAGATCATGGCAATATTTAAGAGATTTCATGGGATAGGTCCAAATGGGCACCTGGTCTTGTGCCAAAAGAATCTTGACCAAAATATCATTCCTTTCCTGTTTCGTTTCTGAGAATACCATTTAAGACCCTGGCTCTAGAAGATGCCAGCTAACTAGTAGCAAAGTGATTTCTCATTTTACTTTCTGGGTTATTTCTGTGTGTATTTGCATATTGACAAGGTATAAAATGTCTTGGTGACTAATCTCCTAATTTTTTATTAAGCTGTTATAATGTGCAGAGCACTGTTCATTGGTCCTTTGGGCATTCAGCAGACATCACTATAATGCCCGTCACTATTATCATCACTAATAACAGGTACTTCTTGAGCTCCTAATACATGTAATGAACCTTATCTACACCCAAGCCTGTTTCCAAATACTTCTATCATTGGTAATGCTTATCTTTACACAATTTATATAATTCTCTATCTTTAAAGATTTTTTTTTAATTTATTTACTTGAGAGAGAGACAGTGAGAGAGAGCATGAACGAGGAGAAGGTGAGAGAGAGAAGCAGACTCCCCATGGAGCTGGGAGCCCAATGCGGGACTCGATCCCGGGACTCCAGGATCATGACCTGAGCCGAAGGCAGTCGTCCAACCAACTGAGCCACCCAGGCGTCCCTATAATTCTCTATCTTTAATGACACCATTGTCATTGCATATATTGAACAGTGATGGTATATAAATGAGTCAATTATCTAATTAGACCATTTAACAAGTTTTTTGTGTGTGTGACTACCAGGTCTTGGCAATTTTCTAGACACCGGGGATACTGCAGTGAACAAAAAGATCCTGCCCTCACGGAGAATATATTCCATTTGGGGTGGGGATAAAAATTAAGTCTGTAGATTTTAAAGTGTGCCAGATAGCAATAAATACTATGAAGAAGAATTAAGCTGAGAGGATCTACAGAGGGCTATTGACTGGGATACTGTAATTTTAATTGGAGAAGTCAAATTGTGATATGGGTCAACAAAACCTTGAACAACTCAGTGGTCTGAAGCAGATGTGGCTCTTCAGAGTTGTCCCACACCAGGTCAAAATGATGGGGCCTTTCCACACCTGCCTTGCTTAGTCACTAGATACAGGTGAGGTGATTTTAGCACCTGAGCAGGTTCCGATGGGATAACAGCAGCCATCAGCTGACTGCACTCTACATTTGGGTAGCAGTTTCCTCATTGAAAGGGCATCTGGTGGTGCATCTTCATGTTTGCCCCAGAAGCCAACAGAGATTTTGAGCAGAGAAGTCATGAGATATGAGTGGTATAAAAAAATGACACTGGCTATAAAAATGTGAATAGAGTGTAAAGAGACAAAGGGAAGCCTTAAGGGGAGACAAAGTCTAAGTGAAGGAGACAGGGTAGAAGACTATTGTAATACAGATGAGATGTGATTAGGGCTTGGACCAAAATTTTAGCCATGGTGGTAGTGAGGAGTAAAATTCTGAATAGATTTTGAAGTTTGTGCTGACAATGTTCACTGATGAATATCAGATATGAGAAAGCAAGCAAAGACACTTTTTTTTTTTTTTTTTTGACATGGTGAGCTACTGAAAAAACAAAGTTTTCATTACTGAGATAAGGAAGTTTGTGAGAAGGATACCAGGAATTATGTTTGGGACACGTTAAGTTTGTGATGTCCATTCAATGTCAGAGTATAGATCTTTGGTTGGTAACTGGAATACAAATCTTTTTTTTTTTTTTTTAAGATTTTATTTATTTATTTGACAGAGAGAGGGATCACAAGTAGGCAGAGAGGCAGGCAGAGAGAGAGAGGAGGAAGCAGGCTCCCTGCTGAGCAGAGAGCCCGATGCGGGACTCGATCCCAGGACCCTGAGATCATGACCTGAGCTGAAGGCAGCGGCTTAACCCACTGAGCTACCCAGGCACCCTGGACATACAAATCTATAGGTCAGGACATAATTGTATACTGTAGATGTACAATATAGACTTACACAGTATGGTATGTCAGTTATATCTTGATGAAGCTAGAAAAAAATGTAAATAAAAAGATTAAAAATTTAACACTAAATTTAACAACATGGATGTTATTTATGGCCACTGAAGGGAGGCTTCAGTGGAGTTGTAGAGCAATGGTTATGCAGACGAATTCAGAAAGAATGAGAGCAGAAGGCTTTAAGAGAGTAACAGAACTCTGGGGAAGTTGACTACAACAAATAGAAGAGAAACAGGGCAATAAGGGAAATGGGGGTCAAAAATATTTTTTAAATGAGAAACATTTCAACACATTTATATGTTGATCCAGTAGATCCTCCAGTAGTATGTTATCTACTGGGAAGGATCCAGTAGACAGGAACAAACTGTAGAAGAGACAAAGGACAGTTGTGAGAGTGGTGTTCTTGAGCAGGAGAGAAGAGGCAAGACTGAATGCACAGAGGTAAGAAAGCTGACAGAGAGAGTGAAGCATGGCCAGTTCCTCCTTAATCTCCAGGGAGTAGTCAGGGTTTAGGAATATAGATGCTGATAGCTGAGCCGTGGTCATGGAGAAAGGTCTTAGGATTCATTTATTTTTTCCTCCATGAATTTGGAATCAATATCATCAGTGAGAATGAGGATGATGAGAACGAGATGTTGGAGGTAGAAGAGAAAGCAATGGTTAAAATGATTTTCTAGGAAGCAGGCAAACCCTACTTTAATAATTACTGGATTGGGTTAAAAAGAAAGTTAGGAAAAGAAGGAAATAATGCTGGAAACGAGATACAGAGGTTATATTTATTGGTAATAACAAAGTTTAGATTGTGATCATGTGCATAAAATTAGATGTAAAGCTCATTGGACAAGATCATATCAGTGAACAGCTGGACTGTTTTCAGGATATTAAAAATTATTAAGAAACATGATAAGAATATTCCTGGAAGGTATGAAAGTGAAAGTAGACCTTGTTGAGGAATTAGGACAAGTCAAACAAACTCAAAAATCAAAGTTTTGTGATACACTCAAGTTAAAAGGAAACAAATTTTGGTCAGTTCTCCTCGGATGTGGTAACTGGTACCACACAGGTGAGAATGCCCAGTGGTGACAGATGCTATTTCTATATGCTCTGTCACGCAGTTTCTTCTCTCCTTAACTCAGAACTTTCTGGATGGATTGTTCCAAAGCATATTTCACAGAAATGCATCTGGAGTTTAAACTAGTTCCTAACATTACAAGTCAGTCTCTATGTTGACTCAAATATTACTAACATCTAAGAAAGGGCTTTTACCAAAACCAGAAGCCTGGGATGCTGTGTGCATGTGCACAGGTGCATGTGTGGGTAGACACACACACACACACCATATCAACTATGCATACTGGCTGTATTTCTTGTACCTTACTGGAGGATTGAAGTGACATTTTCACTGTATGTTAATTCTTAGCTTTAATCAAGTCTTCCTGCCATATGATATCCTATACTTGCGTTTTATGATCCTTTTTCAAAATATAAAATTATTGTTTGCGTGTGAATGTGAGAGGAAAAGACGCTCCTCTGTATGTGTGTGTGAATGACAGAGACACTGTTTATTTAATGCCTGTCTCTTTATTAGAATATAAACTGTGTTAGGGCAGGTAGAGACTGACATGTATCCCCAGGAATAATATATCACCTAACACATAGTAGATACTCACTAATATTTGGTTGAGTGAGTGAAAAATATGATTAAATTCTGTGGTGTCTTTCAAAAAATTCATTTGATTGTGTGTTTCTATAGTGTATATATTTGGAATGGGTTGTATTATTCTCCTGTCTTGATCTTTTTGGGCTGTTAGAACAAAATATCACAGGCTTCAGGTAGCTTATAAACAACAGACATTTATTTTTCGCAGATCTGGAGGCCAGGAAGTCCAAGATCAGGGCTCAGGGAGATTCATTGTCTGGTGAAGACCAGCTTTCGGATACATTTTTGCTGTATTCTCCCTTGGTGCATGGGGAGAGGGCGTTCTCTTCCTCCCCTTTACTCAAAGCATCAGTGCTACTTATGACGGCTCCACTCTGGTGACCTAATCATCTCCCGAGGCCCCAAGTCAAAGTATCATCTCTTTGGAGTTTAGGTTTTCAACATAGGAAGTTCGAGGGGACATAAACATTCAGTCTGTAGCATATCCCCAATATATTTTGGTATCCTTTGATGATAATTTTTTAATGGGAAGCAGGAGCTTCAATTTTATGTAATAATAACAAAAGTAATAACAAACACTGTTTGTTAAATGCTAGGCATTATTCTAAGCACTTGTAGCAATTAATTCGATCTTCATGACAACCCCATGAGCTAGTTAGTGTTATTACCCCCTTTTCCATATGGAGAAACTGAGACATAAAATATTAAGAGTGAAAGAGTTGGAAAGCAGCAGTGTTTGACATCTGAACCCAGGGAATCTGGACCTTAACTGTGCATACTCCTAGCTGCTTTGTTACGGTGCTTCTCAATGATCGGTCTTAAGAACAGATTTAATTTTCTTTTAATTTAAAGTTCAACCAATTACAGTATTAGAAAAAAAAAGATGACAATTGCATAAGATTGTAAGAAAATTATTATTAGCATATAACTTATTTGAATGTTCATTAATTCAGTGCATTAAATACAGCATAATGTCTTTGCCTAAAGCTGGAGAAAATAAATTTATTGTGAAAAGACAAATGTCACTATAAATTTTTATTATAAAGGTTGCAAATGAATGATGATTCTTTGTCATGCTAGTATTTCTTTCTGCAGTTATAGTGAAATACCTTTTTTTTCAGTTAGGTGCTTCCACACATTTTCAATATTTTTCATTCCTTATTCTCTTTTCATAGATGGTGATGCTTGAAATTATATAATGACTTCCCAGGTTTTCAGAATTGGACCATGTAGGAATGAAAAATTACATATGATAGCCCAATGAAACAATTTCTATTGTATTTAAAAGGCTATTATAATTAGAAAAAAATGACAGTAAGATGCAGTGTAAGTTTAAATAAATTTATACATCATTTAAATGTGTGCTTCCCCATTAGATGATAAACTTTATATCCTTTACACATCAGAAAAAAAATGGGAAATTTAAAATGAATATACTATAGGGTATAATGATCATGGTTCAGATAATGCAAAATACATCTTTAACAAATAATGTTATTTCATAATTTTATAAATTTTTCCATAAAGACATAATGCCTTTTTAAAAAGATTTCCGTCCTAACCCTTAGCACTTCAGCTATTTCCCAGTCTCTTTTGCAGGCTTCATGGGTCTCTACCCAAATGTTCAATATGTAATGAAATTGCTCAAGACTATCCTATTTCTAATGAAATTGCTCAAGACTATCCTATATGCGCTTCTTTCTCCAGCCATATTGCTACAACTAAAATGCTTTTAAAGCCTGCAGGTATTGCAAATATATTAAGAGGCCTGGTAGGAAAGACAGAAAATTGTTAAAATGGAAAATACATGTAATATCTAAATATTCTTTTTTTTTCCCCTTAAATATTCTTAAGTTCAGAAAAATTTAAAGCATTTGGGTGGTAAAAATCAAACAATCAACCTTCCCTGTTGGCTTGATTCAGCTCATTGAGGGTACTTTAGGAGACCTCATTTTTGCCTCTGGCTTCATTTACCATCTGGCTAATGACTCTCATATCTCTAGACCTTTCTTTGAGCTACATGTTTTTGCACTGATTTGTCCATTTGGCATCTCCAATAAAGTATCCTGCATTCAACATACCTCAGACCAACCATCTCCAAGCCTAGTTTTCTTTGAATGTTTCCCATCTCCACAATTGTGGCCTTCACCCATCCAGTTGCACAAATAAGATACAAATAAGATGCACAAATAAGGTGGAGGTTGCTTGGACAAATCCCTCTGCTATACATTGCTTGCCCCCTTCCCCATGCTCCCTTTTCCACTTTAATCCCTTTCAAAGACCTATCAGACCTTCTCAACATGTCTCTTGGGCTCTCTCTCCATCTCTATTGCCACCAACTCCATTTTATTTACTGTAATTTCTTGCTTGGACATTTGCAATACCCATTTGCAATCTTTTTTTTTTTTTTTTTAAGATTTTATTTATTTATTTATTTGTCAGAGAGAGAGAGAGAGAGATCACACGCGGGCAGAGTGGCAGGCAGAGGCAGAGGGAGAAGCAGGCTCCCTGCCAAGCAAGGAGCCGGATGTGGGACTCGATCCCAGACCCCGGGATCATGGCCTGAGCTGAAGGCAACGGCTTAACTGACTGAGCCACCCAGGCATCCCTGCAATCTTTCTTTCTATCCAATTTCTCTACAATGCATTCTCCACACTAAAGTTAGTGTGATCTTCTTAAAATAGAGAGATGATCTCGTTACTCTTTGCCTAATATTTTTCGGCGTTTCCAATTGCTCTTATAAAAATCCAAACTCCTTAACGTGGCTACAGAGTTTTTAAGTTAGGCTTACCTCATTCTCATCTAGCCTCATTCTCCTCTTCCTTCTTGTGTGACCGCCCATCTGGCCTCCTGGAGCTGCGTGTTGACTTGTTCAGTCCCTCTGCCTGGAAAAGTTTCTGCCATGCCAACTTTGCCCAGGGCACACCTTTTCTTCCATCAAGCCTCAGATAAGTGTCATTCCCTAGGAAAACCTTTCTTGAATCCCTAGCCTAGAAAAGAATCTCATTGCTATATACTCATAAAGAAACTTGTTTTTTTTTCCTTATCACAGTCTGTGATTTTGTGTTTGTCATGCTCATCAATGTGATTATTTGGTAAAAGCAAGTTCCATCATTTGCCTAGAAGCTCTACTGGAGCCGAGCTTTTCCTGCTTTTGCTTAGAGTTTACTTGTGTAATAAATCTGTTTAAGTGAACAGATGTTTAAATAAATAGAAGTATAACTCAATTCTCAGTGCAACCCGTATGTAGAAAGACTTTCAGTAGGAACACCTAGCAAGCATCTGAGTCCCTGGTACATTTCCTGTTTGGGGGATGCTGTTATTTTCCACTGCTCTGCTTGAACCTGAGGCAACTCTATATATCCTTAGTGGGCAGAATTTGCAGATAGGCCTAACGGGGGTTCGCTGAGAACAGAGCCAGCAGCAACTCATGAAGAGTCGTTCTATCATTTGTAATGGCTCCTCCAGCTGCAGCCCACATATTTTAGAGATGGCATCATAAACATCCGCTGCTGACCTCCTCACTGTGGTTTCTAACAGTGGTTTGTGCTTTAAGTAGCAAATTGAGCTCTGCTGTCTTTTCCTTCCCAAGGTCCCTTGTAGGTTGACATTTTAAGTGCACATCTAGCGCTATTGTTTTTAACCATAATCTTGAGACAGCTGCAGGAGCCATGAACTGCCATTGGGTAATGACCCTCCCAAAATGGAAAAATGACTCTCCAGTATTACTGCACGTGGGTACCTTCTGTTAAAATACACTGCCTCTATGTTCTTTAAAGTATGTATTATAGCTCCACTGAAAAATCCTGAACTCCTGAGGGTCAGGTGATCACCAGTTTTGTCTTTGCTTCTTTCCCAACAGACAAATGCAGTGTTTTGAAATCACGGACATTTTATGAGCACCAGTATCTGAAAACTTAGGAAGAATGGCCAGTGACACCAATAAGATATGGTAGCGTGCCTGGGAGGTTGGATATTTTGGCATAGAGAGATCTCATTATATTTTTGTGGTGATAAAAATGAATATTGGCAACTCTGAAAACCTTACATGTATTACTTTGTTTCCAGGAATATATTAAGGCAAATCCCAAGTATTATGTTATTTTTTTCACCCAGAAATACATGAGCATGCATCTCTAATGAATAAAGACATTTATTTTTGTAATATAATCACCATTATTATAGCTAACAAAATTAACAGTCATACCCTAATTCTATTTAATATCCAATTTATTTTGAAATTTTCCTAATTGTTTTAGAGATGTCTTTTTTATAGTTAGAGTATCAGCCCAAGCAGGATACCACATTGCTTTTGATTTTTATGTCTCTTACGCATTTTTTTCTTAAAGATTTTATTTTTAAGTAATGTCTTCACCCAGTGTGGGGCTCAAACTTACAACCCCAAGATTAAGAATTGCGTGCTGTACTGACTAAGCCATTTAGGCTTAACCCTTCTCTTAAATTATCTTTATGCTCTAACAGTGTCTCTCATCCTTGTGTTCTCCATGCCACAGTTGAGTTGGAGAAATTGAATTCAACACGCTTTGTCTGAGGGTTTCCCTGTGGTGTCATTTACCATATCTCTCTATCCCTTTATTTCTTGTAAAATTATAATAATATATAGAGAGGTAATTAGATTCAGATTCAATTATTTGACAAGACATCCTCATAAGTTGTGTTTTGTACTTCCTGGTGCATCACATTAGGAAGAACAAAAATATCTGTTCATTTCACTTTTTACTAATGCTTACATTCAAGCATTAACAGCCTGATTCCTCCATTAAAAATTCCCATCAACTTTTTACTCAGTAATTTTAGAATCCATTGATTATTATCTGTATTCATTATTTAATTAACATTTGCAAAATGGTGATTTTCTAATTTAACCACTTTATCTATGTTGATTAGCTGGAACTATCTCTAAGGAACAGACTCTTTTTGGCTAACTTTTTCAATAATAAAAAAGGATGCCTTTTTTTGTTTTTTTTTTCCTTAAAAAGATCAATTCTCAAAGTCATAAGTTGTTTTCTGGCAAATTTTATAGTATCAGTCAGTTTAAAAAATATTATTTCTTAGGGTGCCTGGGTGGCTCAGGGGGTTAAGCCTCTGCCTTTGGCTCAGGTCATGATCTCAGGGTCCTGGGATTGAGCCTTACATTGAGCTCTCTCCTCAGCGGGGATCCTGCTTCCCCTACTCTCTCTGCCTGCCTCTCTGCCTGCTTGTGATTTCTCTCTGTCAGATAAATAAATAAAAATCCTTAAAAATATATATTATTTCTTACAGACTTTACTGTATCAATTGTTTTCATCTTTGCAATGTTTAAACTTTTTAATGCTCAATCTCTTATAATTTAGGACAGTGGGAGTCCTATCATGTTAGTGCCTATAATCTTTACACATGGTGCTCTAGGGTCGTCTTGTATATTTTTCACCCCACATCTGGTATCAGCCATTTCTCCAAAGAGTACGAGTTCTTTTTAGTGGAAAATAATAGAGACCACAATCTGGGTCCTGTACATGTTCTCCAGTAGTGGGCTGGCATTGCCTTTTGGACTTTCCAATAGACAAAGCTAGAAAATAGATACGTACTCTAAAGGGAAGGTTTCCAGTATATATAGATGTTACTATTCAAGTATACAGTTAAAAGTATACACTTTGATTTTTTTCTTGTATCTAAGTCCTTTACATGGATGCATGGGTAGGTAGATGGATATATAGAAAAGAGAAGAGAGAGTTGTTCTCTCCCGGGTTAAAAAACAAATTCACCAATGTTTCCCAATACTTTTATAATTTCATTTCTTTATTAAGAGATCTCAGATTCATTTGGAATTTATCCTCATACACAGTGGGAGGAATGGATAAAATTTTAGTTCTGTATGCTTATCCAGTTGTTCCAATACTGTTTACTAAAAATTTGTCTCTCCTTGACTTTAGATGACCACTTATCATTACTAAATTCTAGACATCCTTGATGTTTTGGATGTTCTAGTCTCATTAGTTTTATAGTTTATTAGTGAAATATCACCATACGGTTTCAGTTATGGAGACCTTAAAGTGTTTTAATATTAGGTATGATAATTACCCCTACCACATAACTATTTCAACCTTTACTTTGCTGGTTGTGCTTGTTTCTTTCTTTCTTTTTTTAACCTTTTCATTTTTTTTTATTAACATATAATGTATTATTGGCCCCAGGGGTACAGGTCTGTGAATTGCCAGGTTTACCCATCACAGTACTCACCAGAGCACATACCTTCCCTAATGTCCATAACTCTACCACCTTCTCCCTACCCCTCTCTGCCCAGCAACCCTCAGTTTGTTTTGTGAAATTAAGAGTCTCTTATGGTTTGCCTCCCTCCCAATCCCATCTTGTTTCATTTATCTTTTCCCACCCCCAAACACCCCATGTTGCCAATTATATAATAATTGTCTTTCTCTGATTGACTTATTTCACTCAGCATAACACCCTCTAGTTCCATCCACGTCGCCGCAAATGGCAAGATTTCTTTTGATGGTTTTGATGGTATTCCATTGTATATATATATATATATATACCACCTCTTCTTTATCCATTCATCTGTTGATGGACATCTAGGTTCTTCCCATAGTTTGGCTGTTGTGGACATTGTTGCTATAAACATTCAGGTGCACGTGCCCCTTCGGATAACTATGTTTGTATCTTTGGGGTAAATACCCAGTGGTGTGATTGCAAGTCATAGGGTAGTTCTATTTCCAACTTTTTGAGGAACCTATATGCTGCTTTCCAGAGTGGTTGCACTAGCTTGCCTTTCCACAAACAGAGTAGGAGGGTTCCTCTTTCTCTGCATCCTTGCCAGCATCTGTCATTTCCTGACTTGTTCATTTTAGCCATTCTGACTGGTGTGAGGTGGTATCTCATTGTGGTTTTGATTTGTATTTCCCTGATGCTGAGTGATGTGGAACACTCTTTCATGTGTCTATTGGTCATCTGGATGTCTTCTTTGCAGAAATGTCTGTTCATATCCTCTGCCCATTTCTTGATGGGATTCTTTGTTCTTTGAATGTTGAGTTTGATAAGTTCTTTATAGAATTTGGATACTAGCCCTTTATCAGATATGATGTTTGCAAATATCTTCTCCAATTCTGTCAGCTGTCTTTTTGGTTTTGTTAACTGTTTTCTTTGTTGTGCAGAAGCTTTTGATCTTGATGAAGTCCCAATAGTTCATTTTTGCCCTTGCTTCCCTCACCTTTGGTGATGTTCCAACTTCTTCCTAGGAATCTGATGGATTCCTTTCTCACATTGAGACCCTTCATCCATTTTGAGTCTATTTTTGTGTGTGGTATAAGGAAATGGTCCAGTTTCATTTTTCTGCCTGTGGCTGTCCAATTTTCCCAACACCATTTGTTGAAGATGCTGTCTTTTTTTTTCCATTGGGCATTCTTTCCTGTTTTGTCAAAGATGAGTTGACTATAGAGTTGAGAGTATATATCTGGGCTTTCTATTCTGTTCCATTGATCTATGTGTCTGTTTTTGTGCCAGTATCATACTGTCTTGATGATGACAGCTTTATAATAGTGCTTGAAGTCTGGAATTGTGATGCCACCAACTTTGGCTTTCCTTTTCAACATTCTTCTGGCTATTTGAGGTCTTTTCTGGTTCCATATAAATTTTAGGATTATTTGTTCCATTTCTTTGAAAAAAATGGATGTCATTTTGACAGGGATTGCATTAAATGTATAGATGGACTTAGGTAGCATAGACATTTTCACAATATTTGTTTTCCAATCCAGGAGTATGGAACATTTTTTCATTTCTTTGTGTCTTCCTCAATTTCTTTCATGAGTACTTTTTAGTTTTCTGAGTATAGATTCTGTGCCTATTTGGTTAGGTTTACTGCTAGGTATCTTATGGTTTTGGGTGCGATTGTAAATAGGATTGACTCCTTAATTTCTCTTTCTTCTGTCTTGTTGTTGGTGTAGAGAAATGCAACTGATTTCTGTGCATTGATTTCATATCCTGACACTTTACTGAATTCCTATACAAATTCTAGCAGATTTAGAGTGGAGTCTTTTGGTTTTCCACATAAAGTATCATATCATCTGCAAAGAGCGATAGTTTGACTTCTTTACTTTTGATGCCTTTAATTTCTTTTTGTTGTCTGATTGCTGAGTCTAGGACTTCTAGTACTATATTGAATAGCAGTGGTGATAATGGACATCCCTGCTGTGCTCCTGACCTTAGCAGAAAAGCTCTCAGTTTTTCTCCATTGAGAATAGATATTTGCTGTGGGGTTTTCATAGATGGCTTTGATGATATTGAGGTATGTACCTTCTATCCCTATACTTTCAAGAGTTTTGGTCAAGAAAGGATGCTGTACTTTGTCAAATGCTTTTTCAGCATTTATTGAGAGTATCATGTGGTTATTGTTCTTTCTCTTATTAGTGTATTGTCTCACATTGATTGATTTGTGGATGTTGAACCAACCTTGCAGCCCTGGAATAATTTCCATTTGGTTGTGGTGAATAATCCTTTTTATGTAATGTTGGATCCTATTGGCTAGTATTTTGGTGAGAATTGTTGCACTGGTGTTCTTCAAGGATATTGGTCTGTAATTCTCTCTTTTTTTTTTTTAAAGATTTTATTTATGTATTTGACAGAAAGAGATCACAAGCAGGCAGAGAGGCAAGCAGAGAGAGAGAGGAGAAAGCAGGCTCCCCGCTGAGCAGAGATCCCGATGCGGGGCTCAATCCCAGGACCCTGAGACCACGACCCGAGCCGAAGACAGAGGCTCAACCCACCGAGCCACCCAGGCACCCCTGTAATTCTCTTTTTTGATGGAATCTTTGTCTGGTTTTGGGATCAAGGTAATGCTGGCCTCATAAAATTTTCCTTCCATTTCTATTTTTTGGAACAGTTTCAGGAGAATAGGAATTAATTCTTCTTGAAATGTTTTGTAGAATTCCCCTGGGAAGCCATCTGGCCCTGGGCTCTTGTTTATTGGGAGATTTTTGATGACTGTTTCAATCTCCTTACTGGTTATGGGTCTGTTCAGGTTTTCTATTTCTTCCTGGTTCAGTAGTGGTAGTTTATATGTCTCTAGGAATGCTTCCATTTCTTCCAGATTGTCAAATTTGCTGGTGTAGAGTTGCTTATAATATATTCTTATAATTGTTTGTATTTCTTTGGTGTTGGTTGTGATCTCTCCTCTTTCATCCATGATTTTATTAATTTGGGTCCTTTTTCTTTTCTTTTGGATAAGTCTGGACAGGGGTTTATCAATCTTATTAATTCTTTCAAAGAACCATCTCCTAGTTTCATTGGTTTGTTCTACTGCATTTTTGGTTCCTATTTCATTGATTTTTGCTCTGATCTTTATTATTTCTCTTCTCCTGCTGGGTTTAGGCTTTCTTTGTTGTTCTTTTCTCCAGCTCCTTTATGTATAGGGTTAGGTTGTGTATTTGAGACCTTTCTTGTTTCTTAAGAAAGGCTTGTATTGCTATATATTTTCCTCTCAGGACTGCTTTTGCTGTGTCACACAGATTTTGAGCAGTTGTGTTTTCATTGTCATTTGTCTCCATGAAATTTTCAATTCTTCTTTAATATCCTAGTTGACCCATTCATTCTTTAGAAGGATGCTTTTTAGCCTCCATGTATTTGGGTTCTTTCCAAATTTCCTCTTGTGATTGAGTTCTAGCTTCAGAGCATTTTGGTCTGAAAATATGCAGGGAATGATCCCAAACTTTTGGTACTTTGTTGCTTTGGGTTGAAATGTTCTGAATATATCTGTGATGTCCATCTGGTCCAGTGTGTCATTTAAGGCCTTTATTTCCTCATTGATCTTTTGCTTGGATGATCTGTCCATTTCAGTGACGGGAGTGTTAAAGTCCCCTACTACTATTGTATTATTGTCAATGTGTTTCTTTGATTGTGTTATTAATTGGTTTATATAGTTGGCTGCTCCCATGTTAGGGGCATAGATATTTAAAATTGTTAGATCTTTTTGTTGGACAGACCCTTTGAGTATGATATAGTATCCTTCCTCATCTCTTATTATAGTCCTTGGCTTAAAATCTAATTTATCTGATATAAAGATTGCCACCCCAGCTTTCTTTTGATGTCCATTAGCATTGTAAATTGTTTTCTACCCCCTCACTTTAAATCTCGAGGTGACTTTGGGTCTAACTTGAGTTTCTTGTAGACAGCATATTGATGGATTTTGTTTTTTTTAATCCATTCTGATCCCTGTGTCTTTTGATTGGGGCATTGAGTTTCATTCAGGGTAACTATTGAGATATGAATTTAGTGTCATTGTATAGTCTGTAAGGTTGCTGTTACTGAATATTGTCTCTGTTCCTTTCTGATCTATGACTTTTAGGCTTTCTCTTTGCTTAGAGGACCCCTTTCAATATTCAATATTCAATATTTCCTGTAGAGCTGGTTTAGTGTTTACAAATTCTTTTAGTTTTTGTTTGTCCTGGGAGATTTTTATCTCTCCTTCTATTTTCAATGATAGCCTAGCAGGATATAGTATTCGTGGCTGCATGTTTTTCTCATTTAGTACTCTGAAGATACCATGCCAGTTCTTTCTGGTCTGCCAGGTCTCTGTGGATAAGTCTGCTGCCAATCTAATATTTTTACCATTGTATGTTACAGACTTCTTGTCCCAGGCTGCTTTCAGGATTTTTTCTTTGTCACTAAGACTTGTAAGTTTTACTATTAGATCACGGGGTGTAGACCTATTCTTATTGACTTTGAGGGGTGTTCTCTGCACCTTCTGGATTTTGATGCTTGTTCCCTTTGCCATATTAGGGAAATTCTCTACAATAATTTGCTCCAATATATCTTCTGTTCCTCTCTCTCTCTTTCTTCTTCTTCTGAAATCCCAATTATTCTAATATTGTTTCATCTTATGGTATCACTTATCTCTCAAATTCTCCCCTCGTGGTCCAGTAGTTGTCTCTCTTTTGCTCAGCTCCTTAATTCTCTGTCATTTGGTCTTCTATATCACTAATTCTTTCTTCTGCCTCATTTATCCTAGCAGTAAGAGCCTCCATTTTTTTTTTATTGTACCTCATTAGTAGCTTTTTTGATTCCAGCTTGGTTAGATTTTAGTTCTTTTATTTCTCCAAAAAGGGCTTTTATTTCTCCAGACACGGTTTCTCCAATATCTTCCATACCTTCTTTGAGCCCAGCTAGCACCTTGAGAATCATCATTCTGAACTCTAGATATGACATATTACCAATGTCCATATTGATTAGGTCCCTAGACATCAGTACTGCCTCTTGCTCTTTTTTTTGTGGTGAGTTTTTCTATCTTGTCATTTTATCCAGATAAGAATATATGAAAGAGAGAATAAAATACCAAATGGGTGGCAAAGACCCTAGAAAAATGTGAGTTAACCAAATTAAAAGAGATCCCAAATCGTGGAGGGAAAAAAGGGGGTAAAAAGAAGTTCAAAATTTTTTTTAAAAAAATGAAAATATAGATATTAGACTGGTGACTAGAACAGAGCCACTCACTTAATTTTGGGAGTACTTTGGTCTCTTAGAAGAAACTACCTCCCAAAATTTAAAAGAAAGAAAGAAAAAATATATATATATATATATATAAACAAAATAAGGGTAAACATGATGAAGGGATGGAATATGACTGTAAAGATGAAAATTTTTTAAAAAATTTTTAAAAGGAGTTGATAAGATAAGTTGGTTGGGAAAAGAAAGAAAAAGAAAGTGGAGAGAATTTGCTCAGACTAGAGACTAAAACAAAGCCGTGTGTTAGATTTAGGATATATTTTGATCTATTAGAAGAAGTTGTATCCCAAAATTTTTTAGAAGAAAAAACCCTAAGTGTATACAAGAAATAAAGTTAGAACAATGAGGGATAAAATATGACTATAATAATATATATAATATTACATTATATATATATAAAATATAATAATGAAGTTTCAAAAAGATTTTTAATTTTTTTTAAATTTTTAAAGATGTGAAAAAAAATTTAAAAATTTTTTTAAAAATTAAAAAAATTAATTAACTTTCCAAAACTAAAGAATCATAGAGAGAAAGCCATGAATTCCATGCTTTGCTTTCTCCTCCTCTGGAATTCTCTCTTCTCCTTGAAAGGTGAGCTTGGTCTGGATGGGATTTCTTGCTGATCTTCTGGGGGATGGGCCTGTTGCAGTGATTCTCAAGTGTCTTTGCCCAAGGTGAAATTACACCGCCCTTGCCAGAGGCTGGGCTAAGTAATCTGATCTAGTTCTCTAGGGAGCTTTTGTTCCCTGAATGCTTACTGTAGAGCTCTGGAGGACTGGAATGAAAGTGGCAGCCTCCCAATCTCTGGCCCAGAGGAGCTGAGAGCTCAGGGCCCCACTCCTCAGTTCGTCCTTGGAGAATAGCACCCAATCACTCCTGTCTCCCTGGCCTCCAGCTGTGCTTTGAGCTCACCTGGACTGTGATGGAGCATCTCTGTCTCTGGCATACAACCCCGCCATTGAGTCTCCAAACCGAACAGATCACTGTTGCTCTTCCAGGGGGGTCTCCTCGGATCTGCCACTTGTGGGGTCCCTGGTCAGTGAGCAGTGGTCTGACTGTGCCACAGATCACAGTTTAAGGTAACCCTGAGCTGAAAGCTCACTCCTTGGCTCCGTCTCTGTAGCCAGCTTTTCTGCTCTAATACCTGTGAGCTCTGTGATACTCAGACACCCCTGATCCTTCGGTGACCACACAGGACCTGAGACACACTGTCCCTGCGAGGGCTCCAGCCCTGGAGCAATGTACCTCAGTGGAGCAGACTTTTAAAAGTTCTTATTTTGTGCTCCATTTCTCTGCCACTTGCCAGGAGCTGGCCCCTCCCCCATGGTCTATCTTCCTGTTGGTTTGGATTCACTTCTCCACAGGTCCTATCTTTCAGAAAGTGGTTGATTTTGTTTCTAGAATTGCTGCTTTTCTTCTCTTTGATCTCCTGCTGGATTTGTAGGTGTTAAGGATGGTTTGATAAGCTGTCTAGCTGATCTCCTGCTACCTGATGTCATCTTAGCCTGCTACTCCTCCACCATCTTGACCTGTCCTTTTTCCCTTTGCTGCAAAAAATAGCTCATCATCTGAGACTTGTTTATTCCTTAATGAACTTTCTAATCAGATTTTCTTGTCCCAAGAAAAACCATCATAGTATTTTTATTGGGATGATTACATTTCAAAATTAACTTAGAATTTACACCTTTATCAAGTGGACTTTTCATATTCAAGAATAAGGTATATATTTCTGTTTGGTCATGTATCTTTCACATCTTTCATGAGTATCTATATTTTTCCTTATGTCTTTTAGTGCACTTTTAAAAGTTTATACCTAAATATATTATTATTATTATTACTTATTATTTCATTGTAAAGAAAGCCTTCCTTTCCATTGTATCTGTAAAGGGGTTGTTGCTATTGCTTGTAAATGCTAAGGCTATTGATTTGGGGATGTTAATTTTATATCCTGCCACTTCACTAAACTTTTATTGTTTGTAGTACATTCTCATTGATTCTTCTGGAGTTTGTATTATAATATTAGTTCTACATATGAAGATAATCTTCCAAATTTTTAAGCCACTTCCTTCTTCTTATCTATCATCTACCTACCTATCATCATCTATCTATCATCTATGTACAACCAGTTGGATTAAATAATGCCTCCAGTTTACTAGAAAATACAATTGAAGTTACACTTGTTCTAGACTTCAGTGGTAATGTTTCTAGAGTATTTCCATAAATTGTTGACTTTTGAAGTAGTACAAATTTTATTATATTAAGGAAATGTCCATTAATTAATAATGAATTGTTTTCTTCTTAAATCTAGTAATGTGTATCATACTAAAAGATTTCCAATTTTTAAAAATATTTTCTTTCTTTCTTTATTTATTAGAGGAAAAGAGCATGAGCACTGGAGAGTGGGGAGAGACAGAGGAAGAGGGAGAAACAAACTTCCCACTGAGCAGGGAGCCCCATGTAGGGCTCGATTCTGGGACCCCAAGATCATGACCTAGATGCTTAACCAACTGAACCACTTGGGTACCCAAGATTTCCAAATTTTGAGTCAAGCATACAAAATATTATTTTAAGTAATTTTATAGGAAACTGCTGTTTTCCTTTTACCAGTATTCATTATCTTTTTACTTTTCCCTTTATCAATCTCCCTCTCCATCTGTGTGTGTGTGTGCACATGTGTGCACAAACACATGTGTGCATGTGTCCAGGGCACATGTATATATTTTTTTCTGAACCACTTGTAATTAAGTTGGAGATATTATGCCTATTTACTCTATGTTTGTGTGTCTTCTAATGGTTATCCTAATATATACATTTAGTTCATTGTTTTACTGATACTATTTACCACTTTTATAACAATGATGCAATTAGCAAGTCCTCTATTGTTCTCTCCCTTTCTCCTAGAATTTAATGGATATGATCATCTCTTGCACCAATTGACAACCTATGAGGTAGTGAATGTATTTATTCCACACACTCTGCCTTCCTTACTATTCATTAGTTGTAAAGTATTTCTTGTGTCAGAGAACATATTTATACTCTATTTGGTCATGTTATACCATTGATTGGTGTTAGCTTTACACTTACATTTATTTTAGTCATTGTTTTATAGTTAAAATGCTGAAACTTCCTCTGAATTCACAGTGGGCTTCTCTGTTAAATTCTTAAAAGTAGATCTTGGAATCAGTGTTCTCTGTGCTCTTGCAAATTTATGATGTTATGATTGAAAAATCAGTTTGGCCTAATTTAAAACCCTGAGCTCATACTTCTTTGTTAAGTATTTATATCTCTATTATCTTATGTTATGAAGTATTTCTGTTGACGTTTGTTTCCAATTCAGTTATCTTTCTCTTATACCTGATTTGGTCTTTTTACTTAGATACTTAAGAATTCTTTCTTTAAACCCAATAGTTTTGCTGGCAGTTGTTGGAGTTTGACCCTTCTTCAGTAATTTTCCCAACTGCATGAGCACTCTTGCAAATATGTAGACTGTAGCCTTTCCTTTTCCAGGATTATATGAATTATATGAATCCTTTTCCAGGATTATATGAGTTATTTGTGATGATCATATGTTTTTCTCCTTAGGATCACCTATTATTTCTATGTTTTACCTTCTTTCTTGTTTTCTACATCTACCTAATCATCCTTCCATAATGCACATTATTTTTGGTTGTCATTTTTATTCCTTTTTATCCTTGTTTTTCTGACTTTACCTTTCATGGACATTTCTTCATTCAAGTTTATTCTACGTGAACTTTACTGTCCTGAAAAACAGTACTTTTTTTTTCTTATTTCTAAATTGGTACATAGTTTTACAAGCTCTATTTGCAAAACCTCCTTGTTTTGTAAACTTATTTTTGAGAATTTTCTATTTCTGATTTATATTTTTCATGAAGCACTTTAGAATTTTCTTAACTTACATTTGTATTTTTCCTCTGTTTAGTGATGTTCTCCTGTGTACTGATTTGTGGCCAGGATTTTAGTGGACTTTCATGTTTTTGTATTTGTGTTAAGTTCATCTTCTTTTTTTCATTTAATGGGGTTTTCTTGTTTTTTTAAGGGAATGTTTTTGTAATGAGGAATGGGTCAGGGTAGCTTCACATCTTGATTGCTATCTTCCATTGTAATGATAAAGTATTAAAAATATGACTTCCTTGTGGAACCATGTCCACAATTCTAAGCAGTGCCTCCTTAGGACTTCCCTCTATCTATTACCTAGAATCTGACTTTTCTTTCTTCTTTATTCCTAGAGTTTTTGCCTTACTCAATTTTCCTTCTATTCACAGAACTTTATTATTATTATTATTATCATTATCATTGTTACTATTATTTTAATCCTTTTGGGTCTCCATCCTTCATCAATAATTCCAAAATCCTTCATGAATGGAATTGACTAGTACTCTTAACTAGTTCCTTATTTTGGAACTCACCCTCAGATGGGAGAGAGTATATTCTTACTTAGCTTTATAGACTATTCTTAGATCTGCTTGGCTGAGGATTCCAAAGAAAATATTCTCCTTTTGCATGTAAGTTTCTGGTGGAAGTTACTCATTGTTTTTGAGCTCTTAGTACTACTAGAGCTACCCTTTCTCTTCTCTACAATTTTTTTTTTCCTGTATAGATCAGGCTGCCAATGGTGGTTTGACACCACCAACCTATATTCTAGGAAATTGATAGAGATATTTTGTCACAAGATTTTTTTCCAAATGTCCATGTTTGTTTGTTTTTTCTTTCACTATCCTGGTTGTTTGGCTTTATGAAAAGATTGGGGGAGATTTGAAAATTACACTTATAAACCTCTTTATTCCATATGATCTACACTCTCAATTCTCTATACTCTTCACTTTCATAATTTGCTGTGAATACTAACACAGTGCAAAATAGTATTCACTTTGGTTTTAAAAGAGGTGGAGAAGTAGACATATATTTTCATTGTCATTATAAAGAAAAACAAATTTGGGAGGATAAATTTAAACAGAAAAAGTAATATTCTCATGAGAACCATGCTGTTTTTTGACAGCATGACTTTTATAAAGTGCATGTCAATCAAACATGTCATAACAGTAGATGTAAATATTTAAATGACCCTGTGGATATAAAGTTTAAATGGGATCAATATATTAACATTAATTTCTTTTTTGGAGTTAAAATATTGTTTCTGATTTTTAAAAAAATCTTAACAGAATCTGTTCTAAGACTGAAGGTCAGCAGTATGGGTAAATTCGATGAGTGATCTTTGAAAAAGAATTATTATCAAATTATTATTGTCAGAGTGTGGCACACACACACCCTGAATTGACTCCCACTGTGTCAAATCCTCATCACCTCCCTAGAGTAGGTTATATTGCAAGGGTGATGGAATGTTGCTCCTATGATTATGTTAATGTTGTATGTGACCTTGTAGTAGCAGAATGGAGTCAGAGATTCTTCTGTTGACCTTGAAGAAGCAAACATCCTGCCTATGGAGAAGACCACATGGCAGGAAGCTGTGGGCAGCCTTTAGCACGTGGGTGTCTTCCACCAGCCACAGGGAGTTGCATTCTGTTGACAACCTGCTGCATGAATGCAGATTTTTACCTAGTTGAGCCCTCATATGAGAACCTGGGAAAAAACCTGAGCAGAGGACACATCTGAGCTGTTATGCCTTGATTTCTGACCTGCAGAAACTGTGCGATAATAGACGTGTGTTGTTTTAAAGTGCTAAGTTTTTGGTAAGTTGCTATACATCTGTAGACACCAAATACATAGGACATACAAATACAAAAAATGAAGGGTGAGGTGAAGGGAAAGCATAGTGGAAGAAGGGACACATTGAGGTAAATGCTTTGACTATATGAACTTGTTAAGTGCTGGAACATCTCAAATCCAGCAGCTTTTCTCCAAATACGTTAGAAAATGATACAAAAAAAAACCTTTTTAAATTAACACTAATTTCTAGGTGGATTTTTTTTCTTAGTTATTGGCAAATCTTGTGTGTAATGTCATTTCCTTCCAGATTAGTTTTCAACAAGACGTGTGTGTGTGTGTGTGTGTGTGTGTGTGTGTGTGTGTGTGTGCGCGCGTGTGTGTGTGTGTAGATAAGAGCATGCATTTATTTCTCTCTTCTTTACATTATTTTGCAGTGCTTCTACATTGGTAAATATTTATTGAGTGCCTTTTTTGGTCCACGTATTGAGTCATTAAAACACTATGGAGCTAACCCTATTATTATCTACATTTTATGACAAGGAGACTGAGGCTACTTGAATTTAGGTAATTGTCCAATGCCACATCATGCATAAATGGGGGAGTGAGGTTCCAAAATAGTTTGTTTGACTCTGGAATCTTGAGTATTCACCATGGTGTGAGCCGTCAGCCCTCTGTTCTTCATTTCATTCTAACTAAGTCAAGGAAACAGCCTCTTTATTCTTATAAACCTTATGACTTGAGCAAATAAGAAGGATTTTACTCCCCAAAATACAGATAACTCTTTATTTAATCCAAACAAGCCATTTTTCAATGAGAAAACTGAAAAGATTAGTGATATTTTTGAACATGTGGTTAGAGTAAAGCTAAGTCAAGGTCTAGGATGGCCAGATTTTGTTCATTATAGTTTTTAAAAAGAATAAAGAAAAGATGATTGGATACACATTAACTGATTAAATAGAGCAAGGTCAGAATAAGCAAATAGTGGAGAAAGTGGTTATAGTGGTAATGCGGTCTACAAAGAAGACTTAACAGTAACAGTGGATGAGAAACAGTAGTATACAACTGGGCTAATATGTTCTTCATTTTATCTCATACTCTTCTGTTTCTTGCCTCTTCTTTTGCTTTTCTCAGTCTTTCTTATCTTTTAGTTCCATCTCAGTGTCGTAATGCATGCCCAAATGGAACAGAATTTGGTAAACATTGTCAGGGATGGGTAATCCTAGGCCATTTCTTGTCTTATTAAATGCTGAGCCTGACTGAATCAAAAATAATTGTATTTTGCTCTTAATTTCTATTGCCTTCTCAGCCAGAGGAGCCAGATTGAACTGCTTGGGGCTCAGGAATGAGAAGAAACCACGGGGTCTGGACTGCACCTCAGAAATCAGAATTGTGAGTTTCCAGAGAGGCAGATGTATAATGCATGTCAGACTGTAGCTCTTTAGGGTGTCCACCCAGGTAAGGTGAGTTGGGTGAAATAAGAAGACTGAAAATTAGCCTTGGTGGTAGTCCAGGCAGGGATGTGGTGGTCTGATGAGAAGTGAGTGGCAGGTCAGTGTCTTGGCTTACAGGCAGAACATGATTTCAGAAAAACTTGGGAACAGGCAGTCACTATCCAGGGTCAGAAATGCTGGCTATCAGCACCAAGAAAATCCAATGAGAATCTCATGGACTGCAGGCCATGAGAAAGATGAGAAGAAGCACAGGGAGATTTCTGTTCAGAAAGTGCTTAGGTGTGAGGCAAGACACCATCAGGATATTCCTGTACCCATCACTCAAAACAGAAACCAAGTAACAGGAACTGGTTTGCCAGGCAAAACTGCTTAACAAAGAGTCCAGAGCTGGTTATAAAAATAGGTTATATATAAGAAAGCTAGTTATAAAAACAATACTAGCCTAGGGAAATACCAAGAATGATAGGACTTAACATTATCAAATTACTGAATTACTGGATAGGATTTTTTAAAAATCCTAGGTATTTGATTCCAGGATCTGTGACAGGGCTGAGCATGAATGGTCATGGAGCTTAATTAGCATTTGGTTTGGGCATCTGAGGAATGCAGGATAGAGAAATGCATTAGCTTCCTTAATGCTTCCATTAAATTGTTTTCTCTTATTTTAACCAGGTAATATCTGTTATTTATGCTATTTGCATTTCTAACTCCATGGAAGGAAACTGTCAAATGATAGACCGAGGCTGAAACTCTAATTTTGGATTTAGCCTCAAAGAGAGAAAGTTTGTTTAACTTTAAACTTCAAATGTTAAGCATAGGTTAATTTGTATCATGAGGCCAAAGTGTCATTATTTCTTTGAGTCTGTTATTCTGTATATTAAAATTTAAATATTTTATCGAGGTTTCTATTAACAACAGAATCTGAAACTGTTACTTGGATACATGATCATTGAGTGTACTAGATTCCTCAACAATGAAAGAAAGGATGGTTTTTTTAAAAATTCATATATCTCTTCCACAACAGTGAATTTTTATGCTTTATTGAATAAAAGTACAATTTTAAAAGGTACAAATTTAAAAGTACAATTTTAAAAGTACAAATTTAAGAGGACATTATTCTACTAATTGCATTGTGATCTATGTGCCTGAAAGTGCACATATCACAAATGTACAGCTCAATAAATTTCCAAAAAGCTGAGCATACCCATGTAACCAGAGCTCAAAGGGGAGCAGGGGAATAATACCAAACAATATTAGCCCCTAGGCAGTATACCATTCCCCCAAAGTGACCACTAATCTATCTACCTTGTAGTATCATGGATTAATTAGATTATGGATGATTTTTTGTTGTTGTTGCAGTTGTGAGACAAATCTCACAATTTCATAATCTAATACAATAATATATATTATAATTAAGAATGAATATTAAAAATGAATATGTTATTAGTAACCATAAAGAAAATACTCATCTTTATTATATATTTATTATATTGTATATTAAAAGAATAAATATTCTTATTAATAAGGGTATTCCTGGAGTCTAAATTTTTCTATCAACATGCTTTGGAATTCATCTATAATACTGAAAGGGGTTTATAGTTCATTTAATTCTCATTATTGTATTTTATTTGGTGAATATGCCACAATTCATTTATCCTGATGAATATTTGGGTAACTTCTGACTTAGGGCTATTTTGAATAGTACTACTCAAACATTTTAGTGTATGTCTTTTGGAAAATAAATATGTTATTCTTGTTGGGTGGAGGGGAATTCTAGTCCATAGGTTATGCTTATGTTTGATTTTAGTATTTTAGTGGAAGCTGCCAACTTAGTACTACTTGAGGGTTTGAGTTTTTCTATATCTTTATCAACATTTATTTCTGGTTTTTCTCATTTTAGCCACGCTGGAGTCTGTGTACTGATGTTTCTTTGGGTTTTAATCTTCATTTCTCTGATTACAGAAGAGCTGCACAACTTTTTATTTGTTTATTGAATAGTAGATATACTCTTTTTAAAACTGCTCAAGGTTTTGTGCATCTTTTCATTTGGTTGCCTTTTTAAAATTGATTTTGAGGTTTTTTTTTGTGATGTTTGAAAAGATTTTATTTATTTATTTGAGATCGAGAAGCACTACTACTTGCCCTCCTTTTGTTTCAGCTTAAAGAAGTCCATTTTGTATTTCTTGTAAGGCTAGTCCAGTGGTGATAAACTCCTTCAGCATTTACTTCTCCTGACGACTTTTTATTCCTCTTCTCTTTCAAAGATGTGGGACAGTTTTGCTGGGTAGAGTCTCCTTGTTTGCCAGATTTCTTTTTTTTTTTCCCTGTTCTTTGAATGTATTGTGCCATTCCCTTCTGGCCTGCAAAATTTATGCTTAAAAATGTGCTGATTTTCTTTTTTGGTTGGTTGTTTTTGTATGTAATAAGTTGCTTTTCTCTTGCTGCTTTTAAGATTCTCTCCTTGTCTTTAACTCTTAACAGTCATAGTGTATTTTGGTGTGGTTCCTTTTGGATTCTTTTTGTTTGGAATTCTTGGATTCCTCAATATGGATATCTGTTTTCCTCCCTAGGTTAGGGAAGTTTTCAGTTGTTATTTCTTTGGATAAGCTATCTGCCCCTTTCTGTTTTCTACCATGACCCCTATGCCATAAATATTGGTCCACTGGATGTTGTACTATATATTTTGCAAGCTATCTTCTCACCTTTTTTTTTTATTTTTGCTCCCCTGGATAAATTCCACTGCCCTGTTTGCTTTCACTAATCCTTTTATCTACTTGATCTAGTCAATTATTGAACTCCTTTATTGAGTTTTTCAAATCAGTTATTATTTTCTTCAGCTCCATTGTTTTGTTTGGTACATCCTTATATTTTCTATCTGTTGACATACTCATTTTTTCACATGCATTGTCTTCCTGACTTTAGTGAGCATCTTTTATGATCATTATTTGTAACTCTTTGTCAAGTAAATTACTTATTTTCATTTAATTAAGGTTAATTTCTAGAGTTTTATCTTGTTCTTTTGTTTAGAAGATATTCCTCTATTTCTCCATATTATTTCATTCTCCGTGATGGTTTCTGCACATTAGATAAAATAGTCACCTCTCCCTGTCTTGACAGAGTGGTTTTGTGTATGACATGAAACTTTTAGCCCAGTTTAAGCTCTTAGTGATCTCTCAAACTTTTGGGATTGTCCAAGCTACCTTTGTTTTTAGTGACTGTCAGTAATCGGGGGTGTGCCAAGACCTATCAGTACCCCAGTGGGCAATATCTCAGTGAACACCTAGGTGCAGGACGACTGGAAGCTGGACCCTCAGATAGCAACTTCTAAGTGCAGGACGACTGGAAGCTGGACCCTCAGATAGCAACTTCTAAGTATGCAAATAGGACTGTTTCAGGGAAAGCCTGGAAGATGGGCCTTCCTGTCTGCTCCCTACGTACTGAGCCTGGGGAGATACCTGGTTAAGAGCTCATTCATTTGCTACAGTTGTGTGGGACCTGTAAATGCAAGTCCTGCTGGTTATCAGAGCCAGGCAATCAATGGTATGTCTCCTGGTGGCTGTTGCAAAAACTGGGGTACCAGATGTATGCACAAGCTCCCTCTAAGGAGAAACTGGTGTCCTGTTGTAGGCCAGAGAGAGAACATGGAGATGGCACCTCCTGTGCTCCCCAGTTTCTTGGGGGGTATCACAGCCTCTACATGTGTTAAATTAGAAGTCTGACCTTCAGGCAGCAGCTTTTGAAGTTGGCATATATGCCTCTTTCAGGGAAATACTGGGAGATGGATGTTTCTATCTGTTCTCTCTGTGCTGTGTCTTGAGGGATAGACTGAGTAAAGTCTTGCAAACTCATCAAGAACTGTTACTTTTTTTGTTAAAAGATGAGGTACCAGATGTTGCGTCCAAACCCTTAATTTTTCAGGGAAAAGCTGAAGAGTTGGGAATTTCCTCCTGGTGGCATGTTTCTGTGCAGTATGGATGGGTTTGATGATGAGTGTTTCAGGCTCTTTTGTCCTTTTCCATGTGGATATTGTTCATCCAATATGTGTAAATCTCTTAGCTAGTTTCTGGATTTCTTTAAGGAGGAATTGTTTCATGTGTAGATTTGGTGTGTCCATGGTTGGAGGTAAATTCAGGAGCATCCTATGACATCATCTGGGACTAGAACTCTGAAAATTTATGAAAATCAGAGAAAGCAATTTTGCATCTATAAGAGAAATAAAAATGGAAATATAATCTTTCAGGAAAAATCCTTTTAAAATTAAATCCAATATATATACTTTTTGTGACAAATGGTTAAAAAGGAACAACTATGAGCACAGAATTACTATACATAGAAAGTCTAACAGTAAAATGTTGTTGTACGTTGTAGTAGTAATAGAAGTTACAGCAGTAGGATATACTCTACTTATCCCTGCATAGGTATATTGTTGTTTATAAAGGAATTACTTTAGTTATCATTTTTTTCTTGAAGCATTAGATATTGTTGTTC
Organism: Mustela erminea; assembly: GCF_009829155.1. Taxonomy (NCBI): domain Eukaryota; kingdom Metazoa; phylum Chordata; class Mammalia; order Carnivora; family Mustelidae; genus Mustela; species Mustela erminea. The sequence goes on from NC_045621.1 coordinate 51,129,173, forward strand.
AGGTGTAAAATTCCTATTCATCCTCCAAAGCTAATTCCAAAGGAAACCTCTAGGTTTCCTCTCTTGCCTCCATTTATCTAATCCAGTTCCTCCTCTCTTAAAGCACCTTATTTATTCTTTATTATAGTATTCGACTTCTTGTGTTAAAGATAATTGATCATATGTCTTTGTCTTCGTATCTTATGTTTATGACATGAGATGTCCTTATGCTTTGTATCTTCATTCAGTATTTGGACATTGTACAGGACATTGATTTGCCCAATAAATGTTTATTATATTACTAAAAATTTTGGAAAAGGATTCTTCTCTAGAGTGGCACTAACTCTTTTTTAAAGATTTATTGATTTATTCATTTATTTGAGTGAGGGGCAGAGGGAGAGAATCTTCAAACAGACTCCCCACTGAGCTCAGGGTCTGATAGGGGGGCCCAGTCCTATGACCTATGAGATCAGGACCTGAGCTAAAATCAGGAGTTGAATGCTTAACCCACTGAGTCACCCAGGCACCTTGAGTGGCACTTGATTTTTCTTTCTTTGTGTGTGTGTGTGTGTGTGTGTGTGTGTGTGTGTGTGTTTTGTTGTTGTTTGTTTGTTTTGAATCAACTATTTAAGCAATGAATATATATAAAAAACTTAGAATTTTAAGGCACTCTGCTACTATAATGTGTTCACCAACAGTACCTTTTTTATTTTTTTAAGACTTTATTAATTTGAGAGAGAGAGAGAGCACATGCACATATGAGGAGCGGGCAGAGGGAGAACCAGACTCCCTGCTAAATTGAGTGCCTCATCCAGGGTTCAATCCCAAGACCCTGAGATTATGACCTGAGCTGAAGGCAGCTGCTTAACTAACTGAGTCACCAAGGCACCCCTCATTGTCAGTATCTATGATTTTTTTCTTATCTCTTTCATTTATTATTTTCTGCCATGGTTTTTTACTTTACCTTTTTTTTTTTAAAGATTTATTTATTTATTTGACAGAGAGAGATTACAAGTAGGCAGAGAGGCAGGCAGAGAGAGAGAGGAGGAAGCAGGCTCCCTGCTGAGCAGAGAGCCCGATGCGGGACTCGATCCCAGGACCCTGAGATCATGACCTGAGCCGAAGGCAGTGGCTTATCCCACTGAGCCACCCAGCGCCCTTTACTTTACCTTTTTTTATATTCTCTCTACAAGTTTACATAAAATAGGTATCTCCAAAAAGAAAATAAAAGTTAATACTTCTTTTCAAAAATAAGTATTAGTACCTAAAAATTTCTGTTATCATGTGTGTGTTTGGCTCTTTCATCCTGTAATATTCATTCATATTCTATTTACTCTACCTGCAATAATTAGATGTCAGATTCTGGCTCTCCTTTGGAGAAGAAGTTTGAGTGTAAGAAGAGAGAAGTTTGGTGTGTAAGAAAAAAAAAAGGTGCATAGCCATTAGTTCATTTACTCATTCATTCATTTAACAAAGATGTGTTGATGCCTTGCTGATGTGGGAAACAGAGGCAGAAGAAAAGTTGTTAAATTTCCTTACTATCTAGAGCCTGCTGACAAGTCCTTGAAACAGGCAGAGTGATATTCCTCTGGGGACTCGAGTGCCTCCACTTTAATACTTTGTAGAGGGCAAAAGGCAATCCTAGCCTGACCATCCCTCAACCCCAACCAGGATCCTCTGGATCTATTTTAACATATAAAAATTCCTTTGGAAACTTCCTTTATCTCTAAACCCTCCAAGATATGTGCTGGCAATCATCCTAAAGCATATGGCCCACCGATATATATCTGAAGGGTCTCATGACTAAGGTTTTATTAGACGGTAATAAATGACATTTTCCCAACAATAGCTAGCCACTCGAAGTCCTGGAAACCTTGCTCCCAAAATTCCTTAGAGACTTACACCATCCCTGACCCCATCCCAACTTGCAAGTATATAATGGACCACTCCTCACAACCCCAGGGCAGCAGCTCTTTTGGCCCATGGTTCCTGTCCCCATGCTTTAATAAACCACCATTTTGCACCAAGGATGTCTCAAGAATTCTTTCTTAGTCATCAGCTCTGGAACTCACTCCCACCAAACCTCACTTATATTCTAAACTTCATCATCGCTATTTGAAAGAGAATATAAGCCTGCAAAAGGCCTGCATTGCGCCCTCAGGGATCACTTTGATTCCCTGCCTCTCCTGTTTGTTTGTTTTTGCAATAGTGGAATATACAATAATTCTGGTTACTTTTATTTATCTTCTCATTCCTTTGGTCTTCACCAATCTCTTCCTAAATAGAAGATATTTAGATTTTATTGTTTCTAAAAATGTGTTCTGGAAGGAACATTTAGTCTTTTTTCAGCTGTCACTTAAAAGACAAAGCCTCCAATTCCTGTAAGAAGAAGGAAGTTTATGGGCGCCTGGGTGGCTCAGTGGGTTAAGCCACTGCCTTCGGCTCAGGTCATGATCTCAGGGTCCTGGGATCGAGTCCCGCATCGGGCTCTCTGCTCAGCAGGGAGCCTGCTTCCTCCTCTCTCTCTGCCTGCCTCTCTGCCTACTTGTGTTCTCTGTCAAATAAATAAATAAAATCTTTAAAAAAAAAAAAAAAAGAAGAAGGAAGTTTATATCCCGTGTACCTTTTAGTATCTGTAGTCTATTTAGAATGAACCCCTAGAAGAGCTGGGAAAATAGTCAAAGTTTCCTAGATATTTGCCAAAATATTTCCAATTTCACTGTATGCTTATCATGCAATACAAAATCAGCCATTTTTCACTTTAGTCAAGAGAATATTTGTGGTTCCTAAGCCATTAATTGCATTCAATTTTCACTTGGCTTGATTAATGTTCTATATTGATGACCATCTCTGGAGTAAATACTGACTTGCTTAGACTGGCAAATAGTGATTTCTAAGGGACTTTACTTATCCATGTAAATAATTATGCTGTTATATATGTTATTGGATCTTGAATTATTTGAGTACCTGTGCAGAATGTTTTTAAATTAGTCTATTAGAATTGATTATAACTTAGTAATAGTAAAACTCTGGTTACACAGACATTCAGTAACTTTAGGTACCAAAAACCATTTAAAGTTTTTGGCCAAAAAGAAATATATTTATCCCATTTAAAGAAATCAAAATCTTACTTTAAGAACTAAGATTCTATTAAAATATTCTTAGCAGTCACTTTTTACCATTTTAATTACTTTAAAATTTATAAGCATATTGTGTATCTTTAAAAATTACATTGGTAGAATTGCTGTCTCTGATACAGATCTATAATTCACTCACTGTTCTTTAAGTGAGTCAGATTAGTGCCACATATTCTTAAAATAAAGAATAATGAACTGGAAAAGTAAACTTCCATTTCCTAAGTACTAAGATATTTGGGAGTATATGGTGCTTTTAGCGTTAAATGCTACACTGTAACTTCATTGGTTATAAATTTTAAGTGCAGAATACCTTTACTGAATATGAAAAGAAATATATTTTTAAGATTATTCATTTCTTCTACCTCACAATTATTTGACATATACTGTATGCCAGGCATAGTACTAAGTACTGGAGATAACATGGTAAAAACAAACATGGTTTCTGTGTTCGTGTTACTTAAAGTCTGATGAGCAAAACAGATATTGATCATATAACCACAAATATAATTGTACCATTAGAGCTGTGAGGCATGTTATAAAGGAAATGTGCATGAGTGTCTACGGTAGAGAGATTTAACTTAGTATGGAGGTTGCTATGGTCTGAACATTTGTGTTCCCATTTTGAACATTTGTGTTCAACATTTGCGTTCCCATTTTGAATATTTGTGTTCAAAATTCGTATGTTGAAAACGAATCCCCAGTAGGGTGATAATTTTGAGATGGGGCCTTTAGGAGGTGATAAGGTCATAAGGTTGGAGCCCTTATAAATGGGATTAGTTTCCTTACAAAGGAGACCCCAAAGAGCTCCCCTGCCCTTTTGCTTTGTGAGGACACAGCGAGAAGGTGGGTGTTAATGAGGAGGCAGGATCTCAAAGGTGGTGAATGTGTCGGTGCCATGAAGTTGGACTTGCCAGCTTCCAGAAATGTGAGAAATAATTTTTCATTGTTTATAAGCCACCCAGTTTTTGGTATTTTTGTAATAGCAGCCTGAATGGATTAAGAGGTCAAGGAACACTTCTAAAAAGAAGCATAGCTTACACTGAGATCCCAAGAAGTACTAGGCTTTCTGTGATGAAGAAGGTAGAAGGTGAGCTACAGAACAAGGGATGGATGCTATTAAGTGTGTGATGAGAATCATGGGAATAAATTATAATTGTTTAATCATGATGCACATAAAATTACTGAGATCTGACCATATTTGACATATGAAATGGCAATTTCATATTTGAAATTTCACATTTGACCCAATGTTAATGTAACAAGCATAGGATAATTAACAATATAAAACATCACATATCACGTATCGATATCCATATTTAGGTTACTGTAAATTATACTGCCATAAAAACACAAGTGCATATATCTTTTCAAATTAGTATATACCTGGAAGTAGAATTACTGAACCAAATGATATTACTATTTTTAAAGATTTTATCTATTTATTAGTGGGGTTGGGAAAGAGCCGTGGGACAGAAAGAGGGAATCTCAAGCAGACTCCCTATTCAGTATAGAGCCAGATGTGGAGCTCAGTCCCACCACCCTGAGATCATGACCTGAGCCTGAAACCAAGAGTCAGATAGACGTCCAAACAACTGAGCCACCCAGGCACCACTACATTTTCTTTTTAAATTATAGAACCAACCAACCAAAAATTGCCTCAGCTACTTGAGGTGAGCATAGTTAAAATATAAGCAGAAGTTCCTTTAAGAACCTTGTTAAGTTGTAGCTACAAAATTCATAGAAGTTGGAAAGTGAAAAAAATAGAAAGATAAATGTTGCAGTTAGATTAAAGGTCGTTCAGGAGCCTGGGAGATGGACTGTATAATCATGTGATTGGCTAATCCTTTCTGCCTATTGTTTCAACAGTGTCGCTTCTCTTCTCAAAAATTTGTATGGCCCTGTTGTTTCTGTTTAGGTTCTTTGCCAAATGTTTCCTGTCTCAACAAAAGGTTACTTGCCATCCTTATAAACAATTTCTGCTTGGTGGAGTGAAATAGGGAGTGAATGTGAGGGTAGGGGAGTTGGTGGCAGGGTGGTGGGGAAGGCACAAGAGGGTTTATACCCTTTCTTCCTCACACCAAACATTCCTAGAAAAATTATGCATCCATAATTTAATGTGCAATGTTCCACACTAAATGTTACACTAAAATGTAACATAAAATACTGTCACTGGATTTGATAATTCACTGACGCATTCTCTTGGGCAATAAGAACTCTCCCGGGAGGTAGTGGCCATTCCATCTCTTTACAATCACCTACAGAGTAATGCTCCACAAGTTCGTGAACACTGAAGCTTCGTGAAATGGGTTTAGTTTTAGCTAAATAACTTTCCACAAAATACTCTGGCCTGTATTGATAATATGCATCATAGATACTCTATACTTGGCAATTATCTGTCAGTAATAGGTAATTCACATTAATCAGGGTAACTAACATTCAGTATAGCCAAATCAAACCTTTAGTTTACCTTTTTTTTGGCCAATTATTTGGAATTTAAAAGTCAATTGAATAAAAGTCTATTGAATGTGGAAAAAATTTTCCCTGATGTTTGTATAGTTCAATTCTCTTGCATTTTCCCTTGGTCTCTCATACATAGTTTACTAGATATTATTTACAATTACAGTAGCCATTACAATCAGATTTTTGCCCATAGCCTCTACTAAATCTGTTGTAGTGAAGGTTTAATTTTTATTAAAAATTCTAGAACTTACTATCAGACTTATCTTAGAAGTATAATATTCACACTGAGTGACCAGACCTTGCTTTTGGAAACAGTTTCTTCTACTTCACCTCCATGACTCTGATCTCTGCTGGATATCTTCCTACCTTTGAATGTTTTCTGATCTTCTCACTTAAATTCTTTCTTTTCTACTTTCTTTTTAAGTGAACATATTACACAGAAACTTATCAATTATTTATATGTTTATCTTTGATAATCTTACCTTTTCCAATAAATTTGACTACTCCTTATATGGTAACAACTCTAATACCTTTACCTTCTAAGTCTGATCTTTCTACGGAACTATAGATCTATATTTCCTATTGAAAATATCAACTGTGTGCACTAGGTAAAAATATTTGATCAAAAATTATTTTTTCCTCAAACTTTTCTCCTGACTATTTTTTCTAAAATTTTTATTTTCTTTGGGCAGACACCCAGTAGTGGAATTACTGGATCATGCAATTTCTACTTTCAGTTTTTTGAAGAACCTCCCTACCATTTTCCACTGTGGCTGTACCAGTTTTCTTTCCTACCAACAGTAAACAAGGACTCCCTTTTTTCTACATCCTAACCAACAGTTATTTCTTGTCTTATTGATTATAGCCATTCTGACAGGTACAAGGTGATATCTCACTGTGGTTTTGACTGGCATTTCCTGGTGATTAGTGATATTGAGCATCTTTTCATGCAAACACAATAGTTTCATAAACTAGAAGGAGTAGGGAATCCTTGATAACCCCTTTTGCTAATTACCTCTCTTGCCTTCATCCAGCTAAGAACAAATATATTCTCAAGCACTCAAAACCTCAGGTTTATAGCACCCATGAATACTTGAAAAATAAAACTACTTGATTAAAAACTCAGCCAATCAAGAGGCAAATTGAAATCAAGGTCTCTGGAATGATGACGCTATAAGAAAGCATACTAAAATTCTAAGACTGAATAATAATATGAATAAATTTTATCTGTAAGAAATATAAATGACATAAGTCTAGACAAAATATCAAATGCTGATATACTGGAGGATGAAGAGAGGATGAGAGAATCAAGAAAATTTAAATTTTCTATTTTTATAATTTCATGTTTAAGGATTTTTTTTAGAATTAATAAATTAGGAAATGTTCAATTACATAATTTGAAGAGTTAATAGTATTTATCAGAAAATTAAGAGCAGACTATAAATCTTCTATATAATTTGATAGGAAAAAATTACATTCAAAAAAGATAATATAGGGCTGTCTGGGTGGCTCAGTGGGTTAAGTGTCTGCCTTCAGCTCAGGTCATGACCCCAGAGTCTGAGAAGGGAGCCCTACCCTCCCTTGCTCTTGCTGTCTCCCTGCTCAGTGGGGAGCCTGCTTCTTTCTCTCCCTCTGCTACTCCTCCTGACTGTGCTCTCTTGCACTCTCGGTCAAATAAATAAATAAATAAACAAACAAATAAATAAATAACATCTTTAAAAGAGAGATATAATATAGACCATGTAACAAATATTAGGAAAAAACATGATTAAAAATGTAAAACACAAAATGATTAAATTCAACCATTTTATGACATTATACATAAATAAGAGAAATAATCTATTTAAAAAGGGCTCTCAGATTGTGTAATAAAACAAACCTAATTATATGTTATAGAAAATAATTCATCAAGAATTATTATTCCAGAATGACTAAGCAAGATGCTTCAAAAATTTAATAAACCTGAAGAGTTATTCCTGATACTTTAAAAAGCCATTTAAAAACTCTAAGTAAAAACAGAGGGAAATTTTTCTACAGCAATTATATTTAAATCCAGATAAGACACCTAGAAGTATTTTCATTTAAATCAGCAGTAAAATATGAACCCAGTATTGCCGCTGTATTTTCACCTTCTTCTAGATGTATTGACCAATACAACTAGACATGCAAATAAAATAAGTAGTATAAAAATACTCTGCAGATGATATGAATTTATATATGAGAAACCTAAAAAGTAACTTTAAGTCAGTTAAAAATAATATGACAATTCAACACAATGGATACTTAAAATTTTAATATATAAAATAAATGTTAATATGTAAATAAGTAATATATAGAAATAGCCTTATGATACAGACTAGTGAGGAAATAACATGGAAGGGATAAAATGGAAAATATTCTGTTTACACTAGCAATGAAAAGACGAATGCTTAGTGTTCCCAGTATCCATTGCTGCCTAATAAAACACCTCGAAACTTAGTGGTCTAAAACAACATATTTTTTATCTTTCATGATTTGATGTCTGACTGTACTTAGCTGGGTAGTTCTCATTTGCTTCTAAATAATGTCTTCTTAGTAGCACTCTCAGTGGCCATTAGGAAGTTTCGTCCTTTGTGCTCTGAGTACTTAACATTGAGGCAGGAGTCAATACAACTCTAATGGTAATTTTAACAAATAGCAATTGACATTATAAATGTGCCAGGCACTGTGTGAAGCCTCTAACATTTAAAATTTTATTGAGTCACTTTGTATAGGGGAAGTGCTACTTTCTCCATTGTCCTAATTGACCCAAGGGTACATATTTAGTTAATGGTGGAGCTGGGATTTGAACCTAAAGCCTGACCTCTTCACTACTGCTCTCTGAGGCCCCATGACAGTTTCACCATATTCATTACCCCATCTTGAGAAGACGTAAGGATCAAGATTGTGAAATGCCTCAGGAGATATAATTAGGGGAGGATTTGAAGATATCTGGACGACCAGCTGTGATGGGTTGGATTTACATGATTGTGACTCTTTTCTTTCTAGTTCCTAAACTGGTACAGCCAAGAAAGGGTAATTTATACAGATTTCCTGATTTTATTCTCATTTCACAAAATCGGTTGTAAACAGGTTCTTGAATAGATCATTTTTCCCTCTTCTCCGAGCTGTTGCTAAAGCACCAAGGCTGTGTCAACTTTGCATTATGTAAGTGGCTACATGGCTCATCCACGTCTTGATGAGGTAGCACAACTGGACCTCCTCACCCACGCCTGCCTCACGTCACCACCATCCCAATCCTTTAGGCAGAGAGGACTAGATGAATTCTTCCCCAGTCTTTAAAAAATATGCTTCTCTTTCTCTGGTGAATCAAAAAGAGAAGGCAATGTAGAGATGTTTTATGCATTTGCTTCATAGACGCGGTAAACACCCAGCCTCTGTGTTTCCCTTTCCCAATTTCTTGTCTATTTCTATAGACTGTGGAGTAGAGCATTTTTCTATTTCACACTATCTAAAAGTAGCACTTTGTAACTGAAATATAAAATACAATTTCATTTTCTTCCAAAGCCCAACTGGAATGCATAAAAGGTATCAGTCAGAACCTCTGCTGCAAGTATCAGAAAGTCTGTCTCAAATGGGTCTAAACTAAAAGGCAGTTTGGTTTGTGTAACTGAAGGTCATAGGTGTGGTGCAAGATGCAGATACGACTATCTACGTTCGAGCAACTGTTCTTTTTCCAGCTCCTGGCTCTGTTCCTGCTGCATGTGTGCTTCCCTTTTTTTCAAGCTCTCTGGGCACCTAGTAGCTACCACTTTACCTTCTTCCAATCCTACACCCCCCAACGAGGGGGATGTTCTTGACCGGAATTTAAAATATGAGAGATTTAAAGCCTGGCGCCTTAATAGTGTCACTGTTTCAAGACAATGGATGCATCACACACACAAAAAAAAAACCTGACTTTTTTCCTGGACATCGTGGATGGTAAAGCAGGATATTATCTTTGGAATAATCAAGAATGTAGTCATTGAAACCATTTTCTGTGCTGTGATTCAGGTGCAGAATCCCAGCTGAGAAAGTCTGGGAGAATTCTAAAAATATCTAGATGTAACTTTTAATGGTTTGAGTTATGCCACATAATCACCCATGATTCAGTTAGTATGGCTAGAGTGATGACTTATATAGAGATTGGCCAGCCCTAAATCATAAATACACAAGAAGATCTGTGTAGACTTGGTGACATAAAGTAGAGAAACTGATTCCTCCAAGTTCTGGAGGTGTAGAGTCTGAACTCAGGGTATTAGCATGGTTGCATTCTAGTGAGAGGTCTCTTCCTGGCCTGTAGGCAGCCACATTTTTTGTGTGTGTGTTATTACATGATAGATCTTTTTCTCCTTCCTCTTGTAAGGACAAAGTCCCATATGGAAGACCCATCCTCATGACCTTATCAGAACTTATTTATGTCCTAAAGGATCTACTTCCAAATACCATATAATAGAGTTTTGGTCTTCAACATGTGAATTTTGGGACCACAAACATTCAGTCTATAAGAATCAGGGAAGGAGTCAAATTTAGCCATCATGTACAGATTGTGGATGGAGAAATGATAGTACTGGGGAAGTAATACAAGGCATTGTTAACCAGAGAAGGGGTGTTACAGGCTAAATAGAAAAATAAGTCTTTACTACACCATGTTTAGACATACTGTCTTGAAATTTACTTCTTTTGTAAGGCTTTTTGTTCTGCCAATTTATAGTGCAGTATTGGTTAGAAATTTATTTCTAAATCAAGAGCTATTTTAAGTGCCTTGCCCACTGATGAGTTTTCCTGTCATGATTTTAATATTACATGTTCCTGAAGCAGTTTATAGTAGTAATGATGGCAAAATATTGTCTTTAGTGACTTGAGACTGTGCAACATAGCAAACTCTATTAAGTAAACTATAATAATAAATAACTTGCAAATGACGCTGACGCTTTTAATTGTTAAAAAAACAAGATATATATTTTTAAATTGAGGAGCAGAACAAATGACTTTTTTTCCCATTACAAATTTCACTGTTTTTCTTTTCTTTTTTGGTTTCAACATTCCCACATATTTCCTTTCACTTTCTGTCAAATGCAATTTCTCAAGCTGAACAGGAGTGAACTCTTTTCATTTCCACATTGTCACTCCTGTTCAGTTTGCTTATAGATGAAATGAAAGCATACTGTACAATAGACCTATATGTGTTGTAATGCTAGAAAATGATTTCAATGCACAGAAGCAAATGTTATGTGTATTTAGGCCTTCCATGATGTTTTAATCTCACATGGGCACACACAAGATGCACCTTACTCCAAGGAAAAATGCAAAAAAGGACTCCACCAGATAGAAGATGAAATATAAATGGAATGAGACTATACACCAGATAATCTTAAATATCCAGGCAAGGAAGAGTGCTAGAAAGTTGCATTATTCCTACATAATCAAAAAGAACTTAATCATAGTGAAGCACTTGATTCATTCAGCCACATGTAACAGGTCAATTAAAATGCATACATTGGCAGATTCTCAAAAGAGCAAATGTTTAGTCTTATGCGGATCTTCATCCAGCTGATCTTGCTATTACATAAATAAAACAAAATTAAGGGAAGGAAGAGAGCAAACAAAATGAGGATTTATAGATCAGCAAATTTCCATTAACTATTGATCTGGCTTAGCAAACAGTAGATATGAGAAATTCAGACAAGCCATGTTTTATGCTTTTTAAGCAAAGATACATCATGTTATTAATTTCTTTGTGACATAATTATTATGCATCTTCTGTATTATAAACACTATGGTAGATACTAAAGATGTAGTGAGCAGAAGCCCCAAATTCCTCCTCTCATGGTACTTAATTCTGGTTTGGGGAGGCCAAAAATAAATCAAATATGTCAATAGAAGTTGGTGAAAAGAGCTTCGGAGAAACATCAGGAAAGGGAGATTTAGACCTTTGGGTGGGTAAAGGGTTAATTTTAAATAAGGGATTATATAATACTCTATTTAGAAGGTGACATTGGAGAAAGCCATGAAGGAATTGAGGGAGTTAGCCATGTGGCCATATGAGGTGAGAAGTTTTGAAAAACAGATAATAAGTATAAAAATCCTTGACTTAAGACCATTCTTGATATGAATAAGGAGTAGCAAGTAAACAGTTGTGGCTGGCATGAGGGAACAGAGAGTACTAAGAAATGAAAAGACGTGATAATGGGCAACCTGATTATATAAGGCATTGGAGATCATAGTAGAGACTCATTCTCAGGGGAAAAAAAAAAAAAAGGAGACATCTCCAATATGGGATTGACATGATCTGATTTGTTTCAGTAAGACTGCTCTGACTACCATATGGAGATAGACTATGGGGCAATGGCAGAGAAATAGGGAAGGGAAAAGAGCAAGCCGTGGCATTTAAAGATCAGCAAGAATCACTTAACTTTACAATAAACTGGGCTAGAGATGATAGTAACTTGGAAGAGGGTGATTATGATGGAGCCAGTGAGAAGTGGTCAGCCTCTGGATGGTTAGGGTGAGGAACCCAAATAATTCGATATTGGATTGGATATAGGAGTGGAAAAAAGAGGAGTCAAGGGTGCCCCTAACGTTTTTTGGTCTGAGAAAGCTGGACTTGCCATTCATACAAACTGAAAAGACCACAGAGAAATAGTCTGGGATGAGGAGAACCAAAAGTGTGCATTTCGGTATGTAAGTATGAGATGCTCATTTGATAGTCAACAGAGCTATTGAGAAGGCAATTGAATATTTAATTCTGGAATTTAGGGGAGAGTTAGGCTGCAGATAAATATTTTGGAGTCACTAACAAGTTGTTTTTAAAGTCATGAAACTAGAGGGTATCACCAAGGGAATGTGTGTGTGTGTGTGTGTGTGTGTGTGTGTGTGTATACACACACATTTATATAAAGGTAAGCAAAGACCCAAGAGCTGCATTCTGGGCCACTCCAGTGTCATGTGGTCAGGGAAACAAAGTAAAACCAGCAAAGGAAAGAAAGAATGAGAGACCAGTGAGCAAAAACAATGACCAGGAGAGTATGGAGTTACAGAAAACAAGTGAGGAGTGTTCCTACTGTGCTAAATACTGCTGATATGTCGTGCCATTATAGAACTTGACACATACTGCCTTTTTGAATGTAATGGACTCACTGGTTCTTTGTTAGAAGAATATTAATTTTTAAATGGTTGGCTTTGTTGTTGTGCAAAATTTGAAATTCTGACCTGGTTTTCTTTATGATTAATAGAATGCATTTATAAAATGGATTTTGGGGAATGTTTTCTTTTGAAAATAGAACCAAAACACTGACCCTTAAAAAGGCATGATGCCTTGGTATTAGTATCATTAACACCTCCCTCCATTCAAGGAACTTAAGAATGGGTTCAAATGTTAATGAGTAAAAGATGGGTCTGTATTCAACACAACTTGGTTGCCATATGAGGTTATTATGTCTTGGGTAGCTTTAATAACAGGATATGTTGACAACCAAAAGTGTCTTGTTATTCTAGACTTCTCCCTTATTCTACATATTTACAAGGATCTATGGCTGTTTACATAAGACAGCATTTTCTAGCTCTTTGCCATCAGATATAATCATACAGTTAAGTTTTGGCCAGTGCCACATAAGACACATTTCTAAGTACTGGGAAGTATTCTAGGAAGGGTCATATCCTTCCCTTTTCATTCCACACAGATGAAATGACTAGAGCAAAAGAAGCCATTTTGGAATATTGGGTAAACTTGGGAGTGGCAGTCTCTCATGACCTAGAAGCAAGAAGAAAAAGCTGGGATCTTGAGGAGTTTATGAATTAGAGCAGCCTTATATAGACAGCCTACATCAGGAATAATTCTAATTGAATTAGATCTATTCTGGAATGGATACCCAGATGTCACCATATGTTTGTAAACACATATATAATGTGTTTAGAAAGTAAACAGTGATTTGACTTAAGGTGATAATAACCCCATTCTTTCTATGTTGGAATTCATGACTAGGGACTAAAAATGCTCAGTGTTTCTTTCATTTTCAGCCTCTTTTGGTAAAAGTTACTGTAGGTTTTACTATAAAAATATTTACTCTTTAACTTTCCTTATGAGGAAAGAGAAAACTATGTCTCCTATTATATTTTATTGAATCGTTACAAACCAAATTCCCCCTTAGGCTGTTTTCAAATTTTAAAAACAAAAGCTTGAGGTGAGATTATATCTGATGTAGAGAAGGTAAAACTGCATGTAGTCTCCGGCTTAGGTCTCAAGAAAGTCCCCCTGTTGTTTATAGAGTTCTGCTTCAACTTGTAAACCCATATTTAAAACTCTGAGTATAGGAAAATTTAAAGGAAATCATCTGTGTATGCATCATTATCTGTTATGTCTTTGTTAGGAGATTTTCTCCTTCCTCACAGATACCTTTGATGTTTATCTTTAATTATCTCTTTTATTGGTAAATAAATGTTTGATCACCTTACGCATCAAAGGAGTTATTTACAATGTAAGGATGGACAGAAGTCAAGATACTATTAACCAGAGAAAGCAGTTGGAGAAGCTGTATTATTTCCAAAGGTTTTCCCTTTCCTTCTGTCATTGTCTCTACCTGCCAACTTGTGTTCTGACTGCCTCCAGGAACATCACCCTATCTCCAGAGCCCTTTGGTTTTATGAAGTATGACTTAGCACACATACCCTATCTCTTTGAAAGTTTGTGAGACATAAATGGCAAGGTTATGATAGGCATGTAGAAATTTTATGCAAATATTGTTTTTACCAATCCCTGCCTTTCTTTCGTATTCTGATGGGACTTTCAGAAGAAAAGAATTGCGATTAGATTTCACTGCCACCAAATGATTTGGTTTCATCCTTCAGTTATGTGGCTTTGCACATTTTTATCATTAAAATCTCAGCAGAAAGAAATATCACCTCCTGAACAAGATAACTACTTTAACTGATATCCAGACAAGTCTAAGAAAATATTGGTCATATTTATTAGTTGGAGACTATGCCAAAGTGCTATCTAGTTCTATTAAGCTTAATATTTCAAATTATGTTTGTTTCCCTCAGTTATATAACTTATTTTTTAATCAAGGTATTTCTTTTATAAATTATTTTAACTGCTAATGATATATATGTATAAATATGATGTTTTTCTATTAAGAAAAATTTAATAGTTTTTCTATTCATACAAGGAACATTTATTAGATATCTACTGTATACCAGGCTCATTACTGAGGTAAAGTAGAAACATCTAGTTTTTATTTTCTTGAAGTTCATGGACCAGAACTCAGAGACTATCTAGTTCAATTATTCATTTTTATGGGTGATGACTATAGGGCCCAGGTAAGTTAAGTGACTTTCTTAGGATCATGCAATTAGAATCCAAGTCAAGACTAGAAGTCAGGTCTCCTGATATTCTTTCTGTCCAGTGTGATTTCTACTACAACTTTCTGACTCTTTCTATCCAACCTGGGTGTTTTAAGGCACAGGAAAAGAAAAACTTGATGTGTTCAGTCCATTTTACTCCATTCCTGAAATTCCAAATAGCTTTCTGGCCACCTTCTATTCTGCTCAGTCTAAATCGCATTCCTTTTACTCTTAGGTAGCAGAAATAGATAGGCTCTTTTACACAGAGCTGGTAATCACTTCTTGATTGACTCCAAACCAAAATTAAAGTCTTGCTAAGCAAGCTCATCTGGCTTTATGAATAGAGGCTTTTCAGTTATCTAAGACCATCATACCTACTCCTAAAATTATCTTGTTTACTTTATTAGCACAAACTGTTTCAACATACTGCAGTGAGCTATTAGCCCTCAGGAAAAAAAAAATAATTTTTTTTAACTTCTTAAATATAAGGACGTTCTTTGAGAGACCATGGCATATCTGATGGAAGTTTTTTAGTAGAACTTTTTCCCTTGACTGATCCAGATTTAAACAGTCTAAAATCAATTCCCCTGGAGCCACTTGTCATTTCTTGTCTTCATTTTAGCAGTGTGGGTGAATGCGTGTCAGACCTAACTTTTACCCAGAGTTAAAAAAAAAAAATGATTTTTCATTTCTTGTCCTTGCTTCTACTGCTATATAAAAATAAACTGGCTTTTTTCCACATATTTAAGCAAAACTATCTCAAAGAGAGGTTGTCAGAGTTTTGAAGATAAGGTAAGCAAAGATTATTGCTACGTTTGAAGAATTAAATCAAACCACTTTGAAAGATTAAGCTCAGAGGAGAAGAGGGAGCCAAATTTGCATTAATGCTGAGATTTCATGCAGTGCCCTTATATACATGGACTTCGTGAATTCTGGCCTGAGAGGGTTTGGGGATAAAGTGAGGGCACTCATAATTAAAGCAATAGTGAGGAAGAAGCCAGAAGGCCAAGTTCTTTTTTTTTTTTTTTTAAGATTTTATTTATTTATTTGACAGACAGAGATCACAAGTAGGCAGAGAGGCAGGCAGAGAGAGAGAGAGAGAGAGAGAGAGGAAGGGAAGCAGGCTCCCTGCCGAGCAGAGAGTCCGATGCGGGGTTCGATCCCAGGACCCTGAGACCATGACCTGAGCTGAAGGCAGAGGCTCAACCCACTGAGCCACCCAGGCGCCCCAGAAGGCCAAGTTCTAAATAAGGCAATATTCAGCCCCGTCCCCACTCCCATATTTATACTCAAATATCCATCTGGAGAAGGTAATAATAGTGAGGGAGCTTCGTGCAAGAACAGTGAGCACCCATTAGATCCAAAGCAGGGCTGGGTAACCAGAATATATATCAAGTATATATATTGCTCTGCATGCATACAGCTGAAGCCTTGGAAGTATGTCGATGGTATTGTTTCTAGAAGTTATTTCTGATTATTAGAAGCACAAGCTTCAAGAGGATTTTGTAACATCAGCCAATACACTCTAATGTAACTCAATATTTTGGAGACCAAGAAGAGCTAACCTTCAACTCTCAGGACAAGCTGAATGTACTGAGTGAGTTTCCCATTGTGAAACCTGGTTTAGTGGTCAATAAAATGACATGACTTGGCCACATGCCCCAGAGTCAAGTCTTCTGTTTTTTCCTGAAGTAGGGAATGTGCCCCAGCTTTCCTATGCTGTCTCTCTTCTCACTTCTGTCCTCCTCAATTTCTGTTCTTCAGACTTACTGAGCTTCTTACAGTTCTCAAAAAATTCTGTGTGGTGTCTTTCTCTGGATTTTTTTCACACAGTTTCTTTTGCCTGATTCTTTTGCCTGTGTTCTATCTCCATGCCCTCCATCAACAATTTCTATTCTCCATCTCTCTTTGCCTGAGTAATACCTACTTATGCTTCAAATTTCAGTATATATCCATTTTCTCTTACCCGCATGTGTGAGGTACCTCTCCGGAGGCCCTTGTAGCACTCAGTACTATCTCTGTATGAGCTGTTATTGGGGTTGCTTGTCACATTTTCATCCACTAAGATCCTATGTTCCAAAAAGTCACTGTAACTTCTTTGCCATTAGATTCTCAGAATTAACATATGGGAGGTGTCCTATACTTACTCGGTATGTGACATCAAAGGTTAGGCAAGCTCTTTAGAGTAAATGTAAGGGTGACTCCATTCCTTCATTCCTTCATCATTGAGTAATATTTATTGGTGACTTCTGCACACACACAAAAATTCTAGGACCTGGGGAAACAATGATGAATAAAAAATAATGTCGGACAGACAGTAAGGCAGACTTCCTTCATGGTATGTAGAGTCTTGTTTTCTATATATGTTATCAGAGAAAATTCATATTAAATGAATTATTCTGAGGTTTAAGCCAATAATAAAAAATGTACTACAAATGTTCAAGTATAACTAAAGGCAAGGAAGTATCCAATTAAGTACCTTTTATAATTGTAACTCTTAGCACACCAAAGGAAGACTTATAAAATTATCATTATCTTTCATTTCAATTGAAATAATATATGATAAATGTTACATAAATTTTTAAAAGCACATATTTTCCTAGGAAGTACAAAGCTAGACCCAGAGCCTAAGTTGAATGAAAGTATATATTTTCTTTGAAATATGCAAGGCTCTGTTTTCTCTTTGCTCTTTTTAATTGAACAAACTGAGCTATAAGGTATTTTTAGTAGGAAAAGGTGGTGCTATTTGCTATTAATAAAACTGTCAAATAGTTATTTGTAACTTTTGTAGCTATGGTCTCCATAGTTCTTAGACATATCCCTAAATTTTCTTGGAAATTTTCTTAGAAATTTTCATTATAATTTAGAAAATGATTTTGCAGAGTGAGAAAACATGCATATGAAACAAATGCACATACAAAGGTCTTCCAGAAAAAGTCATGAACACTCACCTGAAAGGGGATGATGCTATTATCTAATTTTAATTAGGCGAAAACAGATTTTTTTTCAACTCATATACGTATACATTCATGTTTAAAAATAAGGTACTAAGAACTTCACTAGAGCAAACAACAAAATTAGGTACTTTAAAACATATCTGTTATTTAAAGGATTAGCCACATATATTTACCTAGATTCCCTAAAACTTTCTTTTCTTTGTATCCAACATTTTTTTTTTCTCCTTTAAAAATATTTTCCTTCAGTAGCCCACCATCAACTTTCTGTTCTTGAAGGGGAGACGTGGCCACTGGGAGAATTAAGGACTTTCTTCAACAAGCATCAGGGACTTTAATCTGAAATGTTTACAGCAGAAGTGTCAGATTCTGAAAGCCTTCTAGATTGTTCCCTGTTTGGTGACAATATGCTGCAGAGGAGGTTAAGAGATTAATAGAAGATGAATCACATTTTAAGTATCTTCTAACAAACTGTATTTAAGCTTGTATCTGGTGTGTAACCTATTTAAAGATGTTTCATTTCTCTGAGGGCTTAATAAAAGTTCTTAGGACAAGTGTTATTTTTTACATCCCACAGCTTTTCTCTCCTATATCCCACCCATGGTGGCAGGCTGTATTGAAAGCAGATTGAGAAAGAAAGAACATTAGGTGGTGATTTCAAAACAGGTAAATGATTGAAGGAAAATATTTTCTTAATTTTCCTTTTAAAAACACATTTACACACATCCTTGGTTTAATTGCTTCTGAAATTCTAAAATGGTACCTGTGTATCCTTCACAATGATAGTGTTTTATGCTTTATAACAATAATTGTGTGATAAGAATGAAGGAATTTAAAGATGGTTAATTTAGTGCTTAAAATATGAAGGTATATATAATATATAGGTATATATATGATACATATGTATGTATATAAAATCTGAGAATCCCAGAGGTAATCACACACACATACACATGTATAAAAACATACACACACACACACACATATACTTTTTTTTCACAAGAACTTAAGTTTTTTGCCAACCAAAAAAGAAAACAACAAAAAAGAGAGATAGGGAAGGAGAGAAAATGGTCAAGCACAACACATAAGGTTAAGAATTTATATATATAGGGGCGCCTGGGTGGCTCAGTGGGTTAAAGCCTCTGCCTTCGGCTCAGGTCATGATCCCAGAGTCCTGGGATGGAGCCCCGCATCGGGCTCTCTGCTCAGCAGGGAACCTGCTTCCTCCTCTCTCTCTCTGCCTGCCTCTCTGCCTACTTGTGATCTCTGTCTGTCAAATTAATAAATAAAATCTTAAAAAAAAAAGAATTTATACATATAAATTTTGTAATTTATATATATAAATCTGAGAATCCCAGAGGTATTTTTTTACAAAAAGATTTTATTCATTCATTTGAGAGAGAGAGAAAAACAGAGAGAGCACAAGCAAGGGGGAGAGGTGAGGAAGAGGGAGAAGCAGACTTCCTGGTGAGCTGGGAGCCTGACATGGGGCTCAATCCCAGGACCTAGAGATTATGACCTGAGCTGAAGGCAGATGCCCAACCATCTGAGCCACCCAGATGCCCCTATTTTTCTTTTCATAAGAACTTAGGTTTATTGCCAACAAAAAAACAAAAACAAATAAAAGAGAGATGGGGAAGGAGAGAAAATGGTCAGAAGCACAACATATAAGGTTAGGAATTTATGTATATATATAAATATATTTATACATATATGTTTAATATATATATATATAAATCTGAGAACCCCAGAGGTAATTACAGATGAAATAAAATGTTCTTTAAACCATACTAATTATGCTAATTTCTGGGTCTCAGGTCACTTTTCCTCAGTAGGGAGAAGTGCTAGGTGAAGGAGGTGATGATTTAACTAATAATCAGACATACTACCTGCACTTTGAAAGCTGTTCTGTTCTAGTTTGGGAACACAGCCA
This sequence comes from Mustela erminea, assembly GCF_009829155.1. Lineage (NCBI taxonomy): Eukaryota > Metazoa > Chordata > Mammalia > Carnivora > Mustelidae > Mustela > Mustela erminea. The sequence continues at coordinate 51,148,996 of NC_045621.1, forward strand.
AACCTCTGGTCTGCTGTCTGCTGTTGCGTGCGGGGACTGGGGTGAAAGTCCCAGAGAATATGCTCTTATCTCATTATCTGTAGTGAAAGTTGTTAATATTACCAAAGTTGGTAAATAAATAAATAATATTTTAAGCATATTATATAAATTTAGCAAAATGACTAGTTGAGGGGAGCCTGGGTGGCTCAGTGGGTTGAGCCTCCGCCTTCGGCTCAGGTCACGGTCCCAGGGCCTTGGGATCGAGCCCCAATGTCAGGTTCCCTCCTCGGCGGGAAAGCCTGCTTCTCCCTCTCCCACTCCCCCTGCTTGTATTCCCTCTCTCGCTGTGTCTCTCTCTGTCAGATAAATAAATAAGATCCTTTTTTAAAAAATGGCTAGTTAGGGGCGCCTGGCTGGCTCAGTGGGTTAAAGCCTCGCCTTCAGCTCAGGTCATGATCTCAGGGTCCTGGGATCGAGCCCCGCATCGGGCTCTCTGCTCAGCCAGAAGCCTGCTTCCTCCTCTCTCTCTGCCTGCCTCTCTGCCTACTTGTGATCTCTGTCTGTCAAATAAATAAATAAAATCTTAAAAAAAAAAAATGGCTAGTTGAACTATAACCAGATGCGAAACCATCCAAAGTATCATACTAAACGTACACATGCAAATACACTCAGAGGAAAAAAAAAAACAACTTTAGTTATTAAGGGAAAGAAAATAAAAGATGAGAAGCACAAAACATGACATAAAAGAAAATGTTTTAGTATTTGCAAATAGATTGGGTCAAAAACTAAACCCCAGTACCAGTCTGTGTATAATAAATGTAGCTAAATAAAGTGTTTCAGACATATGAAAAGTAAACTAAAGTGAAAACAAAGACAAACTAGAGAGATACCAACAAGAAAGTATGAATTGTATTATCAAAATTTAAAAAAGGTTGATGTCAGAACAAACCTTTCCAATGAGAAAAAGAGGAAAAGGAAATTTACAAGAGATTATAGTTCGCACTGAGACTCAAGAATTTTTAGGTACCAAGAAGCATGGTATTAAAATAAAAAATACCGGAAAAACGAGGGAATGTGACAAAATAACCCAGAAATATATATATCAGATAAAGAATGTAGTTATGATAAAGGTCAAATTTCAAATCAGAAAAAGAATTATTTTAATTAAGTGGTTTTTCAGGCAACTGGTTAACCATTAAAAATATAAAATTAACTCACTAAGTTGTACTATGTACCAAATTAAATCCAAAACAATTCAAACTTCACCTATAAAATATTTAATAAGAATACCAGAAGAATAGCCAAATATTGTGGGTTTTAAGTGATTAACTTCTTTTTGACTTAATACATGACTGGATTGCACAAAGTATCATACCTAAAATGTAGCTGACCGAGATTTGAACCTGGGCAAACCAGCTCCAGGGGCAGAGCGTTTAATGTATGCCTTGAGTAAAAAGCATAGGCAAAGAAACTGTATATAAATCTAGGATGTAGAGCGCATTTTAAGAGTAACATAGAAGACTGGGTCTACACAAAAAACTTGATGGATTTGACTACCTGAAAATTACAATCCTTTCTATGTGAAAAAATACAAACATAACAAAAATCAAAAGTCCACTGAGAAAATAGTTGCAATATATATGATAAGAATTAATATTCATAGTACATTAGAGGTCTTGCATCAATAAGAAAACAAATAGTACAGCATAGGGAATATAGTCAATGTAGTACATTTATCATGGTAAACATTTCATAGTATATATAATTATTGAATTATAATTGAATCACTGTTGAATCACTGTTGCCCACCTGAAACTAATTTACTATATATCAATTATAATTCAATTAAAAATTTTAAAAATACTAAAAATGAAACGCAATACAAATAAGAACATTGAGGGAAAAAAATGAAAATAGGCAAAGAACACTCAAAAATATACAAATGGTTAATAATTCTGGTAGTCACAAAATCAATTGCCATTCAGTCATTCAGTCAATAAAAATGATTGTGAAAGCATCTGTTCATTTCCATGATAATATGAACAATTTTTGATAAAAGAAAAAATGGCAGAAACAACCTAATCTTTTTACATTAATATTTTCAATGATGTATATGGCATCAAATACCTATGTGGCATAGAATACTTGAAGTATAGCTATTTGTAATTTTATCTCTCCTTGTCTTTTTATAGATGGTTATGTTTGCTTACTGGGTCTTTTGTAGGGCCGAATGAGAATAATGGTATATATACAGGAAGAGAGAGAAGATAAATAGAAAGGGCAGGTAATAGCTATTGTTGGTTTTCTACTCAAAATTATGCCTCTTCGTTCTAAACAAATCAACATTTTCTCAGATACTTCCTGGGCTCTTCTTCAACCTCATGATTGGAGTCTTGGTTAGATCAGCTAATCATGGTTCTTCTTGCCTGAGATTGATCTATGGCACAGGCACACAACAAAATGCTAAGTAATGAGACATTAGAATATTGGTTGGCAATTCTGAGAAAACGTTCTTCATTCTTGAAAAGGACCATGAGTAAGGGTCTTTCTTTTCCTGCTTTGGGTGCCTTATGATTAGAATGTGATATTTTGGGGCACTGGGTGGCTCAGTGGGTTAAAGCCTCTGCCTTGGCTCAGGTCATGATCTCAGGGTCCTGGGATCGACCCTGGCATGGGGGGGGGGCTCTCTGCTCAGCAGGGAGCCTGCTTCTCCCTCTCTCTCTGCCTGCCTCTCTGCCTACTTGTGATCGCTGTCTGTCAAATAAATAAACTAAAAGAAAAAAAGAAATTGTTTAAAGGATGTGATATTTTGAGTTGTTGCAATCATCCTATTGCCAGAAAAAGAAACAAAAATGGCAGACCAACCAAACTAAAGGCTTCACGTTGTTGAACTGCTATGCAACTGCCCCGAATTCACCTTGTCTCTGTTTTTCTTGTGGAGGAAGATACGTTTCTTATTATCTGTGTGACTTTTCTTTGACTCTGTATTTGTTTACCTGCAGTTAAAAGTATTCTGTTACAGAGAGGGAGATACTTATGGAAAGAATTAACTTGGAAGCTGACAGGAAGGAGAAACAGAAGAAGAAGGAATTGTAATCAGTGCAGATTTGAAATTTTTCTACAGCATTTTAAAGGCAAGAAAACCATAGATTTTTGAGTAGAGAGTGTGAGGATTTGGCAGAGTATACAAATAGGGTGTGGAGGGTTTATAGAAGCTGTGCTGTATGTAAATTCAATGCCATTATCCCTGTGCTATCTATTTTGGGGAGCTCCATAAAGATGTGCATTACTTTCTGAATATTAAGTTTAGATTTGTCTTTCTGTTGGATGTAATGCCATGTATTGGGTGGCACTGGATTTACTAGGCTTTAGATTAGATGGGAAAGTCTTTCCCTTTGAATACTAAGCCTAAAATATTCTGAGGGAGACAGATTTCAGATCAAATTAATTCAGAAAAATATACATACTATTATCTTCTTAGGACTTTAACCCCCCATATTTTATTAAAAAAATATGAAATCTTGAAATAAGCAAAGCCTTTAACCAAGCATTTTCCAAACTGAAAAATGGTTAAGTCATTGAAGGAATTCCAGGAATTATCTGAGTAGCTTCGAGAGGGAGAGAAGGGTGGATGAAGGGATGATTATTCTTTGACAGTGAATTATAAATGTAAATACTCATTGTCTAGGGTCACTCAACAGATAACCAATGCCAAATTAATAACAGTATTTGAGTGAGGTCCCATCTCATCTTTGAAGGCATTATATTTATATTTATATAAATATAAATATATTTATATAATATTTATATTTAATATGTAACATATTTAATATGTAACTCATACAATATCTATTTTTTAGGATTGTTTTGAGAATCAAATTAGATTATTATGAAGTTAATTAAAGAAAATATTCCATTTAGAAAGTATCTGGCTTATTAAAAATGTACATTGTAATTATTATTAAAATGATTATCTCCATTGTAAGTATCATTTAATGAAAAGAATAGGAGAATGTGGGTTTCTCCAGAGTATTGGGGAAAGTAGTTTTGAGTCCTCTAGCAAAATGGAGTTTGATGACTTGAGTCAGGGGTCATCTTCCTACCTGAAGCAGAAGCACAGGCACCAGGACTTGAATGGTGACTAATGTGCCAAGGAAGTCTTGGGACTTTATTTCTACTTACTTTTATACTAATTATATTGCTATGTTCTCAGAATATTTTTTGAATTTCCATTTTGGAATCACTGTCAATCCTTGAACACTTTGATTTTAGATGGCAATAGAGTGAAATGTGCAAGGTAATTTTAATTTTTGGAAATAGAAGTTAGTCTGGCAAAATATGAATGACATTGGATTGTAATATTTTTTATTAAAATTAAGGTAAAATTACAAAGGAAGCCCAACACCGGTGAATATTTATACTGATATTTGTGGTATTTTGAAATAGGTAACATCATTGGAATTCACTTAAAGTGTTCAAGAGGACAACTGTGAAGAACAGCATTTCATGAATATGTAAGTCCTAGTGTGTTAATTACAAATAAATACTATTTTATAGTTCTGTTCTCAACCTCCATGAACACACTGTAGATTTTAATTCATATTAAGTGTAAAATACATGATTTAAATTTCACAGAAATCAAAAGGAATTACTTACAAAGATTTTAAGTGATTTTGACAGGGAAGTGAGTCATATAAATTTATACCCAAGAGGTAAGAATAAGGTCATATTTTAAGACATTCCTGAGATCTGCTAAAGTAGTTGCTTGAATCCTGAAATACTAAAATAGTCACAAAAGCACATTTTATGGCATTTCTTTAGAAAGTGAGTGTGCATGCCATCTCAAGGTTGAGGTGAAGCAAACATGATTTGTGCATTTAATTTATGGTCTAGCCAGAGGATCAAGGTACTATGATTATTGGTGCCAAAGGTACACATAATAGACATGGAAATGGACATTCTATCAATTTTCCTAGAAAAGGAGTTCAAATATCTCAGGAAAATGCAAGCGCAGTGTCATGTATCACCCTGCTGATAATCATATTCATTATTTATTATGTGTGCCCAGAATTTTTCACAAAATAAAAAAGTTCCTATGAATGAAAGTTCTGTCTTTAATAGGTAATTCCTGAAGGTCTCATCCTTCACAATTTTCCACTATTACCTTGTAGCAAACTACATTCTGCTTTTATCTTTATCCCCAATATTAAAATTACATTAAAAGACAGAAAAATAACAATAAAAATGTTTAAATACACACACACACACACATATATATATAGCTAATACTATATGTATATAACTAATACAGATGTAGTCTGGACTAAGAATGACTTCATGGTGAATGAAGGAATGATGTGGCCACCCCTGTTGAGAATAGAAGAGCTTAGGGAAGTCCTGTAAGTTCTGTGATAATATAAAGTTTCTAGTTTTTATGTTTAATATATGCATTGAAATGATGTGGGTAATGTGATTATTCTTTATTAATTTTAATGCTCAGCTACTTAAAATTGCTTTCCCCATTGAAATAGGTTCCTATGACAAAGGCTGTTCTTGCAGAGAAATGCTGCAATATGAGGGAGTGGTTTGTAATTTCTATAATTCTCTTCCTCACTGTAACCTAGTAGGGGCCCATTCCAAGATCTGCTTCTGACTCCTTTGACATTGGACAAATTACTTTATACTCTTCCTCAACCTTTCTTTCCCTCATCTGTAGAATAAGAATACTTAGCTCTACTTATCTCAACAGGAAATGTGTTTTATTAAAGACCCATTAGCTTCTTGGAGTATAAAATTGTAGTTTTGGTGGAGTTTGCTTTACTACAGCAGTTGGCATCAAATCTTTTCAAGTCTTTATAAATGCTTCAGCGTACAAATGTGCTTTCCAAGGACAAATGAAAAGTAGTTCATTCTGCTACAAAAGAGGACACTGCCTTTATTCTAACAATAACAGCCTGAGCAGGTTCCTTCCAAAAAATAGCAAATATTTTCTAGGTTTTTAAAATAAAATAAAATGGCATAATTATACAAGAAGAATAGGACTAAGTATAATGTAATTAACATGGAAATATATCACTGAGGTAAAGAATAATATACTTCAGTTTATTTAAAATGTTCTTTAACAGGGTGCCTGGGTGGCTCAGTGGGTTAAAGCCTCTGCCTTTGGCTCAGGCCATGATCCCAGGGTCCTGGGATCAAGCCCCATGTTGGGCTCTCTGCTCCCTTCCTCCTCTCTCTCCCTGCCTGCCTCTCTGACTACTTGTGATCTCTGTCTGTTAAATAAATAAATAAAATCTTTTTTTTTTTTAAATATTCTTTAACTTGGAGAAATCCTATAAATGAGAAACATTTGAATTTCTAGGACAAGGTAAATATAAGAGATGATTTAAAGACCAGAGATAAAATTTTATATATCAGCAAAAATTAATTTCCTGCTTGCTTTTTAAAATATTTTTATGATATAATTCTTATTTAGGAACCAGTAAGCCAGATATTTGTTTATAAGTAAGAAATTATAAGAACATTTTAGGTACACTCCAAGGAGCCAATAAACAGATTGGCTTAAATATAACAGCTGCCAAAATTATGTAGAAGTCATTTAGAAATGCTCTTTCCTATCATAGGTCCCAAAATTTCTGCTTTAATCATGAAAGTGCTTCTACCTCCTTTAAAGAAGACAGGATAGAAAAGTCGGGTGAGGAAGTTGGTTAGGAGAGTGGAAAAAGGAATTGAGATACCTAACTTATTTCAGACTCTTTGTTGATTATTTGAACACATTATCCCCAAGGATTCCAAAGTTAAATGAAAAGATGTAAGGACTTAACTATGATTCTTTCTTTCTTATTCAAGGGCTTTTATTGTGATCCAAGGAATAACTCATTCATGAAATGTAATCTCAGAAGGAGCCTCCTGTTGTACAGCATGTGTCTTAACCTGTATTGCTGGTATACTTCCTCCCTCCCTTTCCTCTCTACCCATTCCCTGTGACCTGGTGCCTCCTGCTGGTGGGAGATTCTTCCCTATCCTTTTATTTTTATCAATGGATATGAGCAAATGTGGTGCACACTTTAAAAGAGATATCATAATTCATCACAAGTTCCTGCTTTTGCTCTCTGCCATAAGAACAGCGTTTCCCAGAGACGGCACCTCCACACTGAGTCCAAGAATGAGAAAGAAGAGTCACAGCAGAGCCAAGTACTGTTGAACACTGACACAGCAGTCATAGCCATACCACAGTTTGCATGTAATGGGAGAGAAATAAAACGCTTTCTGAGGTAATCTACTGAGCTATGGGGTTATTTGTTACGGCAGCAAAAATGTCCAATTGAGAAATTGCTATTAAATCTTGTGGGCTGCTGTAACAAAAATGCCAAATATATGTGACAAAGATTTTTTTGGACACCAGGAGGAAGAGAAACGATTATTGGAAACTGGAAAAGTGTTGTATGGTGGCAAGATATTTTGTAACATTTTTGTTTAAGACCGTTTGGAAGGCAGTTGATATATAATAAAGGGTCATGGCCTTGGGCAAAAGGTTTCAAAGCAGTCCATTACTAGGATGAGCTGGTTGTTATTAGGTGCATTTGGGAAGGCTGAGATCAGAAAAGAATTGGCGCCGTCTGACAGTAGAGATGAAAGGAAATAGAGATCACAGCAATTCTGTAACTTGCAAAATTGGAAAAAGGAGCAATTTCTCAATTCCAATCATCAGAACATAAAATTAGGAAATCTTTTGTCTGCAGTCTCAGGGTAAGTACTAAACATGATAGTACTGCATTCCACATTAAGATTTCTGAATGGATTCAGATGTTCTTTCCATTGGACAAAATGTGATAAAGAGAAGGGCATAATCCCACAAAAATCTGATAGTTTCAAAGAACTGAAATTAAGTCAGGAGAAAGAGCTACTTTCACAAGGCATTGTGGGGCTACTGATTGCTTATGGCACTGATGGTAATAAAACTGAATTTTAAGTAATACTGTTTTTGAGAAATTTGTATTGGCAAAAGTAAGACAAGCCTAGAACAAGGACAGTGTGACTCTTCAAGGTATTAGGAAACCCTTGATCCTCCAACTTTTATTTCCACCTGAGGAAGAAGGCTGAGAAACTTCTTCACCCTGGAGAATCTGAAGCCCAGAGAGGTCACATGGTCCCAGCAGTTCTGAAATTTGGGAAAACACTGTGAAAGGCCCTTCCACTGGAGTGGGGCAATGATCTTTCACTGGGTCTATTTTTCCCATGGATTCACTGTTCTCCGTGGATTTTGGCTCTATGGTCTGGGAAGTTCTTTTTCTAACACCCTTCTTGGCTAAAAAGAGTAATAGAAAGTCTTTAAATATGATTGCTTGATTCATTTTATCCTTTTCTCATGCCTCTGCTATGAAAACAAAATGTCCCCAGAATGGGTTCCAAAATGGGACGGTTTTGGAGAGCTGATCAGTTCAAGTGCAGCCACAGCCTCCCTGCAGAGTACATGCTACATGAGGGAAACTAAGTGAAAGTTAATAGAAGCCACCCACTGAAATTTTGGAATTGTTTGTTGTCCAAAATCAATTAGTACATCATCAATCCTTCCTTTTTACTTATAAACTTCTTACTAGTTTATAGGTACTCTTTCCATTTTGCAAATTGAAAAGCATGTTCCAAAGGGAAAACATTTTTCAAGAGTATGAGCCATATATCCTCCTAAGAGGTATGCCATAGAGATACTATCCCAGCTGCCCCAGTATAATTACCAGTTTCCAAATTCCCACATAGGGAATTGGTCCCCAGTGCAGATGTGGGAATTCTGCCAACTCACTCAAAAGAGAGAAATATAAACTTATTCATGGGACACACAGAAGCTGAAAAGTGAAAAGAGGAAGATGCTAGCATAAAGATAAATGCTTTGTAATAGGAGCACATAATTCCTTGTCTTGTACATGAAGATAACCAAGGACCACATAGTAATTGAAATTCCTTTCAATTCAATAGAGAAATGTAAAATACATTTTTCTGAATATGGGCTTTAAAAATAAGACTCCTGGATGTTCTATTCTTTTCAGAAGGGATCCTCTAGAATCTAAGTATTCACTATATTCAGTGATTTCCTCTGATTCTGTAATTTTTTTCTCTGTTCAATACCTATAGTGTGAATATGAACCTGCCTCACTTTACATGGTTGTATTTTCCATGTCTGGCAGAAAAGAAGTGCCCAATAAATATTTATTGAATTGAATTGTATTCATGATTTAAAACGTGAAATATTGTATAGCTTGGCATCATTATTATTGAAAGCCAGTTTTTGCACAGACCTCCAGCTAAGACAGTTTTTTTACAATTTTAAAGAGTTGTGAACAAAATCAAAACACATGGTTATGCAATAGAGATTCCACGTGGCCTGCAAAACTAAACTATGTACCATTTAGCTATCTACAGAAAATGTTTGTTGACTCCTGGTCTGAATTCAGAATATTTCCTGGACTTAGTGCCAGACGTAGGGAACTTAGGCAGTGATACCTATAATGATAAATCAGATTAAGGAACAGTATTACAAACAGAGGAAAATGCATATGGGAAAAAGAATTTCTGGAAAGTTATTCTGTCTTAAAAAGTAACAAAGGAAGAAGTGCAATCTTGTTTTAAAGTCTCTGAGTGTCATGTGGGGATATAATATTGAAGGTGCACACAGTCATCTTGTGATCACAAGGGGATAAGCCAAATGATAGAAACCAACATACTTGATAAACCTCTAGCCAGACTTACCAAAAAGAGAAAAAACCCAAATAAGTAAAGCTACAAATGAGAGTGGAGACATAACAACCAATGCCCACTACAAAAACATAAATAATTTTAAGAGACTATTATGAAAAAAAATGTACCAACACATTGGACAACCTAGTGAAATTGATAAATTCCTAGAAACATATAAATCACCAAAACTGAAACAGGAAGAAATAGATAAGTTCAACAGGCCAATAACCAGCAATGAAATTGAGTCAGGAATCAAAAAATCCCAACAGACAGAGAAGTCCAGGAACAGATGGCTTCACAGACAAATTCTACCAAACATTTAAAGAAGAGTTAATACCTATTCTTCTCAAACTATTCCAAAAAATAGAAAAGGAAGGAAAACTTCCAAATTCATTCTATGAGGTCAGCATTACCCTGATACCAAGAGAACTAGAAGCCAGTATCTCTGATGAACAGAGATGCAAAAATCTTTAACAAAATATTAGCGACCAAATCCAATAAGACATTTAAAAAAATCATTCACCACAATCAAGTGGGATTTGTTCCAGGGCTGCAAGGTGGTTCAATATGCACAAATCGATCAATGCATATGCAACACTAAAAAAATAAAGGACACAAATCATCATTTCAATAGATACGGAAAAAGCATCTCACAAAGTACAGCATCACTGTTGATAAAAATCCTGAACAAAATAAGTTTAGAGGGAATATACTTCAACATAATAAAGGTCATATATGAAAAACACACAGGTAATATCATCCTCAATGGGGAAAAACTGAAAGTTTTTCCTCTACAGGAACAAAACAGGGATGTCCACTCTCACCGTTATTTAACACAGTGTTGCAAGTCCTAGCCACAGCAATCAGAGAAGAAAAGGAAATAAAAGACATCCAAATTGGCAAGGAAGTAGTAAAACGTTCACTATTTGCAGGTGACATAACTATCTGCAGCTGGCACAAAAACGTAGAAAACCTGAAAGAATCCACCAAAAAACTTCTAGGACTGATAAATTCAGTAAAGTCATAGGGTGAAAAATCAATGTACAGAAATCTATTGCATTTCTATACACTAGTAATGAAGCAACAGAAAGAGAAATAAGGAATCAATTCTATTCATAATTGTACCAAAAGCAATAAGATACATAGGAATAAACTTAACCAAAGAGGTGAAAGACCTGTACTCTGAAAATTATAAACACTAATTAAAGATAGATCTGGGATATCAGGCTTTTGGCTGATATCCAGGATCTATAAAGAATTTCTCAAACTCAACACACACAAAAATAGATAATCATGTCAAAAAATGGGCAGAAGACATGAACAGACACTTCTCCAATGAAGACATACAAATGGCTATCAGACACATGAAAAAATGTTCATCATCACTAGCCATCAGGGAGATTCAAATGAAAACCACATTAAGATACCACCTTACACCAGTTAGAATGGCCAAAATTAGCAAGACAGGAAACAGCGTGTGTTGGAGAGGATGTGGAGAAAGAGGAACCCTCTTATACTGTTGGTGGGAATGCAAGTTGGTGCAGCTAATTTGGAAAACAGTGTGGAGATTCCTTAAGAAATTAAAAATAGAGCTTCCCTATGACCCTGCAATTGCACTACTGGGTATTTACCCCAAAGATACAGATGTAGTGAAAAGAAGGGCCATGTATACCCCAATGTTTATAGCAGCAATGGCCATGGTGGCCAAACTGTGGAAAGAACCAAGATGGCCTTCAACAGATGAATGGATAAAGAAGATATAGTCCATATATATAATGGAGTATTACGCCTCCATCAGAAACGATGAATACCCAACTTTTGTATCAACATAGATGGGACTGGAGGAGATTATGCTGAGTGAAATAAGTCAAGTAGAGAAAGTCAATTATCATATGGTTTCATTTACTTGTGGAGCATAAGGAATAACACGGAGGACATTGGGAGATGGAAAGGAGAAGGGAGTTGAGGGAAATTGGAAGGGGAGATGAACCATGAGAGACTATGGACTCTGAAAAACAATCTGAGGGTTTTGAAGGGGCAGGGGGTGGGAGGTTGGGGGAACCAGGTGGTGGGTATTATGGAGGGCCCATATGGCATGGAGCACTGGGTGTGGTGCATAAACAATGAATTCTGTTACACTGAAAAGAAATTAATTAAAAAAAGAAATTAAAGATAAATTAAACTGGCACAAAGAAATGGAAAGATATTCCATGTTTATGGCTTGGAAGAAAAAATATTGTTAAAATATCTATACCACCCAAAGCTATCTACACATTTATCTTAATCCCTATGAAAATAACAACAGCATTTTTCACAGAGCCACCACAAACAATCCTAAAGTTTGTATGGAACCACAAAAGACTCCAAATAGCCAAAGCAACCTTAAAAAAGAAAAGCAAAGGGGCACCTGGGTGCCTCAGTGGGTTGGGCCTCTGCCTTCAGCTCAGGTCATGATCCCAGGGTCCTGGAATCGAGCCTTGCATCGGGTTCTCTGCTCAGCAGGAAACCTGCTTCCCTTCCTCTTTCTCTGCCTGCCTCTCTGCCTACTTGTGATCTCTGTCTGTCAAATAAATAAAACCTTAAAAAAAAAAAAGAAAGAAAAAGAAAAGCAAAGCTGGAGGCATCACAGTTGCAGACTTTAAGTTATGTTACACAGCTCTAATAACCAAAACGGCTGGCACAAAAATAGACACATAGATCAGTAGACTACAATACAAAACCCAGAAGTGAACCCACATGAGTCTTTGACAAAGCAAGAAATAATATCCAATGGAAAAAGACTGTATTTCCAACATATTGTTTTGGGAGAACTGGACAGCAACATGCAGCAGAATGAAACTGGATCACTTTATTATACCACACACAATAATAAATTCAAAGTGGACTAAAGACCTAAATGTGAGACTTAGAACCATAAAAATCCTAGAGAACATAAACCATAACTTCTTTGACATTGGCTGTAGCCACTTCTTTCTAGATATGTCTCCGGAGGCAAAGGAAGCAAGAGCAAAAATAAACTATTGGGACATCAAAATAAAAAGCTTTTGCACAGTGAAGGAAACAACAAAATTAAAAGGCAACATAGGAAATAGGAGAACATATTTGAAAATAACATCTGACGAAGGGTTATCCAAAATATATAAAGAATTTATAAAACTCAATACCCCCAAAGTGAATAATCCAGTTAAGAAATGGGCCAAAGACATGAATAGACATTTCTCCAAAGACATGCAAATGGCTAACAGACACCATGAAAAGTTGTTCAATATTCAACATCCCTTATCATCAGGGAAGATCAAATCAAAGCTGTAATGACATATCACTTTATACCTGTCAGAATGGCTAAAATCAACAACACAAGAAATAATGGGTGTTGGTGCTGTGGAGAAAGGAGAACCCTCTAGCACTGTTGGTAGAAATGTAAACTGTGCAGCCACTTTGAAACCAGTATGGAGATTCATCAAGAAGTTAAAAATAGTACTATGTTATAATCCAGCAATTACATTATGAGGCATTTACCCAAAGGAAAAAAATACCAATTCAAAGGGATACATGCACCCCAACTTTTATAACAGCATTATCAACAATAACCAAATTATGGAAACAGCCAAGTGTCCATTGATTGATAAATAGATAAAGAAGATGTTGTGTACACACACACACACACACACACACACAGGGATATTACTCAGCCATATAAAAGAATGAAATTCTGCCATTTGCAGTGATATGGATGGAATTGAGTATATTATGTCAAATGAAATGAGAGGAAGACAAATACCATATGATTTCACTCATGTGGAATTTAAGAAATAAAGGAAACGAGCAAAGGAGGGGGGAAGAGAAGAATAAATCAAGAAACAGACTCTTGACTTTGAGAATGAACCAATGGTTCCCAGGGGGAGGTAGGTGGAGAGATGGGTGAAATAGGTGTGGGGATTAAGGAGTGTACTTGAGATGAGCACCAGGTAACGTACAGAAGTGTTCAATCACTATATTATACACCTGAAACTAATATTACACTGAATTTTAACTGGAATTTAAATAAAAACTTAAAAACTAGATTAGAAAATGGGAGGGAAAACCCAACACACAGTATTACAGAATGAAAAGATGAGGAGCATCTGGGTCATGTTGTTGAGCCTCAGCATTACCAAACCTAGAAGTTTCATAATTATGTATCTTGCTTTGAGTGATAATATCTCCCTATTATTTAAGTCTCTTAATGCAAATTTTATATTCCTTTCATCTGAAAGTATTTTGAATGATACTATAAACAGAATCTGATTGGGAAGACAAATGAAACATCTTTTCATGACCACAAAAATGACCCCTTTTCTGACTACTATACATGACTACTATTTCTTTACTAGTGATATCTGTAGGTAAACTATAATCCCTTGCTATTTGGGATAAAAATTATGAAGATACCCATTGTTCCTTAAAAAAAAGTACCAGGGTCCCTGGTGGCTCGGTCAATTAAGTGTCTTTCTTCAACTCAGGTCATGATCCTGGGGTCTTGGATCAAGTCCCACCTTGGGCTCTCTAATCAGTGCAGAGCCCGCTTCTCCCTCTTCTTCTGCTGCTCCCCCACTTGTGGTCTCTGGCTCTATCTGAAATAAATAAAGTCTTAAAAAATTTTTTTTTTTTGTTTCTGCCTCTGATAACATTCAAGCCAGTACTGACCCAAGTCCTCCATAGACCCTCTTTAAAATTATCAAGCTCAAATCAAATCCTATTAGAAGCCCCTTTTAAGTCCTTGTAACTTGAAGATCTCCCAGAGTTCCTCTGGCTTTCTATTTCCTGTTTTTCTTGCTGTAAAAACCACAATAATTCTAATACTTTTTACTATGAGTATTTTCCTGGTGGTCTTTTAACTTTTTAATTAATAGACTTTATTTTTTAGAGCAGTTTTCAGTTTATAAAAAAACTGGGCAGAAAGTATAGAGTTCCCATATACTCCTTCTGCTCAGTTTTCGCATTACTAGCATCTTGCACTGATGTGGGATATTTATTGTAATTGATGAACCAATACAGATGGACATTATTATTAACTAAAGTCCATAATTACACTAGGATTCACCATTTTCTTTGCACACGTCTCTGGATTTTGCCAAATGCATAATGTCTTATATGCACCATTCATTATCATACAGAGTAGTTTCACTGCCCTAAAAATCACCTAGATGCCACCTATTTTTCCTCTCTACCCCATGCCCTAGAAAGAACTAATCTTTTTAGTCTTTAGTTTTCATTTTTTGAAAGTTCATGAAGTTGGTCATATATCATATAGCCTTTCCAATTCATTTCTTTCACTTACAATATACATGTAGGGTCATCATGTTTTTTCATGCCTTAATAACTTATTTCTTTGTATCAGTGAATAATATTCCATTGTCTGGGATGTCCCACAGTTTATATATCCATTCACCTACTAAAGGATAGTTTTGTTGTTTTGAAAAGCAGTAGTTTTGCAAATTATTAATAAAGTTTCTATAATATTCTTGTGAAAGTTTTTGTGTGGACATAAACTTTCAACTTATTTGGGTAAATACCCTAGAATGTGTCCATTAGCATGATAAATGGTTCTCCACCTCTTCACATTCTATCTGGAGGTGACTTTAGGTCTAAAATGAGCCTCTTGTAAGCAGCATGTTGGTGGGTCTTGTTTTTTCATCCATTCTAATACCCTGTATTTCTTGATTGGAGCATTTAGTCCATTTACATTCAGAGTAATTATTGACAGATATGAATTTAGTGGCATTATATTACCTGTAAAGTTGCTGTTCCTATAAATTGTCTCTGTTCTTTTCTAGTCTTTGTTGTTTTTGATCCCTCTTTCCTGCTCAGAGTCCCCTTTAATATTTCCTGCAGACCTCCTTTAGTTCTGATTTAGTGTTCATTAACTCCTTTAGTTTTCATTTGTCTTTGAAACTCTTTATCTCTCCTCTAGTCCAAATGAAAGTCTTGCTGGATAAAGTATTCTTGGCTGCATATTTTCCCCATTTAGCACTCTGAATACATCATGCCAGCCCTTTCTGGCCTCTTGGGTCTCTGTTACTAGCCTTATGTGTCTACTCTTGTAGGTTAAGGACTTTTCCCCCTATTACTTTCAGAATTCTCTCTTTATGTTTGTATTTTGCAAGTTTCACTTATGGTATGTCATGTTGTTCACCTGTTTTTATCGATTTTGAGGGGAGTTCTTTGTGCCTCTTGTGTTCCCATGCCTGTTTCCTTTCCCTGATTAGAGAAATTCCCATCTGTAATCTGTTCACATAAACTTTCTGCCCCTTTCCCCTGAACTCTTCTTCTTTTGGGATTACTATGATACAGATATCATTTTGCTTTTTGGAATCACTAAGTCTATATTTGTGGTCTAATAGTTTTCTTTCCCTCTTCTTTTCAGGTTCATTATTTTCCATAATTTATCTTCTTTTTTTTCTAATTTTTAAAAAATATTTTATTTATTTTAGAGATAGAGAACATGAGTAAGCAGGGGGAGGAGCAGAAGGGGAAGGAGAGGAAGAGTGAATCCAAAGCAGACTCTGCATGCAGGGTGAGCCTGACACAAGACTTGAATTCACAACTTGGAGATCACCACCTGATCCAAAACCACGAGACGTACACTTAATTGACTGTGCCACCTAGACACCCCCATAATTTTATCTTCTCTATCACCTATTCTCTCCTCTGCTTCTTCAAGCCCCATTGTGATTATATCCAGTCTCTTTTGTATCTCAGTTTATAGCATTTTTTATTTCAGTCTGACTAGTTTCTAGATCTTTTATCTTTGCAGCAGGGTTTTCTCGGTTGTCTTCTATGCTGTTTTCAAGTCCAGCTAGTAGTCTTATGACTGTTGATCTAAATTCTTGTTCAGATATATTGCTTATATCTGCTTGGAGCAGGTCCCTAGCTGTTATAGCTTCCTGACCTTTCTTTTGGGGGGAATTCCTCCATCTTGTCATTTTGGCTGAGTTTCTGTCTTTTGGATGTTCTGAAAGCTTGTTATGTTTCCTTCATCTCAGAGTAATGCTATATAAAAAAGAAGTCATTCAGTGTCCAGGGCCTGGCACTTTGGGAAGTGTTTCTGGTGTATACTGTGTGCATTTTGCTGTTGGGTTTTGAGTGCTCTTTCCCACTGGTCTGTTCTCTGCAGAGTTCCCTCTTGTATAGTGGGGAGTGTTTAGCTAGGTGTGCTTTGATTTGTTTGTTGGGGGAAAAAAAAAAACTAGAAAAAAAGGGGAAAAAAGCCTGAGAAAAAGGGAAAAAAAAGTTAAATTAAATTTAAAGACAATTTTTAAACAGACAACTAAAAAAGGAATAAAAAAGAAAAAAGAAAAAGGGATTAAAAAATTAAATTAAATTTAAAGACAATTAAAAAGACAATAAAAAAAGCAAACAAACAAACAAACAAACAACTGTAAGCCTGATTCCAATGGGAGAAAAAAGAAAAGAAATACAGGCTGGTCCATTTCCACCAGCACTGAAGGAGATGCTGAGGCACTGTACAATCAGTACGCTTGGAGCATGTGGTGTAGCCTCTGCTGCCCTTCTAGCAGTAGGCCCGCTGCAGTGGCTTGGAGTCAATCCTGCCCCAGTAAAAAAAAAAAAAAAAAAAAAAAAAAAAAAAAGCACTTGCCAAGCACCTGAGGAGGGTGCTTGGTGAAAGCGACTCCCACATCCAAGGGGCCGCTGTGTTGCTCTCTGAACTTCAGCAGAGTTGGTAGTGAGGGTAAAATGGCACCACTCTACACTCTCGCGGTTGGACAGGGTCTCACACCCCTGCTGCTCAGGAAGCCCTCCCAGAAAAGCGAGAGCCATCAGCGCACCTGGAGCCCAGCTCTCCTGCATTTTATCTTCGGCGCATGTCTGGGATTCAAAATTTCTAATCTTAGAGGAGCCGGCGCCGCTTGAGTACGCTCCGTCCTCAGGATTAGAGTCTCACCGCGCTCTGACTAGCGCTCTTTGTTGCACAAAAGCAGCAGTTCCACGCATGCCAAATGCACAGATTCTACCTGTGGCACCACAAAAAGCAGCAACCGGGGTATCCTCCCTCTGCGTGCTCCTTCGTCCCCTGCTGATGGAAGGCGTTGGCTGGCACCTTAGTTCTTGGAGAGGAAATACGCCGTCTTCAAAATGTACTGCAGGAAGGGAATCCATCTATCTGAGCATGACCCAGGAGATCCCTGAGCCACTTGGAGCACCTTCTGGGAACCAGAGGCCCCCTTCTCTCTGGGAGTGCACGTCCCGGCCACGCCGTCTCCCTCCAGCCCTGGAGATCCCACTTCCAGCCCTCGGACGGATTTCCCGGGTGTTGCAAGTGATCTGAGCTCGGTACAGCTGTGTTCTAGAGACGAGGTAAGCCCCGGGTCCCCCCACTTCTCCACCATCTTAACTCCTCTCCCCCAAAGCTTCTTGGAGAAGTCAAATACCGTAGAATGTGATTGCTGAACAGTGTGGTAGAGTATGTTTAGCTTGCTAAAAGACAAAAAACAAAATAAACTATCAAACTGCCTTCCAAAATGGCTGTGCCATTTATTTTGCAGCCCCACCAGCGATGCATGCAAGTTACTCTTGCTCTACATCCTGTCAGCATGTAGTATTGTCAGAGTTCTGGAATTTAGCCATTTTAGTAGATGTGGAGTGGTATGTTGCTTTAATTCACAGTTCCCTACTGGTATGTGATCTGGAGCTCCTTTTCATATGCTTACTTGTCATCTGTACATCTTTTTAAAAGGGAGGTGTTTGTTCAGATCTTTCCCTCAGTTTTTAATTGAGTTGTTTATTTTCTCCTTGTTGAGTTTTAAGAGTTCTTTGCATATATTAAATGTAAGTCCTCAATGAGATATGTGCTTTGCACCTGGTGGTCTTTTGTTGTTGGCCTTTTTAACAACAGAGAGGAGACTTACTTTCTGAACAAGACCAGCATCTCAGATGCAACAGAAATTGAGAAAATTAGGAAAGAGGAATTAGAATTGGTACTGAAGGAGGAGAGATTTTTTTTTAATTAAGTTGAAACAAATCTTAATAAACAAATGTAAAAATAGATCATTTTATTATTTCCACATTTCTAATGGGGATCAGCTAAAGTTCTTTCCAGGTGTTAGTTTCATGCTTAATGAAACTTCTTACCAGGCTTTTGATTCTATCATTAATAACACTCTCCACACCTATTTATTACAGAATTGCAAGAAAATCATTAGGGTATACAGCTGTATAGATTTGAGAGTGGTCATGCCTTTTGCATGTCATCAAGCCATGCAGCCAAATTTCAAGGAAATTGCTAAATATACTTTTAATTTTTAACATGGATAAAAAAAGGAAATATAAGCTATGTCCTCCCCCAGAAGGTTGAAAGTGTGTGTGGTTCAGTCCATATTTGTAAGTTGCACAGCTGAGAATATAAAATTTTCTTCTTATGGGAAATGCACTTAAGCGAGGAGGAAATGAGGCATTGTCTCAACAAGTGGTCTTTAAAAAACTAAATTTATTTCTTTTCATCATTGCAGATAATAATAAACTTGAGTAAATATTAGGTCTTTTCCCCTTCCAGATTTTGAGAATGTTCCGATTATAGAGACTAGAAATATATTTGGAGACTTTCTGTTATTTGTAGATGGTTTTAAACCATAGTCTCTTCCAAGAAATGTCTTCTCTTTGTTTACCTACTACAATATCCCACTCGTACACCCACCTTTGAGGAAACATTCATCATTTGGTGGTGAGTTACCTGCTGCATTTTCTTAAGATGATGGTCCTTTTTGCCATGTTTTATTTTTTTAATTTTTATTTATTTATTAAAGATTTTATTTATTTATTTGACAGACAGAGATCACAAGTAGGCAGAGAGACAGGCAGAGAGAGAGAGGAAGGGAAGCAGGTTCCCCGCTGAGCAGAGAGCCTGATGCGGGGCTCGATCCCAGGACCCTGGGATCATGACCTGAGCCGAAGGCAGAGGCTTTAACCCACTGAGCCACCCAGGCACCCCCTTTTTGCCATGTTTTAAAGGACTGGTTAATGAATGGGTCCAGTGGATAATCTATTTGTAAGTATGGTGTTTGTAGTGTATTTTCAGAACACTCTTGTCTTTGGAATTCTGATGCTGTAGTTCTATGAAAGCCTTTAATATTTCTTTGGCATCCTTTATAACCCCTCCTGGATTTTCCATAGCAAAATATTTATAGTACTTTTTTTTCTCTAATGTTGTGGTTTTATAAATATCATGTTGTAATCAATAAAGTCTGTGGACAGAACTGTCAATCTCTTTCCTTTTAATAATTCCTGATGTCTGACTTTTAAATCTTATATACCCTAAAGATTTAAAAATCTAATTAGCTACCTTTTGAGTGCTGTTGACTTAAAGATCATGATTTTCCATCATCTCATTGAAAGATGTCAGATGCAATGTAGAAGAATTTCCATAACTTTGTGTGGTATATTGACAAATTGTCAGGAAAATAAACAGAAGTTATGCAGGGACTCAGTAGCCCAGAACCATTGGGAAAATTCTTCAATAAAAGAGTCATACATAATTTTAAGTTTTATGATTTTACCCAGAAGAAACACATTTTGAGCATAAATAAGTAAATAACTATAAATAATCAAACTAGAATTGTTACCTTGTATACTATCTACAGTTACATATTCAGAAGAGCATTTTTGTCGAAAGTAGAATGACTGTGTTGAAAGTAATAGAACGTAGTAGCTATTCATTCAGCTCATACTGTCCTCTGATAGTACATTGTTGGAATATTTTATAATTGGTCTTTACCATATTTACTCCAAGAGGTGGCTATATGAAACGACTACTAGAGACTCTCTTCTTCAACTGTACATCTTTGGGAGAAGTAGCACATTATGTCACTAACTTATCAGTATGATTTAGTGACTGAAAACAAAAATGAAGATCTTTATTGAGCATAATTTACACATTAAGTATGATGATAGACACCTCCCCGCCAACGTATTGTTTCATCTCTGTTTTCTTTCTTACCTCTGGAAGGCAGGCGTCTTTAGCTCCAGTTTAGAAATGTGAAAATTGAAGTTGGGAAGTATTAGGTGCTAAAAAAAGAATGATTTTTAAAAAGCAGAGTGCCGAGGAAGCATGAGACAGTTAATTTAGAAGCAAGTGGATCTTGAAGGAGAGGAAAAAGAATGTTCCAAGAAAAGGAACGGAGGTGAGACTTTTTGAGTAAAATAGGTACTTTATTTTTCTTTGCCTAGTTCTTTTAGTGGACCCAATTCCTGGTATCTGCCCAGACAAAACTTATTTTTTTATAAGAACTTTTACCACTCCTCAAGTGGTGGTCATAAGAGATAACACAATATCTATCACAGTACACTTCTGTTGCTTCAGATAGTTTGAAGGGAGTTCTCATGTTTGCAACCAAACAACAGTACACTGAGGAATTTTTTCTGTAACTTGTCTACCAACAGCATAGTAGACTTTTGTTTTGTTTTGTTTTCAGTTTACTTTTCCAGTCAACGAGATTAAAGGAAACTTATTTGATTGACTGTAAGAAATTCCATGAATAAAAGTCTTACTAAAAGTAAGCTAGGGCAGGAAGTTGGAAATGTACATCTTTAAAAATATATACCAAAGTATTTATCCAAAGGATGAATTTTGCAGAGTTGAAGGGGTGCTTCTCCCTTAGGAGGCTTACATATCTTCCTGTGGAAAGGTGTGGTGTTTCTGTGTCCATGCCAGTTCTATCCCAGATTCTACTAATTTTATGTACTGATTAGAGACCTCTGAAGACTGATTTTGTAGTTTCTGTGTCGTAGAAGTCAGTAAACTTCAAAGGGCTCACAAATCAATTTGGGGCATTGTTTCTAGTATCGTATTTTTGTACATGTTTTAGAAAATGGGTTTTTAAATTTCAGATGCTTTCATTCAGGGAGAAAAAAGAAATATAAGAGAAAATGCTTCATTGAGTAACACTGAGCAGAAACCAGGTGTAAACGCAGGAGGATTGTCTGTGTGTGTTGAGATGTGTTGATGTGTGTTGGGGGAGACTGTGAAGAGGAAATCCAAGCATTTCTGTATCACTTTTGGTGATTAAATATGTAGCATACTGGGAAGGAAATCAGGCTCCAAACATCCATTATGTGAGAGTATTTTTTTCTGTCCAGTACCCCCTGCTCTCTACTGAATCATATCCATTTATGTTTAATTCCACACAATCAAAACCTAGTTATATTTTGAAGGGAAAAAGTTTAAACCAAGACAAGCAGTTACCTAGTTATTTTCTAATATCTTCCTCTGCTCCCTATTTCTTTATCTAATAAAGACATGAATAGCACAGTATACATTTTAAAAAATTAAATGTGCCCTGGTAAATAGGTTCAAAAGATCATATTTAATATTTTCAACTCTCCTAAAAACCAGAAATTTGGTATTCTCCGATGACATTAGTGTGTAAAAAATAATCCTGTAGCCTTTTTTTTTTAAATGGTGAAAATTTCCTTTTAGACTGGTTGACAGGAAATATATAGTTACAAAATGATTTATATTTCATGTTGCATTCTCCTATTGCAAAGAGCCCATTAGATAAAATGGGATATTTCTCTGGTATTTAAAATTTGGAGAAATTAAGGCTCAGGGTGGTAAGTCCTTTCAGCAAGGCAACTCTAATGAATAATTAAAATAGCACTAGAATCCAGGCTTTTCCTTTCTTAGTCCAGGGCTCTTACTGCTTCTCTATAATATAGTGTACCATTTACAGCCTCTGAAATGATGTGTCCAGTTATTGGTTCCCAAATTTCTAGGCATTTAAGAAAGAATGAAATAATAGGACTTACAGAAATTATGACAGTAAGAAATCAAACCTGTGAAGGGAAGATAGAGCAGTTGACATAGTGTAGCCTGGAGAAGAGAAGGTTGAAAGGTGACTTGATATGTGTGTTTGAGTAAAATGTTCCTGTGAAGAGGTATTCTATAACTCTCTCAAGAAGATGGTGTAAGTTACAGTGATGAACTACTGGGTCAGATCTAAAGTAACATTTATGGTCAAGGGGTACATTAAATTCAAGAAAAGGCAACAACATGGGTGAAGCTTCCTTTTACATTGAAGTAAATAAAATAAACCTAGAATCCTTTTTGCCTGTTTATATAGTAACATTGTTTGTGGATATTCAAGCTTGTAATATTTCTCTGGTCATATACCAAATGGCGGAATTTCTAAAATGCTCAAATCTTATGTATAATCTATATGATATGTTAATTCCCTTTGAAGTCCGCATTGCCTCATCCCAGTTGAATTAAATATTCTAACTAGAAGGAAGCTCAAGATATTGCTATCTACTACATGATGTTTAATTAAACAACAGTACCTCAGGGTAAACCCAAAAGATCTGCTCATGCAGTAGGAATTCCAATTCTGGCTTCCTCTCTTCTGCCTTTTTTTCTCCTTTCAGTTCACTTACTCTTCTTTTGCATAGAACACAGCATAACTGAGAAATCAAGATTTCCTAATGTGATTACTTCTTAGCTAACTTTGTTTAAAAAAAAATAGAAGAAGAAGTGGGAAATATCAGCAAATTTGTTACTTTTTTGGGAGTGTTTAGATCTATGTTATCAATGAGTATTTTAATCTATATGCCATTTTTTATGCATACTTGCCAGTAATTGAGAAGTAATTAAAGTACTGTGGCAAATGTAAAAGAAATTTAAAATATGGTTTCTGCATTGCACATGAGTTTAAACTAGTAACTGTTGACAAAATACTTTATAACTAGCAGCTAACTGACATGATACCGACATTGAGTGTTATAAAATCTTAGAAGAGAACAGGATTAATTGCATCATTTGATAATAATTGGGCATATACTATGTTTATTCATTTTTTCATGAATTCCATAATATTTCATAGAGTGCCTACCAAGTGTCATACACAGAGGACAGAGCCATGAATTCTCACTCTCATGAAGGTTGAAGTGAGAAGGTTGAAGTGAGAAGTTTTAATGAAGGTTGAAGTGAGAAGACGTATAATAAATAAACATGAAATAAGCAGATATTGGTGAGTGTCATGAAGGACACTAAAGCAAATTAAGGGAGCTAGGGAATGTGAGGGAGGGAGGAAAGGTGACATTTTATGTAGGTAGCCATGGAGGCCACTGTGATTCCTTGAAGAAGCTAAAGGAATAACCCCTCTAGTTACTTAGGCAGGGTCATTCCAGGAAGAATGGTCAAAGTCAAAGTCATAGAGATGTTTGAGTAACTGAAATGGACTGAATTTCAGTCAGAGTCAAAGGAGAGGTGAGTTGAGAGATGAGTCGAGGGGTAGAATGACAGACAAACCATCTGGGACCTTGTAGGTGAGTGTAAAGACATTGGTTTGCTCTCAGAGGTGGGATATCGTTGGAGGGATTTGAAGAGAGGAGTGAAATGATTTGAGTTATTTGTAAAATAATCATCCTGGGTGCTGCATTGAGAATGAGCAGTAAGTAGGAGGGCAAGAGAGGAGGCAAGTAGGGAGACACACAAAATAATTATCACAATAACCAGGCCAGATAAAATGGTTGCCAGGGCATCAGGGGTTGTAGTAGCAATCATGAAGAGTGGCAGATTGTGGATATATTTTAAAGTTAGATTATGTAGCCATGCTGTTGATTGGCTGTGAATTGGGAGAGAAGCAAAGACATAAAGAATAAACTTCAAAGCTTTTCATATGGTTAAATAGAAAAATGAAATTTCAATTTGAAGTGATTATAGTAATGCTACAAGGATCAGATTTGTAATGGGTGAAAAAATCAGAAATCTGATTTTTGAACATACGCAGTTTAAGATGCCTACTGACCGCTCAAGGAAGAATATTGAATAAACATATGTACATACAAGTTTTGAGTACAAAGAGATTCAGGCTGTAAATGTAACCCTGAAAGCCATTAGCTTAAAAATAGCTTGTATAACATAGGACTACATGACACTATCAAGGGTTTGAGTGTAGAAAGGGAAGAGGCCCATAGACTGATACACTGGGGAATCCGCAAGCAATGGACACTGAGAAGAAGAACCCAATAAAGTAGGATGAAAACCAAAAGAGAATGTTACCCAAGTGGAAAAAGTATTTGGGGGAATAATAGAGTAATTGATTATTTCAAATGTTGCTGATAAGTAAATAAGATAAAGACTGATCTTTATATTTAGCAATATTAAGTTCATTGATTATTTTATTATTATTTTTAAAAGGTTTATTAATTTTAGAGGGAGAGGGAGAGTCAGAAATATGCATGCACGCTTGATTGCAGGGAGGGATAGAGGGAGAGAATTTTCAGGTGGACTCTCCACTGAACGTGGAGCCCTACCTGGGGCTGGGATCTCATGATGCATGAGATCATGACCTTAGCCTAAACCAAGAGTGGGAGGCTTAACCATGAGCAACCCAACCACCCATCATTGGTTATTTCATTTTATTAATTTTTTAATGTTTTATTTATTCATGAGAGAGAGAAAGAGAGAGGGAGCACAAGGAGGGGGGGAGCAGAAGGAGGGGGAGAAGCAGACCCCCTGCCAAGCAGGGAGCCTGATGCAGGGCTTATTCCAGGACCCTGGAATCAGGACTTGAGCTGAAGGCAGATGCTAAACCAGCTGAGCCACCCATACGACCCCTCATTGTTTATTCTAAAAATAAGTATTTCAGTGAATTGGTAAAAGCAATTTGAGAGAGAATTTGTGTTTGAGAAAGAATAAGGAGAGAAGTGTTTGACATAATTATGAGTAATGTTTGAAGTTTTGGTAAATGGGGAACAGCTATGAGATGGTAGCTGGAGGAGGATAAGGTTATAGTTTTTGTTTGTTGATGGGAATAATCATGTAGAGCAAGAGCAACTGATGAAGTAGGGAAAGGGAGACAAATTGCTGGAATAATAGATATTTGGAGAGGATGAAATCTAGTACACAAATGGAGGGTTGGTTGGTTGTGGACAGGGGTGAGCAGTTTTTCTGTACTAAAAGCAAAGGCAGAGTCCATGGAATAACCTTAATCCTAACCTTAAACCTAGTTTATATGGCCACAGTAATAGGTAGAAAAATAGGGATGGAAAGCTATGGAGATTGTCTTTTGATATCTCTGTTTTCTCAATGGGAAAAGAATAAATATCATTGGCTAATAGTAAATATGGGCAAGAGATTCTGGTGATTTGAAGAAAATGAAAAAAGTGCGAATTTTCCCTTAAAGAGAATGCAAGGCTGAAACCACTGGTCCATTGGGCCAGGATTGCTGAGCGATATTAAAAGTCCACTTGAGGTTATTGGTCATGAATTTAATGTAAACTATAGAACAGTTTGTATGTTTTTTTCCCAGTCATGCTTAATTACATGGGCCTTGATAAATAGTATTTGGAGAATTAATCAGAATTGTGTTTTTGTCAGGCACTGTTGTGAAGAGAGGAATGCTGAAGGCAACAATAAACATAAGAGGGCAATTATAATGATGGTACATGGTTTTTAATAGGTGAAAAAGAAGTATATGATGGATGTTAGAACCAATGAAAAGGAGTTAGGATAGGGATTCCTGGCTGGCTCAGTGAGAAGCTCATGTAACTCTTGATCTTGGGGTTGTAAGTTCTCTACATGTTGGGTGTAGAGATTACTTAAATAAGTAAATAAATCTTTAAGAAAAAGGTGTCAGGATTAATAGATCTATATCTTGGCTTAATTAAACCCTTATTGGAGTTGAACAACACAGTTGAGTGAGATAAAAGGCAAGGAGTTTGTAGGCAGAAGAAACATCCAAGAGAGTGTGGTTCTGCCCTGTTTAGAAAGAGTTAATTATAGATTTACTTTCTACTGAGCTTAAATGTTGACTACATTTGAGTATAAAAAGTCACTATCACTTATATGGTATTTGTATTTTTAATCTTGTGAGGAACGTCCATATTTCCAGCAATGTACATTCCCAGGTTTTTACCCATAGAAAACAAAGTCTATTTTGAAAAGATAATGTGCTCCTATGTTTATTGCAGCATTATTTACAGTAACCAAGGTATGGACCTAAGTGTTCATTGATAAGTGAATGGATGAAGTTGTGGTATATATATACCCACACACACATACACACAATGGAATATCCCTCAGCCATAAAAACAATGAGATCTTGACATTTGTGATAACATGAATGGATATTATACTAAGTGAAATAAGTCAGAAAGAAAAATACCGTGATTTCACTTATAGGTGAAATTTAAAAAACAGAGCAACAACAAAAAACAAAGCAGAAATAGAACCATAAACACAGAGAACAAACTGGTGGTTGCCAGAGGGGGCGGAGAGTGAGGGATTGACAAAACTGGGGAAGGGGAGTGGGAGATATAGGCTTCTAGCTATGGAATGAATAGGTAACAGAGATGAAAGGTACAGGATAGAGAATATTGCCAATGGTATTATAATATTCTGTGGTGACAGTTGGTAGCTACACTTGTGATGAGCACAGCATGACACATAGACTTGTAGCTTCACTATGTTGTACACCTAAAACTAACGTAACATTGTGTGTCAACTATACTTCAATAAAGAGGTCTATATAGATCAATGAGGAAACAAGGATCAAAGGCACTGGGGGAGTATGATTGGCTTGTCAGAAATAAGGTGGCCTTTGCAGTGAAGGACACATGTTGGGAAGTAGTGAAAAATAATGGTAGCTTAAAATGTGGTTAACTTTCTTATTAATTTTGAAACATTGTAATATGTAGAGAGAATACAATAGCATTATTTCTCTCTAGTTCTTCATCATTATGGCAGAAGACCGAAGACTGTAAGAAATCTCTTTGGTGGAGTCTGAACGGTATCCTTTTGTGCATTCCTAGCATAAGAAGAGAAGGCAAATGTGTGTGCTGGCAATGCTTCAGGCATTCTTTGCTGAATTAATCTTTTCTTTTATCTAAGCTTATATTCAAGGAACTATTCCTTAAAAACTTGAGGAGCATTCCAAATATTATCTATTTTAACCTTCATTTTAATACTAGGAGTGATGCAGGTTGGGAACCTAAGGATCCACTCTAATGTAAATGTCATAAAAGTTGAAACTCTCTTATTATATTACATCTTGTGTCTGACAGCATCTTACAATTGGTAGATTCTTTATAAATATTTTTCTTTATAAATATTTGTTAATATTTAAATAAATAAAATTTAGTAACTCATCCAAATTCACACACAGATAGGAAATAAAGGAATATACAGTTTTCCATGGATAACCATTGATATTTCCATTGATTTATTAAAAATCATTATTATGTTAGCTTTGACAATATTATTCATATGTGTATTGCTTCTTGATTCACACCCATTCTCTCTGTGCTATTTGGAATTGCCCAAATCAGGAAGGAAGAGTTATAGTTCTTATTAATTAGGTTCAGTGTTAATGCTTGTATACTTGTGATAGGAGCCACAGTATGTTAAAAGAATATATTATGGGTATACCTCTCAGAGCAACCTTGATAATACACACAAGTTTCCCTTCTGATTGTCCGTGTCCATTGTTATGCTTAGAAAATACATTTTCTTCTACTTACATTATTTTCTTAATTATTACTTTTGACACTCTAATAAATCTAAAATCTCTTTGGGAATATAACATAAGAAAAATTATGAATCAGATTGTGTGTTTCTTACCCAATTATTCAACCAATTACTTCCATTGGTTTATCTAGCTATTGTTTATAATATCCTAATTATACAATTTATATCATAAAATTCTATTTAGTAGCATTTTCAAAGGGCTTAACATTTCACTTCAATCACATACCAAATTTTTATACTTGTTTAGATTTTTAGGATACACTTTTTTAGATTTTTCTGTTTTCTTCAGTTAATTATGTTGTTTATTCTGGTGGGGATACTGTTTTATCTTCATGCTATGCTTTAAAGTCTGGATTTTTTAACACTTGCTCTTAGTCCCCCCTCATCTACAGTCTTGCTTTCTGTGGTTTCAGTAACTGGCAATCAACCAAAGAAGCAAATGACCCTCATCCTGACATATTGTCAAATGATCTGTAGTAGCCTAATGCTGCGTCACAGTGCCTATGTCATTCACCTCACTTTAGTTCATCATGTAGGCATTTTATATCATATCATCACAAGAAGGGTCATTATACTACAATAAGGTATTTTGAGCAAGGTCACAGTCACATAACTTTTATTAAAGTATAGTGTTAAAATTGTTCTATTATATTATTACTTATTATTAATGTCTTACTCTACCTAATTTATAAATTAAACTTTATCATGGATATGTTTGTATAGGAAAAACATTGTGTGTGTGTGTGTGTGTGTGTGTAATATATATATATATATATATATATATATATATATAGGGTTTAGTACTGTCTACAGTTTCAGACATCTATGCGGGGGTCTTGGAATTTATCTTCCTCAGATAAAGGGGGACTACTGTATTCTCCAGTATTGTCTTAGGTATTCTAGAAGATATATTCCTAGGCTTGTTGTCTTTTAATAATTTTTAATCTTCAAAGTTTTTCAAGTTTTCTATCAAATTCAGGTGCTTTTATTTTTGTGTCTGTATGTGTATATGTTAATTGTGACAAAACACATTTTATTCTAATTTTATAAGTTGTTTACAAGAGACACTCAATATACAAGAACATGAAAAGATATAAAGAAGAGAATGAAAATATATGTAGCAGGCAAGTACTATCTAAACACAAAGTAGCTATTTTAATCAGACAAAATAAATGCCAAAAACAAAAGTCATTTCTTAAAAACAGAAGTAATTTTCACTACAAAATAATGAAAGGTTTAATTCTCCAGAAAGATGTAGCAGTTCTAAAATTGTATGTACCTAGTAACATGTCTTCAAAAGCAGATATGCAGAATTTTACAAGACTATAGGAAAGAAGAAATTCACCATACAGGAGGTGATTTCCACAACATTGTCAGTTATTGAGAGGACAAACAACAATTACTGAACAACATAATAATAAGTTCACCTTAATCAAACCCACAATTAAAACACATACTATTATAATTTATTACTGAAACCTTTAACAAATTGTCTAGTAACTCAATAATAAAGTGATTTTCATCAGAATTCAAGTGCAGATCTGATCACACCAGTCAAATACATTTGTATTAGAACTTGATTACATGCAATAAAGTAAAATATTTGTTAAGCAACACACACCTAAATAATTGATAGGCCAAGAAATTTAACAATAGAGCATAAAAATTATTAGAATTTATTAGTAACTTAAATATTGCCTGTTATAATTTGTGGGGTGAAGGAGGCCTAAATTCTCAAATGTTAAATTGTATGTTTAAAAAGAAAGTTTGAATCAAGAAGTTAGAAAAGTTTAAGGGAATGAGCACAAAACAATTAGAAGTAAGGTTGTATAAAACTTAAAATCAGGAATTAATAAAATAGAAAATAAAATATAAAAAGTAGACCCAGGAAGGAAAAAAAGTTACTTCTGTATAGAACCTGGTAAAATAGGCAAATCTCTAATAAGACTGATCTGGAGAAAGATGGAAAAGGCAGAAATAAGCAATACATTAGGATCTTTACTTCTACAGCAGTAGTAAAGAGTGAGAGAAAGATGGAAAAGGCAGAAATAAGCAATACATTAGGATCTTTAAAGGAGTCAAACTACAGCAGTAGTAAAGAGTGAGAGGAATATCGTAAATAGCAATATAGAACAAATATTAAAACTGAATAACTGGAAAAATTCTGAAGAAAATTCAGTTAAACAAAGCTGACTAAAAGTCAAAAAGATGTCTAGATAGTTCTGTAAACATTATATAAGTTGAATTTATATTCAAATCCTTAGCCCAAAGAAACCACCAGATCCATATTTTACCAAATTTTTGAAGAACAAGAAATTTCAGTCTTATGGAAAATTTCTGAATTATAGAAGATTAAAATTCTAAAAATTATTCTTAGATCCGATTATCACCTAACAGTGATTAGAAAACAGTGGTTAGAAAAAATAAAAGAGGGTGGAAGTTTTAGTCTAATCTCACCAGGAATGTAGAAAAACATTTAAAAATATTCAGCTGTATCTAGAGCATATCAAAGGATATGTACATCTAAATTGGTTTTGCTTTATCCCAACAATGTAATGGCAATTTGGTATTACAAAATCATTTAATATCATTTATATTAGCATATCATCTCAGTAGATGAACAAAATGTTTGATAAAATTCAGTAGTCACTCGCTATAAAAGATTTTGCCAGACTACAATAGTAGACATTTTTTTTTACCTATATAAAGAATGTCTAACAAAAGCCTAGAATAATTATTCTTAAATCATTTTAACATTCTCTTTAATCAGAAAGCAAAAATGTCTGTTGTCATGATTTCTTTTTGACATTGTTCAGGACATCTCAGCTAGTATTGTAAGACTAATAAAAACTGTGAGGATTCAAAATGAAAGAGAGACACTGTCATTATTTGTAGATGATATGATTGTTTAAATATAAGAGTAAAGTATCAACAAATAAATTATTAAGATAATGGGAAACTTTAGTAACTTTGGATATAACAACAATATATAAAATAAATCTCATTTTTATACATAAGTAGTACAGATATTTTGTTAACATTGATATCATTCTATCTAATAGATGCAAAATATAGGAAATATATTCTGAATGAAAGTTTCTTAACTTTTTTCTCTCCTGAGCAGAGAGAATACATTCTTCTGTGACCCTGTCAGTGTTCAACTAGATGTTACTTAGATTGCATTAAAATCCCCTCCTTATCTCTAAAGTTTGAGGGTGGAATAATTATAAAAGCAGTTCAGTTTTCATTGAGATTGAGGGAAATGGAAAGAGAAATGGAGCTGTGAGCAGTCCTAATAGGAGGATCTCTAGATTTTTTTTTTTTTTTAATTCCTCTTATTGTTGATATCCAGGCTCCAGGAAAATTGCATGTAATGTATTATGTGTCCTGGCCTCCACTCTGGGTGTAAGGAGTAAAACTGATACCCCTTCCTCACAGCCGCATTACCACCACTGCCACCACCATGACCATCATCACCACCACCATCACTACCACCACTAAACCTGGGCCTACTTCTTGACTCACTGCCTATACCCTCAGTCTTATTAGTCCTGTAGATTTTTCCTACATTAAAATCCAACATGGTATATACGTGTATTTTCAAGATTAGGCAAAGAGTATAAAAATTCTACATTCAGATTGGGGCCAAGCCAATGATAGCACTAATTTGTGCTATTAAGATTCATTTCTTGAGCTTTTTATATTGTTCTTTCTGTCCACTTTGCTTCCTGAACAAATGTGTCCATGGGGCAAAATCCATCAGCATGATATCCTATATATTCCTTTGCTGTGCTTATATTCCCATTTTTACAATTTTAACAGTACTATGAAACATTTGTCAGTGTGCTGCTGCTTTTAACATTCATGTAAGAGAAAACTCTATCTGCATATGGCAAGTTCCCATATCCTTCCTATAGTGAAACATTTTCCGTAATTAAAAACATTTATAAAAATTAACTGTAAAGAGTTAGAGGCAAGGTTACTTCAGATTACATCCTATAAGAATATGAAGAAAAATGTGTGCTTCGTGGTATAATGCTCTCTGCTGAGCAAGAGGCTGGATGTGTCTTTGCTCAAAGCTTGAGTTATATAC
This sequence comes from Mustela erminea, assembly GCF_009829155.1. Taxonomy (NCBI): domain Eukaryota; kingdom Metazoa; phylum Chordata; class Mammalia; order Carnivora; family Mustelidae; genus Mustela; species Mustela erminea. The sequence goes on from NC_045621.1 coordinate 51,181,320, forward strand.
TTAATTTTACACATTAAAATTTAATGGCCTTTTAAATGTAATATGCCTTTACCAAATAGACTTTTTTTTCTTTTTTAATAGTGTAATTTCATAGTATTGTAATAATAATATTCTGGAGCATAGTTGACAGGTTTTTTTTTCTCCCCAGTGTACAATTAACTATTTTTCATTGATTTTCAGAAGCTTTTTCTTTAATAGCTATCTAATTTCTTTTAAGTTCTGACAAAATTCTGAGATAAAATGATTTAAAACAGAATAGTATGCTTCTTTTAACTTTGAGAAAAATTAAAATTTGGTACGTGTAATACTTTTCATGACTTCTTATGTCTATCATCATATATACATTTAGAGCTGTTTTTTATTCATCAGGATTTATGGGTTTTCTAAATTAAGATAATCTTAGTTTGGAGAAAGCATATTTGGAAAAAAAAAATGTCTCCAGGTGTTTTTAGGGACAACTAGACAAGGGAAAGCATTTTTATAGGTGGGATAAATGCTTGTTTCACAGTACACTTATTTCCAAATGTTTCTGACAAGACTTACACAAGATCTTAATTTTACATTTCTTTCTCATGTGTATATTTTAATTTTCCACTGAAAAATGAAGTAGTGAAAAGACATTAGAGAGTGGCAGGAAGACCTGTTGTTGTACTAGGTATCTAGGCAACCAGCCCCCATTCCAGTGATTTACACAAAATGCTACTAAAATCTTAAATTTGTGGAGTTTTATACTTTACAAAATGAGTTCACATTTACATGATGACTTTTGACTCCAGCCTTATGAGGTATTCAGGAAAAAATATCATTATTTCTGTTTTGTGGGAAATAATACCAAATATGGAGTAGACTGCGGCACTTTTGGATATCATAATAAATGGTGAAGATAAAATATGACTCAGGAATTCTGATGCCATATCTGTTCTTCCTCTGTTAACACATGGTGAACAACCAAATAGGTGTTGACTGACTGACCAAATAAAAATAATACTTTCTCAAGCTTAAAAGCATATATATGTATTTTAAGAAAGTTTTAATAGCCTCTGAAAAATATTATTCACTAGATGGTTATAATTTTAAGATTTTGTAGGCATCTGTATTTCTAATGAAATTACTATTTATTCCAATAATATGCAGCAACTAAGAGAAAAAAATCTACAAAGTGAAATAATTTAGAACTCTGAACAAGTATTAGGATGACAAAGTTTTTTAACTTATGCACCGTGTTTAAACTATTTAAAACAAATTGTATTTCCCACCCAGGTTGAAGAATTATAACAATGGGAACTTGGGTATGGTGCACATTCTTAGCTCCTGTGGTCAAATTTGTGCTGTTGAGAATGCCTTGAGCTGATGGCTAATGTCCAGAGTGAGAGCATTTATCTGGCTGATGTGAGGTAACAAAAGATTCAAGGGACCCCCCCACAAAAAAAGGCAGAAATTCTTTGGTATAAGAAGATAAAAGAGGAGTCTCAAGAATTGATAGCGATCAGAGATTAGAATTAAATTTAGGGATGGAGTCTGTTACCAGGATGAGAAAATAGATTTAATGAACATGCATAAGGACAAACTGAGTGAAAGAAGCCAGGAATCATACCAAATTACATGGAACAACCATTGGCACTTGTAACAGGGCCATGGTGAGTGAACGAAAAGATCCTTTAGGGGCCTTGGGTGGCTCAGAAGGTTAAGCATCTGACTTTTGGTTTCAGCTCAGGTCATGATCTCAGGGTCATGATCCCAGGGCTTTAAGATCCAGCCCTGACTTGAACCCCATGTCACACTCCTGTGGTGGGCATGGAGCCTGCTTAAGACTTTCTTCCTCTCCCTCTGTCTCTTTCCTGGACATGTGCACACACTTTCTCTTACTTTAAGAAAAAAAAAAAAAAAAAGATGCATTAACGGCTCAGGGCAGAGTAGACAGTCTCTTGTCTGGCGTTCCCCCAATATGCCATTCTCTTTCACTGGTGGAGAATTCACCTGCACATAGCCCTTAAATACTCTTTTTCATTCTTAAGTTGGCAATACTCTTGGAATGGAGAGCATTTTATACATGGGAAAGACAGTCATGACCATAGTGATAAGTATTAGTGCTGACCATGGTGCTGGTGAAACATATGCTTCTAATTATGTACATATTCTTTTTCTTTATGATAACAGAGTTAAGTAAGTGTTGAGAAATGGAGTGTGTGTGAGGAAGGCAGGATCCTAATGAGGTGAGCAGAAGTGATAAATGCCGTTAGGTTGATGGCATCCATTACCTAAAATGTATTAGGTGGTGATCGTACAGTTTTTATCAAGGGAGAGGTTATGGTTATGGTACCTGTATATCTGTTATGTGTATATATGCTTTGGGTTACCAGCCTCAAATATAACATTTGCATAATTTTTTTGCACTAGTGGGTATCTTTCTGTATGAATGACCTGTAAGCTTCCCAGATATTATCTAGCTGATGGGGTTCCAAATGGTGAAAAAAGACTGTTAGAACCAAAGACAGAAGCAGGTGGGGTCATTTCAAAATCCTTTTCTTCCTCATTTTGGTCTAGTCTATTATAGTTTACATATAAATCAATTTTTTTAAGATTTTATTAATTTGGCAGAGAGAGAGCATAAGGAGGGGGAGGGGGAGACGGAGGAGTAGATTCCAGGGCTCGATCTGGGATTTGATCCCACAACTCTGGGATCATGACCTGAGCCAAAAGTAAACACTTAACTGACTGAGCCACCCAGGCATCCCATTAAAATTTTTCTTATATGTGTTTCATAGATCATGTATGAAGTTAGGTTTCCTAAATTTTTCGTTTTGGTGGTATCTCTGAGGGTTTAAAGAAATGTTATAATATGGTACACTGAAGTACCTTGAACCCATTATCAAAGGTCTAAAAGCACTTTACAATTAACTTGAACTTGATAATAATTGAATAAGACAAATAGGCTTACCAATTTACAGGCAGAAAGGCCAGTAGTTATGACTGATATGTTTTACATTCTTGTCGTTCGTTGAAAAAAAGGCAAAAATGTCACCAGTTTTTCCAAATTAGTTAGTCCTGTATACATTTTGAAATCCCTTCTAGTTCCTTTACCATTTGAAGCAGAAATTTTGATGTTATTCCAAAAATTGAAACAGCTATATTAATATTATATTATCAAAGAATTCATGATGAGGCAATAGAAAATTTATGTTCACTTATTTGTTCCTTTTTAAAAAAACTTGGCATAGCTACAGTTAATAAAAATAAGATAGTCTAAATTTTACATATATGTATAGACCAGAAATAAAATAGGTAGAATATAATTTTGAGGGACATCTGGGTGGCTCAGTCATTAAGTGTCTGCCTTCGGCTCAGGTCATGATCCCAGGGTTTTGGGATAAAGCCCCACATCGGGCTCCCAGCTTGGTGGGAAAGTGTTTCTCCCTCTTCCACTCCTCCTGCTTGTGTTTCCTCTCTTGCTGTCTCTCTCTGTCAAATAAATAAATAAAATCTTTAAAAAATATAATTTTGAGAGATTATACTTGCAGTTGGGTCAGGTAGCCAAGTAATTTTTAAGTAATTAAGATCCCAATTCATGGAATATTTATGCTATAGATTGGATTTCTTGGAAGCAGCTGCTGAAATAACAATTGAACCAGAATATATTTATTAGTAATCAACACATGTTAAGGGTAGGAGGGAGAAGAAGGGACTGGATAGAGGAAAAACTGATTCGGGTTCAGTAGTCTCCATTTACCCACTGGAGAGTTTTGAAGCAGAATTTCCCTTTAGAGAGTCTCACATGGTGATAAAATGGCAGGGCTTTTGTAAACTTTTATCATTTGTCATCAGATGTTGGCTTTCCTGGGCAAGGCGTGACCTGGGATAAAAAATTATTGTGAAATTATTTGATTCTAAGTATTGTGCTTATATTTGAAAAAGGGTCTTTATTTTTTAAAAATTTTTGCTCTTTGCAATACTTATGAATGCAATTCTATGTTGTGTGAAATTAAGATAAAGTGGAAGAAACTAGAGAATATTCAATTTCAATGACTAAAGAGGGTATATAAATTGAGCATGCCTCTCCCTAAAAAAGACCACAAGACATCAAAACACCTAAAATATATATACATGTGTTCATAATAATATTTTAAAATGGCATCATATTAGGAAGTTGGTTGGACACCTGTTCATTATTTTGAAAATAAATGAGAAAAACCTAGCACTTTTTCTGACTTTTTTTTGTGCAAATATATTTAGAGTAACCAAGTATTTGAGAAAAAGTTCTTTATAAGAGAATTTCAGATAATAAGTGTGTGAAAGAAAGAGCAATAGAATGGAAGAATTATCATTTAGCAATACAATAAAAGAATGGATTTAGGCAAAGATCATCAAAGACTGCTCAAACATTAGGCAAAAGATTGACAGAAAATCTAAATGATTCAGGTTGAAACAAATGAACTGACTGTTCAATCTTGTCCAGTTGGACATTTATGTATTATATACCTCCTGATGAGATGCACTAAGATGTATATGAATCTCCTATACATTATTGACATTAATAGTTAAAACCTACATCTGATTCTTTAGTTCTGAGTTTACAGGAAATATGAGAGATAGATAAGCTATAGAAATAATAGTCAAATTCCAATCCTAAAGCACGGATGTGGGAAATATTATAAGTCACAGTCTTTCTTAGCAAATAACTGATATGAAAAAGGGAAGAACTATTACAAATTTTAAAAGACTTAAAAGATATACTAACCAATGCAATTATAAGGATATCGTTTGGATCCTGATTTGAAAAAAATCAACTATGTATGGAAATGTTATCATGGATTAAGTATTAGATTAACAAAACATTATTGTTAACTTCATATGTGTAACAATGTCATCAAGGGTTTTTTTTTTTTTTAAGATTTTATTTATTTGACAGAGAGAGAGACAGCAAGAGAGGGAACACAAGCAGGTGGAGTAGGAGAGGGAGAAGCAGGCTTCCCACTAAGTGGGGAGCCTGATATGGGACTCCATCCCAGGACCGCAGAATCATGACCTGAGTTGAAGGCCGCTGCTTAAACGACTGAGCCACCCAGGCACCCTTGTCATGGGTATTTTAATAAAGTCTTGTTAGAAATGAACACTGAGTTAGTTTTCCCAGTTTATTGAAATATATAAACTGTACAAATATTGTATGAGTTATTTATGGGTGGAATGGTAGATAGTGGTGGTGAATAGAGAAAGAAATGAAATAAAATTAGCAAAAGTTGAAATTATTAAAACTGAGTTGCATGTGTAAGTACATGGAAATTTATTATTCCATTCTCTTATATATGGTTGAGAATTTCTAAACTAACTGTTAAGACGTTAAATTACTTGTGTGGATCCATAGGAAACATTTTTATCAAACCAGCATACCAAAAAATGTCATAAATGACATAAAATATGTTGAATGGCAAATATGGATTCAAAGACATCTTGACAGTCATCATTATAGGCTGAATCCATAAAATAAAATTTAAGATGCCATTGCAAATTGTCAGAATGAAGGTAAGCTTACTTAACTGTAGTTCGTGAGGAAGAGCCCACAGTGTTTATATGAAATGGGTAACACCATGTCTATGAAGATTTTTTTTTAAAGATTTTATTTTTAGAGAGAGAGAGTGTGTGTGTGCTTTAGTGAAGAGGGTTGGAGGGACAGAGAGAGAGAATCTCAAGCAATCTCCATGCTCAATGTGGAACCGGACACAGGGTTGATCCCAAACACTGAGGTCATGACCTGAGCTGAAACCAAGAATTGGATGCTTAATCAACTGATCCACCCAGGCACCCCTGAAGGTTTGTTTTTGTTTTTGTTTTTAAACAGTGGAAACATGGAAGTGATTTTTGTCCTCTCATTTCATAATAATAGGCTAATTGAGGTTGCTTAGTTCTGCAATTTTAGTTATATAATTAGTGAGGTTGAAAATTCTGTTGCTTTTTTATCATCTTAAATAGAGTATATTGAGCATAATTTGTGTATTGTCTTGATGTCTTGTGTCACTGTTGCTCATCAGAAGTACTTTCCTTAGTATACTTGACAATCTCTTGGATACTGAGTTGGGAGAAGAGTTTGCTTTACTGTGGTAGCTCTGCAATTCTTACTGCCTCTGTAGTTCATTGCTGTTCTCACGTCTCAGTATTTCAGCTTTCCAGAGCCTACTCAGAGCATGCACCCTTCCCAAGTGCCCAAATAATGCAGCTATGCTGCTCTACTTTTCCAAGCTATCGTAGAGTTTGAGGGTAAATCTGTTTCATGAGGGTAATTATATGCTGGATTCTTTGGAAAGGCTCTATTTTTTCAGGGTTTCCCATTATTGAAATAAATGCCCTCCACACCAAATTCTCTAAATTAGATAATGGTCAGCACAACTCTGATTTCTCTTGAGGAGTAGCACAGATTTAGATTGTAGAGTTGACTTATTTATTACATGTGCTTCACCCATCCCCCAACACTTGAGATAGTAAACATTTTTGTGTTTCTTACTTGACAGAATTTAAGGGGCAGAAAGCAGATAATTTCTCATTATTGAAAGCATTCAATTGACTTTTAACTAAAGCATGATTCCACAGATGCATTTTCCTGTATAAATTGTATTTTTAAATTTTGGTCTTTGCTAACAGTCATTTTTGATACTTATATTCAAGAGATTTTTGTGTGTATGTTTGCTGCCAAATGATGTTGAAATAAGTCAAGCAGAGAGAGTCAGTTATCATATGGTTTCATTTACTTGTGGAGCATAAGAAATAACATGGAGGACATTGGGAGATGGAGAGGAGAAGTGAGTTGGGGGGGAATCAGAGGGTGAGACAAACCATGAGAGACTGTGGAATCTGAGAAACAAACTCAGGGTTTTTGGTGGGGGGTGAGCCTAGTGGTGGGTGTTATGGAGGGCATGTATTACATGGAGCACTGGATGTGGCACATAAACAATGAATTTTGGAACAATGAAAAGAAATTAAATTTTTAAAAAATGATGGTGAAATGATATAAAATGAGAGAGAGATTTTTATGTTTACCAATAAATACATTCAAATCATGAACATAAGAATTATACATAGCTATGGTTTTTAAAACTCCTACCCTAAATTAAAAAAAAAAAAAAAATGGCTCAAGTGAAGAAAGAGCAGGCACACAAAGCCATTTAGGATTATTGGTACCTTGAAGATCAGGGAATAGGGTATTTTTGTATTTATGTCTAGGAGGAAACTGAAATCTGGCATTTTATAAAGGCTGGGATGTAGAAGCTGGTAGCTTCTAAATCTTAGTTATTTCATAGAAGAAAAAAAATCTCACTATTATTAATAGAATATTTGATGAATGCTCATTTACTTGTAGTAGTATTTGTGTGATTGAGAGAGGGGACTGAAAACCAGGAGGTGAGAGTAAGGTTGATGCCACAAAGTGAGCCAATTTACAGCCAAGGGTATATAATTCAAGAGATACCTAAAAGTAAGTCCTTCAATAGATAGAGTATTTTCACATATAAACATTTCCTATCTGAATTTCATTTAATCTTTATCATTAGAAGGCACTGCCCACTATGTTGAATAAAATGTAAGTGATTAAGTCTCACCAGTTAAACATTTTAATTTGCTTATGAATTAAATTTGAACTGTCTTAGTAAAAAGAGCTAAGTTTAAAATCCTGCCAACAGGTTTATTAATTCTGCATGTATTTATTTAGCACCCACTCTATAGAAGAGGCATTGCCAAATCCTAAAGATTAAGATGAATGCCAGAACTAGACAATGTGCCCACATTCCAGTTGTAGCAACTGTCACAGCACATTGAAACTGCTTTTTCTTGCATGTTTGTCTGACCACCTGTGCTTCTATTATATATGCATGTGTATGTGTGTATATGGTCATCATGTAAAGAAAATAACTAAATGGGTATAATAAAAAATATTTGAAAAATACTACACTTAAGTATGAATTGCCTGAGCACAGAAAACTGTGGGCTGTGTGAGAACAGAGACTATTTGATCTATTTTTCCTGCAACCCACACTATAGTTAGAATGTGGCAGACACTCAATGTTTGTTGAATCTTAGGCAAGAGGGGAAAAAATGAAATATTGTTAGAATAGTGATAAAATTCTTCTAACCATTAAGCCTCAAGACAAATGATTCCATAAGCAATAAGGTTGGATTATTTTTTGTATTTGTTGTAAATGTCATCTAGATAATTCTAAGGCTACTAGCCAGGGTGAAAAATGTCAAGGAATCATGGTGGAGAATGCTTTTTGAATATATTATTGCAACTTGCTCGGTGAACATGATCATGTTGGAGTAAAGAAGGAAAAGAGATATGTCAAATGTTGGGTCAAATTTTCTTGAAGTGGGCAACAGTCAGATTTGGGGATGAAGTTTAAGAAGTGAGGTGAAAGCCTGAGGGGGTGGACAAAGAGAAATGCGATTCCAGCTTTAAGAAGGTAGGGGCTTGGGAATTCAGCAATGGAAAAGAAAAGTAAGAAGGTAACAGCAAGATCCCAGATCCTCAGCTGGATGATGGACAGATAATGATGAAGAAAATAGAGGAAAAAAAGGAAAATGAATGAATGAAACTTGCAGTAACGTTGCAAGTAATGGTGACTCTTCAGATGGATCTCCATGAAGTTATCAGCTCTACCATAGCAAACCCAGAGCATATTGAGGAAATGTAAAATATGCTCAATTTGGTAATATGAGAATATTCTAGAAAAATACACAGCAAAGACAAGTTTCAGAAAGTCCAAGGTAAAGAAGGGAGGATATTATTTTTAGGTACCGAGGGAATGATTATATTTTTGAACGGGAGAGTTAAAAAATCAGAAGTGTACACTTGGCAGTATCCAGAATGAGCAGAAAGGGAAACAGAATTAAGGTCGGTGTGGTGGGGAATGAATGCAATAGGAGTAGGAGTAATAACCTTTGCTAGGTGACAGGCTTGGCAATAAGCATTATATATGCATTGCTCCTATTTAATTCCACAATAATCTTATGAAGTAGGTACTAATTTTATCATCCACTTCACAGTTGCAGACTGCAGTATAGAGAGACTGCATGACATGTTAAGGTCGAAGAGCTAGAAGGTGAGAGGGTAGAGTCAGGAAGCAACGTCTGTTTGAGTGTGAAGACTGAACTCTGTTACCAAGCCACGTTACTTCCATAGATAGCATTCTACATCCGGAATTATATTCATTACACATTTTAGAATAAAATAGCTCTGTGAACCAAGTTTCTCAAGTTTAACTTAACTTCTTTTTTAATCTCCAATTAGTCTCTTATAGCATAAACCAATTAGGCATATGGTTGAGACCAACTTGGCAGATTTCACTATCATATAACAAGCCTGGGTTCTTGTTATCTCTTCCATGTGTACTGTTCAGAGCCTTACATACAGCCTCTGGCTGGCTTTGGGTATTGATTCCATTTTGCTGCCAACATCCTTCAATTGATGTAGAAAATCCAGGCTGATCTATTAATATACTCAAGTCTACCTTCTACAGCATAGGCTTGAAGCAACTTTTTAAAAGAATATGTTTGCAGGCAGCTGTATTTCTAGACCTTTCACATATAATCGTGTATATGTTGACTTAGACACTGTCTCATTCAAGACCCCTCTAAAATATTGTCTATAAAACTTCTCTACCCACATCTTTTCTGTTATTTTATATAAATCTTTCATTCTGTCATCTGTCCTAACTACCCTCTGTTCTTTGAATGCATCTTTTAATATACAGTCATTGCTTATCTGAATCCCATTCATTCCTTCAAAATCAAGATAACATCCCACCTCTGCTAGTGGCCAATTACATAAGCCATGGTGTTGCCTCTTTACACTTCCATAGCACTTTTTAGAAGTAATACTTATTAGTAAAATCATCTCTGACTCTCTCATGGGGTTCATCATATTTTCATGTGACCATATGAGTCTTTGTACAATAGATTATAGGTACTCCTCTCTCTAACTAGAGCAGGGTCTTGGCCACAACATTTATTTATATTTCCAAAAGCCATTTACCACAGTATTTTTTCCCATAAACCTCCAATAAGTATTTTTATTTGATTGGCATCTTTAAAAGTTATCAAATAATTCTTATTTTGTTATTATTAGATATAATAGTGTATATTATATATGTATTATTGAAGTCCCAAACTCAAGGAACAAGATAGATAAAAGTTCAGCAAGTCATTTGGAGATAATATGCTTTCTCTAAAATGGAAAAGAACACATTAGTGATAAATTATGGCAATGTAGGAATGCACTTACAGTGTTAACAGACCTCGTTTATTTTTCAAGGCAATACAGAGATCCATGCTCGTGAAATTTCTTCAGTGTTGAATATTTGCTGAAACGAGTTTTAAACACCATGAAAGGCAAAATAAACCCATATGTTGGTTCATGTTGTGCTTTCTGATGTATATCTGTCATTTCAATATATTTAGAACACTGTACTCATAAGCATGATCATCATAATTTAATGTATTAACATACACTATTTTTTTACTTATAGACCACAATGTAACATAAAATAGAAAAGGACCTAGCCTTAGTTCAAAATTCTATTTCATACATATATTTCAATAAGATTTGATGAACAATTTCCTACTGCACAGAAATGCAGTTGTGTTGAGGAATGCAGCCATCAATTCTAGCAGGAATTATTATAGTGTTCATAGATGTATTAGTATATACATTTGCCAGGCCCTAACACAACTTGCCAGAGTCTGTATCTGCAAAAATCAAACATTTTTGTGAAAACCCAAAGAATTATAATTATTGCTCTCTGCTTTTTTTTTTTTAATCTGGGTTTAGGTTTCAGTTCAATTCACACAACATATACCTCATAGTAAATGCTGTAAAGAGCACATAAAAATAAGTAGAATACTCTACCCTGTTTACACCTTTGCTCACATCTTCTTTGCCTATATAAATTCTACTTATTCCCTCAAAGACCAAGTCTTTTTAAATATTTTTTATTTAAATTCAGTTAGCCAACATACAGTACATCATTAAGTTCAGATATAGTGTTCAATAATTCATCACTTTCCAAAGCCCAAATCTTATCGAGCCCCTCTGAGTCTAGTTGAGGGACAAGACAAATACTCAAGTACAGTACCAAAGACATTGTAGTAAGTTCTTTAAAGGATATAACAAAAAGTTATCTGAGTGCATAAACATTGCAATATATGAAAATAAGATAGGGGAATAGTAAATGACCAATAAGAACTGAAAGCAACATTATTTAGGTTGGTTGTACAAACTCCCTTTGAGGAAATGATTTGAGCAAAGACCTAGTAGTAAGGAGTTAACCAGAAATATGACTAGCAGGGAGTCAGGCGTAAGGCACAAACTCCTCACAGTCTGTGAGGAGAAAGAAGACAAGTGGGACAAGGGCCAGCATGAACAAGGAGGAGGGTAGTAGGAAGTGAAGGCAAATCACATGGAGTTTTGTTGACCAACATGACAACTCTGGAAGTCATTTGAAGTGTAATGTGAAGCCGTGGAAGAGTTTTAAGCAACGAATTAATAGTATATAATTTATATACTTAAGAGATCACTTTGGGGGACGCCTGGGTGGCTCAGTTGGTTAAGCAGCTGCCTTCAGCTCAGGTCATGATCCCAGCGTCCTGGGATCGAGTCCCACATCGGGCTCCTTGCTTGGTAGGGAGCCTGCTTCTCCCTCTGCCTCTGCCTGCCACTCTGTCTGCCTGTGCTCACTCTCACTCCTCTCTCTCTGACAAATAAATAAATAAAATCTTAAAAAAAAAAAAAGATCACTTTGGCTTAAGTGGACTGTGTTGATGTATTCATTTTTTGAGACAGAAAAGGTTGTGGGAGCAACAGGTATAGAATATTTCAGTTCTTCTATGGTAACAGACCCCTAAATGGCCATGGTTTACAAAACCATTTCTCATTTATGTTATCTGCCAGTTGCTCTGGTTCAACGGATGGGATTCTGTTCTATGTGCCTTTGTAACACATGGCCAGGTTAAGGGACCAGACCCTATTTGGGGCACACTTTTCTCAAAGCAGAGAGAAAAGAGCAAGAGTTAGTGCCTAATTTTGAAATTATTCTTAAAGTTTCTGCCCAGATTGTGGGGGTGGGAGGTATAGTCACACTTACTCCCATTGGCTAAAACAAGTCACGTGGCCAAGCGTGCCGGCAGGATGGAGTGGCATTCTTCTTCCATAGGGAGGCTCTGCAGGTCAAGCAGCAATAGTAAGCACTCACAGTCATTTTACAGAGGAGGGAGTGATTACTTGGGAGCAGTATTGTAATCCATCACAGGAAATTCAGGGGATAGACTTAAATGGGTAAATATAAAAGTGTTCATGGAATACCTTTAGAAGAATACACATCTTCAGCACTGGATTAGTGTGACAAGAGGAAGAATTATCTGGGATCTAACTTCGCTTTGTGGGTAATAAACAGGGACCCTTAGCAATTCACATACCCTATCTGAGCTACATTTTCTTCAACAGTAAAACAAAAAAGTTATACTAGAATTGTGGAAGATTATCTTTGCATTGGAGAGGTGTCCCCTAATATTGTAATCATGTAGTTATTTATCTTTATATGACATTTAAGTATGTACATTTTCTGGAGAAAGGAAAAAGGATGTTCAGCGGCTCAAAACTAGTGGGATGTGAAGAAGGTTACAAACACTAGGAAAAAAATAATTTCCTTGATTCACAGCTTTAAAAGTCTTGATTTTACAAGTTTTTAAAAGTTTTGAAAAAGTTTTTAGAAGTTTTAAAAGTTTTGATTTCAGCTTTAAAAGCCTTCAAACCTACCTTCTGAGGCACATAGAATCCTCAAGTTTAGTTAATCTCTTTTTTCCATTTCCATCTTTTTCAGTGAAGGTGTACTGATTATAGCAAGAAAAACAATACAAAGGAACAATTAGTGGTCTCCAAACAACCCTGTAAATGATTGGTGTTAACTCCCTGGTATGAATTCATCCATGCTATTTTCCATGAACATACAAGCATATATGGCCACTTGAAGAATGCATAATTTACACCTTGCTTACTTTCTACAAAAGGGATAATGCAAATGCATTTGGACCAAACCTACTTCTGCAACTTTCTTTTTTCTCTTACATAATATATTGTGACAATTCTTCCAGAATAGTATATATAGATCTAATTTGCCTTTGATGGCTTTAGAATTGTTCACAGTGTGGGTATACTGTAATGCATTTAACCATTCACCTATTTAAGCATGTTCATACTTCTATATAAAATTTTCATTATAAAAATGTTGATATAGGGGTGTCTGGGTTGCTTAGCGGATTAAATGTCTCTGACTCTTGGTTTCACCTTAGGTCATGATCTCAGGGTGGTAAGATCGGGTCCCATGTCAGGTTCCATGCAACATGGAGTCTGCTTGAGATTCACTCTCTCCCTCTCCTTCTACCCCTCCTTTTGCTCTCTCTCTCTCTCTCAAATAATTAAATAAATAAATAAAATCTTTAAATTGTTAAAATTTTTTTACATATAATTATTTATCTATTATTCCCTTTATTTTTTAATGATAGATTCTCCTAAGTTGGATTGCTGTGTCAAGAATATGTGTACTCAGTTTCGTTGAAGTGGTGGATGTTTTGATTTGTTGCACACATCTCCCCTCTGGAACTATGGTACTCCTTTCCCAACTGTTGAGAGTCTTGTTGGCCAAGTTCTCTTAGCTGAGTTTTTCTCTGAATAAAAAAAGTTGAATAACTCAAAGATTCTTGAATTATGACCCAAGGGTCATTGGGTTATGAAAGGTCATGGGACATGGCCCATGGGCATTTCAGGAAGGCATTCCAAAGTGTAATGACTGGTCGATGGAGGAATAGGGATGTCTAGTCTCTGTGCTCCAAATTGGGACAAGTCTAAGGACCAACCAAGCTCCAGATTTCTCCTAATGACTGGCTAAGTTTTTGCTGCAACTGCAGCAAAGTTCTACTATTCCTCTGCCCAATTCAGCTTTCTTCATTCCCTGACAGGTGCTTATAGTTAGAGTGTTTTCCACTAGACTGATGCACATTAATCCCACTAATCTCCATTTTTGCTAGCCTGTGGCAGTGACAAACTGATTTCTGTAATGACTGTTTAGATCTCTCTGGTAATCAGGAAGTCAAGCCTAACAACATTGCTCTGTAGACTTCACAAAGTATAGCTTCCATAGGAAGAAGCATTCTATCACTCAGATTTCCTCAGCAGCAATTTGTTTATCTGATTTTAATGGAAGTTCTCTAATGAACATACACTGCAATAAATGATTTGTTCAGTTTGTCCAAATAATCATCATCTCCCATAATCAAAGTGCCTTGCAATATTTATATAAATCATTTATTTCAGGTGAGTTTTCCTCAGAGACCTTGAGTTTGCTACTTAGCATAGATGAAGCAAATGTTTACAAAGTATTTACAAAGCCAGAATTAGGTTTATTGGGTACAAAAGCAGAAGCAAAGTTTTTAGAATTGTCCTCATTTTCTGTGCAGAGCTAGATTTCTTCCATTTTGTCTGAAACCTCAATACTATTTCTGAGAGTAAGACTATTAAGTAGGAACTCTGAAGCAATCCATTCCCATAGCAATCCTTTGGAGGTGCTCTGTAGCTTGCCCATCAGTATATCAGATCCACACAGGAGACTTAGGGAAAGAAGATGCAAGGACAAGAGCAAGGGTGGGGATGGGTGCCTGTGTGGCTCAGTGGGTTAAGCCGCTGCCTTCGGCTCAGGTCATGATCTCAGGGTCCTGGGATCGAGTCCCGCGTTGGGCTCTCTGCTCAGCGGGGAGCCTGCTTCCTCCTCTCTCTCTCTCTGCCTGCCTCTCTGCCTACTTGTGATCTGTCTCTGTCAAATAAATAAATAAAATCTTTAAAAAAAAAAAAAGAGCAAGGGTGGGGAGAAGGAACTTGTTAAAAGAAACAGTAAAAATAAACTCCAGGATTTTTTTGTGTAAGAAATTAAATCCTGATAATTTTGTCAGAATATTTTATTTTCAGTAGATATGCCTGATTTAAGAAGTGTACATAGGCATTAAATTTTACCTTTAAAAGTCTAACGATAATACAAACTAAGTGTATTCAGAAGCAGATAAAATTTGCTCCTCAAAATCAGCAAAGGAGTATGGTATGGTAACCACAGTGTTATAAAACTAGGAAACTAAAGGTTTCCGTTAGGTGGGTAAGAAAGGGCCAATATGGAAAGAATGTACTTTAAGGTGGTGAGCTTCCTTGTAATGCATTGACAATAAATCACTATTTAATTTTGGCCGTGTCAGAAAAAAAGTGAAAAGAAAATGTTTACCGAGCTTTAAGCTATTCTGTGTGCTGCACAGAAATACAATAGATCGATTTCATTACCTGAAAGTAACTGATTGACATTTTGAGTGTCAGTTTGAAATATGGCTGCAACAAATCTCATCCAATTAAATAATTCCCCCGAAGAACAATCTTCTGCAGCTCTATATTGAGGGACAGTGTTGTGCTTAGGATAATAAAGTAAATGGCAGCAGCTGACAATGAGAGTGCTCCTCCTTCAATGTCGACATCCTGCCCTGCTAATGAGCTCAACTTCACCCTGGGGAGAGCTGTCTGTTCCGGGTAAGGGAAGTTATTCTTTCTCATTGCCACTTTGCTTCTAATTCCTTCCTGAAAAGAAAGTGTCAGTCATGCTTAATTGCATTAAATTAGGTGTAATAGTTTGAAACAGCACACGGTCTTCTTAAAGCTCAACCAAATCACTCAAATTCTCACTTCTTTCTTGAGCCCCAGGTTGGGCTTTTAAGTCATGTCTAGGAAGTGTCCCTCTAGGGAATTAAATGTCATGTGTGTCCAAGGTCACCTAACTTCATTTTCTGACCGCATGTCATAATCATCATCAAGAGGGATTAAATAGCATCATGTGTATGGAGCTCTCCAAGGAACAAGCCAGAACAACAGGGGCCTGACATGGCTGTTTAGTAGAATTCCGAATTAGACAATATGGTTCATCACACACACAAGTGTAGTGATGAATATAAAGTCATTATTAATTTGAATTTGACTCATTTGGAATCACTAATCATTCATGCCACAGACTTTATCTGCTCTTCGAAGAAAATATTTCTGAGGAAAGTACAACACAAGGATTTCACAGAGCAGGCTTGCCTACAGAAAGAAATATGTTTTCCAAACATGCATATATTTGTTTCTGCATTCATTTATGTATGAAATTGCTCATTCAGCCTTCATTCTGAGTATTCATTGTACGCCTTCAGAGATCATATAGAGATGTTGTAGGGTTTGAAATGATAATACACTAAAGGTGACACAGAGTCTTCAAGAACATGGTCATTTAGTTAGAACTTATAGGCATTTGCTGTTCGTAAAATTGGCTTGAACTAACATGACATCCTTTCAAAGGTTTGTTTTTTTGTTTGTTGGATTTTTCTTTTTTTTTTTTGCGTGTTTATTTTTGGGTTTAAAGTTTGATTTTATGGACTGAGGTTTGTTTTTTATCTTAACCTGAGCTGATTCATTCTAGCTAATATTCAGAATTAGTTCCAAGAGAATATATTATTTATTATTATCTTATCTGAATTTTTATAGAAGTTATTAGCAGATTCTGAGTTAAACAACATTCACAATACATATGTCTATCTGTCCAGATATAGGTATACATTAACTTGGAGGGCATTTTGGTACTGGGCACTAAATACATACTTGATTAGTGTATATTGATTTAGCCAATTAAAAAATGAGAGAAAAAATACTTTATCTAGGTATTACAGTCAACTAGGTTAGCTTAACTTACAGAATTTTTCTCAATTTATTTTCCATAATAGACCTTCAACTTCTTCAGAATTCTCAGTTCATTTTTAGCCTAATCTTTCTGTCCCCTCTGTATATGTACCTGAAGGAGATGTGAGTTACAGGAAGGGGGTCATTATAGCATGTAGCCTCTATATTGTTGGTAAATATAGTTTCTAAGTGTGAATTTATACCACAATAGAAAAACAAAGCTATTTTTGATCTTTGTTCCTGCACATTCAAAGTGTTAAAAGATCTTAATTCCTATTGAGATAACTGAAAATGAAGTCATTCATGTTCCTTTTAGTTCAGCCACCTATCAGTCTGCCCATCTATTTGTCCATCTGTCCAGCCAGCCAGCCATTCATACATACATCCAGCTATCTGTTCTACCCAACAAAATCTGTTCTATAAACTACCGTGAATTTAGGAGTAAAAATACAAGATATATTCACTGTGTTTTAAAAAAAATACAGGTGGGGTGGAAGGAAAACAGCATAAAAACTTATAATTGAAGACAGTGGATAAAGAGGACAATTTGAGGTTAATACATAACTTGATAGCTGAAGAAGGAGAAAAGTTCACCTTTAGTGAAAGGTATTTGGTTGTGTATTTTGGAATCTAAGCCACCTTAATAAAGATTTGTTGAATGAGTGAATGAAGAAATCAATGAATTAGAATTAAAACTGAATCTAAAAACAATAGTATCTTGATAAGGAGACATAGAAGCTTAAGCTTTTCTTTGAGGAGAAAGCCATATAAGCACCACTGCTCATACTTAGAAAAATACAAGGTAACTGTGTGTGGTCTAAGTGAACATAAGTGTAGGGAATATGAAGGAATTAAAAACCATTATCATAGTTCCAGAAAATGTGGTTCCAGTTTCTTCAGTATTCTTCCATCAGAAGTTAGGGTTGACATACCCTGTCCTTGAAACAGGTCAGTCTTGTGATCACTGACCAACAGAGTACAGTGGAATCAATGATACATACAACTTCCCAAGCCAGGTCATAAAAGACCATGCAGCTTCTTTCTGGTTCTGTTAGAGTGTTCACTCTGGTGGATGCCAGCCACCATATAAAAAATACCACCTCCTACCACACACTGAGACTGCTGTGCTAGGATGGCCATGGAGAGTCATTGGGGTTGATAGCCGCCTGAACTGCAAAATTACCTACCATCCCTGTATGTAGACCCTTTCTACAGCCAACCCAGACAGCTCACTGTTACCTTTGCCAACATCTGGCTGTAACCAGATGAGAATTTTCCTAGTGGACCCTTCCCAATTTCATGACCACATATGGCATGCAAACCAAAAGAGTTGTTATTTTATACCACTAAGTGGACCCTTCCCAACTTTCTGACCACATATGGCATGTGAATCAAAAGAGTAGTTATTTTACACCACTAAGTTGTTGTACAATTATATAGGCAGCAGTAGTAACTACAATAGAAATTTGGTACCAAAGATAGGATTCAAACTCACACAAACGTTGAATACCTGGTTGGTTTGGATTTCTCATTCCAGCCAACACATCAATAGTCAAGGAAGAGGTTTACTCTGCTGGGTAGGTTGATGGATCCTGACTTCCAAGGAAAAACTGGGATGCTTTACATGATGGAAGTTAGGAGGAGAATGTCTGGAATGGAGAAGCTCCCTGAATTATCTCATTGTATGTCTTATTGTAAAAGTCAGAAAATCTATAATAACCCAATATAGGCAACACTTCTGTGTCCCAAACCTTTAAGAAATGAAGATTTGGGTCATCCCACCTGGCAAAGAATCATGCCCAGTGCAAGTGCTTACTGAAGGCAAATAAAACCTAGAAATTATAAATACTGGCTCAACCACATGATCAGTTGCCAAAATCAGAATCTGCAGTAGCTGTAAGTATTCCTTATTTTATATGAATATATAGGTATAATGAGAATCAGTTGTCTTCCTCTACCATATCCCATTATTAACCTGAAATATATTAAAAGTAGCTAATGCTATATCTCATTATTTTAATTCTAAAATACCAAAAGGGGACAGTGACTCCTAGAAGAAAAATTTGCATTATCCCAAGATGGATAAAGAGAGTTAGATACACTTTTTTTTTTTTTTTTTTTTTTGAGAGGGAAGGCAGGGATGGGCAGGAGAGGGAAAGAGAGAATCCTGACATTGGGCTCCATCTCAAGACCCTGAGATCATGACCTGAGCCAAAATCAAGAGTTGGAAGGTTAACCAACTGAGTTGCCTAGGCACCCTAGGAGTTGATACACTTTTTTGGGGAGAGGGCCAGCATATTTTTAGTTGTAGTTGGTTGTATCATATTAAGTAGAAGCACAATTTTTCTATCCATTTATCTGGAAGTTTTAGGTGCAATTAGAAGACCAATTGAAAGGTTTAGGATGACTCAAAAATAGCACTAAGTTGCTAATGGATTGAATGTGAAGGCTTTGTATTATGTTGGCATCATGAAACATATGGAACAACATTTCCTAATTCCCTTTCTCTGTGCTTCCCAATAAGCCACAAAATAAATTAACTCAGGGTTTGGAAAGTAGAAGTGAAGGAGCAACCATCTTTTTATGCTCTATAGGTCAGGGCAGAGCTACGCACCATTGAAGCTCATGTACATAGTTGATGATCTGTGGGTTCTCCTTGTTTGTGTGGGGCAGTGGTTGTTTCAGTAGCTTCTAGTTCCTGTTGGATCTCTTCCTTTGCTTCTTGAAATCCTGAGCCAGTGCATGACCAGTTGTGGAGAAGAATATCTGCCTGCATGAGTATGATGGGAAGTTGTGAGAGATAGGCATTGTTACCATTTTATCTTTGGAGGTTCCTGTTGTCCTCACAGATTCTAGCTTTTTCTTCCTTCCCCCTCCATAAATTTACATATCCTTCCCAAATTCCATCCCCACAACTTTAGGAAAACACAGTATGTAGAAGCAATGGCTTTATACTTGATTACCTAAACAGCTATCATGACTTCATGAAGTCTAATGGCTATAATCTCTTGTTCTATAATACTCACAGTGATTTTTTTTAATCAAATTTCTGACTACTAGGACTTCAGAAAATTATAATAGTTTGATGAAGAGAATTCTGAACTTGTGTTTTTCTCCTGTCTGTACCATTGACCCACTACATACATCATGCCATGGCTCTTTGCCTCAATTTCTTCATTTGGAAGATAAGGATGAACACAATTCATACCAGAAATGTACACTTTTTATGCATAGTACATGGCATTCATTTTTGTATCTTCAGTTTTGACAAATCTGTCCAGTTTTGGTTCTTTTCTGAGATTGTCTTTACCTGGTTATCCTTCCCACAACATTTTTTTTAAAAAGATTTATTATTCATTTATTTATTTTAGAAAGAGAGTGTGTGCAAGCTTGGAGAGACGTAGAGGGAACGTGAGAGAATCTGAAGCAGGATCCCCACTGAGTCCAGAGCCCCAAAGTGGTGCTCAGGCTCAAGACACTGAGATCATGACCTGAGCTGAAACCAAGAGTTGGAAGCTTAATCCACTGAGCAACCCAACTGCCCTTCCTTTCCACGACTTGAACAGAGCATACCCAGAAATAAATTTAGGGTCTTCCTTCCCATAAGTCTTCTCTTTGTCTTTTAAAAAACTGCTAAAAAACTACTCTTTTACCGGTAATTTAGACCTCGACAGATCTATTTAATTTTGCAAATTATTTTGTGCATCCTTTGGATTTGGAATATAATGTGGCAGAGTCTGTCATGTGCATTCTCTCCCCATTATCCCGCTACCCCGAAACACCATTCCACAATCTCATTCCAAATTCAGTTTCTCTCATGAATCTTGCTTAAACTTTCCTTGATATGGCTTCATGCTTGTAAAACAAATCCACTCTGGTATAATCCTTTGTTGTTTTGAACTCCATAACATAGTTTTTCTCTTATGTAGAATTTATCGTCTGCCCTAGATTTTATTGTTTTGTGTATTTATCACCTGTTTTTCTATGTCCATCCCACAAGACTATGGATGGAGACCATGTTTCATCTTCCATAAAGAACACTAAATAGATATTTGTTGGATGGATGAATAAATAAATGTAGGAAAAGGTAAGGAAAGAGAAGTTTAAAAATAGGATAAGTGGAGTACATTGTGATGTGGATAAATGTTGTGTCATGCCATGTGATAAATGAGAACTGGGAAGACAACAGCTGTTTTATCTCTTGTCCTATAGAGAAAATAAATGTGCCTATTTCTACTACCTCAAAGAAAATCTTAAAAAAGTTTTCACCTCCTACCTGGAGAAAAAAGAGAATTTTTTAAAAGTAGAGGACAGTAAACAGCAGGTATCAGTGTACAAATACACACACACACACACACACACACACACATAATACAAATATGATCGGAGTAGGATTTGTATTAAAGAGTGAAAATGTGCTCAATGTGCAGATGGTGAGAATACAAAAGTATGGATTCCTCTTTCCACATAAACTGCACAAACACATATCTACTTTCAAAGAATCACAGAATGCCCATAGGCTATCTTAAACTTGATCACCTCTGTTAAACATGAATAATGAATAAACATGAATAAATACGAATATGTATGAATAAACATGAATAAATGAATTTCTGGACTGCTGCATACAGTATCAGTACCATGAAAATTTTAGTCATCTATAATTATGGGTTTGTTTTTTTTCTACTTCTTTGCCCACATGACCCACACTCAGTGTCGTCCTAGGCCAGCCCCTTTCTCTCATTCAGGACTATGGTATTAGCCTTTTCTATGAGAGGTGGCTGTGTATGAATAATTTACCATTTTGTTGTTTTCATCATGAGTCCATACCATTAAAACACTGACTAGAGAGGTACACCTCACATAAAACCCAGGTACAATTAGTGTTAGTTTTCTAGGAATATTCTCTAGTGAAGCTAAATAATTTCTTCTTTTCTACCTTAAAGGAAGCAGGCCAATTCCCTGCCTCTGATTCTGAGAAGACAAGGTTATAGAGACAAGTCCTCCCACAAAATGGCACAACTCTACCAAATTCCCTAAGGACATACATACTGCAGGAAACCCTTCATTAAGCTAGAAGACATGTTCCAGCCAGATATGGATAGAGAAACTTTGTAAAGGGGGAAATAAGGATAAAGCAGGAATCACATTGGCATAAATTGGTAAAATTTCCTTGATGAATGATACCTTTCAGAGACAAACCAAGTCGATACTGGATTCTGTGCTCAAAAGACCTCATTGTAACCTTGGATTATGTCATCATAACATTAGCCAGAGATATCTGGGAGATTAAGCTACTTCTACTTCTCTGCAGGTTTTGTTTTTGTTACTATTTTTGTTACTATTCCTCTATCTCTGGAATATCCTTCAAGCTATTATGTCTGCTCTTTAATATTCTCTTCTTCAGTACTGACTATATCCCTTCAATCTGCAAATATGCATATCTCCTGGCTCCCCATTAAAAGAGACAAAAGCAAAATAATAAACGAACAAACAAAAACAACCAAATTTTCCTCTTCATGCTATCACACCATTTTCAGTTTCCCTTCTATGTCCCTTCTTTGAGTACTCTCCATTTTCTACCGCTATTTCTTTGTTCTGCTCCTCCATGACCTACTCTGTGACACTTTGCACTTTGTTTTCTGTTGTCAACATCCTATTAAAAATGCTTTTTATTAGTGGGAATGATCTTCCCCAGTGTGAAATCTAGTGGCTATGTGCTGGGATCTGAGCCTCATTCCAAAAGTTCAAAACATTTAAGAAGAGACATACCAAGGGTTTGGTGTCAAATTTTTCATCACGGGAAAAAATGATCTGGGCTTAAAATGCCACAGAATGTGAAGTTCCTATACAAATATGCACAAGTAAGTTACTACCCCCTCAATCTTTAGTTTCAGGGGATAATCTCTGACACAGTCTTCAAGCTGTTTCTCCTATGCACTAGGCTTGGTTGGTGTGGACCACTTTCTACTAAGTAAGATTATTATACATTCTTGTCTTAGCAACTAAGCATCATCCTGAATATTCACTCTTATGACACATACAATATAGGCACGATGTACTATTTCTCTTTGGAGAATTATGTGGAGCTCATCAAAGCATATGTTTGGTGATTTACCTATTTCTATTTATTTTGTTTTTCTGCCTTATTTATGGGATTTACTTAATAGTGGAAAATGTTAGTATCACTGTTTTTGAGTCTCCAATTTCTTTTCTTTAAACCTCATTACTTCTGATTACCCAGATTTCTATAATTTCCTAGTAACATTTACTTCTCATTTTATACCCACTTCCTTTGCTATTCTGTAACTCAACTTTTACCTTTGTACATATTCCTAAAGCAGTATCTTTCAAAGGTCTTCCCTCCTGATCTCCAGCTCAGATTTCCAGCTGTACTTGACTTACTCCCATCCACCAGTGCAAACTATGCATGATTGTCTATCCTCAAAAGACAGTCAAAACACCTGTTCTCAAATAAATATTGATACAAATTGATATTGAAGTTCCTTAGAAATTTATATGCAACATTTTCATCAATGATTGGATGAGACCCCAAGTGACTTTCTCATGAAATTTGCAGATTACTAGATAGTGTGACATATGTTACATGCAGCTGAGTTGTTATCTTGAAATATTTAGTAGATAAAAATTTGATGTGCATAATAATATGAAATGTAATTGGGAAAAAGTTAAGTCTTATTCTTGGTTCTTACACATAAACACACAACACATACATCCCTACCAAATATATATATATATATATATATATATGTATATATATATATATATACATATATATATATATATATTTCCATAGCTAGAGAGCATGCCAGAAATTGTTCTATATTAACAAGACTCCTAAATGAAGTGGCCAGAAGGAAGGACATTATTTTCTCTATGCTGAATCAATTAGAAAATTGTGGATTTTCTGGATTATTGTATTCAGTTACAGTTTCTACACTTAGGAATCTTCAATTAATGGAAAGAAGGATGTAATGAAAGCCAGGTAAATGGCTAGGAAAAAAAGAAAAACAAAATTGAAAGTATTTAACTTGAGGAAAAATCACAAAAGCTCCATTAATTGATTTCAGAATATGTCAAAGGTTTTTGTGTAGATCAAGGTATACAGCACACTAAGTGATGCTCAAGTTCAGATAACAAGCAAACTTGAATTCAAGTCTTGGCTATGAGATTCTATCACTGTGTGAAGTCTGAGAAAGTCCTGTAACTCTCTAGTCTTCAGTTTTCACAACTTCATTAAGTGACTGGAAGAATTATGTAAATACAGGTGAAGTGAAAGCTCAGTGTCTAACACAGAGTAAGTGGTCAATACTTTTAAGTTATAATGATCAGTGGAAATTGGAGAAACAAATATTAGCTTAAAAATTTTTTAACAAAAGTAGTTTGCATGTCCATAATTGGACAGTTTAAGTTCAAAATGATCTTCATTTCAACAACTTCCAGTGTTTGAAAGACATTAATTACTTGTCTAATGTCTGCTATAATTCCAAACTATCATGATTCTCTACTGTTATTTACGTAAGAAAGCATTTTATTGGAAGGAATAAGTATATAATAGTAAGGCCAGTGAGAAAAATGCCCTTGGCCTTCAGATGCCTCTCAAATTGTACCACTGCTCCAAGGAGGCTGTCTCTGCCTCCAGGTACACTTGGCTTATGTAGGCTTTGAACTAAATTGTAAAAATATCTCTTGCCACTGTCCATCATTTCTAATCTTTTCAGAGTAACTACTTTTTCTAGAATCTGTATATCTTTAGTGGTAAATGCTTCGATATCTCTTGGGAGCTTTCTATATTTTCATTTCAAACTAGCGATGGTAGAATGAAGCAAATAAGTGAATAAAAGTGTGTGAAAAGAAACAATTACCCTTCACATCCAGCTACCGCCATCCTTCAGAAACCAGAAGTCAGTATTTTAAAAAAAAAAAAAAAAAATCAACTGCTAGGAGTTTTTGGTGAAATTGACAGCTCTCTCTGAAGTCTTATCTCTATATTTCCTCCTAAGGATGAGAATACGTGCATATCTTAGGACAATAGAATAGTTAAAGCACTTATTTGAAAAGTTATACATCATTTTACAGATATCCTGGGAGAAGTTAAAATTGGATACAGGTAATACATAAGAACAAGTGATATTCATGGGAGCAATAGGATGAAATTTGTTATAGTAATTATTAGTGTGAATTTATATCTATGTTTTCTGCATACTGTTTCACATTGTTCATTCTTCCGAGCCTATTTCCCTAAGAGTTGTGGGCCACTGTGTCTGTATTATGCCATTTCTGTCTATCATTATGCATGAACTCTTAATTGCTTCATAGGGTAAAGCAGAGTATTTTATTCCAACTAAGTGCTACAAAAGGGGTAATTAACCTATTTTTTTCCTGCTTGAGAATCACATCACATTACATATTAAAATCTTTAACTTGGGTATCAGGAAGCTGTATTAAGCATTCATCCATGCAGAATGGTGACAAGTGGTGTGAAACATCATTGGAACACACATTTATTCTGGCCCCACTGATTCTCTCAAATTATTTGTTTATTCTTGATTGATTTCATTGTTGGTGGTGTCAGGAGAGGAAAGAGTCACCACTTCTTCAGAATTAATTTTATTTCTTTTCCACCTTAAAACTTTTTATGTGGCCTGGCATTCACCCATATCAGTACTGGTATTTTTGTTTTTGTTTTTGTTTTTTGTCTGCATAACAATTAATAGTAATTTACTAAATCTTTGATCCTGATGGAGCTTCACTAGTTCTCCATTGCAATAACTTGGATTCATGTGAAAAACACCAAATCCATCAAAACTAAGTTAAGACTTAGATATAAAGAAGAATCTTTCTGTCAGCTTCCAAATATAAGTACCTTCAGATACTGCCTGAAAGTAAAAATTGCTTTTATAAAAAAATAATAATAAAGAAAGAACAGGAAATAGGAAGAAAAACAAGTTTTCAGTATGTTCCTTAGACATAACCTATTACATTCTATCTTATGAAAATTAACAGTTGCTCTTCAGGATTTTATATTTACAAAAAGAAAGGTAAATAGTACCTCCAAATGTTGAAAATGTCAAAGTCACTGCACAGTTGTATTTTAATCTCAGTGAAATTCTCAGATTCTTTTCAAGCCATTACTTAAAGATCAGCAAATCATGCTACCGCCTGTTTTGGTAAATAAAGTTTTATTGGAATATAGCGACATCTGATCATTTCCATGCTGCCCATGGGTGCTGTCAGGCTATGGTGGCAGAGTGGAGTAGTTCCAAGAGACTTTCTGGCCTACAAAACCCAGAATGGTTGCTTTCTGGCCCTTTACAGAAAACATTTACTTCTGATGGAGAAAATTCTCCTAAAGCAAGATTATCTTGAGGGACCATCATGCTCTCTGATCTTAACAAGTTGGTAGATTCCCAATAACACTAAATATTTTAACTCTCAACTTTTTAAAATGAAAACTTTTATTGAACTTTTTATTGGAATATGGTACATACACAAGAAGGGCTATAAATGAAATTGATGGAAAGTAAGTGTTGGTTAGGATAGAACAACTAGAAATCCCATGAATGCTGGTGACACTAAAAATGAGAACAGCCACTATGGGAAAAAGAAAGTGTTTGGCAGTGTCTAATAAATTTGACCATATACATGTCCTCTGAGCCAGAAATTCCATTTTTAGATATATACTGAACAAAAAATACTCTTATCTCCCAAAGACATGTATCAGAATGTGCATAGTGATGCTGTTTCAATTAGCCAAAAACAGGAACTAGACATACATCCATTAATAGTAGATCAGTTAAATAATGTATAATATAGTTACATGATAGAATACGATACAACAAGGGAAATTACAGCAGTGTGGATCAGTCTCACAAATACAGTACTGAGCAAAAGAACCAAGATACACAAGCATACATTGTATATAATTCCTCTCATATAAATTATGTAAACAGGGAAACTAATCTGTTTTTGTAGTGGTGAGGAGAGTTGTTAACCTATGGGATTGGTAGTGTCTAGAAGGGGGTACAAAGTAGGTTTTGGAGGTACTAATACTCTTCTGTTCATCTGGAAGCTGATTATATGATGAGTTCTTAAAAGTTTATCAAGAGGTGGAGCACCTGGGTGGCTCAGTGGGTTAAACCTCTGCCTTCGGCTCAGGTCATGATCTCGGGGTCCTGGGATCAAGCCCCACATTAGGCTCTCGCTCAGCAGGGAACCTGCTTCTCCACCCCCCCAACACCTGCCTCTCTGCCAACTTGAGATCTTCTGTCAAATAAATAAAGTCTTTAAAAAATTTTATCAAGAGGTATACTTAATGAGCATTGTAGTTATGTATATTATAATTCTTAAGAAATAGTGCATAGTACAATCCATAGATTGATTCCATCTTCAAAGACTTGAAAGCTATGTATATGATGATTCTTTTTGGCTAGTATAGAAGTAGAATGGGCCCTTGGAGAATGAGAATGTATTATCATAAGCGTAATTCGATATTGATTTAAGCTGTTGCTACTTTTTCAGATATTGTTTCTGTAGTTGGATTAAATCAATCCAGGCTCGAGTTTCTGGTATACAGCTATTGATCTGGCAAAAAACTGTTTTCTCTCTATTGGTTAGCAAAGACCACCAGAAGCAACTTTCTTTCATTTAGTAGGACAGCAGCACACCTTCATTATCTTACCTCTGGTTGTTTGTCTTAATCTAGAACCCAGCGACATTGATCTGCCCATTATTCTACCTATATGGGGGACACATGTGTGGTCTACTAAATTGGCATTATTTTACAGTTTGAAAATGATGAACAGGTTTCTTGGGTGCTTGGATAAGACACATGTGCTCTAGAGAGTGTAGAAGATTAGGTCTCATGAAAACTCTTGTGCCACTACCTCAGAAATATCTACAGATCCACTGGTGAGGCTTATGTTGTAATATTACCTTCAGGTGAAGGACAATTTTCACATTGTATTCCCAACACTATGATCTTGGTGGGACTTTTGTTTGTTTGTTTTGTCCTTTTTAAAAAAATTTTTAATTTTTCTTTTTAGGGACAGTGTGCAAATGGGGGAAGGCACAGGAGAGGGAGAGGGAGAATCATGAGCAGGCTCCATGCCCAGTGTGGAGGCTGATGTGGGGTCTTCATCCTATGACCCTGAGATCATGCATGATCTGAGCTGAAATGAAGAGTCTGACGCTCATTCGGCTGAGTTACCCCAGTACCCCTCTGGGATTTCTTTTTTTTTTTATATATGTGAGGCTGTATATGGCATATTTGAGTGTGTGCTACAGTCCATTCAATATTTAATTCAGCTTTGAGAGGTTCCAGAGCAGGAAAAGGAAAAACAAATAAACAAACAAACAAACAAACAAAAAACCTCTGAAGCTGGTCCTGGATACAGATAAGCTACTCTGCATTGGAATTTCTGACCCAGTAGATTCAATGATAATTGATATTTTTGTAACATTTGGAAATGCTCTCTACCGTCTCTTATAAACTCCAGTGGTAGAATCACAACACAGACCCTTTGAATTTGTTAAAAATTGATATCTTCTTCAAATAATAATTCTGTTTTGTGAAACAGATTTAGGTTTACTCCTGAGATCTGGGAGGTCCAAGAAGTGAATCATCAATGGGTATTATCTTGCTTATCATGTCATAAAATTGGGTGTATATAACAGCCCAAGATCAAATGCATCTTAAATTGGGCCCAGGATCTCCTAAACATACAAAAAGGTTGCTTGTGTAGGTGATTCTAGGATCCCAAGCATCTATGTCTTTTATGCTGCCTATTCTCAAGCTAGGTATGTGACTTAGGAAGAATTTTGTAAGGTTTATTGACAGAAATTTAAAAAACTAGCGCTACATTTGATTCTCACAAATACAATGTGAATCTCACAAATACAATGAGAAGCCAGAAACAAAAAGGTACAATCTGTATTAATTCACTTACATGATTTTAAGAACACAACTGATCTGTGGTGTTAGAAGTCTGAAAAGTATTTATCTTTGGAAAGTATTGCTATGATGGCACACAGAGGAACCGTCTGAGGGGTTAGAAATATTTATTGTCTTGATATGGGTGAGTTACACATATACAGATGGTCCTTGACTTCCAGTGGTCTGACTTAGGTTTTTTTAACATTATGATGGTGCAAGAGTGATATACATTCAGTAGAATCTGTATTATGAATTTTGATTATTTCTTAAGGTATTCATATGCAGTAGGATACTCTCCCATGATGCTGGGCCATGATAGCCAGCCTTAGCTCCAGTCATCCACAGAATCACAGCCACAGTAAACACCTGATACACCTACAATTATTCTGTACCTATACAACCATTCTGTTTTTTCCTTTCAGCATAGTATTCAGTACATTACATGAGAAATTAGGCACTGTTATAAAATTGGCTTTGTGTTGGATGATTTCACCCAACTATATATAGGCTAATGCAAGTGTTCTGAACACATTTAAGGTAGGTTAGGCTAGGCTGTGATGTTCACTAGGTTATGTTTATTAAATACATTTTTGATTTATGATGGATTTATTGAGACATAAGTACATTGTAAATCAAGAAAGATGTGCATTGCAAAAGTCATTGACTTAAACACCTAAAATTTGATTTGCTCGAGTGAAAAAAAATTAAATATAATAATAAGAGAGAATTTTTGCAAATCTCCTAATTTCTATTTAAGCAGAATATATATAAGATACTGTGATTGGGGGCTCCTGGGTGGCTCAATGGATTAAAGCCTCTGCCTTTGGCTCAGGTCATGATCTCAGGGTCCTGAGATCGAGCCCCGCATTGGGCTCTTTGCTCAGTCGGGAGTCTGCTTCCCCCTCTCTCTCTGCCTACTTGTGATTTCTCTCTCTCTCTGTCAAATAAATCTTAAAAAAAAAAAAGATATTGTGATTGGGCAAGAAGCTTTAAATATTTTTTTTTAATTATGAAAGATTATAGCAACCTTGTAGGGGACCCCAAGACAACCCCCATGTTCATTGATTCACTAGGAGAACACACATGACACAGCATATAGTTGTACTCACATATGTGATTTATTATAGCAGAAGGATACAAAGAAAAATTAAGAAAAGGAAAAGACACATGGAATGAAGTCCAGAGGAAATCAGGCATAAGCTTATAAGAGTCTTGTCCCCATAGAGTCAGAGGGATGCACTTAATTTCTTTTTTTTTTTAAAGAGAGAGAGAGAGCACAAGCAGAGGGAGAAGCAGGCTCCCCACTGAACTGGGAGCCCAATGTGGGGCTCAGAGATCATGACCTGAGCTGAAGGCAGACGCTTATCCATCTAAGCCACCCAGGTACCCCTGCACTTAATTTCTTCAGCAATGAGTTGTGACAACACATGAAATTTTGTCTACCAGAGAAGCTTAACAGAGACACTAGGGGCTTATTGCTTATGCACCTTCTAGACATATAACAAAATTGCACAAAGTTGCTGATATTCTGAATAAACCACATTATTTGTACAAACAGTTTAGGTGCTGCCAGCCATTCTTATTAGGGAATGGTAGGAACCTTCCACCAAATCCAAGTTTCCAGACACCAAATGACCAACATTGCAAGTAGACCTTACTGAGGATACTAGTTCCAGGCCTGAAGAATGACCTATTCTCTGCACAGCCACCAAATATAGGCAGGTCCACTACAATCTCCAATACTTTAGGAATGAGGATTTGATTTAGTCTACTAAATAAGAATCATGACCAGCTGAATTGATGAATGAAAAGTAAAGACACACAAAAATATGATAGAAGACAAAAGATAAAATATCAGTTATGACCACATGACTACTCTCAATTTCAGAAAGGAGGTAATTAGTAGTAGTTGTTATTCTCTTCCTGCTATTTTAATAGTGTTATTGTTGATTAAATATATAGATTAAATTGTATTTTTATAAATGTGGGTTATAACTAATTTGGGAGAAGTAATCTTCGTGCAGAAAATGGGACTTGGGGTCTCCATTCTGAAAGAAGTTAAGTACATTTTTATTTTATAAGTTAATTGCATGATGTATAAGTTAATTGCATGCATGATGAAGCATGTTCTCAATATTTTTTGTGCAAACATAATGTGAGAAATGAGAATATGGATGCTGAGTAACCAAAGGAGGGAACTGTGCTACTTTTTTTCTTGGCAACTTGATCCCTTTGTAGATCTACCTCCTTTTTTGTTGGGCTGAAAATGTGGAATCTATGTGTCTTGGAATCTTGTTTCTAAGGATCTGAATTCTTTTTTATTTTTTTAAAAGATTTTATTTATTTATTTGACACAGAGAGAGATTACAAATAGACAGAGAGGCAGGCAAAGAGAGAGGTGGAGGCAGGCTCCCTGCCGAGCAGAGAGCCCAATGGAGGGCTCAATTCCAGGACCCCAAGACCACGACCAGGGCCAAAGGCAGAGACTTAACCCAATCAGCCTCCCAGGTGCCCCTCTAAGGATCTGAATTCTGCCACATTTTGCCAAAGAGATGTATTCTCATTAGAACTTACAGGAAGACAGGAGTCAGAAGCCATTTTCTAAAAGTGGTAACAAAGATTGGTGGACTCCTGCAACTGTGAGCATTTGCAGAAGACATTATGTGTTTCCCTGAAAGAAAAGGCCTCCATTGCTGTAGGACAATTGTGATTTCCGGAAGTTCCTCGGAAATCTAATGTAGTCCAGCAATTCTTTTCCTTTCAGCACCACAGTTGTGGTGGTAAACCCCAGAGCGAGCAGTGGTCTTCTCCCTGTTGCTCCTCTAACACTTACATTGGCTTCCCTTGATCTCCTACATTGGTTATAAAACCTAGTGTCATTTCTGTTTCACTTGGCTTTCTGTCTGTGCTTTCTTTAGCTATATGTTCTGCAATCTTGTGACTTCCTCAAATCGACAAAATGTTTCCATATTCACGATAGCTGGAGAAATGAAAGACAAGGACTTCAGGCAGGATTAAGCCCAGAAACAGTATCACTTTCACTCATACCTCATTGCCTATAACTAGTCAAATGACCTCAACAAACTGCAGGGGCCCTTAGACGTGTAACATTCCATATGCCGAGGAAGGAACAGAGAACTAATGATCTGTGAGTATGATACATGAATATATTGGGGGGAATATTCTAGACAAGGATGAAATGAATTATTAGGATCTGGAGGCAAGAAGATATCTGACACATTCAAGAACTAATGAGGATGCCAGTATGGCTGGAGCTGGATGACAGAGAGAAGTAGCAGGGGACAAAGTCAGAGGTAATGGTGGGTCAGCTCACGGAGTGATTCACAAGTCCTAATAAGGATTTTGGCTTCTAATCTGAGTAACATGCAATATACTAGAGAGTTTCGAATGTATGAATGATATAATCTGATTTGTATTTTAAAATTGACTGGCGTTAGTCACTCCAGCAAGGAGATAAGCAGTTGGAATTTATTGCCATAATCCAGGGGAAAGATAATAAAGGCTTAGACCAGGGTGGTAACAGTGGGAGTAGTGAAAAGTGATGAGCTTCTGGGTATATTTTGAGTATGTAGTCAACAGGATGAATTGATGGACTGGACACAGTATATGAGAAAAGGAATGAATGAAGGATCACTTCAAGTTTTTGGCCTCAGTAATAGCAAGAATAGAGTTACTAAGAACTTGAAGGAAACAATTTGGGAGGATACTGGGAACTTCAATTTAGACATGTTAAGTTTGAGACAATAAATCTAAGTAGGAGGAATAATATATGAATCAGAATGCTGGGCTAAGATCTATTTTAAATGAGTACATTTTGGAGTCATCAAATATTACATAATAATTAGAGACATGAAACCAGGGATCACCTGGTGAGTGAACACAGATAGGGAAAAGGGGAAGAGCAAAAACTAAACTGTAAGACACCTCAACATTAAGAAGTTGGAGAGTTGAGGAGGAACCAGCAAAGACACTGAGCATTAGAGGCCTGTGAAATAAGGGATGTGTAGGGTATCCCTAGGCAAGGCAAGGCAGGGCAAGGCAAGGCAATGCAAGGCAAGGGTAGGCTTAGGGTATCCTGGAAGCCAAGTAGGAGAGGTGATTCAATGGAGAGAATGAAAAGATAAGTGATGCTAATGGTTAAGGAGCAAGAGGCTAGGGAATTGACTTTTAGCTTCAACAATGTGAAACATTCTGATAATAGCAGATTATTTGAGATAGTTTGAGTTAAAGCATGATAGCTGTTTTCTGTACCTATTTTATGCATTTGGAATGCTTTACCATCTCTTTCTGATCCTCATTTAAAAAAAAATCTTAATTATTTTTTCCAGTTTACTGACTCTATTTCTTACTGTATCTTGTGTATTCATTCTTTTTTTTTTTTTTAAACATTTTATTTATTTGACAGAGAGACACAGAGCAAGAGAGGGAACACATGGGAGAGGGAGAAGCAGGCTTCCCCACGA
Organism: Mustela erminea; assembly: GCF_009829155.1. Lineage (NCBI taxonomy): Eukaryota > Metazoa > Chordata > Mammalia > Carnivora > Mustelidae > Mustela > Mustela erminea. The sequence continues at coordinate 51,214,531 of NC_045621.1, forward strand.
GCAGGGAGCCTGATGTGGAGCTTGATCCCAGGTCCCTGGGATTGTGACCCAAGCCAAAGGCAGATGCTTAACAGACTGAGCCACCCAGGTGCCCCTATTCATTATTTCTTAATGATGTAAGATTTTTCATTAATTTGCTTTATTCTTTTATTCTCATTTTATAGTCTTTGGATTCTTTTTCATTCCTAGAGGATGTAAACTTAATTTGCATACAATTTCCTTTTGTTTCTTAAAGGTAAATATTTTTTCTAAAACAGATTTTTCATCTTTTCCTTTTTTTTTTTTTTTTTTTTGCTTCCTTTTCTCTTCCTTTACTTTCTTTGCTATCATTCTGCCTGTCTTCTTAGTACTTTTGAACAGTTGCCTTTCATTCTATTTAGCTTGCTCTTGAACATCTCAAGTTAGAATTTCTGTTTGCCTGGGTATGGGATGATTAAATGGTGCCTAAAATCTTTTTCCTATTTATCTGTCTTATCTTGTCATTATTTATGTTTATCCTTATCAATCCACACTGAAAGTAGAATTGAATTAAAGGGATCTTGCACTTTCTCTTGTACCAACTATCGGACACACCGCTCATACACAGCAGTATATACCCTTAGTTAGAGACAGTATCAAATAATGGAGAAAACAGGGATTATACCACCATCATTAGCAGCAGTCAAGTCACCAGAATCACTTCAGTACAGTCACTTCAGAGTAAAATAAGAAGTTCTCCTCCCCTCCCCTCCCCTCCCCTCCCTTCCTCCCCTCCCCTCCTCTTCCCTCCCCTCTCCTCCCCTCCTCTCCTCTCCCCTCCCCTCCCTCTCACCCCTCTCCCTTCCTCCCTTCCTCTCCTCTCCTCTCCTCTCCTCTTCTCTTCTCTAAGTATCAAGGGCCTAAGTGTTTTCTTATGTAAAACTTAAACCACTGGGAGTTAAAGCCAACAGCAGCATTTATTAGAAGATGCATCGAAGAAATACAAGTGAGCCCCTGTCCTTCCCCCACTCCTAAGCCCCCAGTCAGTACCGTTGGTCAAATTGAAGCTATGCAAAAAGACAAAATGCATATATAGCCTTAGAACCAAGAATTTAAATCACCTTCATCATGGTGTAGTCTTGGCATGAAAACCAATTTGAATTTGACTTTTCAACAAAGAGTTTTTACAAGCTGTTGGTATTTCAGAAGCTAAGTGGGAATAGTTAAGAGCCTGGTTCTGGATTCGGGCCAATCTAGGTCCCAGCACTGCCGCATACTCCCAGTGCAACCCAGCCTCTATTTTCTCATTCACAGAATAGTAACTGCGTTAGGATTGTTGAAAGCTTTGAGTGACAATAAGTCTCTTAGCATAAAACGTGTCATATACCAAGACTTGTTAGATATGAACTATTATAATTTTTAGTTAGTGAGTGTTAAAATAATTATTATTGTATAAGATAATGAGTTAATGAATGAGTTATAAGTATACTTGACTTTGTTTTCTGCCTAGGCTTTGGCTAGCTATCAGTGATTCTCAACTCCGGCTATATATTGGGACCACCCAGGGAGATTTAAAAGTCCTTTAGTCCCTACCGAAGAACAGTTGAATCCCAGCTTCTAGGAGATGGAATCTGGGTATCATATTTTTAAAAATCTCTCCAGGTGATTCTAATGTGCAACCGGAGTTGTGAGTTACTGAGCTACACATAAATGAGGAAGATACCCTCGTCTGTTAGCTAAGCTAATAGATAAAACTTCCAGGATGGAAAGGTCTTTACCACCCAGTCTGAAAATGAACAGAAAGACAACCAGGACCACGAGACATCTGATGTGGTCCTACACTTTGGTTTCACTTTTAGATTTAACTGATTCTTGTCTGGATCTGACCCCTTTTGTTGGCTTTCCCCTTTTCTAGAGGCTGGCTCAGTCAGTAGATTCGATTATTTCTAAAGACCATTCCAGATGGGAATATCTATGTTTCTAATTACTTAAGCATATTCCTTGAAATATTAACATAGAATGGAATATTTAATTTTTCCCATTCCACAGATATTTTATTACACTTCTCAGTATGTTAGGTCTTAAGAGCACATTTCTTTCTGATTAAGAACTTAACTTTTAGAGATATTAATATAATAAGAATCATAGGAAATGACTGACTTTTACACAGAATATATTATATTATCCAAAACTTTTTTCCCTTATCACCAAAATATTAAAACACAAATAGCATTCAATAGTTTGATTCATAGGGGATAATATGTTGGTCCAATTACAAAAATTTATGATTAAATGCTAAACTATTTGTAGACATTAAGTGGGATTTTTTTTTTTACTTTTTTAAAGTTATAGTTAAGAAAAATATGCCATTCACTTGAGTGACACTAAGCACAACTATATTATTTGAGCATGATATTAACTTTTCCTAAAATGCCTTCAGAAACCACCTCTAATTTTATTCTAATTTTCAGTGCACAGTGAGTGGCATGAGTGTAATTTTCTCATTGAAAATACAATGTACTTCCCTTTTAATATACAAATGCACCTCAGTTTTCAATGTAGGAGCGAAAAATCTCTCTTCTTAAAGCTTTGGAGTTTATTGCAATTATAATAAAATAGGCAAAGTAGTTTTTGTTTGAGTTTGCATGTTACTTTGGAGTACTGTTTTGGAATGAATATATTTTCATTTTTCTGCTTCTTAGCAGTAGCCACCTCCTTTCTGGGATATAAATGCCATCTGAACCAAAGACTTATTTCTAATCAGATAGCAAATATAGGCTTGCAGTTATGTTAATAGAAACCCAAATATTTTTATACAGACTAACAACACAAGGGATTTATTGCAGTATGAGAAAGGAGCATTATCTTTCTAATATATATTTTTAAACATAATAAACCAACCCCAGAGGACTGCCACCAAATAAGTTCTTGGATGCACTCCCAAGTCGTATGATAAACACTAACTGGAAAGCTAGAATTGTGGGGGAAGTTCAATAATCTCATTTGTACTGATCGAGTTAATTTTGGAATGGTTATGTCAACCACTGAACATTGCATACCTCAGCATTCTTTAAGGCAGCCAAGTGTATAAGACTCTACTAAATATTTTTGCTGTATGTGTAGATTTAGCAGCTGATGTTGATTTGGTGCAGAAATTTGTTCTTGTACCATATATACCTAACACAAATATTGACAAATAGTAGGATTTGGAAGAAAGTACTGAATTGGGAGTAAAGGGTGGTTTTAAATTCTGACTCCTTCACTAACTAGTCTTGGGATAGTCACTTGACTTTCTTCAGTCTCTGTTTTCTCCCTGTAAATAAACATTATAATCCTATCCGCCTTAATGGGTCAGTAGGTTTGTTGATGAGAGCCATGGTAGCATTTTCAGGAGATTTTGTGAAGAAATTTCTGTTCTTTGGTGGAGGTCCCACTACTAAGGTGATAAAGCTATTGTCACTGATAACAGACTACCACAAAACTCAGTGGTATGCAAAAATATACATTCATTCCTTGCTCATGCATCTACAGTTAGTTGGAGTTTAACTGATTTAGGCTTGGTTCGTTGGACTTGGCTCCAAACTATAGGTTAGGTCCAGGTCTGTTCTACATGTCTCTTATTCTTCTTGGGTCAATAGTTATCTGAAACCTATTCTTGTTAAAGGGAAAGGTGGGTTATGCCAGAAGGCAAACCTAACTGAACAAACATATTTCAAGCTTTTGATTCAAGCCTAACTGCTAACAGTATATGGTCAAAACAAGTCACATGGCCCAGCCCAACATCAGCAGGACCAGGAAAATGTCCTTCGGTTATTATGGGAGGAACTGCAGAGCAGCATGGCAAAGGGGGTAGATACAGAGGGGATGAAATCATTGAGAACAATATGTATACTACAACAGCAGTAAGATTTTTTTCCTTAGAACTATTTCTCTTCCACTTAAAATAGCATCTGTCATAGTATTTTCCTCTTCAATTAGTTTTTACAATATATATATGTTTCTTGTTACAGAGTAAGTCATTTACTGTGATTATTCAAATGTGTTCCAAAAAGCTACTGTCCCAATGCTAGGACAACTGTGAAGAATATTCTTTAAAAATTAAAACCCCCTACAAAACTGTCTTGAAATTGAGACTGTGAGAATAATCTTTCGACCAGAGATTGGATGATTTAAATGTTATAAAATCACCTTAACATTTAATGACCTAGTGAAATGGTAGAGCAGGGTCCCACTCCTCAGTCATTTCCATTAAGTCATATGTGTGTGCACATACATACATACATACATACATACATGTGGGAACAGATTCAATTGATTGTTTCTCAAATAGACTTTCACATTCCTAAACATATATTCATATCTCTCCGGCTGAATGAATCCTTTTCTTTGCTTTTTTTTCCCATCATTTTTACTGTCCTTATTTTTTACTTCTCTTCTCAAATAAAATTTCTGTTGCAATTTTTGTTCCTTCCCAATATAGCATAGAGGAAAAGAGGATGGATTGTAGAATGAAGTCCTCTGGCATTTACTATTTACTCAATACTGAATGAACTACCTAGACTTTCTGTATGAATACATATTAACTATTTTTTTAATTGAAATATGATTGATATAACTTTAAAGTGTAAGACCTGTTGATTTGATACATTTATATATGGCACTATTATTCCCACTGTAGCATCAGTTAACACCTCTATCATGCCACATAATTACCATTTCTTTTTTGTAGTGAGAACTTTTAAGATCTAGTCTCTTAGCAACTTTGAAATACATAATATGTAATTGTTGACTATAATTACTATGCTATGCCTTAGATATCAGGAACTTAGTCATCTTCTAATGGCAAGTTTTTACACTTTGACCCACATCTCCTCAATCCCTCTTCCCCCAGTCCATAGTAATCACCATTCTGTTCTCTGTTTCTACAAGTTTGGTTTTTTTAGACTCCATATATATGTGATATCCTACAGTATTTGTCTGGCTTTGACTTATCTCAAAGTAATGCCTTGAGGTCCATCTATGTTGTGGTAGCAGGATTTTACTTCCTTATTATGGCTGAATAATGTTCCATTGTGTGTAAATACCTAGAAGTAGAATTGCTGGATCATATGGTAGGTCTCTTTTTAATTCGTTGAGGAAACTCTATATGGTTTTTCATAGTGAATGAACAAAGTTTCATTCCTTTCAACAGTGTACAGGGGTTCTCTTTTCTCTGCATCTTTGCCAATATTTGTTATCTTTTGTCTTCTTGATGATAGCCATTCTAACAGGTATGAGATGATATCTCATTGTGGTTTTGATTTGCATTTTTCTGATGATAGTGATGCTGAGCATCTTTTCACATACCTGTTGGCCATTTGGATATCTTCTTTGGAAAAAAATTCTGTTCAGTTCCTCTGCCCATTTTTTAATTGGATTGTTTGTGGGCTTTTTCATTATTGATTTGTATGAATTCCTTTTAGTTTTTGGATATCAAACACTTATAATGGGTTTGCAAATGTTTTCTTCTATTTGGTAGATTGCCTTTTCATTTTGTTGATTTTTTTTTTTTTGCTGTGCAGAAGCTTTTTAGTTTGATGTAGTCCCACTTGTTAATTTATGCTTTTGTTGCTTGTGCTTTTGGTATCAGATCCAAAAAATCATTGCCCAGACCCTCTGAATCTTTTTTTTATCCTTAGAGTAACGTTGGAAAAATAAGATCTAAATTGTAGAGTTTAAGGACAAATGTCTTGGTTTCTATAACATTGCTGTTGATCACAGTTGAAAAGCCATATGTTTATCTTTATTATCACATACATCATTCTTCATAATGCTGAAGAAATCAAACCAATTTATAGAGGATCTTCATCATACTTGTAGTTCTCACCCACCATCCAAATTTGGAGAAATATTTGCCTTTTAAATTCATACCTCCTAAAATAGAAACCAAGATTTCATTCCCCAGCTTCCTTTGAACATGAATGCAGGCATGTGACCTAAGTTCTCACTATTACATAAAATAGTGCAAGACCTCAGTGTATATGCTATTGCATCTGAGCCTGCCTCGTCTCCTACTGCTGTGCTTCCTTGGTTGAGGGCAAGTTCATTTGAAATAGTCACTTTCAGTGGGAAGCCAGTTCTCTTCATGCTGCTCTTCTACCTCTCATAATTGTCAAGCCTATTATTACTAGAGTCATATCCTGTCATGCTCTTTGTGACTAATCACAAATTCAGCTCAAGAGGAGAATATATACATGAGTAAAAATCTGGGTTATATGTGTTAGTGTGGCAACCATGGATGTCGATTCGAATATAGTTCCAGGAGTTCTGGATTGAATTTGAGCTCAAGGGAGTAGGGTTGTTGTATATCTTCTTGTTTGAGTAGACTAAAAACTGAATTACCATTGCCTACATTAAATGACATCAAGATGCTGAAAGTTTTTTTTGTTTTTGTTTTTGTTTTTTTTTGTCTAAAGAAGGGAAAGGAATACACAGATATAGAGAGAAAGATAACATTAGAGTATATTCAGCATGTCTTAACAGTTCCCTCCATTGCCATTCTCTTCTTGTAGCGGGAGCTCTAGTTAACTTTTATTTCTATATTTCCAATTTTTGTATTCTGGATGAGGCCTTTCTTGGACAATTTTTATTTTTAAATTAAAAAAAAATGATTTCCTGTAGAAGAGAAGAGTAGAGGACAGAGAGCTTCCTGCAACAAAGGGTGTATGTTTGTTCCCTGTAGAATAAAGAAGAAGTCTGGATAATATCTGAGTATGAGTTTGATCACCTCAATGACCTCAAAGAAGTTCTCTTATTCCAGACAATCCTACCTTTGTAGGGTGCGTGTGTATATGCTTGTGTGACTGAGTGTGAAATGAAAAACTACTATCCATTCCTAACCTCTATACACCACAGAAAAATTATGCATTTTGTCAGATGTGTATCATACTAGCTTTATTTTATGTATAACCAGCTCAAAACCTTTCGTCCTTTCACTCTTTCAATTTCTTTTTTTTTTTTTTTTAAAGATTTTATTTATTTATTTGACAGAGAGAAATCACAAGTAGATGGAGAGGCAGGCAGAGAGAGAGAGGGAAGCAGGCTCCCTGCTGAGCAGACAGCCCGATGCGGGACTCGATCCCAAGACCCCGAGATCATGACCTGAGCCGAAGGCAGCGGCTTAACCCACTGAGCCACCCAGGCGCCCATCACTCTTTCAATTTCTTAAATAACCTTAAAAACAAGACTATTGCTTTAATGTAAATCAATAGTACTCTGAATTACTTTACACTCCTAAATTTTTTTTTTTTGAGGACCCGAAGAACTTTATCCAGGTTTATCTATTCATATTTACCAGTTAGAAATTAAAAGTGAGAACTTTCTGGAATACAAAAATATGAATGTACACAATTTCATTGGCTGTAACAGAGGTGGTATCATCACACCTTATATAACCTCAAAAAAATTTTGTATTCACTCAGGATGAAAGTAAAACAAAATAATATCTGGTTATAATTATGAAAATACTTCTGACCTTGTGGATCTCTTGAAAGTTCTCAGTGACCACTAGGAGTTCCTGTAATACACTTTAAGAACAATTGGTCTAAATCATTTTATCCCTTCTGAACCCTAGTATAATTATCATCTGAAGTGAACACATTAACCTTTGAAGGAGAAGGACTTTATATTTTTATTTCTGAAGTATAGCTCCTAGAGGGCCTATCTTTGTTTTATGCTTTTTTTCTACTAGATAGTAGTAGGTATCCAACCATCCATGAATCTTGGTTCATTTATTCTATGTGTAGTTCTTTATTACCATTATTAATTTGTCAACAAAATGATTATCGTAGACACTGGGAACTATTTAAGTGAACTTTTTATGGTAAATGAATATGTAAGTCACATTGACAAGTCGATACGTTTTGTTTCTTTTTCTTTCTTTCTTTCTTTCTTTCTTTCTTTCTTTCTTTCTTTCTTTTTATTTTTTTAAGGCATACATTTCGTTCCTTATTTGTCATGGTGAATTTGATTATTTTTAAGAATCAGGTGGTCTTGGGGTGCCTGGGTGGCTCAGAGGGTTGGGCCTCTGTCTTCGGCTCAGGTCATGATCTCAGGGTCCTAGGATAGAGCCCTGCATCAGGCTCTCTGCTCAGTGGGGAGCCTGCTTCACCCCCTCTCTCTGCCTGCTTCTCTGCCTACTTGTGATCTCTCTCTGTCAAGTAAATAAATAAAATCTTTAAAAAAAAATAAAAAAAGAAGCAAGTGGTCTTCAAGAGTAAAATTTTCCAAGAGCAATGAGATAACATGCTGCAAAAGATCACTATTTTCCAGTCTCTTTTTATTCTTAATTTTTGTTTCCTTTAAGAATAGAAATCTTGAATATAAGATTTGATGCTATTGAGAAAATAAACAGGAAATACTTATACAAGTGAAAAGACCTGTCTTAGAAACACTGTATTAAGGCCCTTTTTTCTGAGCTTTGCCACAGGAACTTTGTTGTACAATTACTCAGCTCTAAACTCAGCTCTCTGAACCATTTTCAGTCACTGCTAAAGCCAAGTTTTTGAAGGAGTCATTTATCAAAATTACTAAGCTCAGGATGCTGAAATGGATTCATAAAAATTGCTATTATAATTTGGCCTAAATCTGTAGCTTTATAACATTCGTAGTGTGCATGGGGTTACATTAGTGGAAACATTAAAAAAAATCTGGCCTCAAGTTAAAACTTGATGTCATTGTAAGTAACCCAAAATAGCTGAATCTATAGTCTTCTCTAGGAGATAATTATTGTAAAAGCTGCCATATATTGAGTAGCTCAATATGACATGCTAGGAACTTTATATTTTTTCATCATAATACATGCAGCCATCTTGTGAAGTAGTTATCATAATACCCATTTCATAGATGAGTAAACGGAAGTTCAGAGAGAAGTTGAGAATCTTAGCAATGTCACCTAGCTAAAAAGTGATAGAACCACTATTTGTAATACAGTTTGCTTCACACTAATGCTATGTTTTCTAATAAATTACCAGGATTTCTTTAATAAAGAAGTTAAGTAACTATACCAATCAAAGTAGTTTAGTTAGTAGTGGCAAATAAACCCAAATTCATAATGATGTAATGCAACCAAGGGTTTTTGCTGACTTGTGCTATGTGTCTGTCATTAGGTCAGCTGTGGGCTCCGTTCTGTGTTTTTGTTACTCAGCAATGCAAGTTAAGTGGGGTCCATCTTTCGGATTATTGCTAGTTTCTGTGATAGGGAAAGGGACACAGAATTGCACACTAGCTTTTAAAGCCTTCAATTTTATTCATATTTTATTTGCCAAGGCAAATATACCTACCTAACTTCAAGGGGATGGGGATGTCAATCCTCCCGTGTATGGGGAAGAAAGAAATTTTGAGTAAAAAATTTTGAAATTTTGAGTAAAAAACTCACTCTCTAAACATCAGTTCTTTTGATACCACTAGAAATAAAATTGGTATTCTGTGATTATTTTTGAGATGATAGATAATTATACTTTTAACTTTTTTCCTTCTTTAGAAACTTAAGATGAAAATATCTAGAAAATATCATAAAACACTGGGAATAATATACAATTCTTATGTCTCCAGTTATTAGCTAGTTTAAAAATATACTTCAATTAGATGTGCAATGTTTATATTATTTCAGTATGACAGTCATGCTACTGTACATGATATTCTTAGAAATTATGGTTTGCTTTTTGAAAGAAGCTACCCATTTATTTGTCCTTCAAAGAATAGGCTCATTGAGATTTAATAAATTTATCTTTTTTCCTATCTCCCTCTTCATCTCTTCACCGGCATCATTACAGTCTGTCTTCTATCTACCCCTTCGTTCTAATCAAAGCTTGAAAGTCACTGTAACATGATAAGTCTTTTATCTACAAAAATAAATAATTAAATGAAAACAGGAATCTCATTATATCCTTGAAGTTGTGGCTCTGTTTGTTTACTTATTGTAATCAGAGAATAGTTACTGGGTTGAAGAGAACAGACAGGATATGTGGTAGCATAGAGAAGTTGTCGTGGGCTTTTTACCTGGTGAGTTGTGTTAAATCCTGTTCTCTTCCCACCTACAGAGGTGAGGAGGGACAGAGGCCTGCCACACCATCACATGATTATTTCTGAATGCATTCACCTGCAACATTGAAGTGCACTATATGGAAATAGTCTTTTTTAAATCATGTGAAGATTGCTCTCCTACATGGCCATCTCTTCTATCATCCGTTCTGAAAACTATCATCAGGGACAGGTAATCAGTATCTACTCACTGGAGATGACACTTGAGAGTCAGACAGGGCAAAGGCCACTGTCTCTTAGAGATCAAAACATATGTTAGTCTACCATTTTGAAACGCTGTCACATTCTGCCCTGTAGGGTAATGATAAATAAATAGATCCTCTTCAGCCCTCTTGTAAAAGAATGGGTGGAGGTCAACAAAATAAGTAGGCTGTGCTGTGGGAACTTGTTGTGTTCAAGTATATAGAACCAAGCTCTATATAAGTTCAAGTATATACTACCAAGGCCAACATATAGATGAGTCACTGCAGGCACTTTATTAGTGGCATGAACCAAGATTTATGGTGGATATGGAATTTAAATCATAGAGATATATAGGTCAAAGATTAGTGGGTAAAATAATATCATTCCTGAAACTGAAACAAGTACAACAGTGAAACACTTTTATTTTTTAAATAAATGATAAAATGTACTTTAACATATTACTTTATTTGAAATAGATTCTCCTCTTACTTATTTCCCTTGGACAGATTGGCTTGAGAACCAACAAAGCTTGAACAACCCCCATCACTGTGATACTGATTCTCCACCATCCACTCAGGAACATTCTAGAAGCTGCAAACATCCTGAATCTTGGGCTCCCCCCTTCTTTTTGAGAGCTCAGTGTATCTCACACTGCCATTTGCCTGAAGTCAGTTCTTTTCTGCTGGTCATCATCTGTCTCTATGGCTCTCTGCTCTTCTATGGAGAAGTTCTATCCTTCACAGACAGCAACTAACAGGAACAAAATCAAATATTAACCCCCAACTGCCAGCACCCTTACAACTATTCTGCCATCACCTAGACCCCCAACCTTCTTTCTTCCCAAAATATATTGTTTGATGACAGTTTTATATGCTGCCTGCCAACATCTCTGAAGTTCTTACAGACTACTTCCTCTTCTCTTCTCTAGCTATGAATACTGCTCTAAATAACTTGTTTTCACTCCTCCAAGCCACCTCTCTCAAGTTTTAGGGCCCTCTCCCTATGTCCTAGGGGGTAGGCAGAAGACAGTGAATGACACCAGTGTTGCACTGGGACATTGTTTCTTCCTGCAGTGTCTGTATCCCAGAACAAAGTCCTTACATCTGCCCTACATCGTGGTGAATTCTTGCTAACCTGGGATTCTCCCCTGGAGATTAGACACAGTTGTTGTCTTCTTCATTTAGAATTGATATTTCCAGTGAGGTAGAACACAATTATCGTTACCAAAATTTCCATTACTTGTTCACCTAGGAGGGCCTTCACATGCAAATAAAAAGTCTGGAGATCTGTTCCGTATCACATATCTCAAGGCAGGTTTTCAATTATGTAATTAAATGAAATACCTTATAGGAATATATGTGGCTATCATGTTTTAAAATAATGAATGAAATTCTGCCCTCACTCAACTATTTTATAACCTGTCATTAAGGGAAAGGAAACTAGGCAGTGATCAAGTGCTAAATAAAAGACACTCCACGTATCTATTCCATCTTCAAAAGAGCCCCACCAGAATGCAAGCTGGTGCAGCCACTCTGGAAAACAGCATGGAGGTTCCTCAAAATGTTGAAAATAGAACTGCCCTATGACCCAGCAATAGCACTACTGAGTATTTACCCTAAAGATACAAACGTAGTGATCCAAAGGGGCACGTGCACCCGAATGTTTATAGCAGCAATGTCCACAATAGCCAAACTATGGAAAGAACCTAGATGTCCATCAACAGATGAATGGATCAAGAAGATGTGGTATATATACACAATGGAATACTATGCAGCCATCAAAAGAAATGAAATCTTGCCATTTGCGACAACATGGATGGAACTAGAGCGTATCATGCTTAGCGAAATAAGTCAAGCGGAGAAAGACAACTATCATATGATCTCCCTGATATGAGGAAGTGGTGATGCAACATGGGGGCTTAAGTGGGTAGAAGAAGAATCAATGAAACAAGATGGGATTGGGAGGGAGACAAACCATAAGTGACTCTTAATCTCACAAAACAAACTGAGGGTTGCTGGGGGGAGGGAGGTTGGGAGAAGGGGGTGGGATTATGGACATTGGGGAGGGTATGTGCTTTGGTGAGTGCTGTGAAGTGTGTAAACCTGGTGATTCACAGACCTGTACCCCTGGGGATAAAAATATATGTTTATAAAAAATAAAAAATTAAAAAAAAAAAGAGCCCCACCAGCTCAAATGAAGCAATGAAAGTGAATATGATAATTTCATGTGTCCCCACAATTTGGGTTGTAAGGCTTATTTACTTATTCATCTACCATTTAGTCAGAATCTAGATCGTTAAGAAACAAACATGGTAATACTACTTTATATTTGCCCTTATCTCCTCCTTTTCACTCACTTCGAGTCTCCTTTATACCTTTCCCAAAAGGCCAGTAGTAGGAAATAGTTCCATAAGTTGTTCATCGAGAGCTAATTAAAATTTCAAATGCCAGCTGGAGACTTCACATTCCTTGTTTCTTTAGTTTATCTACAAATATAAAATATATGTCTGACAAGGTGATTTCCCCTGTCAGTGTCTAACTTCTGCCATTCTATTCCATCATGGCTCTGGGGCCATTGCTCTTCATGAACTATCAGCTTGAAAGGAACAGGAGGGCTCAGGATTTCACATTGGTTTCACCTCAAAATCCAATTGCTGCGCTTATACAGCTCAGATGTTAATTTCACTGAGGTGTGCAATTATTTTTTTAAGATTTTATTTATTTATTTGACAGAGATGACAAGTAGACAGAGAGAGAGAGAGATAGAGAGAGGAAGGGAAGCAGGCTCCCCACTGAGCAGGGAGCCCAATGCGGGGCTTGATCCCAGGACCCTGAGATCATGAGCTGAGTGGAAGGCAGAGGCTTTAACCCACTGAGCCACCCAGGCGCCCCAAGATGTGTGCAATTTTTGTTTTAACTAATCTGTAAGGGCTAATTGGAATCAGGGGTGTGTTTTGTGTGCCTACTAAGTGTTAGTCGCTACCAGTGGCTTTGGAGGTAGTTAGATCTGGGGATGAAGTCTAAAACAAACTGTCCCCAGAAGTACAGTGGCTTGATGGCTGTGCAGCCCTCCAGTCTCCTTAGCTCCCCAGGGTTTTGGCTGGCTTTGGCTCCTCTGCAGTGTGTCAGCAACTCTCTCAACTGTGACTGGTGCACTGACTTTTATCAGCCTTAAATGGTAGATGCTAATGGCTTTGCAGCCTTGCAGTTCTCCCAGCAGGTTTCAGTGCTTTGTATTACTTTAAACACAATGTACTTCAAAAACATACATAAATTAAGGCTGTAATTCCATCGCCAGTCTTTGGCATATGCTACTTGTCAACTTCGTAAGAAGCAAATGGCTGACATAAGGCATTCCAACAGGCTTGGGTCAGAGTATTTGCTCCTTCTGCTTCCCATCTATGTCCTGGACCTTCTGCCTTTAATCTTCCTATTGCTATTTTCTTGCCCCACGTTAATACTCTCAACCCTAAATTAAGCATCTTTTTTTTTGTTTCCCTTTTAGCTTCCTCTTCTGTTTCTCGTTGTTTCGTCTGATTCGTGGATTGGCTTATCAGAGCTGAAATTGACCACAATTTCAATCTGGCGTTTTGTCATTTCATACACATATAGGGAAAGATGGTGTTCTGAGTAAAGGACTTTGGGATACTGAGTATTCCTTTTGTTCTCATATTGTTTAAAAGGCAGTGATAAGTGTTTCATTTATAACTAAGGATTGAGCATTGAGAAAAGATGGGAGAGATGCACAGAAAACATACATACTTTCTTGAATATCAGTTGAGCTGGTTACTTTCTCCCCTGTGACAAGACCTGCCACCATTACCTAGAGAAATGACTGGGGACCAGGGAAAGAATGAGATTTAGTTGCACAGAGGAGTTCTGTTCTCATTTACTATTTCAGAACGTCTAAAGCACACTCATTGGGGAATGATAGTTCCCAGGCAGCCTGGACATCCAGTCATAATATTTAATTCTGATGTTCAAAAACTTGTGTGAGTTGGATGTACTCTGAATCGCACATAGCTCAGATTAAAATTTTTAAGTGAGGTGTTGCACTGCTGTCCGCTAAAGACCTGGGTGGTAGAATGACTGAATTTAGGGGTCATTACAATACCACCAGAGACCTTCTAATGGCTCACTAATTATTTACTCAGCTTTGAAAACTATCCCAGTTAACACTGGAAAAGAGCTATTATATGTGATTAACATACCTATGAGTACAAAATTACTTCTAACTCCATAGAAAGTGAGCTAAAAAGTAAAACAAAAAAAAAAAAAAAAAGACAAATAGCTTCAAGTTTCTCTGTTCCTAAACCAGCCAAATGGAAAAGTCTCCTCCTCAAAACATACAACAGAAGGGTAATATTTTCATGTTTTCATAAAGGGAGTCTATTCCTTTCGAGATAAATCCTGAGTCCTGATAAAAACACTGATTCCAAATAACATTGGTTTACCTACATCTCACTGGGGATACTCTGAACTACACCCTGTCACTGGGCATATCGGGGTGAAGACGAAGAGGTAAGAACTGTTTTAATAACTTTATTCAGCATCACTGGGGCACTTTGGATGCAATGAACATTTCCCGCTTGGGTTGCAGTGTTCATTCCCCTGACACAAACGCATTCCCTGATGAACCTCTGAAAATAATAAACATTCTGCTTTGCCTTTTTTTCTCTCGTTGGTTGTTTGTTGTTCCTAATTGCTAGCAATGTTGCCACTTACGGGAAATAAAAGCGCACATTAACAAGTTCTAGTCCCATCTGCCAGGATTCCACTCCACCAGTATTCTTTTGGATAATAAGTGAAGCAGACTTTCTGCTACTACTGGGGCGTTTTTCGCAGAGATTCAAGATTCTACAGAAGGAGTAACTTCTGAACTATTCTGGGACACCGATTTATGCATTTGTAGGTAGGATGATTTCTCCGGTATTGCTCCAAATTATTTGGAATTTTCTTTTCTGGAAAAACAACCACCACCACCACCACCACCAAACTTAAACACGGTGTGATTCAGAGAAAGAACACAACTTGAATAATTATTTCAGTATTATCACTTACATAAAACAACACAAATTGAGTGCCTGTATTTAATATTTACAGCTAATTTTAAAATTTCTACATACAGATTTTAAAACTTTCTGTTCTAATAGAACATTTCATAGTAAGAGGAAAAGGAAGAAGCACAAATGTTTAATATTTTAATAGCGTGCTGAATTTTTAAAGACCAAGGATTTTGTAATGACTGTTAAGTTAATATAATAGCAGTCTGGTAGCTGGCTTACTTTGAGTAAAAATTGAACAGATTGTATAGCAACCAACCAGAAGTCTTATTTAAGCATTGAGTCAAAACTTTCTCAATATTTAGTGATCAGTCATCAATTATTTACAGCTAGATTTACATACAAACTTATCAAACCTAGTAGAGACAAGAAATAAGAATACTTTAAAATTAGTAAATTTTTTACTCAAAGCCACAGGATGTTTATAAACTTTCTCCTCTGGCATTGCTCCAGAATCATTTGAAATTTTTGAGAATACTGCTCACCTCTCCATTTCCTTTAACCATGTAAGATTCACTGGTTTTTTTGTTTTGTTTTTTGTTTGATTTTTTACTGATTAAGTCCATAAATTAAAGGAAATGGGTTTTGGGGAAAAATGCAGTTTAATTATTATTATCACAATGCAAACCTAAAATAGATGCTTAAAAATAAGGTAGGAAATCATATGAGAGATAAAGAGATCAAACTAGTTGTTCAGAGTAAGATACAAAATTCAACAGAACAAAAAGAGAAACAGAACTAAGATGGTCCAAAGCTGGTACCAAGACATAAAAAATAAGATACTGAAATTTGTCTTGAGGGTCCTTCAGTCTCTCTTATTAATGCTCTTTTTACTGAAAGGTATTCTGGGTGTGGTTAAGGTTTTTAGTTTTTTGTTCCTTTAATTGTACAAGTTATTCTTTAAAAGTTAGAGAACTGGGGCACCTGGGTAGCTCAGTGGGTTAAAGCCTCTGCCTTCAGCTCAGGTGATAGTCTCAGGGTCCTGGGATCGAGCCCCACATCAGGCTCTCTGCTCAGCAGGGAGCCTGCTTCCTCCTCTCTCTCTGCCTGCTTTTCTGCCTACTTGTGATCTCCGTCTGTCAAATAAATAAAGAAAATCTTTAAAAGAAATAAAAAAGTTAGAGAACTTTTAAGCTCCACAGAAATAAATCCCTGTTCTGGAGTCTGGCGCTCACAAAAGTCGTGAAAGTGATGTTTGCACCTATGGGCCTCCTAGGTGTCCTCCAGATCTTGCCCCTGAGCCATCTGCACATTCTTATATCTCTGTGGTATGAAGAGGCAGCAACGTGTCATCAGGACTGGACATGAGAAGAAATCCTGGGTGGGAGATTTGGTTCCGTTCCTTACCAGTTGGGAGAAATTGTAGGTTTTGTTTTGTTTTACCTCTGTGAATGCTAGCTTTCTCATCTGTATATATGATAACTTGTATTCTGCTGACTTCACAGTCCTGTGAGGGTCAGGATTAGAATGCACTTTAAAAGCAGAAGGCTCTATACAAACATAATGTGATGTTACTGAACAGGACATTTGAAGTCTGTATCGAAACCATAGATTTTTACAGTAGATCTCATTAAACTCTATGAGTCCATGTTTTTTTATGTAGGATGGAGTGCCATGAGATTACCCTTGAGTTCCAGGGAAGAATTGCCTTTTGGCTGTAATGAGCTAGATGAGGTTAACTCCCATTAGAACCCCTTCTCTGTTCTTATTCCAGTGAATCTGTGGGGGATGTCTGGGAGCCTAAGCCTTAGTTTTCTCTTTTTACAGTTGGTACTGATATTATCAAAAAGATATGCAATAACCATCTGATCAGTAGTGACTTAAAGAAGTTGAGAATGTTTAACTTGAAAAAGGGAAGACCAGAATGAGAAGTTGGAATAGTAATTATGGCTTGGATGTTGTATTATTCAGGGTTCCCCAGAGGAACAAAACTAATAGAATATTAAAGATATATGTAAGAGGAGATTTATTATAGGAATTGACTCATAAAGTTTTGGATGCCGAGAAGTCTGCTGTTTGAAAGCTGGAGAACCAGGGAAATTGGTGGTATAATTCAGTTGAGTAAGGCCTGAGAACTAGGGGGTGTGAGGGGAGGCGGGATGGGGGTGTGGCAGGGGTACTGGTGCTTGTGTAAGTCCCACAGTCCAAAGTCCCAAGAATGAGGACCTCTGATAGCCAAGCATAGGAGAAGACAAGTGTCTTAGCTCAATGAGAGGGAATTAGCCCTTCCTCCACCTTTTTGTTCTATTTGGGCCCTCAGATTGGATGGTGCCTGCCTTGGTTGAAAAGGGACCTTCTTTATTCAGTCTGCTGATCCAAATGTTAATCTCTAATCTTTTCAGGAAATATCCTCACAAACACACCCAGAAATGATGTTTTACCAGTTTTCTGGACATTTTGTTTTTGTTTTTGGACATTTCTTAATTTAGTCAAGTTAATGCATAAAATTAACCTCTGCAGGTAGTTACCAAGTATTTGAATTCCTGCCCAATGAGAAGTGACTGGATTTGTATGTAGTTCCCTCCATCTCACTAGATGCTGTGTTCACAGGGCTAGCTTGCAAAAAAGCCTTTATCTGGGAGCTTAATTGGGATTGACTGAAAGATACTTCTTGACTACGTAATGGATGATGAAAAGGTATCTGTTTCTATATTTGTCCAAAGAGCCTCTAAAAGGACTAATAAAACCAAGATGCAATTGTTCTGCCTTTAAATTCCAAGATAATATAAAACCATGGGAAATTTAAAAAAAATGAATAAGGGTAGGTTGATAAAAGTCAAGGAGACTGTTTGGGTGCGGAAAAAATATATAAAGCTTATAATACTCTACCCCATAGTGTCCAAAAATCTATTCCTGTGCTGCCAGCTTCACAGATGTTATTTTTGAGCAAGATGGATGCCACTGGCAGGTAGTTCCAAAAACGTAATTTAAAACTTTAATTGGCATTCCTAATGTGCTGCACAGTTTAATCATATGAAAAAAGGGGTGTTCCTTGGATTTCTACTCTACAGAGTATTTGCATTATGTTGAATGTTTGAAATGTCTTTTCTTCCCATTGTTAGGAATAAATTATAAAACATTCTTTATACTCTCTTTTGTGTGTACGTAATCTTAATTAGTAAGAATTTTTTAGTGTAAAGTGTTACTAGGAAATTCATAGAGCCTCTACTTTTTCTTTAACAATGACTTCTTTGCTTTGATATGGAGTTATTATTCTGTTGAGGAAGATTTTAATTCCAACATAATAAATCTTAAAATGAGAACTTCTGAGGAAAACGGTGACATATTTCATGTGTATTTGGAAGAGTTCTTGTCCTTTCCTGGAAGCACACACACAAACATAGGCACTCATGCACACACGTGGGAAAATTACCCAAATGTGGTGAAGATCTCCATGTACATGGACTTCATATATTAGTTATTCTCAGTTATAATTTGAGCCATTTGGGAAGGTTCAGTTAAAGCAATTGACTGGAATCAATGCAAGCCAATGCATTGTAACTCTCTGGTAATTCTCATTAATAGGACTGTAGTTTTTAAAAATTGCAAATTTACTTTTTTTTTTTTAATAGGGAATAAATGCTTTAGGTTAATTTTTCTTTAGTCATTCCCTAACAGACATAATTTAAGTATAAAGAAATATGGCCGAGCTAGCCACACTTTAATGAGATTCCTGCAAAGTTATTTTGATAATGGTTATTCCAACGTAGGTGCTGACAGACCAAATAATACTCATTCAGTGAAGACCTAAAATTGTACCTCTTCTAGTTTTCATATAAGAAATTTGTTTATCTTAAAGATATATATAAATAAAGCACAACATTTAGCTCACATACTTTTTTTAATCTTTATTTTCATGTTAAGGAAACATGAAAATATATGAATGAAAAAATATGAAGTAGCTTGCTTCCTATTCGAAATGATTATTAGTATCTCATGGGGTCCCAGCTCCTGACATGAAATCACACAATTAGAGCTTAATAGCAATATTGTGACCTGTATGATATTAGCTAATGATCATATGATTCCAGTTATTTTATATAAATTGAAAGCTTACTTTTCTCAGAAACCCATAGGCAAAAAGACCACACTTAGGGTTATTTTGAAGTCATCTATTTCTCTTGAGTTATCTTAAATCCTGCTACTTTGCCATTATTATCTTCACCATGGGTAAATACTACTCTGATCTCTAACAGAATAGATTGGTTTTGTCTGTTTAGAAACTTTTCATAAAGAGAATTATAAGGTATTACTTCTGGCTTCTTTTGCTCCGTAAGTTTGTGGTATTTAGCCATAGTTTCATGCATAGTTGTACATCGTTCATTCATTCTCATTGTTGTATTATTACTCCACTGCATGTGTAGGCCACAATTTATCCAATCTACTGTTGATGGGTATTTGGTAGTTCGCTTTTTTTTTTTTTGCCCCCTGGCTATTACAAATTGTGCTGCTATAAACATTCAACATTCATTTCTTTTAGGATTGGGGTGGAATGGAGTTGCTGGGTAATAGTGTAGGCACATGTTGAGCTTTATTAGATAGCATGAGAGTCTTGTAAAGCGGCTTTACCAATTTCCACTTGTATGCAGTCTATGAGAAATTTAGTTTCTCCAAGCCTAACACTGGGTATTATCTGTATTTTTTATTTCAGCCAATCTGGTAGGTATGTAATAGGACCACATTGTGGTTTTACCTTACATTTCCTATTGGTTAATGTAGTTGAGCACTTGTTTTGGGCAATAAGCATATAATAAAGTTATTTGGACATTTTCTTGTATGGATTAGCTATAAAAACCCTCACTCTTTTTTATTCTATTGGATTTTCTGACCTTATTGATTTCATGAGTTATTTAAGATATTTTAGATATTAATATGTTGTCAATTGCATGTATTATGAATATCGTTTTCCTCTTGGTGGATTGACTTTTCATTCTTTCAATGTTCTTAATATGTTCCTAATTTTTATATAGTCTAATTTGTTATTTTTAATTTCATGGTTATTGCTTATTGTATCCTGTTTCAGAAGTATTTGCCTAATGTAGTACACAGTTATTGTGCTGTGTTTGTCACTAAAAGCTTTGTAATGTCACCTTTCATATGTAGATCTCTTTCCCTGTGGAGTTAGGAGTTAATTTTCATATAGTGGGGAGTCAAGATTTACTTTTCTCTGAGGGACTGCACTTGACCCAGGGCCATTTATTGGGAAAACTATCCTTCCTCCATGTACTGTGTTGGACCTTTGTCATGTAACTCAGGTGAATATATTAACACCATGATACACACACAAACACACACGTATATACTCACACATATATATGTGTCACCTGTATTCAAATAACAAAATCTTAAAAATATTGTGGACACTGTTTTCTTCTATTGGCCAATTTTCTGTCTATGCCAATGAAATTCTTTGTTTCTGTTTTTTTTTTTTTGTTTGTTTCAGATTTTTATTTAAATTCTAGTTGGTTAATATAGTGTAATACTGGTTTCAGGAGTAGAAGTTAATGATTACATATAACACCCAAAGCTAATCACAACAAATGTTTTCCTTAATACCCATCACCTATCTAGCCCATCCCCCACTTACCTCCCTTCCAGCAATTCACAGTTTTTTCTCGATAGTTAGGAGTCTGTTATGGTTTCCCTCTCTCTGTCTCTCTTTTTTTCCCCTTTCCATGTGTTCATCTGCTTTGTTTCTTAAATTTCATATATGAGTGAAATCATATGGTATATGTCTTTCTCTGACTGACTTATTTCGTTTAACGTAATATACTCTAGCTCCATTCATGTCTTTGCAAATGGCACGATTTCATTCTTTTTTCAATAATATTCTATTGTAGATATACCACTCCTTCTTTAACCATTCATCAGTCAGTGGACATTTGGGCTCTTTCCATAGCTTGGCTATTGTTGATAATGCTGCTGTAAACATCAGGCTGTATGTGTCCCCTTTGAATAGTATTTTTGTGTCCTTGGGGTAAATACCTAGTAGTAGAATTGCTGGGTTGTGGGGTAGTTCTATTTTTAACTTTCTGAGGAACTTTCATACTGTTTTCCAGAATGGCTGCACCAGTTTCCATCCTCACCAACAGTGTAAGAGTGTTCCCATTTCTCCAAATCCGTGCCAACCTCTGTTGTTTCCTGTGTTGTTAATTTTAGACATTTTCACCCATGGGGAGTGATATCTTATTATAGTTTTGATGTGTAATTCTCTGATAATGGGCAATATTGAGCATCTTTTCATGATGGGTAAATCTGTGATGCTGAGCATCCTGAAAAGATGCCAAAATTTTATAAAATTTTTTGCTCTCTGGTAGATAAATCATCCAGCATTGTTCTTCTTCAAATTTGCCTTGGTTATTCTTGACCTCTGCTTTTCCATACAAATTTTAGACTCAGATTTTTAATTTCTAAAAAAAAAAATGTCAGAAGGATATTAGTATGCATTGAATGTAAAGATTGGTGAACTAATTTAATATTGAGAGAGCCAATACATGAACATGTTATACTTCTATTATTTGTTTTCTGTAATTTCTCTCATGTTTTATAACCTTAAGCATCCTTTTGATGCATATGAGGTCCCCCAAATAATAATAATTATCCCTTTATGAATTGAATTTTGTAAAGAAAAATAAATAACAAAAACAAGATATGATATGTAAGAATTGAATTTTAGTTTTAGCTTTACTTTCAAATGTGAGCAAGTCATAGTTGCTCTCAGTGTCCTCAATTATAAAATTGAGGTTCAAATCTCAAATCTTGTCTGACTCTATTTTAAATTTATATATTTGGAAAGTTTTTATGAAGCTGGGAGGGTGCATAGGTGTTGTTTTATGAAGTATGCAAATGCTACAAATATCTTTTATTAGGTAAAGGAAGAATACATTTATACACATTATTCTAGGTATCCAGGTTGCCCTATTCAGGTCTAAACGTGGCAGAAGCAGATTGAGGCCTGAGTTTAATACCAAATTAATATGTAGTTTCAGTGGTCCCATTATCTTACACATTTACCAGGTCTACACCTGACTAACAGTGGAGGTTGGCATTACTGAAGTATATGATATTGGCAGAGTGATATAAATATAGGATCCAAAGTTTACCATGGAGCAGGCTAAAACTATTTCTCTTGGTTAATTTTAATTTTATGATTATCAATTTTTACTATGAAACTAAGATTTCAAGTTAAGAATTGAGGTTAGGAGATAGTTTATATTGTCAGTTTCATATTTTGACATAATTTTGTCTCCAATATGTAGGTGCTGTAAACCACTGTGAAAAAAATATCCTGTAATAAAACTGGAGAACAGATTTCTTAGCCTGTAATAAAACTGGAGAATAGATATAAATGCATATAACCATTTTATGTTGTTTTAAGTAATAGGCTTTTTAAATAATATGCTTTACTGATATATGTATCAGCAACCATTGACATTCCCAGTGCTAATAAATAGTTATATAGTCCAGTGCTTCTTTTTGAAAAGAATAGAATGCTCTTTTTTCTCACTTTAGGAAAAAAAAAGAAAGAAAGAAGGTGTATTATTGGAGTCCTTGACTTACCTGATACTCGATAGGGGAAACACAGTAAACAGAAAATTCAATATTTTGAAAGTTTTACTAGATTGAAAATATCACTGGACTGTATGTGAATTTAGATAGATTCATTTATCCTAAATCCATAGCAGATCATTAAGTGCAGTTCAAGGATTTGTCCTTGAGTTTTTGAGACAGACATTATTATACCCTCTTGTAACATCTTTTGATTTCATGTGTACTAGTTTTGAATCATTTGCCTAACTCATGTGAGCATGTGAATGTATATATTGAATGAAAAGGAATAGAACTTTATACAGCACAGTCTTGTTTGGTGCAGTTATCACAGTTGATTATCATAATGGGTTAATGAGACAGAAATCATGGGTTTAATTTTTGGATAGAGCAGTTTTTATGTTGTAATATAATTAAAACTCTACCCTAGCACCTCCTAGACTTAAAAATTAGTGCAATGGCTGAATCATATTTTTCTACCAGCAAATGAACAGGAACATATTCATGTAAGAAAAATCTATACCATTGAAGAGTCTGCATATGGGTATGAAACATGTGCAGAAACTATAGTCATTTAATTAAGTATTTCCTGCACCTTCACTGAATCAAAGCAATTCTTTTTTAGGTAATAGGATGAAGGACTCTGTGTTTTGGGAAAGGTGGTTTTGGAGTCCATACTGTGATCCAGTACTAGTCAATTAAATATAAGGGTGTATTTGTCAGTTGGGAATTCTGGAAGGTATTGTTCCATAATAAAAGCCTAAAGACGGAGTTCCTTCTCAGCCATGGTCACTCTCCTACCCTTTCCTTCTACCTTTTATGGTGTTGTGTAATAGAGTTGCAGTAGTCACATTGCAATGACAAGCAGTAAGCCTGAGAGTAGGAATTAGAAATATAGACATGGCAAAGTCAAAGAGTAGAAAGATGCTGGGGTCCTTAGTCACTGAGGCGATGGACCAACGGCAAGTGCTGCTCACCTCTAATATCTTCTAACACGAGGAAGAACAAACCCATGTGTGACTAAGCCTATATTTTTATGGAGGAAAGCATTCCTAGCAAACAAAATATAAATGTTATTGGGTTGTGGATAATCTATACTCTTCACCCATCATGTTTTCACTGATGCGGATTAGACTCTGCAATAAATTGAGGTAGTGAGGTTAGCCTGCCACTTAATTCATTCTGTACACTTCAAGAGGAGAGGGTCTGTGTTTCTTTATAAAGGTAAAAACATTTTAATATTTGTAAAATTATTTTCTTTAGGCAACAGTGATGAGATTCGTTGGATACTACTCTTCTTTTTCCTAATTATCTCTTTCACACCTAATACCCACATGCATACATATTTGCACATTCATGCTACCATGTTTCTTAACGGTCTTAATATCATTTTAAGGAAACTGTTTCCTGTTATTTCTAAAAGGGCTACTTTCAGCAACAGTGCAATTCAGCCCTTTTCAGTGAAGATTTTCAGAAAGAGTGTTACTAAGTCTCAAAAGTAGCTTTCTCTCTGTGTAAGGCACTCAGAGCTGCTATTGAGCCAATGGTTATTGGCAATGATGCGGCGGTCTAAAGCGGAAGCCACTGCAGACGTGTGGTAGCAAAGTATTTGTTCCGTAGCAGGTGAACTTGTGAAGTGAGGCTCATTGAAAGTTAAATCATTCTGAGTAACACAGGAGTGTGAGCTTTCCAGTGACTGTCCATTTAAAACATCTTAATCCCTTCCGCCCCGTACTCACCAGCAGTGTCTTTGAGAATGTACAGTTCATCTTAGAACCATCCTTTTCCATCCCTCAGTGTTGTTGCTTTGTTCCTTCTCAGGAAAGCAGTCAGGCTGCTTGATTGTCTTAGACGTTCTGGCATAGCCCAGGACCAGGGTCGGTATATATTTTATTGCATAGGTAGATGTTGTTCAAGTGACTAAGTCTTGTGACTGCCCTAAACCAGGTGTGTCTGAGACTGTATTCCAAGTGCCTTAATTCAGTTTGCCAGCTCTGATGACCTCCATGTACGCCCTAAAAAGGTACTTGTTTTTTGTTTTGTATTTAGGAGTCTTCTCCTCTAATCCTGTAAAACATTTACCAGGAAGGGATTTTTGCTTTTCGGTTTGATAGTGTGTTCTAATTTGCATGCCTTCTTAAAAAAAAGTTGTTTGCCTTCTTCTCCTGTGTGTGAACCTGTTGTTCATCTCCACTAGAAAAATCAAAGCCGCTAGTGGGTCAACAGAAACAATTACCTGAATTGCAACTGCTTTGGCTTAATTTATCAAAACACAGTTCTGTCAAGTCTGGGCTCCTGAATTTACAGTAAGCCAAAAAGGTTGGAGAGGAACCAAAGGGGCATAAGCAAGGGCTCAGGCATAAGTTTGCACAATTAAACTGTGAATAGCTGATGTCATACACATGCACTAATATCCTAAAACCCGATGAGTTTTGATTGACTGCAAAAGGGGTGGGTCCTGCCCAGTAAATTGGGCTGCTTTTCTTTGGAGGTGCAGCCATGGCGCTGACATCTGCAGCTTTCACCCCTCTCTACTCTGTGACTCTAAATGCAGTTGTATCCTGTGCCACTTTTGAGGTTGGAAGTTATACTCTGATCAAGCTAATAGTTTTCACTAAATCAGAATTAAACGTTTCAGGACATTTGTTTTGTTTTGTTTTGTTTTAATTTTTCCAGACATGTTGGCATTTTGTTTTTAAGCTTTTGCATTTTGGGAGGTGAGTTCCTCGAGGGCCACAATCAAGACCAGATCCGTCTTTTCTTTTGCACCTCCCTGAGTATCTGGTGGTGTGAACTTGAACCCTGAATCTCCATCAGTACCTGCCGCTCCCTGGCTGCTCTGCACAGTGACAAAAGTCACTGCTTGATATTACCTAAAAGACAACACATGAGATTCACAGCTGCAGATGTGACCATTTGTTCTGTTGTCATGTTTGGGACTGCCTTTCTGAATGTGTATTTTCAGGGAGTTTAATTAATATCCATAGGCATGTCCTACCTGCTTTTATTTATGACAGCAAATCTTGCTTAATGGAAATTTTAAAAATAAAAGAACTTTGATTTTGGTCTCTAGAGCTCACTGTTTTATTGTGGTTTTTTGTCGTTGTCGTTGTTGTTGTTTTTTCTTCTAAATTACTTTAGGTTGCTCTGCAGAAAAAATAAAACTTTTCCCCCCGCACAAGCTCTCATGCATTAAAAGTATTACCGAGTCCTATACATAGAATGTTCCTGAGTGACACACAAAATAAGATGCCTTTTTAAGAAGCTAACAATTTAAAAATAGGTAAAATTATGTTACTGGAAAAAATTCTAGAGTTGTTTGTTATTGTGTGTGCATGTGTGTGTTTATGTTGTGACGAGGCAGGAGCCTTGATGATGTCCTTGATGAGGACAGACATTGACTTTGCTTTTGTAATAACTATGGTGTGGTAACTATGGCTACTGTACTTTCCACAGACCTGATCAAGCCTCACCAGCTGTTGGGTGTTCTTCACACATAAAGGATCCAGTTCAGGACTATCGGCCACATTCTACTGTCATGTCTTCTCAGGTTTCCATCTAGAAGAATTTCTCAGTTCCTCACTGCGAGCTTTATTTTTTATTTTTTTCTAAGATAACAGGGCATTAGTTTTGTATAATGTGCCCCAATCCAGATGATCTGATATTTTCCTAAGCTGAGGCTCAGACCATGAATTTTTGGGAGAGATACCACAGAAGCGATACTGTGATCATTTTATTGCTTTCTAGCAGGCAGTATGTGATTTTGATGTGTCCCATTACTCATGATGTTACCTGTGATCACTTGATTTAAGTTGGTGATTGACGATTTTCTCCATCATAAATTATTCTTTTTACATTTGAAACCTCTAAGTATTTTGTGGAGAAGTGCTTTGAGATTATGTAAACATTCCATTCTTTGTCAGCCTTTTACTCACTAGTTCAAGCATCAAGTGGTGTTTGGGTTTTCAAATGACTTTTCATTTCCCCTATCATTTCCTTTACATTTGTTAGTTGACAGTCTATCAGAAATAAATTTTCTTCCCCCACCCTTCATTTATTCATCCATTCATTTAAATGCATTAGTTTAAAACCAAGTGGGCACAGACAGTGTGAATCTGATTTAAATGAAATCAGGAGGAAGAGAATAATTTTAAAGGGTCAGAAAAGTCAGGACTAAGAGGTGGTTTAGGAAAGTATTTTTTACATTTTTTAATCATTCTTTTTTTGGGGATTTCAATTTTTATTTTTTCCACTCAGTATCTTTGTTTAAGATGTTCTTAACATTTGGCTTCTGTATATTTGTTGGAGTATAATTAGGTCTTTTTAAAATCCTACCATCAGTTTTTTGGACATTCTACATATGATTTTGAAAATAAAGCACATTTTCTATTTGCATTGTAAAAAATTGATAAGTATCTATGGGATTTCAAATATTCTTTGATATCCAAATTTTTCTTCTTTATGTTAATCTATTCTGTTTCTAAAGACTTAGAAAGATGTATCAAAATTTTATATAAGTAGTTCTATTTCAATTTCCAATTTCTCCTTTAAATTGAAGTTTAATTATAAATTGAATTTATATATTATAAACCATATTTAATACACAAAGATCTATGAGAATTTACCTACTGTATTACTTAAACCCTACAGTTTCTTCATTTGTAAAATAGAGGTAATTATAATTACCTCATGGGTTTGTTTGCATTTAATTGATGTAAAGTTTTTAGAGTAGTGTCTAGTTTTGAATACATGCTACTTAAACATTGTTATAGAAAAAATGTAAGTAATATGTTTATGGGGATATATTTCATAGCTATAACCAAACTATCTTAATTATTGTCCTACTTAATACTGTTCATCCTAAGGTTAATCTGATGTAAATCTTTTTATCTCTTTTGTTTTGCTTTGCTTTGGTTTAGGTGTTTATTTCTCCAGTGTTTCTTTGTTAATATTTTAATTAACTTCATTTGCATGAATCTTTTTTCCTTTCTAAAAAAAATTTTATTTTTAAGTAGACTCTGTGCCCTGTGTGGGGCTTGAACTCACAACCCTGAAATCAAGAGTCACATGTTCCACTGACTGAGCCAACTAGGTGCCTCCAAATCTTTTTTCTCTTATATGGAGCATTTATGGAGTTTTATTAATCACCTAGGGGTCTTTGACTTCAATATATGATTAGAGTATAATGTTCTTATTCTGGTCGCAACTATTTAAACTTCCTATTTTCATCATAATTTGCATTTTCTATTTTCATTCTTACAAGTTCTCTCTTTTCTGTTTCAGCCTTTCACCATATATATTATCCATGCTTTCTTGAAAGCAGCACTGCCCTCTCCATTTCTCCACATAGCAATTTGAAAGTTGTGTAGTTCAAGTTTGTTAACCTCATTGTTACTTTAAAAATGTTACATAATTGCTTAAACTTATATTTTTATTTACTAGCTTCTGAAATCTTGTGTCCTTATGAATTATTTTTAAAAAAAATTAATTTGTGTTTCTTTCTTCTTTCTTTATCTGTGCCACCTGTGACTTCTTAATGATATACAATGAGTTTTTTGTTTTACTCTAATTGTTCTTACATTTATATTGGTTTACGTTTTTTAAATTGTAATATTTACAATTTGCTTTATAATTACAAATGTAGACAAACATGAGAGCTATATAACTTTATCTTTCTTTTCCTTCCTTGGTTGGATTATAGTTGATTTTTCAGGACAAATAAGTAATATAGTCCTTGGGCTTTTTGACATTTGAACATGAATATCAATTGCCTATATGTGTTATAATTAATTTAGTGTATAATCCTTAAATCATCTCTTTTACCCTGAAAACATTGTAGATATTGCTCTATTGTCTTTTTCCCTTAGTATTTTGTTATAAAAATTTCAAACATAGAGCAAAGTTGAAAATATTTTACAGTGAACAGCAAAATAATGATTACTTAGATTCTACATTAGTTTTTTTTAACCATTCTTGTGTTATCATACAGTCCTCCATCTATTCTTTTATTTGTTTATAATCTATTTAATTTTTGATGATTTTGAAATAAATTAGAGATATTACTATATTCCTCCCACCAAGTACTTCTCATGTACAACACTAATCAGATTTAGATATTTGTATAACCTTTTAGATAAATAAATTACATTCAGTAAAATGTGCAGATTATATATTTGCAACATTTTGACACATGGATACCTCTGTATAACCTAAACCTCTCTTTAGGTACAAAAGGTTACCCCTACTCCAGAAAGTTCCCTATTACCTTTCCCAAGTTAATCCCAACCCTATTTCTTGAGGAATATTTAAAAACCATTTTTTTAAAAAAAGATTATTTATTTATTTATTTGATACAGAAAGAGAGACAGTGAGACAGGGAACACAAGCAGGGGGAGTGGGAGAGGGAGAAGCAGGCCTCCCACTGCCCAGTGTAGGGTTCCATCCCAGCACTCTGGGATCCTGACCTGAGCCAAAGACAGATGCTTAATGACTGAGCCACCCAGGTGCCCCCACATTTTTTGTGTGTTTGTGTCAATATAGATTCAGTCTAAGTTTTTAAAAATGTTACAAAATATGGAATTACATATTTTACATTTTTGGTGTAAGATTTCTTTCACTTGGCATGCTTTTCAGATTCAGTTAGTTGTTGCAAGTCTCATATGCCTTTATCTTTTAATCTTTTTAAAATTTAATCTTTTAAATTTAATCTTTTAAAATTTTTTATTACTAAGTTGTAAGAGTTCTTTTTTATCTTGGATACTACTTTTCTTTGTGTCAATCTGTATCTATATATCTATATTGGCAACACTTCATACCCATTTAGAGTATGCTTATTCTTTTTCTTAAAGTTGTTTTTGAAAAACACAATACCAATCTGTCAGTTATTTCATTTGGTTATTGCCTTGGTTTTGGTCATTATTTTCTGTGAGTTTTCTAAGATATCTAGGTCTGTCTCTAAGTCATGAAGATGTTCTCTAAAAAGTTTTAGACTTGGGGCGCCTGGGTGGCTCAGTGGGTTAAGCCTCTGCCTTCAGCTCAGTTCATGATCCCAGGGTCTTGGAATGGAGTCCAGGGAACCTGCTTCCCCCTACCCCCCACCCCACCTCTGTCTGTCTCTCTGCCTACTCGTGATTTCTCTCTCTCTGTCAAATAACTAAATAAAATCTTTTAAAAAAAAGTTTTAGACTTTACATTTAAGAGAATGACCTATCTTGACTATTCTTCTGTATATGATGTGAATTATTATTATTGATTTATTGGTGTTATCATTTAAACTTACTTGAGATGAACTTTACATGATCATAACAAATTATCATTTTTATATGTTGCTGGCTTTGACTTATGAATATTTTGATAAATATTTTTGCATTCATAGTCATGAGAGATACTGGCTGTATTTTGTTGTTGTTGAGGAGTGATGTCCTGATCAGGTTGTGATAGTAGGTTTATGTTACTATCTCTGTTTTCTGATAGAGTTTGCATAATATCGGTGTTTTTCACTTATTAAATGTTTAATTTAATTCATCAGTGGGCGCCTGGGTGACTCAGTGGGTTAAAGCCTCTGCCTTCAGCTCAGGTCATGATCTCAGAGTCCTGGGATTGAGCCCCACATCAGGCTCTCTGCTCAGCAGGGAGCCTGCTTCCCCCTCTCTCTCTGCCTGCCTGTTTGCCTGCTTGTGATCTTTGTCTGTCAAATAAATAAACAAAATCTTTAAAAAAAAAATAGAATTCATCAGTGAAATCATCTATACCTGGAGTTTTGTTGGAAAGATTTTTGATAACAAGTTCAAAATTTAATTTCTTTAATAGATACAGGAGTATTCCGACTTTTGTTTCATCTTCTGTCAGTTCTGGTAAATTGTATTTTACAAAGAATTGTCTATTTAATCTAAGTTTTACAATTTTTAAAATTTATATTTAAAATTAAAAAAATTTAAATTCTAAAGTTTAAAATTTTAAATTTTAAATGTTATTGACTTTTTAAATTTGCCTTTTCACTACACTTGTGAAACCATTTTTTTAAATTAACATATAGTGTATTTGTTTCAGGGGTACAGGTCTGTGATTCATCAGTCTTACACAATTCCCAGCACTCACCATAGCACATATGCTCCCCACTGTCCATCACCCAGCCACCGCATCCCTCCCACCCCCTTCCACTTCAGCAACCCTCAGTTTGTTTCCCGAGACCGAGTTTCTTAAGCTTTGTCTCTCTCTGGTTTCGTCTTGGTGAAACCATTTGTAAATATATTTTTTGCCTGATTATTTATCTTTTCTATCACTGGGGTTCTGATTCCATCTATGCTAGGAAATGCACTGATTCTTTTCTATCTCTGGTCTGCTATTAAACCCACTTCGTGTATTTTTAATCACAGATATTATATTTGTAACTCTAGAATTTTTATTATGTATATATCTATTTCTACACTGAAATTTCTTTTTTGTTTTTTTTTGTTGGCACATTTTTCTTTACTTAATGGCTGCTTTTAACTTCTTCTCTACTTATTCTAACCTCTGAATCATTTTGGCATTTTTCCTTTCTTTCTAGATTTATTAAAAATTTCCTAGTTTATTTATGGTGAGTAATTATATCCTGGAAACTGCTAATGTTTTGCTATGGAGAATTTCATCTTGGTAATCATCCTTTAGAGAGAGCTTTTGGGTTCAACTCTTCAGAGAGATTTTGTGTTATTCAGAAGGTTATTAACTTTGGTGAACTCACACTGCAACCACTGTCTGTCTCTTGGGTGACAGCTCAGATCTCATTTGGGCTGCTTTGTGAATGCCCTACACATGTGTGGTTCAGGTTTAGTCACAGACTTGAGCAGATGTTATGCATAGAATTGGGAATACTCCCTTTCTAGCTCCTTCTTTGCCAAGACTTCACTTTGACTTTCCAATGGCTCTGTTCTTAAGACCCAAAAGACTAGGTTTTTGACAGACTTTTAACCTTCCCAGGCAGTGTCTCTGCTTAAGCTGGAAGCATTAAAAGTGGGAATCTTAGTCACACTAGAAACAAAAGTCCACCTACATTGTATTTTGTCATTTAATATTGATAAACAGAAGCCTGCAAATATCCTATATTTTTCCTGTATGTTGAGCAGCTTCTGTCTAGTTTTCTTAAGATTATTTGTTTGGATTTGAAGTTTATGTC
Source organism: Mustela erminea (assembly GCF_009829155.1). Taxonomy (NCBI): domain Eukaryota; kingdom Metazoa; phylum Chordata; class Mammalia; order Carnivora; family Mustelidae; genus Mustela; species Mustela erminea. The sequence continues at coordinate 51,246,516 of NC_045621.1, forward strand.
TCAGTATCATATTTTATTATTTTTCTGGATTACGATGAGCCAATTTAATCTTTATTCAGTCAGGAAAGTTGACTTGTATTATGTCTGAATGTTTTCCTATTTTAGTATTTCAGTTTTCTTCTCCAGTCATATCAGTAATTCATATTTTAATCTACTTTGCCTTTCCATTATATCTGTCAGTTACTATCTAATATCTATCATATCTTTGTCTTTTGCTCTGCTCTTTGGGAAGTTTTCCTTCAACAACTGTTACATATAATTTTACTCCGATTCTCCTGGGGTTTTCAAATCCATCTTTTACACAAAAGTTTTGTGTAAGATCTATGTTTATTTCCTTCATTCTTCATTCTTTCCTATGTCTTTATCTCCAGATAAATGCTAGGTGCTTAATACATTTTTGTTGTTGAATAAAGAATCCAAATTGAAATATAACTAGCTAATATTACTTACATTTTATAATATGAAGATTGAACCATTGTCTGGTTTCAGAATTGATGTTGTATTTTTCTTTTTCTTTTCTTTCTCTTCTTTTCAAGCTATTTTATAGAAGGAATTAAGAATCTGCATATACATCATAATTTCCCCCAGAAATGGGCTTGTGAACTTTTCATAGAGCATCCTAATTTGGATAGTTAACACTTTAGGTTTGATGAGTATTCAAATTTTATTTCTTTATTTAACTAGACTACATTTATTGTGGGTGGTTATTTTTTTTAAAAATGTATCCTGGTAAGTTATTTATCAGTATCCTTTAAATATAATCACAATAAATGCCCAGATCCCCATCTCCCACTTACCTTTTTCACCAGAGAATAAAGTAATGGACACTTTCTGTAGCCTTAAGTGACTATTCCTGATTAATGTTTATACCATATTGATTTTGTAAGAAGTCACTTCCTGTCATTTACTGCCACATTTCCAACAGAGAAGTCCCCTTATGTAGGTTGTTGGCAAAGTAATTTCCTACAAAAATCGTCAATCTATGAACCAAAAGAATAAGTTACAAGATTATATAGTAAAGTTGGAGAAGTCTGATGATTATACATTTTTATCTTTCTTTCTTTTTTTTTTTTTTTAAAGATTTTATTTATTTATTTGACAGAGAGAGATCACAAGTAGGCAAAGAGGCAGGCAGAGAGAGAGAGAGAGGAGGAAGCAGACTCCCTGCCGAGCAGAGAGCCCGATGCGGGACTCGATCCCAGGACCTGATCATGACCTGAGCCGAAGGCAGCGGCTTAACCCACTGAGCCACCCAGGCGCCCCATTTTTATCTTTCTTAAGTACTTCGAGTTGATTGAGAACTAAATAGCATTCAAGATTGAAGTGTAAAACATGGTCTTCAGAGGCTAATCATAGAAATAAGGTCACATACATAAATAATTTACTAGGATCATTTTAATATTTTTTTTGGAAGAGCCAATTATTGAAATAAATATTTTTCCTTCTCTAGACCAAAAAGAAAAAAATGGTTGGGGACAAAATATATTTAAGCCATGCAAAAAATTTAGAAATTTAAGTGCTTGTATGCTGTGGTTTGTTTGTTAAATGAATCATTTAAAGGAGACACATTTGGTTGAAATACTTGTCTCATAAAGTCAAGTACAGATTTCAGTTTACTTTTGTTTCCTTGTAGTAGAACTTAGTAAGACCAATAATTTACATTTTATCAGTTCAACCTATTTAAACTTAGTTTTGCTTTTAAGTCACACGTGAAGATTGCCCTCAAAAGAAAACTATACAAACAAACAAAATTTGCATCCAGTACCTTATTTCTGTACATATTGGGCATATTAGTCTTTATTTCCTAACTAGGAAGGACATTTTCTATGTATTTCAAAATCTTTTCCTGCTTTCTAGACATGCCATTTTAGAACCTACTGTTGACTAGACTTCCATTCTAGGTCAGCATCTTGAAAATGCTCAGTGAAATTTATCAGTTCTTTATCTAATCTCTCTGGGACCCATAGCGGGGCCTTTCTTAGCAAAAATAGAAAATATGGGCTTAAGTACCTTAGACTTTATTTCTACTATAGTTTTATTTTTCTCAGGTACTTTTTGTTCCTCACCTAACCCCTGTATGTCTCACCCATTAAACACTCATGCCACAATCAAATCTGTTTTTATTACACCATTGGAAATCAAATTAGTCATTGACCACTTTAAGTAATACAGCTAAATGACTTTTTAAAAAAACATTAAGTGTATTTGTATTTAAACTTTATGTAATATCCCTTATTGAAGTAATTTTGGTGTCAGGGAGAAAATATTTCTCTTTTTCTTGCTCTTTCCTTTCCTTTTTTATTCAAGAGAGGAAGTACACTCTCAGCATCCCTGAGGTCATGCCATGTAGATGGCCACCCCAATATTTAAAAATTTCAGGTAACTGAAAAGCCAAACCCGATAAATGTAATACAAGAAATTATTTTAATTTAACCTCTCTGGAGAAAGTATTTCTACTTTCACACTTCAGTGAGAGTGTCTGATCAGTTTTGTAGAGTGAGTGGCACCATAACAGGCTGCTGAAGGAAAAGTAGAGGGAAGGTCTCTGAAGACCTCAAACCACATCTTACTAATAGTTTAACAACTTTGTTTATGGTTTGCCTCTTTCCACTAATCTTAACCCTTACCCTATCTTAAAATTTAATATGAATTCATAATTACACACTTTTTAGAAACCATATTGGATCAGAAAACCGAAATCTATTAAGAATCTAAGAGTAGATTTGAATAACAAATATTTAGTGTATAATTAGTGTTATAATTATAGTGTTATACACTAATTATACACTTAACTCTAATCTTAACTCTCTTACAGACCCAGCTTTAACCATGAGTATTAATGTTAATGTATAGTTAAATCATGAAGTAATCTAGAATACCTGTAGCCAGGAATACCAAGTATTTATTCATTTATCCATTCATTCTTTCTTTTATTTACAATTGATATTAGTTGCTATAATTAATTGATGATTGATTAATTTACAGTTAATTATACATTATATGTAGGGTAGAATCTAATTTTTAACAAATCTTTATGGAAAAGTTGAAATACCTAAAAATGCCTATTATGTTATATAGATGAATATATATTTACAGCCTTTATATATATAAATAATTTTTAATAATGCAGAGAGTAATCATAATAAGTCTAATGAATAATATATATAAATGCATTATAATAAATGTTATCTTGAAAAATAAAGAAATATTCTGAAATATAAAACTTATTTAATAGATATCACTGGATGGTGGGCATATAGGTGGTTTCTTTTTTTCCTCCTTTCTCCTTTTCCAAATTTTCCCTGATATATAAAAATTATTTTCATAATCAGGGGAAAATATGCCTTAATTAGGGAAGATGTTAGCAATTATCAAGAAAAATAGAGGATAAGCTATATAAGATATAAGGTATACATTTGATTATGTCTTACATAAAGAAAGCTTTTTCAGGTGAATGCAGAGTTTACTTGGTTGAGCAAAGCATTTTCAAGTTACAACATCTACTGTTACATGTTTGCAAGATCCCTTTGACAGGAAAAATCCTTTCTTCTATTTTTAAAACTTATTCATGTAAAAATTTATCAAAAAACAAAATAATTTCTTCTTCTGTACTTCTGATGAAATTTTGCAAATGTTAATTATCTGAAAGTGGAAAGTATCTGAATTGTGTTCCTTTCTTGCAGAAATAATTAATCCAGAGCATTTTTACAAAAAGAAATATTGGCTTATTGAGTCAAATAAGAAGCAATACCAAATTATTTTCCTTTTAATAAGTAAATAGAGGAGAATGGGGAGAGGTAGAGGCAATGGAGGAAGAGGATCCTGCACTCTTTAGAACACCTCATCTATTACTACATTACATCATATAGACATAAAAATAGATCAAAGTGTTTTAAGTGATTTAGGGGATACCCTGAGTGGCTCAGTCGTTTAAGCATCTGCCTTCAGCTCAGGTCATCATCCCAGGGTCCTGGGGTAGTCCTCCATCGGGCTTCCTGCTGAGTAGGGAGAGTGCTTCCCCTGCTCCCCCTGCTCATGCTCTCTCTCTTTCTTAGTCATTTTTTCTCTTTCAAATAAATAAATAAAATCTTTTTTAAAAAACTGATTTAGGACATTAATTTCGATACAATATACTGATAGAAACAAAGTCAAGTCAAATATTGATACTGAACATAATATTATCAAGTAAGTATTGATTTATTAAGATAATTTTACAATTTGGTTTTCTAACACATTGTTAGAATCAACAAGGAAGTTGCACTGTAATCGCACACTGCTTCATTCATGTGTTGATATAGTCTACTCTCTTTTCAGATTTCAGCTAAGGGTTTAATTCCAAGTTATTACATGGAAGCACTTGTATTATCACACAAACTATTCACTTAAATAGTAATAACTTCCCTTTTTCCTGTAAACTTTTTTCATACTTTTCCCAAATATGAACCTATTCTGGACCAAAATATATAATTTGAAAGTAAGATTAAGGACACTAACTCTAAGGTTTTGTTTATTTATTTGACAGAGAGCTCAAGCAACACAGTGGCAGGCAGAGAGAGGCAGGCTCCTTGCTGAGCAGAGAGCCTGATGCGGGGCTTGATCCCAGGACTCTGGGATCATGACTGAAGCCAAGGCAGACACTTAACCAATGGACTGAGCCACACAGGTCCCCCAAGGATACTAATTCTAACTTTTTTTTTTTTTTTTGGTCATCATGTAGCCAGCACATATAATATTACTTAAACAAGTTTATGCTGCCTTAAAAATATTCAAAAGCTGCATACTTATCTCCCCAAGACTAGGAATCATACTACCTTTTTAAGGCCTTTCTCAAACATAAAGAAATGCACTGAATAATATTGAATGAATAAGTTCTATACAGTTACTGGAAATTGTTCACACTAAATATCCTCTTCAAAGATTTGTTTGAAGTTTTTTTTTTTCCTTTTTTAATCCACTGTGTTTGTTCCTTTAGTAAAACCCTAAGATTATTGATTAGAAAATTCGTTCATAACGAATTATGAAAACACCCTTCAAATGAGGTGGTGATCCCATAATTGAAAATAAAAGTAAACGAATAGGAAACAAGAGAAGAATAATTTTAGTAAAGGTACTAGTATTAAAATAAGGAAAAATCTTTTGTGCCTGTCCAACCACTTATAACACAGAATTTTGACATAGCTGAGAATATTAGTGTGGAAATCAAGCAAAAAGCAAAAAGCTAAATCTATTTCCATTGATGTGCCTTTGAAGAAAGTGGTGTAGATACTTCTGAAGTTTGTATCTGGAAATTTTTAAAAATTAAGGTACCAAAGGGGAAAGTTTATCAGAACTAGTTGTGTACATTTTCTGAAAACATCTATATAAGGTTGGAGTTGCTCCTTTAACTCAGCGTTGAAAAGCTCTGAAAATTTCCCTTAAAATATGTGCAAAGAGCACCAACACTAGGTTTCCCCCGGGTATCTTCCCCATAGCATCCTGTTAGCTTTCTCTAAGGACAAAACATCTTCAGTGCTTATTGCAACTATTAAATGACTTTTTGTAGCTCTAAAATGTCAATTCCAGCAAAGCACTAACGTCCAAGAGAAGCTTCTTTCAATTTCCCAGTTGCTCATGGCTTTCATTCCTGATGCTATCTGTTGCTAAGTTTTCTGAACTAACTACCTCTGAAGCACAGGTTTACTGAAAACATTTGTAAAGTAAATGTTTAAAAAAAAAAAAAAAAAAGCCTGTCACTCTCCATAAGAATCTTTGTAGCTTCTCTTTGCTGTGCAGCCCTGACATTTCAGTAATTGCTTCAACCTTAGTGCAGCCGGGCTTTGTGCCTTCCCTAGATGAAACATTTCCTAGACTCTCTATTTTAGAAGTTCTCCGCTTTGATTACTAAGGCACTAAGTTTCTCCTCTGACCGGCCAAGGCTGCTTTTAGCCTGTCAACATGTCTGAATCAAGTTTTTCCTCAGTGAAAATGGAGTACCCACAGTGAAAAGTGGTTTTATCATTTCCTGTCTTCTTTAAACTCTTTTTGAGTGAACTAAATTTACTTGTGGGAATGTTTCCTTGCTTTGCGTTTTTTTTTTTTTTTTTGCTTTATTTTATTTTTTTTAAATGAAACCGATAGATATTTTGTAGTAACTGCAAAAGCACTGAAAAGAGGTACTTATAATGAATACATCTGCATGTTAAGGGCTTTTTAAAAAGGATTGTTGACAGTCACGGTTGTTTAAAATTGAAATAAGACTCTGCAAGGAATTATAAATGTATGGGGAAGAAAGAATCCAAAATTAAAGGAAAGAATAAGATGTCACTCCTGTATCTTTGTTCAGTGCACCCAGCTCTTCCCAGTGTTTCTGTATTACCTGTTTGAATGAGAGGTGGTGGCAGGAGGGGTAGTGGAGAGGTCTTAGAAGCTGTGCCTTTTAAAGAGATCATGGCTGGGGGTGCCTGGGTGGCTCAGTGGGTTAAGCCTCTGCTTTCAGCTCAGGTCATGATCTCAGGGTCCTGGGATCAAGCCCCACATGGGGCTCTCTGCTCAGCAGGGAGCCTATTCCCCGCCTCCCCGCCTGCTTCTCCGCCTACTTGTGATCTTGGTCTGTCAAATAAATAAATAAAATCTTAAAAAAAAAAAAAAAAAGAAAGATCATGGCTGGAATTATAAACTGGTACGTTTTCTAGGAAGATTTAATGCAGTCTTCTAATAATGTGAAGGTTAAGAGATGATCCAGATACCTAGTAAAGCAGCTGTAAAGCATGTGGTTGTTGGTCAAGCCTCCGATCCTTGCTCTCAGCTCAGGTCTTGATCTCAGGGTCATGAGTTCAAGCCCCGTGTTGGAAAAAAAAAAAAGAGAGAGACCATAAAATGTTATATAAAAATGAAAAAAACATAAGGGGCACCTAGGTGGCTCAGTCATTAAGTGTCTGCCTTCACCTCAGGTCATTATCCAAGGGTCCTGGGATGGAGCCTGGCATCAGGTTCCCCGCTCAGTGGGGAGTCTGCTTCTCCCTCTGCCTGCTGCTCCCCCTGCTTGTATTTTCTCTCTCTCGTTGTCTCTCCCTCTCTGTCAAATAAATAAATAAAATCTTTTTTACAAATGAAAAAAATATATCTACCTAATTTCTCTTGCACTTTATAAGTTTTTGGGGCACCTGGCTGGCTCAGTTGGTTAAACATCTGCCTTTGGCTTTGGTAATGATCCCAGGGTCCTGGAATGGACTCCAGCATCAGGCTCTCTACTCAGCAGGGAGCCAGCTTCTCCCTCGCCCTCTCCCTCTGTGCTATCTCTGTGTCTCTCAAATACATAAATAAAATCTTTTAAAAAAATAAACTATAAGTTCTTAAACAGTAAAACCTGTATCTTCTCCTTTGGGGCCCTGCTTCACTTAGCATGGTAATGAAACCAACTTTCTATGGTTTTCAGTGCTCTCCTTTTCTAGATTCTTTTATTAACAACTATTTTATAGATTTTCCCTGTCCTTATTCTGACTCTGAGTTTCCCAAGCATTTACATCAGATGCGTGCCTAATATTTACATGGAATTACCATTAGGTGGAACTATCTAATGTACATTGAAACATTGGTAATTCATATATTTTTATGTATCATCCTTCCAAAGGTGTTTACTCTTTAAAGATAATAATTACTAACAGTGCATGTCCTCTATTATGGTAGAATTTCAAGTATGATTTGTATATTGAAAGGATATTGTGTATCAGAGAAAGTTCGTATTTCCCTGAAATGCAGTCATATAAGAATGTCCTCATTTGGTTAACAAAATGTGAACCTGTCAGTGGCTTAATACAACAAAACATATCAAATCAGTTTCCTTGGTAGTTATGGCAGGAACAAGTGGGCTGGAGAATTGAGCAAAGACTGTTCATTGTGTTCATGTGCAAAGCGGACACCTTTTTCTCCCACTCACATTTTATTGGCCAACACAGCCATGTGGCGGGCCCGAGTTTAAGAGGCATGAGAGCACAGTTCTCCCTCCAGAACCAAGAATAGACAGGTGCCTGGCTGGCTCTGTCAGTAGAGCACGTGACCTCATCTCCGGCTCATGAGTACAAGCCCCACATTGGGGGTAGATTATACTGATGGAGAAGAGAACAGGATGTTGGCAACAGTGGAAATGTCTATTAAAATGGTCATTTCTCTAACCTACTGAACTCCATTTCCAAGTATTTGATGACTGATAAAAGATGAAACTTAGTACAAAAATCATCGTATTAAAAGACTTTTTAGTCCTATTTTCTTTGCTAAATAATTTCAGCTCTTTTCCATCTCTCTTATAAACTCTATTTCTAAACTTTCAATTAATTTTTAAATCTTTTTCTTAACTCTTCTTTGAAAGCCAGAAATTAATCCATATAGCAAAGTGAGAATATAGAAAAGATTAGAAGTAGGGAAGCAAGTATTGGAGGCAGATGTAGCCTCAACTCCCAACTCTAAAATTGACCAGATTTATGCTCTTGCAGTCATTACTTGACCTTTCTAAATTTGGCTTCCTCAGATGAAATTTGGGATGACCTACTGGTAGGGTTTTACAAAGGCCAAATGGTGTTTGTGAGTTCTGAATCTGGATAGTGGATAGTAAGTATACAATGAATGAATTGACTTTGGAATGGGCACATACATAGGGTGATGACATTTTTTCCCACTGTTTTCTTTGTAAACAATTTTATGCATAGAGATGAAGAATGCAAGTTCATTCTTGCTGTTTATTGAAAGATTTCCTTCCGCTCTGAGCCTATGAAAAGGTGCCGTTTAGTAGTTAAAGTGTAAGAAGTATGTTGTCTTTCATTGAAAACTGAGCCCATGGCACTGATGTAATTTTTAAGTTATTAAAAAATTCAATATTTTGGTTAAGAGACACTGCATCTGATTCTCTGGCATCTGTTTTTAAAATGCACTGTTGTGATTCAGTTCTTAAAGTGCATATATTATTAGCACTTAGATTTTAAAACTTTGGTAAAACTGAATGAACAATTCAATTCAAATAAAGTATATTTTAACTTCTACTACTGTAATACATAAAAAAGATTTTAAAAATAGTACATTTAATATTTCTGTGTATAGTTATGATCAGGGATGTTAATGTTAGTCTCAAATGCATTGCTATGTTCCATTTTTATATTATAAAAATAATCTGGAAGGCAAAGCTTGGGTGTATATTTCTAGACTCACAGTAAAAAGAAAAGGTGTAATTTCTCATGAGTGATAGTTTTACTAGACATTGTGGTTTTCATAAAACATCTGGATTACAATAGCTAAGTTGGTTCTGGTTTTTCTTAGATGTAAAAGTAATATTCATACATAGCACAACAAGAAGATTTTCAGATTTTCAACTTTTTTTTTTTCTTTTTGTCAGCCCGTGTAGTCTCTGAATAAATCAAGAACTGTTTATGTTTTGTTCACTGTCAGCTTCATTTCCATCTACTTTAACATGTGTGGTGAATGTAATGTATTCATTTTTCAAAAAAATTCTCTATTCTTCTGACACCATGCATGATTCAGCAAGACACCATCAGAGTCAATGATAGCTTTGGTGAACTGCCCTCCTATCTGTCTGACGACCGGAAAATAGTCTTAGAAAGTAGCCTGCATTTTTTTCTCTTCCATGCCAGTGATCCATTCTATAATGGTTTCATATAACACATATCTTAAATCGTGCCATCCTTCGTAATATAATCTTCTTTTGGACAGACTCTTAAGATTTATAAATTTGAAGCTATCTTTCTGCACATTTGACCTTAATCTAATTCCTCTTACACCTCAATGTAACCTACTTCTTGAACCATCAAAGTCATTTAAACCATCAGGGTGAGCTACTGATCTCTCAGTGCTGTTTACTGTAATCACACTGGGCAATCCTCGCCTGTGCTTAACCTCTTATTGCTACAAATCTTACCTACCTTCCAACTCTCGGTTCTGTGTTCCCAATTTCAATCATATTTCTGGTCCTTAGGATTAAGTGTAAATCTTTGCTTTTACTAACAGACTCTTCTATAAAAGAATCTTTTGCTCTCCCTACATACAATCTTTTTTTTAATGCTTACAGAGTGAAGCCCTGACACCAACAATTAGATAATACCTTGCAGATATTGATAAGAAAAATACTTCAGGGCAGGACTAGGGAACACAAAATGAATGCTCCTTTGAGAGCCTTTTAAAATTATATGTTCAAAATGATAACCTACTTTCTACTCAAATTTGAGAGCAGTGAAATCTTGTCTGCTCACTCGTGGTAGTAGTTTGAATCCCTGTCATGTGCCAAGCACTGGACTAGGTAGCAGAGATACAGCGATGGCTAAGAGACACATTACTTCTGCCTCCTCAGAGCTTACAGTTTAATAGGAAAGATGGAAAGTAATACATGAGATTATACTACAGTAGGATAAAATCTATGGTAATTTGTTAGTAAACATATGGAATGCTCAGATGGATATTTTTTAAAGATGATCATATAAACCGGGATCTGAGAGATAAGGGGTGTTAGCTCAGTGAAATGACCGTGGTGTGGACATTTCTGACAGAGCAAACATCATATGCAAAGGGACTGAGGATTTTGTTCATTTGCTTCAGCAAATTGAAGTCTTGTTGCATAAAATATTAGAATCATCACATCGCCTTAATCTTACATTTTGCCACTTAAGAGTGCAACATACTAGATGGAAAACAATCATGGTGTCAAACTGTATGAAGTTGTCCCATTAGCTTTGTCAGGAGTATGGTGGCATGACTTTCTATTGCCTCATTTTCCTCCTCCTCACCCTGCCATCTCATATGGTTACAAGAAAATACACTTAACAGACTTTGTGGTGTCACAAAATTAGAATGGACACATCTGTGGATAATTAGTTTCCTTTCTAGTCAAGGTGTACAGCCTGTACTGGAGGATGAAGCCTTGGTGTGCATGCCAGGTGAATGTAAGTAGGCTGTTATTTCCCAGAGCATGGATTCCCTCTCTGTGGCTAGAAAAAGTCTGTCACTTGAAAGGAAGGTTTTAGTTTAGCCAACACATGAAGTTGAATATTCTCCATTTTCACATATCTCAAAGAATACCAAAGATGGGGCAATTTTTTTTTTTCCTAGCAGAACTGCCTTCGAATGAAATAAAAAAACAACAGTACAATCTGAATGTAATAGGATACCAGATGTGACATTTCTGTTGTCCTAGAACTACTTAGTAGTAATCAAGGATGAGACAAAGAGGTGACAATTACAAACAATTGGGGATAGAAATCACTTCTAATGAATACGGGAAGAGTAATAGGGTATTACTTCCAAGATTAGGTTACAGAGAGACTCTGGCTTCTCTTTTGCTTACTTTTGAGACTCTTATCTTGCTCACTCTGAGGGAAGCCAGCTGCCAGGTTGTGAGGTATCCCGTGGACAGGCCGACAGCACAGAGAACGGACATCTATGGTCAGCAGCTAGTAAGAACCTGAGGCCTGCCAGTATGGGCTGAATTGTGTTCCCATCCCCCAGATTCATTTCTTGAAGTGCTAACCCCAGTATCTCAGAATGGAATTGTATTTAGAAATAGGAACTTTTCAGAGTTAAGTTAAAATGAGGTCAATAAAGCCCAGTATGAATCCAGTACGAATAGAATCCTCATGAGAAAAAATATGGACACAGACCTCAGGGACAGAGGGGAGACAAGGTGAAGACTCAGGTAAAAGGCAGCCATCATCTATCAGCCAAGAATAGAGGCCTGGAACAGTTTCTCTGTACAGCTCCCAGAAGGAAACAATCCTACCAACCCCTTGACCTCCCACTACTGGCCTTCCAGAACAGTGAGAAAATAAAGCCTGTGGTTTAAGCCACCCAGTCTGTGGTGCTCTGTTAGGGCAGCCCTAGCAAGCTAACACACCGGCCAACAACCATGTAAGTTAGCTTGTTAGGAGATCTTTTGAGGTCTGTCAACAGCCAGGTCAATGAGTTTGGAAGAAAATCCTCCCCCAAATTGCGCTTTGAGAAATGCTTACAGAAACACTTGAAATAGACAAGTCAGGTAGAGGAACTTGGCGTGAAAAGAGAAATGCAGAGTATGTTTGGTATAGTGTGAAGGTGGAAGTAACTCATCCAAAGGGATCCTGGATATTTGAACCTGAAGTTTAAGAGTCAGTCTACTTCAGACTGATATAAAACCCTGTATCATGAAACTGCATTACGTTACTGAAGTAGAAAATGCGTGGCTAAAAAGTCAACATGGCAAGAATAAAACTTTGGAAAATAAGATTGGAGTAGGAGGGATAATCCAGTAGAAAAACCAAAGAAGGAAATATCTAGAAGTTGGCTGGCTACAAATGTTTCTTAAAGCTGAGAGGAGATGGCCTAATCTTGAAGTTAATATAATAAAGGAGAGAACCTCTTGAGAGTAGATTTCAGTTTCTTTTCCTAGATGAGAGTATGTGCTAGAAAAATCTTTTATACACCTTGTTATCCTCACTTTCTGTCTTTTATCAGTCTTCTTCCATAAGAGGGTCCATTTTTTTTAAAGATTTTATTTATTTATTTGACCCACAGAGATCACAAGTAGGCAGAGAGGCAGGCAGAGAGAGAGGGAGGGGGAAGCAGGGTCCCTGCTGAGCAGAGAGCCCGATGTGGGGCTCGAACCCAGGACCCTGGGATCATGACCTGAGCTGAAGGCAGAGGCTAAACCCACTGAGCCACCCAGGCTCCCCTGGAGGGTCCATTTTAATTGCAGTCTGGATTCCATTTCTATCAGTTAGTTGGCAAGGCCCAGCTTTATTATCTATGAGTGGATAATATCTTCTCAGGGGAATCCTTCTGCTCTGGCTCATAGTGTCTCCTTATTACCCTGTACAGTTTGCTATTTCTAACTCTATACCTCAAAAACTTAATACAGTCTAAATTTGAGTGTGTGCCATTTGTACTATTTTATCTACATTTCTGTTTGAAATATTTCATAAGTCATAAACTAAATTGATGAAAGAATATTTGGAAGCCATGGAAAAATTTTTTTTTTATAAAATACAAATTATTTCTAATTCTACTGCCTGTTCATAATCACTATAAAATTTTGGTCCGTATCTTTCCTGGTTTTCTTCTCTGCATGTCTATACGTACTTACTTACATGAGTATTTTAATTATGTTTAGATGACATTTGATAGTATACTGTAACCTATTTTTATCACTTAAAATTCATGCAGAAAAGCTTTACAACAGCTTTAAATATTTTTCCAGGCAGGATTTTTGAAAGCTACATACTAAAGCTTTTTATACCCTAGTTTATGTAATCAGTCTGTTACTCTTGGTCATGAGAGTGATTTTCTTGTCACATAGAAATGCTTATTTGTATTATGCTCTGTCTTGGAGAGAAATTTCTTCAAGAAGATATGCACGTTCTTAAGACATTTGATTTGTATTGTCAAAAAGTTCTTCAGCAAAGTTGTGTAATCAATTTAAGAAGAATTGGCATTTTTACACTATATATATGCTATTCCTAGTAGAAACACAGTTGATCTCTCCATTTACTTAATTTGGCTTCCGTGATCTGAGGTAATATTTTATAGATTTTTAAAGTATAATTTCTATACATTTTTTTAAAAAATCTATGCATTTTAACATTGTTCTTTGAGATTAAATTGTTCTAGTATTTTCTGTCTGCAGTCCAGACCCACAGTGTCTTTCAGAAACTGAGCATAATATTCAGCAACCTAAAACCTAGCTTTTTATCCTTTTACTTGTACAGCAGAGTGTTTCTCAATGATACTTTTTCAAATGACATGGCCAAATTTTCTACTTCCTATTGCTCTGCCTGTTTTCTTACTTCTGTAATCAAAATTTTAAAACTGAAATCTATTATTATTTTTAAAATATTTTTAGAAAATATTTTTCCAAAGTTGGGTAATGGTGCTGTTAGTTTTCTTGGTTCTTTTCCACACCAGAACATAGTCTTCCCATCTTACAGGTTATGTACCAAAGGAAAATTCAAATCTTTGGATTTAAGGACTAATAATCTAACCTAGCAGGGAAAATGAATGGCTGAGAGCATTTTTTATATTTTATCCCAACAATATTTCATGCATCTGTGTAATACCTAAAATGCAAACAAAATGGAACACGTGTTAAACAGATGAGTGAAGACTCTAGAAATTTTGCAGTCACAAGAATTTAATTTCTGACAGTATATGTGCAGTTTCTCTTATAAGGAAGTCAATTCTCTTAATGCTATATATATTGTGATACCTCTTAGTAGATTACTTTGAATTTTTCAGAAGGTGGGGTTGTCCTTTTTACTATGAAGTGTCTGTTTCAGCAGTCAGTATAAAAATATTGGGTTCCTTTTCAGTCTGGAAGCCAAGAAACGAAGATGGATAGTTCTAATCCTGAAATTAAAAATTATTTGTCAAAAAGGACTTATTTCTCTTTATTAAGTTCTAGGCTAATCAACTTTTAGATTAAATCTCACCTAAAATTCAAAAACATGCAAAATTTTTATTTAAAAAATCTATACCATTAAAACATGAGGTAATAATTTGGCTTCTTAACTTTTGTTGTTGTTGTTGTTGTTGTTGTTAATTTAGGGCATTTAATTGGTGGTTTCCACAAATGTCTCTCCCTTCTAAATCTTTTCTCTTTTAGAATTGGTTTATCATCAGTTATTCAAAAATATCTCTAGCATTAGGGGGGTGCCTGGGTGGCTCAGTCAGTTAAGCAACTGCCTTCAGTTCAGGTCATGATCTCAGGGTACTGGGATTGACCCCACATTGGGTGGGGGTACTCTGCTCAGCAGGGAGCCTGCTTCTCCCTCTCCCTCTCCCTCTCCCCTTCCTCCCTGGTTGTGCTCTCTCTCTCAAATGAATAAATAAAATCTTAAAAAAAAAAAATCTCTAGCATCGTAAACACTAGTTTAATACAGTAACCTGAAGCCAAACACAACTGTGTTTAAAATTTTAAAAACCAACGAGTGGTAGTTGAGTTTCTGAGAAAATACTCCATTAAGTATACTAGGATAACTGTTTATTAATTCTATATTTCAGAGATTTTTTTGACGTAGAATTAAGACAAATTTAAGCAATGATAAACACAGTGAAAAGATTTGTCTTCCTACTTCTGTTAAGGAAACACTTCACTATACATAAAATATGATCCAGCACAGTTTGTTCTATGGGTCCCTTACCCCAGTTTCAAAACATAGGCAAGACTCAAATTAAAAATAAAAAGACCTAGCAAGTTGGACTTTTATCTGAGGGTGCTGTTGAGTAACCTAAATTTGTTTATTTGGACCTTTCCTTGCTGTATTAGTTTGTATTTATTTCTCTTTAAGAGAGTAACACTAGTAGTATCTTGCTATTGATGGACAATCATTTATAATATTGTAATTTATAGACAAAATAATGTTCCTGCATTATTTAAACTGTTCACTTTGGTTGGAAAATTGGCTGAAAATGGAATCAATTTGGGAAAATTATAGCACATTAGTCAATTTTGTAGATACATTCCTTAACTAAGGTAGTAGAAAATGAGCTCTCTCTTTATTGAAAACATTATTCTCAGTAGAGGAAACAATAAGCTGAATACCTGACCTTGAACCTGATACACACCTGCCAATGATCACATTAACTACCTCATGATCTACTAGTCCAAAACAAGTGACATATTCAGGAAGACAAATTTAGCTAGGCACCTTTTTGTCCTATATCCTCTAGTTTCCGGTGGGCAAGATGCATCTCGTAAAAATAACCTGTGAAAGTTTGCTTTATGACTTCTACATAAAATATGCATAATTTCCTCTTGGATTCCACCCAATTTCAGGTTGTAATTGATTCCTTAAAGAGCTTGTCATGGATATTCACTATTGGAAAAGATAATTTTATGTATTTTCATCAGATCTATTTGTCTGTTTATTCCAGTTAATAAAAGGTTACTCTTGATGTCCTAATAAGCTTCTTAAGTTTACCTACTATATCAAGGACAAGGCAGCCAATTCACAATTATTTACTTAAAACAAACCACACCTGGGCATTTTATGCTTATAATAGTTATGTAGGTTGGAGTGCTCTCTTATTTTTTTTTTTTTGAAGATTTTATTTATTTATTTGACACACACAGAGAGAAATCACAAGTAGGCACAGAGGCAGGCAGAGAGACGGGGGAAGCAGGCTCCCTGCTGAGCAGAGAGCCCGATGTGGGTGGGGGTCAATCCCAGGACCCTGAGATCAGGACATGAGGGGAAGGCAGAGGCTTAATCCACTGAGCCACCCAGGCACCCTGGAGTGCTCTCTTACTAGCAGATGTTCTTTCCTCTGCTTATGCCCTTGGCTGGCATGCATTGGCAGATCAATTCTACCAGAGTATGAGGAAGAAGAGAATCCACCTTTGTTTCCCATAGAGTGTTCTTATTCCAGATCAAAGAGTACAAATAATCACTTTAATTCCTTCCCTGCACGTTTGCAACTTGAGCAATGAAAGCATTTCTTTGCAGATGTGGACTTAATATACATGAAATATTTAGTGCCGAAAGGGGCTCATCACAATGCATAGCATCAATATTGTCCACTTGACTCATTGCCCATGGACAGGCTTCTGGGATGCTACAGATTGGGAAGATAGGGGGAGGAATTATTGTGTAACAGAGAAGAGAGAGGGTAGAGCAGAGAACATTTACTCCCTAATACAATGTGTTACATGCACATGCACACAAACTGAAGGTTACCTATGCTGTGATTCTGTATTATGAATTATTTAATAAATCATATTATATCTGTCATAACTCAACAAACTCTGATGTTTATATTCCACAGTCAGGTGACAGTGAAATGTCTTATGTTGGAGTAACTAATATGAAGCTCTAGCTTATTAATTGCCATGGTAAATCGTTGCTTATAAAAATAATCAGTTAACAAAACATGTCATGAATTTACATTGAAATTTAAAGAAAATATTTTGCATAGTATAAAATGTTTAAAATTCAATGCATGTTTCCAAATAAGCATCTAAGATATTGATATAAAATATTTTTTTTTGGTCAAAATTTTCCGTTTCTAATGTAATGCGGTACATAATCATAGAAGTTTGTGTAGAATCTCATAAAGGTGAAAACAGCATTGTCAATATTTTCTTTGGTGCCATAATTAAAACAAACAAACAAATAATGGTAGGCCTTCCTCTCCTGCCTAGAGTTAGTCAGCCCTCCCATTCTAAAGAAAAACTATGTATTACAATTTCAGCAAATAAATTTAAGTGTTTAAAGGGAGAACGTTCTCTTCATTTACATATTTGATGCAATGAATTGAAGGGTTTCTTTCTAACATTTCATTTTAGTCACGATTTTTGATGAATGGAAAGAAATGTTTCAAGCTTTAATTTTGTGTGATCTCTATTATCAGAGGAAGAGTTAATAAATGCATTTGATGAGCATTAACATGAAAGCTAGTGCTTGGACCACAATTAATGCTTCCTCGTCAGCAGACACAGAAGAGAGGTGAATAACAGCCTAATGGCAAGTCTGTTGGATGTGCCATGGAGAAAATACTTTTTTTTTTTTAAACAGTAAAAGCATCTAGCACCCAGCTTCAATCTGAGAGAGAGAAATGCCCAGAAGCATTGCCATTAGGCTATAAATCACTATTGGAAAGAGGTGAGCTATGTTTCCATAAGTAGTTAGAAAAAAATGACTCGGCGATGTTCCTGGTCTTTTGAAAAGTGTTCGGTTGTCATCTGACCAAGGGTCCTTTTTGAACGACTCTCTGGAATGACAAAATAACATTCACTTTATGCAGGTTACAGAAGATCAACCATCCTAAAAATTAATCGCATTGACTGAACACGTTTTAATCTCACGGGATGCCTCTAGGACATTTCCTGGGACTCTGCTTCCTATTTCACCTCCAGTCAGCATGGGTAGAGATCAGAGGCTCAAAGCCCTTCCCTGAAGAGCCCATCAGCGGCATTCTTTTTGGTCACTGCAAGCGCCTTATAAAAGAAATAAAGCCCTTCCCTTGTGAACAGAGGCAAGTACTACTGTGGGATTTAGTTTTGCCTTCAGACAAGAATCTTTGAAGTGAAGTAAAGATAAAATTATAATAAAGACAAGCAGTATATAATTGATTGTATAATTTAGTTTAGTGATAAACTATGAACAAAAAGTAACAAGTGCTATTTGCAAACAGACTGTATCTCTCTTCTTTCTCACAGTGGGAATAGAATGTGCCATATGGGGACTGTTCCTGTGACCTATGTTGTACATAATGGGAGGGAAAGACAAGCATGTTTTTATTAGGCATTAAAAATTTGGGTGTTAGTTACTGTCGAATAATCTTGCCTAGGCTGGCCATTAAGGTGATTTGCTACTCTATCACTCTCAGCTAATTTTTCTTCCATTTAGTGCTCCCTCCCTCTCCCTCTCCTTCCTGGTATATATGGTTTTTCCTTACTCATTGTGTTTGGTTAGGATCAGTTGCTTTATGTCTTCTCCTATAGTGACTTCAGGTTTTTTTTTTTTTTTTTCTCTTACGTCTTGTCTTTTCTACTTTTAACACTTACCTACTACCAGCCCTCTAAAATTCTCATTAAAATTCTCAAGAGCAGGGGTACCTGGAAAGCTTAGTGGTTTAACAGCCTACTGGTGAATACAGCCCAAGTCATGATCTCATGGGTGGTGGGATGGGCCCTGCATTGAGATTCTCTCCCTCTGCCCTTCCCCCCACTCTGGCTTTCTCTCTCTGTAAAATGAATAAATCTTAAAAAAAAAAATAAAATAAGGGCGCCTGGGTGGCTCAGTGGGTTAAGCCGCTGCCTTCGGCTCAGGTCATGATCTCAGGGTCCTGGGATCGAGTCCCGCATCGGGTTCTCTGCTCCGCGGGGAGCCTGCTTCCTCCTCTCTCTCTCTCTCTGCCTGCCTCTCTGCCTACTTGTGATCTCTCTGTGTCAAATGAATAAATAAAATCTTTAAAAAAAAAAAAATAAAAAAAAAATAAAATAAAATAAAAATTCCAAAGAGCATAGGAACATAAGTCATTTTTTCATCCTTGCTGAGCAGAATGTCCATATACCACCAGTTAATTGACCACTAGTCAGCCTGTATATTGATACATATGAGGACTCTACTGTGCTGTGTCATTTTCTCTGTGGGTAATATTTTTGTTATCAGTTCTCATGATTGAAAAAAATGTCACATGCCCTTAAATTTTCTTAGAAATAATGAATAGTTATTAGAATCTCTGTCTTAAAGACTCTCTAAAATTAGCATCTATTAATGGAGTAATTGTACTATTACCATGGAGTTTATTCAAGAAATCAGATGTAATCAGATACTATATTAAAATTGAAAAGAAAACTGAATGTTCCTACTGTGCTACTTTATATTAGCCAAAAGATAAATATTTTAATGAAAATCACATTACTCTCTTATTTTGGGATATTTAGTTTCCTCTACTATTAGTTACCCTAGTATTAGTTGCAGGAGACGAATGATGTCATTTGATTCAATCTCTATATTACAAACTTTATCATAGGGAACTCCAGGCACTTCTCACTCTGCTGTGTTTAAGAGTCTGTCTAATCCTTACAACCACCTTTCAGGTTGACAATTCTTAAAACATCAGTGGATATGGATGCCAATTTCATGAAATATCCCTGAGAATAATACATCCTGAGTTGTTTTTATGACTTAGAGTATTTATCCTGCAGAGGAGAAGTAGCTTCTACATTCTTTTCATTTCTGTTCAATCAGTTTTCACAATTCGTATTCCTATGCAGGCCTATTTCATTTAGTCACAGCATTACAGAAACCAAAATCTCAAAATACTTGTAAAACTAGTGAATGGAATCCAGTCAAAATAGAACCTCAGGCTCATGGCTTAACATCATCCTCAGAAAAACTGTGAAGTTTATAATGGCAACAGAGGGAGAGAGAATGCATTAGAAAGAACAGTGGTGTTAACCTACAATATTTCTAGAAGGAATCCTGATTCTCTTACTTTCTGGGTATATGATCTCCACTCTCCTGAGCTTCAGTGCTCTCAGCCGTAACACAAATTAGATTCAGTGTTCATTGTAACCAGTTGGAGATTCCTGTTTTGGTGACATCTCGTTTTTCCCTAATTCAGTGTCTATAATTTCAGGATGCCCCTGGAAGCCTAGAATTTTCCCCGGGACCACTGTTACCCAAGTAGGCTAAGCAGTGTCTTGTACTTTTCATCTTTTTCCAATCTTGTCTTTCCTCATCTTCCAAATCCAGGTGGACATTTTCACGTCTTATTTCAGATCACTAATTTATTTCATTATATCGATGTTATGGATAGAATTGTATCCCGATAAAATTCATAGGCTGAATCCTAACCCCCAAAGTGGCAGTCTGTGGGGACAGAGCTGGAAGGAGATAATCAAGGTGAAATGAGGTCATAAGGGTGGAGTCCTACTCCAGTGGCATTGACAGCCTCATGAAAGAGGAAGAGAAAGCGATTTCTCTCTCCCTGTGCTTACAAAGAAGAGGTCTTATGAGCACAGTGAAACGGAGGCAACCTGCAAAGGCAAGAGAAGAGGCCTCAGAATGAAGCTTAGCATACTTGCACCTTGATTTTGGGCTTCCCAGTCTCCAGAACGATGAGAAATCAGTTTCTGTTGTTCAAGTCACCCAATCCGTAGTACTGGTTATGGCAGCCTGAGATGACTAATACAGTTAACCAGTACCCTACTTTCCATCCCCCTGACCCACACCCTGCTGGAGTAGACATACCTCTTTTTGTCAAGAGCCTCTTTAGACATTCTTAAACCAGTGGAATGGCATTAGTAGTAGAATGGAATGTCTGGCTTGAAACAGAGCAGTGGAATAGAAATCAGGTGAATCTGAAGAAAATCAAGGGGCAGATACAAAGAAGATTCTGCCAGCAAAGAGAAGAGTGGGAAGTGACAAGAGTTACAAGCAAAAATCTAGTACGTGGTGGTTCTCCTGTTTTTCTTCCCACTATGTTTTCACAAACCATAGTGACTAGTTAACAGGAGAGTGAATGCATTTGTTTTTTTACTTAAGTGTTTAAAGCAAATGCTTTAATATTTTTTTCTCTGAAGAAGTTCTGTAGAAATGATTTGAAAATGACTAGACGAAAGAAATGTAACTGATTGCATGTAAAAGAGTAAAAAAGTGACCAGAAAGTATAAGGTCAAGTCCCATACATAGTATTATAATAAAAAAGAAAGTTAAGGAGCCAAATGATATCCACAGAGAATGGAAACACACCAGAAAAATATGTTCATATAAAATATGAAAACGTTTACGTTTTATTTCTCAATAAACTGAAGACATGAAAATGTTATAAAATAAGGGGAATAACTTTAATAAGAATTGTAAAAGTTTAAAATAAGTGAAAGAACTTAGGAGAACATATTAAATATTTAGAACTTAAAATTAGACAAAATTAAACATAAGAGCAAATGAACAGAATATAAAATATAGATATAATGTAAAATATGTATCAAAGCATAGGAAACATGGTATATAAGGTATATGAAATTGAGATAGAAGATTAAAAGAAAAATAAAAAATCAGGGTGCTTGCATGGCTCAATGGGTTAAGCATCTGTCTTTAGTTCAGGTCATGATCTCAGGGTCCTGGGATCAAGTCCCGTATTGGGCTCTCTGCTCAATGGGGTGTCTGGTTCTCCCTCTTTCTCTGTCTTCCCTCTGCTTGTGCTCTTCCCCTCTCTCTCTCTCTCTGTCTCTCTCTCAAGATAAATAAACAAAATCTTAAAAAAAAAAAAAAGAAAAATCAACTATCAAAAGGAACTGCGTAAAGATACACATATTCATTCCTAGTTTTACCTCCAAAGTTCAGAAACAATGATCAACTCAGGAATAATTAGAATCTCTAGCACCTAGCACCCAGGTTGTAGTTTTGAAATACTACTTACCATCAAAAGATACTAGGGCTTCTTGGAAAAGTATCTGATGGAAGATCTGAGGCAGAAATGTTCAAATCTAGCACACCTTGCTATAAAAATTGGTGGTGAAGTTTTCAAAGATTACTTGGGTCTTGTCAAAAGGAGCCAATTTGAAGAAGTTCCCATGACCAGAGGGACAGGACAATTTGTACTTTAATTAGGATAATTAAAATTTATTTAAATCCATCAATATGCTCTCTTAAAAATAGATGGGGGCAAGAAACAAGCATTTATCTTGAACCACAGGTAAATAAGTAATAGATGGAATTGTCTCTTTGTAATAATATTCCAACTAAAAAATAAACAATAAATGATAGAATTGGAATATCACTAATTTGCAATCTCAAGGAATTAATGGATCTAGGCATTGAGTATCAACAACTGCCACCATTACACACACACACACACACACACACACACAGAAACCATGCAGTCTATGCCTATATAGTCTTCTCCAAGGGACTGAACATGAGTCATGTTAAACCTCTGGATTTACCTGTCCATTTGGAGAAAATAGAGGAACATACATATCTTTCAAATGAGTGTGAAATCCGTAAATTCCAGGTGGTGTGAAATGCTGTAGGTCAAATGGCTCAGATTCTTCAACTATAAATTGTAAAGGCAAAGGAAAGGAGGGGATACTGGTAGACTAAAGGGACTGAAAATCATACCAAAAAAAAATTTTTTTTAAAGTTGTACAAAGCTACGACATTTAGGGATATACATTTTGGTGATAAAACTATAAAGAAAGAAAAATGGTTACCACAAAAGCTAAGAGAGTAGATACTTTGCGGGGAGAGAGAGGGATATAATTGGGACTGGGAATGTACAGGGGCTTCTTGGTGGTTGGTAAAACTCTTGACCTGGATGGTGGTTACAAGAGTATTCATCATCATTATTTAAATATGCACAACCCATGTTGTAGCATCCCAACGTAAAGTGAGTTTATTCTTTAAGCAACTCCTCTGTCTTCCCTCACCATTAGCTATTACTTTAAACACTAGTATATATCCTCCTAGATATTTTTCTAACCTTTTACATGTATACTAGAGAGATAGATGGATAAACAGGCATATCTAGGCATACACATGTAGTAGTAACTATAAATATAATATAAATATACATATAAACTTATTGAATTTTTTTGTATTTGCTTTATAGAAATATACATATACATATAACTCACTGACTAGTTTTTCTCACTGAAAAATATGTCTGTGATATGCTTTGCATTAACTCCTTTACCTGTATCCTCTTGAATGGCTATGCAATGTTTTTTAGAATGGCCTAAAATTATTTAATGGGTTTATTATTATGTATTTATTAATTATTATGTATTTACAAACATTTGTAAAAATATGAAAGGTATAAAGAGCAGTGTACAACGAAGGCTCATGCTTCCATCATCAAATTAAAAAAAAATAATCAATAACTGAAATTATCGTATGTTAGATATTATTTAATTCCTTTTCCTGGGTTATTTTACAGGTGAACTTGGGTATTTATCAAAGTTTCTTTTACTGTGCTCATATCTTCAAGATTTTATTACATTTCTTTTAATATATCAGACATAATTATTTTAACATCTGCATCTGATAATTCCAATATCCAGTTCTGAGATCTTGAGGTTATGTATCTAATCTAATTTCCATTTGTCATGGCTTCTTATCTTCTTGTACATTTTGTGATTTGTTTTTACCTGAGTTCATAATTTTGGGATCTTTATTTATGGAAATACAGTTTAAAGCTTGGATTGGAGGTGGGTCTTTTTTCCTAGTGAAAATTTGCATATGATTTTGATAGATGACTGGCTGCACTACTAATCTGGAACCATCTTCAAATGAATTCTCAACTTGAGGTTTTTAAGGTTATCCCACAAAGGTGAAATTTCTCATCACTGGTTCTTCAATGTCTCCTTAAGAGTGCATGGAACAAAGTAAAAAGTCAATACAAATAGCTAAAAGAGCTATATTTAATACCGTGGTAGGCACTTTACAATGTGAGGTACAGGAATATGATTGTTTTTTGTTCTATTTATAATGCTGACAGTTTTCTTGTGTTTTATATGTTATCTCATTTTATCCTAAGACTACTCTTGTGTTTTATATGTTATCTCATTTTATCCTCAAACTACTTTTGTGTTTTATATGTTATCTCATTTTATCCTCAAACTACTCTAGAAAGTCAATATTAGCAACATTCTACAGTTAAGGAAACTGAAGTTCATGAAATTTAGCTTTTTTTCTGCAGCATTCTCAGTTCCGCCTGTTTTGCTGCCACATCCCACAACCATGGGGCCTGGCAGGGGAATAATTGTTCTCATATTTCTCATTACTGCTGGCCACCCATTTCTCCTCTCTGTTTTCTTTTTCTTTTTCTTTTTAAATTTATTTATTTGACAGAGAGACACACAACAAGAGAGGGAACAGAAGCAGGGGAGTGGGAGAGGAGAAGCAGGCTTCCTGCTGAACAGGGAGCCCTATGTGGGGCTCGATCCCAGGACCCTGGAATCATGACCTGAGCTGAAGGAAAACGCTTAACAACTGAGCCACTCAGGTGCCCTCTGTTTCCTTTTTTAAAGACAACTCTTTCGGGGAGCCTGATTTCAGGCTAGGTCGGCTAGTTCTCTGTCATCTAAAGTTTTCAAGATTCTTCTTTTTCGGGTTGTATATCTTAGTACCTACTTCACTCCCTTTCTAACTTTATGTCTATTATTATTCCATGTGACTATACCATCTATTTTATTGATGTGTCCAATACTTAGCCTCTCAAAGTCTTATATGTAAGTACCCAACTCTGACCACTTACATGCTCTCTTTCAAATTCACTTCAGCGTCTTCTCTCCAACAATTCTTCTGCTTCCATTGAAACATCCAATCCTTTGACCCAACCTATTCTTCACTGTCATCTGCCTTATCTTATTCTCAATTTTCTCCTTACTCATGCTGGCCTCCATGATTAATCACTTTAATCACTCCCTTGTAGAGGCCCTTGACTTCTTTGCCTTCCTCTAGTGCTTTCAAAACTTGCCTGGCAAAGTGTCAAACCTGATTAAACTCGTCATTCTGCTTACTCTGTGTGAGCCCCCGAATATCTGAACGTGCCTGAAGAAACAATGAACCATGCCAGCTGTTTTGCACTTTAAATTTATAGTCCCTAGTCTGCAGTGGGCACTCAGGAGTGCTAGGCAGTCTTATATTTCCTTCGTAAAGTTACTTGCCTACTTACCAGAAAGACTCTCCTATTTCCCTTCTTTCAAATCTCTTACACCCTCTAGCTTCCTTAACCGACAGTAAAAGGATTCTTGCTTCACTGATAACCTAGAAGCCACTAGGAGAGAATACTTTCGTCTTTTCATTTTATTTGTAAGAATTTACTTATTTGAGGGAGAGAGCGAGAGAGCAGAAGCGGGGGGAGCCGCAGAAGGAGAGGGAGAAGCAGGCTCCTCGCTAAAAAGGGAAGCCATTGCGAGGCTCGATCCCAGGACCCTGAGATCATGACCGGAGCCAAAGGCAGATGCTTAACCCACTGAGCCACCCAGGTACCCCTACTCTTGTCTTTCTATAATCAGGTCTTTCAATGTCCATTTACATGTATCCATTGCTCACAGAACCAGTTATGATGCTTTTGCTGGCAAACAGCGAACTACACTACTAAAACTGGTTTTAGTAGTTTTAGAGTTTTAAATACCACTTTAAAGAAGACCAGAGCTATATGCTTTCAAGGATAATTAATTCCACAGTTCAAAAATGTTAGAGTTCTGGGTTGCTTCTCTATGATCCTCTTGATTGTAAGATAGCTGCCCAAACTCCAACATCATGTCCTAATACACCCAAACGTAGATAGCAGGGGTTTCACTTTGAATGTCGCTTTTTTTAATCAAGGAAAAAAAAATGTTCCCTACAGTTTTCAGTAAACTCTCTCTGGTATCTCTGAGTATACTGGATCATACACGGACCCCTAAACCAATTGTTATCGAAAAGGAAATATGATCGGTTAGTCCAGTGAAGTGGGTCCATTGATCCTCGGCCTATCTTAGCATCATTTGAATTATGTTAGAAGGGATGAAGGAGGAAATAGCCGTTTCAGAGACAAGCAGCATTACATATAGCTCCTTGAGTATTTTCCCTTCACCACTGTTACAAGGGATGGCCTGTCTCTACCTATTACAGATCAGCCCCTCCACTTATGCACGGGGTCCCATTTCCTCTTGCTTGCTCAGGGATGTTGTGTGTCAAATAATTTCTGTTTCCTTTGCATCAACAATTTCTCTCTTTCTCATCAGTTATTCCCATTAACACACCGATGTGCTTTAATATTTCTTAGCTGAAAAATACCTCTTTGTGACCTGATGACCCTTCTCCAATTACATCAGAGAAACAAGAATTGTTTAAAGTGTTGTGTGTAACTGTCTTCAGTCTTTCTTTCTTCTCTCTAGTTAGAGTTAATTTTCTTCTCTCTACTTAGAGTCAATTTACTATATTGCATTGTAAGACATTTTATCTAATTAAAGTTATAATTATTGTAGTTTGCCCTCACTGCAAGTGCTCCAAATGTGTTTCCTTATGTTCCATTGACTCTCTCTTTTTTTGCTTATATCGTTGTTATTTTATTATTTCACTATTGCAGTCATTATTTCATTCATTCATTCACTTATTTCATTCATTATTTCCGTTAATGCCAAGTAGAACAAGGAGGGCTGGGGGCTGAGAATTGAAGAAAAAGGAGGAGATAATGAGGCTGTGTGAAAGATTAGCAGAATGATTGGAAGAGCATGGAAAGAGATGGAGTCAAGGGAAGACATTCTTATATGACGGTGTATCATGGCCAATGCCTTTAGAGAGTGGTGACACTTTATTAAATCAATGTAGAACACCATTAACATCATTGTGGACGCCAGTTTGTCCAGTAAAATGCTTTGTTTATAAAGAGGTACAAAACAGGTATTTGCGAATTTTAATTTTTCACACTGCACAGTATTTTCAGAAAGACTAAACAAGTATCACATGTGATTTGCCTAACTACTTAGTGAATTAGGTTAAAGAAGAATTATCTTCTTCCTTCTATTACCCGTTGATTTGGAGCCATTTAACCTCTCTGAATCCTAACTTCATCATCAGTAAAATGGATAGAAAGGCCATTGTTGATCAGGTCTTACTGAGGATTGAATTTAACTCAGCACTGAGCACACAGCAAGCATATTTGCATGATCCGTCAATATTATTATTATTTTAAAGATAGGGAAGCTGAGGTTCATAAAGCTTAGAATCGCCTAACCAGAGAGTGATGAGTTCTTGACCAAAATCCTAGTCCTTTCATTTCAATTCAGTGATCTTTCTTTTTTTTTTTTAATATTTAATTTATTTATTTGACAGAGAGAGAGATAACAAGTAGGCAGAGAGGCAGGCAGAGAGAGAGAGAGGAGGAAGAACACTCCCCATTGAGCAGAGACCCCGATGTGGGGCTTGATCCCAGGACCCTGAGATCATGACCTGAGCAGAAGGCAGAGGCTTACCCCACTGAGCCACCCAGGCGCCTCTTGGGTGATCTCTCTACTTTACCATCTTGTTGGATTCAGTGGATGATTTAGACATAAACTTGATTCCAGACAAACTTTTATTTCCTTTGGGAGACTGATATTTGTCTTCTTTCCTGACAATGAGAATTAAAAAACTGATTAGCTTTACCTCTGTTCACTGGCTGCTGAGAAGCTGAATCAAATTTAAAGTGTAATCATAGCAATTATCTGCCTTTATTGCCTTTATCTTCATTGCCTTTATCCTTGTCTTATTTGTATTCTGCTTTTTCCTGGTAATTACTTTTTATATATATTTTCTTATTAGCTGTTCTTCTGAATTTCTTAAAAGAATTACTCACCATTGTTGAACAAATAGATCTCCACAACTACCATTGTTGGAAGTTGCAACGTAGAGTTGCCCGTGTGAGAAGTAGATAAATTGCAAGGAAAAGCCCACAGTTTGGAGCTTCCACCCTTGTGGCTCTTTATTTAGGGCTCATAATTGAAACCACTATTTGTTTTCTCTGCCCGTGATGTCTTAATATATGCAGGATGGTTCTTCCAATTGTCAGTTACACAAACCTCTTTTTGTGACTCAGGCTCAGCTGCTCTGGGGAACAACAGTCTTTCGTTTGAAGTGCTCACACCAGGGTTCTTCAGAATGAACACATTTGCCACAGAGCCTCTACATATTTTCCATCTCTATCTCTTTTTAAGTTGAGATATAATATACATAAAGTGTGTGAAGTAGATTGCTCTTAATTATGCAGTTTAACAATTATTGGTACATGTTTACAGTATTTTAACCACCGCTTAGACCGAGGTATAGAACATTTCTAGTATTCTATAAGATTCTGTTGTGCCACTTCTTATCTATACCAAAACCTCCAAGAAGTAAGTACAATTCTGGCTTCTAGCATCATCAACTGGTTTCACCCGTTCTTGAACTTTCTCTAAATGAAATGATACAGCATGAACTCTTCTGGGTGTCTGACTGATTTGGGTTTTTTTTTTTTCCCTACTTCATATATCTTTGACATTTATCCAGGTTTTCCCTTGTGCCTATATTTGGGTGGTGGTGTTTGGTTGCTATATCTATAAGTGGGTGTATTTTGCTAATACCATAAGTTATTCTTTTTTATTTTTTTGTCATATCCCATGGTATGACTATACCTCAGTGTATATGTCCACTCTTCTTTTGATGGGCATTTGACTTGTATCCAGTGTGAAACTACCATGAGTAAAGCCACTTTGAACATTCTATATTGAGTGTAAATCCATCTAGATATTTATGCAAAAGAGGCAAAATTACAGAAACAAGATATTTTAGTTTCCTTCACTGCTGAGTTTTTCTTGCAAATCTTCTCAATTTTTTGTAAAAATATGATAAAGATGGAAGTCTTGCAAAGAAGGAAAAATGGAACTAAAAGTCCCAAAATACCAGTTAAAAGGATAAGATAGGAGAATCTTACTTGCTATTAAAAATGTTTCTCTATACCATTTCTTTATACTCACAAAGCAAAAATTTTAGTTTTCTTTACACACCATTCTTACCCTTCATACCCACTACAGGAAAGGCTTGTTTCTCTGTGGCCAGCCCCTACAGATTATTTTCCTCCCCAGTCCTAATTTATATTCTTTTCCCTTTAATACTGAGCTCTTATTTCTTTGCTTATCTGAGAGAGAGGCAAAGGAAACCCAGTGCTGTTTTTACTCTGATATTATCTGGAGCACACTGGCAATTTCTCTCTACATTTATATACTGCTTTCCCTGTGCACACAAAGTATTCCCTTTCTTATCTTACGTAAATTGTAATATCTTATAGGAATGTTGACTTTAAAAGATCCTCCAAGTTTTCTTCATCCTTACACGATTTCTGAACCATTTTACATACAGACATACAATATTTGTGTTATCTTTTTCACCAATATTGTTGATAGTTGGAAATATATTAAAAATTTCAGGATGGTTTCCTCCCTTTATCTCATCTTCTTTCTTTTTATCAGTATGCTTCATTTCTTATCGACTTCTTATAGAGATCTGATTTCTTATTGGGTTCATCATTGCTTTATCATTTCTTACTTAGATTAAAGCCTGTATATGAGTTTTGAATTCTTACTGTTTTTCTTTCAGGGATTCTTGGAATCTAAGTATATACTTCTCTATTACCAATGAGTGGAATAATATTATTGAAGTAGAACTAGGAAGGTATGGACAAGTGTAACACAGAGCTGACTTCTGGCTATGTGTTTTTACATCGCTTTCTTCAGGGCACCCACAGCACAGCACAGCACACCACACCACACCACACCACACCAAAGGGAAAAAAGGGGAGGGGAGAGAGAGGGAAGGCGTAGGGAGAGGAAGAGAGGAATATTTTTTCCTCTTCTTTTAAGGCCACTTAAAAGAAGGCCCACCCTCATGATTTAATCTCACCTTAATTACCTCTCAAAAGACATCTCCAAATACCAATACATTAAGGGTTAGGGCTTCAATATATGATTTTGGGGGGACACAAACTGTCATACAGTTTGTAGGGGAAAACACACCTTGCCTCATATTTCTCCTAAAAGCAGAGGAGCTGGAAGGAAGTTCCTATAGTATTTAAGTATCAGAAAGAACCTCAAAGGCCATCTACTCCAACCTTAGCTATCCTGTGCATAGGATATCTTGAATATCACAGTGGCTGGAAATTTCTGATACAAAACATTTGCTGATCTTATACATCTTGTGTTTTGGGTATCCATAGATATAGCACAAATAATACCTCAATTTGAGGGCTTTTAACAACCGTAATTTGTCATTTCTCATAATTCTGTAGATTTGGAATTTGGGCAAGTATCAGTGGGGCTGTCCCTCTAATCTACATATTGTCAATGGGGTCAGTCACTCAGTTACATTCATCCGGCAGCTGGCCTGGGCCTAAAGATTCAACAAGGTTTACTACCTAGCACTTTGGTGCTTTCCCCCATCAACTCTCTCTTCCCTGTGGTGTCTCATCCTTCAGGTTCTACATGGTCCTCTCTGCAGCAGGCTGATCTGTAACTCCTTATAGAATTGCAGCTGCCTTTCAAGAAGGAAGACAAGAGCTGCCAGGCATCTTAGAGTCTATAGGCTCAGAATGGACATATTGGTTCTTCTTCCAGATCTTATTTATTAAAAGAAGTCACAAGTCTAGAGTCAAGGGATGGAGTGGAAGGAAACAAATAGGTTCCATACCTCAACTAGCGAAGCCACAAAGTCTCATTGCCAAAGTTGTAGGACTGAAGATACTGCAGTCACGTTTGAAATCTCTTTGCCATGTCTAAAATGTAACAAAATCAGCTAGGACCACTTCTCCTTTACTCTCTGCCAGTCAGTATTTCTGATTGTTTTCATTCCCATATTCTCAAAGACCTTCTGACTCAGGCTTTATGAACTCTAACCTTGATCCCTAATTCTGGGCCAACTGAATTAAAAAAAAAAAAAAATCAGTAGACTTTTTTTTTTTTTTTAAAGTTTTAGGTTCTTAACAAAATTGAGTGGAAGGTACAGTGATTTCCCATATACTTCCTGATATCATCCATGCATACCTTTTCCTTTTATCAACATCCCCCACCAGAGTGCTCCCTGTGTTATAATTGATGAATATGCCTTGAAACATCATTATTTGGTCTCATAGTCCATAGTTAACATGAGGGTTCACTCCTGATGTGGTACATTCTCTGTTAAGACAAATACTTATATAATGTTTATTTTCCATTATAGTACCAAATTGCCCCAAAGAATTCCTTAAATATATTTTTTCATTCTTTTCATTGTCTGAGGTAGGAAATTCAATATCATGAAAGGACGTAGAGAGGAGTATGCCTCATGTTATCTTAAGACACCTCTACCTGTCAGAAAGCATCTCCATTTGAGTGAATTAAAATCCAACTCCCGGTAAATACTAATTGTTCTTTGTTCTGCATATGTGCTCTCTTTAAGTACTAAAGATAGCTACCATGCTCTCACATACCTAATGTTTGGAATACATACCAACTCTTCTGTCATTGTTTCCAGATCTTTCACTAGCCTGACAGTTCTCTTACATATAGGCTACATTTGGCTAATAGATCTCTTAATGGGAATATAGTTCATTTGGGGAGTCTGAAAAGTCCAAAATAGATAGTGTCATTTATGTCCTAGTTCTGGACACTAAGAATCTATTGATACTGTTGTCTTATACTGAGCTTGTGAACAAACAAAATTGGGTTTTGTACACACTTTCTGTTCAGTCCTCTTTCCCTCAACCTAGAGTTAGTATACCCAGCTGTGTATAAATCTAGTGTGTATAAATTAGGGGAAGTGTCTGGGAACATTTGGGGAAACCATTTACAATGTACATTCATCTCATTCTATTCAGGATGAGCCCAACAACCAAATTAAGGGATATAAACATCTTCAAATAAAGCTTCCAAATGAGAAAATCATAATTTTTAATACCTCTAATATTTACTCCTTCAGACTCTATTCTTCAAAAATCCTGAATACTTTTAAGTAATAAGTATAAGCAGGGTATGCAGATCTGGTTAAGTAAGGTCAAAAACTCTGCATGTCTTAAATTAAAAATGTTTTCATTCTTAATATTTTTTTCTAAACATAATGGAGCATTTAGAAAAATATCTTCTAATAGTTACTTGTCATAAAATCCTGAGGCAAGATTTTGTTATAGGTCTCAACTCCTATTATTGTGTTCCATTAAAATGTGCTGAAGGTTTATTCTTTTGTATTAAGAAACTGCTTCACACCTGAGAGTCTTTATTCTAATACCCACCCAAGTTTTTAATCCTACACACTAGAATACATTTATTTATTCAGTTAAAATGTCAGTTTCTTCTTTCCTTAAAATGACTATCCATGACAACTCATCTATTTTCTTCATTCACTCGTTCAGCAAAGTGTGCTAGATGGAAGGCATAGACCAGTGAGGCGGCAGGTAAGTTCCATGCTTCTGTATAATTTACATTCTTATGGAGGAAAATAAATAAGTGAATGAATAAATAGGTGCTATAATTTCAAATATATTTTCTATAATGAAATGAAATAGAATGGAAAAGAATTCAAAGCAGGGAGTGAATGGAGGGAAGTCTACTTCATAGGCAGTTAAGGAAGGGCTCTCTGAATCTGATGTGGAGGTGTTTGAACAGAGACATGACTCCTGGGAAGGAGCCAGTCTGAGAAGATGTGTTGGCAGAGACTTCTGGATGGAGACACAGAATGTGTAAAGGCCTGAAAATGGGTCAAATTTTGCAAGTTCTAGAAGCAGTAAGAAAGTCATGGTAAGCAAAAGGGAAGTGGTAGAAGCTGAGGGAGAAGTCAGTGAGGAAGGGCAGCTTGTGAAGTGATTCACATGCTATGTCACATTGTTCAGCTTTTAGTTTTAAATATGATGAAAACGGTAGCCAGAGTCACCTCTGAAAACGGTAACTGGAGTCACCCTGACTCCATTTCTCTGATCCATTTATCAGGCTACTTAGAAGGATGCAAGTTTTGAGTAGGATCTACAGCTAAAGACAGTTTTGTGGCAAGTTGAGATTGTGGTGCAAGCAGTCTTGTTGCTTGGTCCACGTGATCTGGCAAATTCCAGAGTTCTAGAAGTATCTGAGGTAAATAATAGCAATATGTTGAGTCCTAGGCAAGTCCCAGTAGAAGATTCTCGAAGAAGACTCTTTGGGTTCTGGAGCAAGATCATATATTTTGCAGAAGATAAATCTTCACTGTTCAAAAAACTTTTCCTGGTATGGCATTAGGCAGGGGTAGAGAGAGCGCCTTGATAACCGAACAGCAAATGTCTATGCAACTGGAGTTTCCATGGTAAGCTAGTTGTTGTCATCCAACAAGTTATAAGATCTGGCAGGAACAGTAACAATCCACTGTACAAGAGACATGCTACATTTGGGATCAGTTCTAAGCAGATGGCTCAGAGCTCTGTGGCATCTGTTGTACCATTGACTCTCCCTCAATGTAATTACATATAGGGTTTCATGGAATGTTTATTAGGACAGTCTGATGGAGGAGGGAAACCCTAGCCAGGTTCCAAGGGATACTGACCCAACAAAAATTGTATCTGAATGTTCATAGAACCATTATTCATTGTAACCACAAAGTAGTGACAGCTCAAAGGCCAGCAACTAATGAACAGAAAAAAATGTGGTATATCCATATATAGAATATTATTAAATCTTAAAAAGAAATTAAGTACTGATACTAGCTAGAACATAGATTAACCTTAAAAACTTTATGCTAAGTGAAAGAAGCCAGTCACAAAAACCACATATTTTATGATTCCATTTATATGAAATGTTCAGGGTCGGCAAATCCATAGAGACGGAAAGCAGATTAGTGATTGCCTAGGGCTGGAGGAGCTGGAAGTTTGGGGGATGATGGATAAGGGCTTTCTCTTTGGGGTAATGAAAATGTTCGAAAATGGACTGTGATGATAAATGCACAGCTTTGAGAATATACTAAAAGCCATTGCATTGTACACTTTAAATGGGTGAAATGTATGGTGCATGCTTTATGTCTCAAAAAAAAAAAATACCTCTTTTGAAAAAAAGATGGATTGGCTTATAATGATGCTGAACGCTTAAAATATACTATAGCCCCAGGTAGTGGTGGTCCTCAAAGACAGTCATAAGGGGGACAGACACCCTCTCAGTTGGCAGAACATTGAGCAGGATACCTGATTATCAATTTAGAAGGAAAAGAGAAGTGGTTAAAATTAAGGTTATATACAGATTCCTCACAAGCTGAATATAATTTGGTTGAATGGTCAGGAACCCAGAAGGGGAAAGCCTTAAAGATCCAGTCATATGAGGTCTGCGATAGAAGTATACAGATGGGTCTGTAGGAATGAGAACAAAATATGTAGATCTCTTTGTCTCACATTAGTGACTATCAGGACAGTCCATCATACTGAATAGCTGGTGGTAGGGTATTCATCTGCTGAGGTCAGCCAGCTTCTTCCCTGAATCACTGCATTGCTTGTATAATGGGTCTAACATGGAGAGACTCTAGGAATAGAGAGGGAGCGTATGCATGTGTCCAAGCCTGATCTAACTACTGTTGCTGCTGAACATATAAGCAGCCTCAGAGAAAAACTCTGAG
This sequence comes from Mustela erminea, assembly GCF_009829155.1. Classification (NCBI taxonomy): domain Eukaryota; kingdom Metazoa; phylum Chordata; class Mammalia; order Carnivora; family Mustelidae; genus Mustela; species Mustela erminea. The sequence goes on from NC_045621.1 coordinate 51,281,066, forward strand.
ACCCCATTCGACCAGATTAACAAGAAATTGGCACAGACGGCTTATATCAGACCACATCTACCCAAGGTGGGCCATCAATTCATTATATTTGGATGGATACGTTTTATAAGTATGGATTTACTTTCATGCCAACAGTGACTCAGCTAGTGCTATTATTCGAGAGTTCACAAAGTGATTTGTCAAGATGAGAATCCAGCATAATATATTCTTGGACCAAGCAATCCACTTTTTTTGGAAGGAGGTGTGACAGTAGACATATGGTCATAGGACCCACCACTCCTGCCTTATACCATATCATATAGAAGCTAGTAGATTGATAGTGGATTGGATAGAATTCTAAGATGGATCTCCAAGATTCTGAGCCCTTGTATATATTACATATATACCTTCTCTCAGTTAGGCAATCAAATACTAATCTAAGTCTTGCTGTAAAGGGATTTTTTATATGTAATTAATATCCCCAATCAGTTGATCTTAAGGTAAGGTGATTATCTAAGTGGAGCTAATCATATAAGCCTTAAAGGCAGACAGTTTTCTCTGGCTGGTGACAGAAGGGGAAGCAGAGATGCAAAGTACCAGAGTGATTTGATGTACTGCCCCTGCCACTTGGCAAGGAATATGAACATTGTTGACAAGCTGAATGTGGTACCCAGATAACATTCAGCAAGGAAACAGGGATTTTAGTCCTAAAACCAAAAGGAACTCAATTCTGCCAATAACTTGAATGAGCTTGGCAGTGGAATTTTTCCCCCAGAGCCTCCAGATAAGAACTCAGCCCAGCCAACGCTTTGATTTCAGTCTTGTGATATCCTGAACCCAGTCAAGCTGTGCTGATCTTCTAACCTACAGAACCATGAGATAATAAATGGGAATTGTTTGCAGCCACTAAGTTTGTGGTAACTTGTTACACAGTTATAGAAAACTAATATAGATGGCCTATGAGAGGTTTATCTAGAATGCCAATCTTATGGAGTTTGGGCATTCTTTTTCAAGTTGTACTACATACTTTGAAACAGTGGCTATTATATAGTGTTGTGTCCCAACAAGTAGAATAATTGGGTCTGGGAACAGAGAGATAGAAGTAAGAGTGAACTATCTCCTTTGTTGCTTTGTACTTTTTTCAATTCTACAACTCTAGGTTGTTTTGGACCAGAGTTCTTGGTTCCAGGCATGGAATGATGGAGACTTCCACCAGGACACACAGATTGCATTCCACTAAACCTAAGTTCTGGTGACCACCTGGTAATTCACAGATGCCTCATACCAGTAGACCTGCTAATAAAGGAAGGAATTACTGTACCAGCAAGAAGAATTGAGTCTGATTTTCATGAAGAGATAGGACTGGTATTACTTAATGGAGGCAGGTATGGTTATGCCTGAAACTCAGGGGATTCACTGGGCCTTAATTCTTTTATGCCCAGTAATGGCCATGATTTGACAGTTGCAACAGCTCTAGCCTAACAGTAAGCAGAGGTTCAGACCCCTAAGAATAGACAGTAATGATGACCCAGTAGGCTATTCACCCAGTGGTTCTTAATGAGTGTGAGGGTTAGTTCCCCCAACCCCTGCTCCAGGAATATTTGGCAATATCTGAAGACATTTTTGTGATCACAATGTTGGAAAAGTGTGCTCCTGGCATTAGTCAGTTGTGGCCTGGGCTTAATATCCTATAATACACAAGACATTCCCCATAGCAAAGAATTTTCTGCCCAAAATATTAATAGTGCTTGAGGCTGAAGGTATCTGACTTAGACCAACAGAAACGCTGACCAAAGTTAAAGGGAATATAGAAGCAGTGACAGAGGAAGGAAATGATAATATATCAGTTATAGCCTTGGGATCAATTTTAGGAATGGACTGCTACTGTTACATGCCTATATATGTGTAAAGAACATAACAAGTCATTTTCTTGAGATTTAGTAAGAGATGAATGGATCAGAGTGATACAAAAGTTGTACTCTCCCTTAGCTCTCAGTGTCCCATATTTAATCTCTTGTCACTAACATATCTAGGCCCTCAGGGATGACTTCCATTCACCAGTATCTATGGCTCTTTGCCTGAGTGCTTGTTCACTCACTCTCTGTCCATTGTAGCCTGCTCCACCTGAAAGAACCCCAAACCAGAAGTGCTGGAGATTTAATGCCTATAGTCCCATCTACCAGCCTTTAAAGGAACAGCCTCAAAAAATGAATAACAAGAACTAGATTCTTTGGCCATCCAGTGGGATAGCTTGAAGGACATGTTCTACATTGGATTTTGGATTTGCCTGTGGGATTCATCCCCACTTGCTTGTAAGTGGTAGCTTGCTTGGTAATGCACTGTTTATGACTTTCTCCCTTTTTCTGTCTTACATCCCCAATCTCCTATGGGTATTTTTGGGCATCACTTGTCCCCTAAACTCTTTGTATTTCAATCCTTATCTGCTTCTGGCAAAGGAAGGTCTACTTCTGGGGAAACCCAAATTAAGACAAAATTTGGAGATTTTTAAGCCAGAGAACGACACTACCTGTTATTTTTATTTATGCTTACTTAAAATTTTTTTAAAAGATTTATTTATTTGAGAGAAAGAGAAGAGAGACAGTGCCTGTGAGTGGAAGGAGGGGCACAGGGAGAGAGAATTCTCAAGCAGACTTCCCACTAAGCATGGTTCATGATGTGGGGCTCAATCTCATGACCCTGAGATCATGACCTGAGCCGAAATCAAAAATCAGATGATCAACGAACTGACTCACCCAGGTGCCCCTGAAATAGCCATTATAGCTATTTTGTGACAAATGGGAAGTTGGGAGGGCAAGCAATAGTGTAAGTGGGGAAACTAGACAGGAAAGGCATTTCAGCGTCCAACAGATATGCTGGGGGCTTGCACCCATGGAGCACCAGATTAGGTTAGAAATGGATGGATTAAAGATAGAGCTGGAGATAGAGAAAGATGTAAAATTTTGGCATGAATAATTAGATGTATTCTTGAGAAAAAAGGAGGATGGGGAAGCTGATAATACAGGGATGCTGAGCAGATAGGACAGGGCAGGAGGAATAAAAATGTCTTTTTTGCACATGTTCACTTGGTGAATTTTATTGGACTTCTAAGGTTAGGTGCTGCGTAGACAATTAAAAATATTTCTCATTACCATCATTCTACCACCTCAATCCATTTATATCTATAAATACACTTGAGGAAAACGGATATCAGTTGTATTATTTACTATGCTGTTTGTTTTGTCAGTCCTCACCACACTCGTCAATATTCAGGCTTGGGATGCTGGAGCTGAGGCTCTGGGAGTCACATGGCCTCCTTTTCAGTGGCTCTGTGTCAGGATCCACCTATAGGGAGAGCTGGAGGGAGGCTGCAAGGCAAGAAGAAGGTCAGGGAACTTATTCCTTCTCATCTGCTTCATGCAGGCTCCAGGTAGACTTCTGTTCCTGTCAGCATCTCCCTAGCAACACCTGTCCCCTTGGGCAGTAGTAATTCCTTCTTGTAGCAGTGACTGCATCTCTTGGCAGAAGACCCTACCATCACAGAATCAGCTTCTGTCTATACCCTCAGGAGCCCAGCACCAACCGCCAATACCCCTGCCTCAGAAGTCTGAATTTCATCTTTGTGAAACCCTCTCCGACTTCACAGTATGAATACATCCAGCATCTTCCCTTTGTTTCTTCAGCCCTGGGGGTGGTAATTTCTTACGCAATTGCTATCTCTGTGATTCTGTAGAGTTTCCTTTTTACCTCTTCAGTCACCTCTTTAAGAACTCTATACCTCCCTATTCTATTGGATTGATTTCCTTTTTTAATGACTAGACGCCGACTATAAACTGGAACATAGTATTTCTCCCCTGTATGAGTCAGAGTTCTCCAGAGAAACAGAATCGATAGGATGTGTATTTATATATTATTATACATGATTATGAGGTAGGCAAGTCCCAAGATCTGCAGGGTGAGTCAGCAAACTGAGGACCCTGGAGACCTGATGGTTTAGTTCCAGTCGAAGGCCAGGGTCCTAAAAACCAGGAGAGCCGATGGAGTAGCCTCTGTCTGAAGGCTGGGAGGCTGGAGACCAGAAAGAGCCATTATTTTAGTTCAGATCAATCAGCCAGGAAGAATTCTCTCTTACTTGGGTGATTATTATCAGCCTTTTTGTTTTATTCAGCCCTTCAACTGATTGGATGAGTCCCATCTACATGAAGGAGGCAATCTGCTTCACTCAGTCAATTTCAAAGTTAATCTCATCCAAAAACAATCTCACAAAAACAGAACAAAGTTTGGCCAGCTATCTGGGCACCCCATGACTCAGTCAAGTTGACACAAAGAAATAGCCATCATATTTCCATTTATTCACTTCTTCTACGTTTTTTTTTTTTTTAAGTAAAATTTTATAGTTCTTGTTCTATGTTCGTATTACTCATTTCTAGTTAATTATGTAATATTTTATACTTTGCTGTTTGTATGCAGGGGGTAACTTTCCAATACACAATCCAGCTGATTATTGCTGAAAAAAAGGAAAAGTTTTTATTTCCACTTTTATTTATTATTATTTTTTAAAGATTTTATTTATTTATTTGACAGAGAGAAATCACAAATAGGCAGAGAGGCAGGCAGAGAGAGAGGAAGGGAAGCAGGCCCCCTGCTGAGCAGAGAGGCCCATGCGGGACTCGATCCCAGAACCCTGAGATCATGACCTGAGCCGAAGGCAGCGGCTTAACCCACTGAGCCACCCAGGCGCCCCTCCATTTTTATTTTAAATAATTATTTTTTTCTGAGGTTAAGGAAAGAAGAGAATATATTTGGGGGGATAATCACTGGAGATATTTCTAAAAGAATATATATTAAAAGCCTATGACAACACTAGAGCAACCTAACTATCTAGGCAAACGTCTGTACTGATGAAGTTCTAGAACCTAGGTGAGGTTCGGTGGGCTGAGGTCTGGAGCCGATGACCAAGAAAGAATTCTTGAGACATCTTTGGTGCAAAATGGTGGTTTATTAAAGCACAGGGACAGGACCCGTGGGCAGGAAGAGCTGCTGCCCCGGGTTGTGAGGGTCGGCATGTTATATACCTTGCAGTTGGGGGAAGGTGAGGGGAAGGGATGGGAGGTTTCAACAGAGTTTTCACGTGTTAGGGAGGGCCTACAAGGTGCCAGGGGGAGGCCTTGCCCTTATGGCTTGATCAATGTCGTCTTTAGGTCAGGCACTAACATCAAGATAGTTGGGAGATTCTTGGTGGGGTGTTATGATCCTGCTATCATTTACATTCCCTTCTACCTCAGCCTCCTCCAGTTTATGGTGGGAGGGAGACATTAGGGCTTCAGGAACTGAGAGTTATTTGCCTCTGGAAATTTGTGCTATTGATAAGGTAACCTCCCTGTTTAGGTCTCTAGGATATCTGTAGAGCAAGGGAGATTCCTGTTCTGCAGGATTGTGATCCCTGCAAGTTAACTATTTATCATTTTATGGCAGTCAGGGGTGCCTGAGGAATGCTACACATATTACGGAGGGGAGCAGGTGGAGAGGGGGTGCAAGGTGCCAGCTTTTGCTCTGTCCTCAGCCAGCCTCCTGCTCCCTCATCAGTATCATAATACGTATTCACTGGGAAAAATGGAGAAGGCATAGTAGAGACCATGGAGACAAGAACTATCACAGCAGACATTACATATAAAGGCACTAATTTTTTTTTTTAGATTTTTATTTATTTGACAGACCGAGATCACAAGTAGGCAGAGAGGCAGGCAGAGAGAGAGAGAGAGAGAGAGAGAGAAGGAAGCAGGCTCCCGGCTGAGCAGAGAGCTGGATGTGGGGCTCCACCCCAGGACTCTGTGATCATGACCTGAGCTGAAGGCAGAGGCTTAACCCACTGAGCCACCTAGGTACCCCCAAAAGGCAATAATTTCTAAAGGAAATACTATTTATAGTGAATTACAAATGTTATTTATTGGTGATGTGATCTGTGAAGGTATAAAAGAAAATTTCATTTTTTTCAGTATGAGAGTCTTGATAGGTCAATTTTGCAACGATCAAAACAAGTTTAAAAACAAATGCTGTTTTTAATGGGATTTATGTTGTTCAAAGAATGAGGTATGTAGCTGTTAAAGGTCTTTATTTTGATTCAAATGCTTCTGTGGGGACTATGATTAGCAGAAAATAAAAGTCGGGGATTTCAGTTTAAGAAAGGCAGAGTTGACTGTTTGCAAACAGATTTCCATGTGAATTAGTGTTATGGAGGCTATTGTGTCGTAGTTCTGCATTTCCACCAAGGTCAAAATAAGGGAGTTAAATTGAGCTCAAGCAGAATTTATATTATGCAGAAGAGAACTTGCATTAAAAGGGCAAGTTTGTAATGTATTTTGGGAACCTACCTATGTCTTTCTTTAGGACAGGAAGAGGCAGACTTTTTCTGTGAAGTGTCAGATAAGTAAAAATCTTAGACTCGGCGGGACCACAGTCTCTGTCACAGTTACTCAACTCTGACCATGTAGGACGAAAGCAGTCTTGGACAGTAGTAAACAAATGGATGTAGCTATGTTCCAACAAAACTTTGTTTACAGAAGTGGATGGCAGGCCAGATTTGGGCCCTAAGTTGTAGTTTACCAACCCTGCTTTAGAAGATTAGAAGCAAGAGACTGTAAAATCAATTTTCCAGAAAGAAACATTTTTGGGGAGTTTTGTTTAGCAGCTCTCAAAATACGTGAGAGCTCAGGGGCTCCATACCACCAGCCTGAGCCACCCAGGTGCCCCTCGAGTTTTGATTCTTAAAAGTGTTGTATGTGGGTGCCTGCATGGCTCAGTTGGTTAAACAACTGGCTTTGGCTCAGGTCATGATCCAGGAGTCCTGGGATGGAGTCCTGCATCTGGCTCCAAGCTCTGCGGGGAGTCTGCTTCTTCCTCTGATCCCCTCCCCTCTCATACTCTGTCTTTGTCAAATAAATAAAAATCTTTGAAAAAAAATTAAAAAAATAAAGTGTTGTATGATTTCTGAGCCATGTTACTGATATAAGTTGTCAAATCCTCTTCTGATGGAATTTTTTTATTTTGTTTTTAAACATATTCAAGTGTGTTTTCACTATAATAAATTAAATAGGCTAATGAACTGGCCGGCCTATCCTCATCCTCTTGCAAGGGCACTTGCATCACCTGTAGCTTCTGTTATTTAGATGGCTATATTTTCTGTTTTAAAGCTACCCTGACTTTCAGAATCCGTGGATTGTGCTTTATTCTAGGGAAGCCCAGTAACACACTGGCCACTGTGCTAGAATGTACTTGGTGTGCTAAAATGCGAGAGACCAGCAAAGACTGGAAAGCTTTCAGAGGTCAGGCACATAATGTAAAAAACTGAAAGGGTCCAGTGACAAATACTGTCATTCATTTTCTGCTGCTTAGTGGCACTCCTCTAAAATAAGCCGGTGCATAAAGACTCCAAGAAAAGAGAAAAGAATCTCAGTTTAGTGTGGGACACAGTTGGGAGTGGCTGCCACCTGGACTACATTAGTACTATGGGGTGGGGGTGGGGGGGTGGGGGAGCTAGAGGTAATCTGTTCAAGTAATTGTTACTGTGAAAAAAAAATGCCTGGAGTTTAAGAACCTCTTTTTTGTTGTTATTGTTTTGTTGTTTGTTTTGCAAGAAGTGACAGACATTAATATATTTTTTCTTTCAGTAAAAGTTTCCCAATTTTTAAATGTTCCACATTAATTCAATTTTTTAAAGATCTGTGAGGGGGGAAACAATGTTTGTACTTGAAACCAAACAGATCTGAATGCTTAAAATGAACTTTGAGCCATAATTTACAACTTCTATTGAAGAGTTCGGGTTTCTTTTCTTTTGAAGAGCTTAAATTTGAATGATAAAGAAGTATATAATAGGCTTATCTAAGAGGCAGAAAAGGCAGAAAGAAACTGACAGAAGATGAGACAGAGTTGGAGCTACTGGCAAAATGAAGTCATCTATCCCTAGAACACAGTCTGTGTCTAGTAAATATTTGCTTTTCAGATTGAATAAATTGAATAAACAAATCTTCAAGTTAAATATTTGAACTACCATGAGTATGAGTAAGCAGAGTAAGTGAATTGGGAGTAAATCAGTTGGGAGAAGAGCAGAAAAGACACACAAAGAACAGTAGAAACTGAAAAGATCATTTAGACCATGAGAGAGCAAGGGAAAGAATCTGGTTCTGGGAGTTGCCACTTTTCATTCCAGTTCTAGACGTTTGCCACCTGTAACCTTATAGTAAAGTCTTCTTACCTTTAGCTAACCTGAGTTGATTTGTAATTTCTTGGTAGTTAAAAGAATCTGAACCAAACATATAACATTATTGAATAATCTGGTTGTTGCAGAATCAGTGAATATGGGGACATGATGGCCAGTCTTACTGGTGGGGCCCTAAGGAAACGCATATGCAAAGTATATACAGTTACAAAATATAAGAATTGTTCATCATTCGTGGCAGCTGGGTTTCTGAGACCTCAGGCGGCTGAGGTCTCAGTCTCAGACCTCAGCTGAGGTCTGCCTTTGGCTCAGGTCATGATCTCGAGTCTGGGGTTCCAGCCCCCAGTCCAGTCGAGCTCCCTGCTTAGTGAGGAGCCTGCTTCTCCCTCTGCTCCTCCCCATGCTCCTGTTCTCACTCCCTCACTCTCTCAGAGAAAATCTTTGACCAAAAAAAAAAAAAAAAAAAAAATTTTTTCATCATTTAGTGATGTATATTGTTGTCAGTTAATTTGAGATTATAAAGGTCATTACCTATCATTCAAAGGCTCTGATACAATCTGGTTCAAGTGATACTTAGAGCAATTGGAAAATAATTTAAAGAAAGAGTGAAGATCTAAAAAGTTATGCTTTAGTGCCTGGGATCGAGTCCCACATCGGGCTCCTTGCTCAGCAGGGAGCCTGCTTCTCCCTCTGCCTCTGCCTGCCATTCTGTCTGCCTGTGCTCACTCTCCCTCTCTCTCTCTCTGATAAATAAATAAAATCTTTAAAAAATAAATAAATAAATAAATAAATGAATGAATGAATAAATAAAATAATACTATACTTTTAAAATTGAAATTTCATAAAGTAGAATCTTGTTTTTCAAAATTTATAAATGCTTCATTAAATCCCAGTGAATCTAATGAGTCCGTGCTTCATAATATAAAAGGGAAGTTTATCCACCTATCCCATGTATTTACAGGATTATTTTAGTACTCTCATTGATGTCATATTAAAATATTTTAAATATAGATCTTATGAACACTTGCAGATTTATAAAAAGCATCCCTATTAACTTTTAGTTTTTGATGGGTAATAAGGCCACCTTTTTTTTTAAGATTTTTTATTCATTTACTTGAGAGGGAGAGAGCATGAACAGTGGGGAGGAGTAGCAGAGGGAGAGGGAGAAGCAGACTCCCCACCCAGCAGGGAGACTGATTTTGGCGGGGAGCAGGGGTTCTATCCTAGGACCCTGACAGCATGACCTGAGCTGAAGGCAGGCAGAAGCTTAACCCACTGAGCCACCCAGTGTCTGAAGCCACTTGTTCTACACAGCTTGAGGTAGTTTGGGCACTCTAAAGTTGATTATTAGATTAATCTGTGCTAATTAACACATGCCCATTGTAGCCATGCCTCTTTAAGTAGTGATTTCAGCAAGAGCATTGAATTTGCCTTACTGTGCTGAATAATTTAATAAAAAAATAAGGATTGATCTTTTCCACTGACCCAGGGTTAAGATGAAATAATTTTAAAAACTTTAATCTAGACTTTATTTTCCAATTGGCAAATTACCTAAAGATATCTGAAAACAACATGCTACGTTAACTGTGGCTTCCAGGGGTAACTGCGTGGCTCAGTGGGTTAGAGCCTTTGCCTTCAGCTTGGGTCATGATCCCGGGGTCCTGGGATCGAGCCCCACGTTGGGCTCTCTGCTCAGCGGGGAGCCTGCTTCCCTTCCTCTCTCTCTGCCTGCCTCTCTGCCTCCTTGTGATCTCTGTCTGTCAGATAAAGAAATAGAATCTTGAAAACAAAAACAAAACAAACAAACAAACAAAAAAAGACAAAAAATTCTATGGCTTCCAACACCCAGAACCAATAACACTTGGAGAATTTACTGATGTGAAAAGACAAGGAGAAATATTATAATTGTCTAAACCATTTTGCAATATTTCTGAACTTGAAATCCGTATATTACTCATAATTTGCAGCTTCATTAAATACTGAATTTTTCTTGACCTGTTTTGGTGTATACCTATTTATAATTTTTTTTTTTTTAATCATTGACAAAATCAGACCCTAGAAAATCTGAGCCTATGCTAGCCTGGCTTTCTTTTCTAAACCACTAAGGAGTCATTGTGTGTTCATGAACTAAAAGACAACTTCAAAAAAGGGAGTAAGCAAAATATTGTTTTAAATGTACTTGTAAATATACTGCACAATCCAGACAAACTAACACTATAACCAGCTAAATTGCCACCATATTGTTTGTTATGTTAATTAATGAAACGCAAAATTCTAAGCTCTCAGTCAAAGATATGGTTTCTGTGTGCATCAAGGTCCAAACAGGAAAAAAATGAAAATTAAAAAAAGATAGTACATGCATGGGGTAATTTGAAGAATGCTTGCTTAATGAAAGGCAAAGCCACAGGTAAACCACAGGTATAGTGCAATACCCTGAGGTTTTGTAACAATAGCTGTAACAGCTATGTCATGAAGACTGACTGGCAGAAAATATAACCTTATACAAGAAATAGAGTCAGCCCAGAATTACGCCAGGGGAGGCAGTGGGAGGACTATATATACCCTGACCTCACTCTCCTGCTTCCCTCAAATCTCTTGATAGTGTTGCCCATTGGATGAAGTCAACCAAAAGCCTTTTAAAAATAATAATAATGATGGGGGCGGAGGGAGGTTGGGGTACCAGGTGGTGGGTATTATAGAGGGCACGGATTGCATGGAACACTGGGTGTGGTGAAAAAATAATGAATACTGTTTTTCTGAAAATAAATAAATTGAAAAAATTTTAAGAAAATAATGATGATAAATATATATATTATTATTATTTTTCTTTAGAAAGAGAGACTGTGAGAGGAATGGTATAGGGTAAGTGTGAGAAAGAATCCTAAGGCTCCAGGCCCAGTGCAGAGCTCATCTCACCACCCTGAGATCATGATCTGAGCCAAAATCAAGTCTGTTGCTCAACTGACTGAGCCACCAGTTGCCCCTTACAGCACAGCATAGGATACAGAAGGATGGAGAATGCAACTGAAAAGGTAAATAAAAGGTATTCAGTATAGATTCTGATCTTCGGTTTTCTCAAGACTTTTTTGTGTATAACCTTGGAAAGTTACTTAACCTTTCTACATCTGATAATTCTTATCTTTTAAATAAGATCCCTTAAAATTCTAAACTAGCCATGATTCTCCAAAAACAACTTCAGAAAAGGAAAACAATTTCATTTGTCCCTAAATTTGCAGGATTTTACACTACTTAATGGAACATATTTTAAAGTCTCATAACAATTTAAAGGTTTACTTTCAATTACTTCTGGTTTTTATATGGTTTTAGGACCTTATTACTTACTCTTGGCAATTAACCTAACTTTTAAGTACAAAGGCTCTATAGAAAGAACTTTAGTTATTTAATATTTTCCTTCCTATGAAATAATTCTTTTGAACCTCTGTGCTATAATTCATTTTGTCTTATACATGAAAATTTTCACCTTTAAAAATATATAGGTATTTAATTTAAAATAATTTGTTCTTTTGTAATACTAAAACCCAAAATTATAGCATAATTCTAATTTATTTTAGATATTACTTAGCATGGGAAATTGTTTTCAAAAAATATGAATGAGTAAGTAATATTGATTGAGTCAAGAAGATTTTGAATTAGATATTTATACACATTTTATTTAAACTTACACACTCATATTATATAAATATTAGAGACTGATTTTACAGAAAAGGAAAGTAAGGAGTAGAGATATTAAGTCCTAGGTCACTTAGGTAATAAATGGTCGTCAGGATTTGAGCACATATCGGTCTCATCCCAAAGCTGAGATATTTCCTAAAATATACAACATAGCATTTATTCTCCCTTTCACTTCCTCTAATAATTTTTACTACACAGTATTTGCCTGTGTTTTGAGAAAATCACATGAGCATCTGTGTTATGGTTAGATTTCAAGTTTGAAGCAGAACATCTGTAAGTAGAGAATTATAATGAGGTTCTTGTTTAGTAAGTGGTCTGTGTCTATAACAATGCATTTTTGAGATCTGGAAAGTTGAAGTTAACACTCAAAACAAAGTACACAAAAGATGGTGTTTACATTTACGATTTTCATTGTTGACATATTTCAGGTTTAAAATTTAAGCTTGTTGATTCAAGACAAATGAGGCAAGAATTGAAATCTTTGGGGATGTGCTTTCCTATTCAAAAGAAAATACAGTGGGTGTGGAAAAAGAGAGTGAAGGTTTGGAGAGATTCTATTTCCAGTAATGGTAAAATAGCTTACTGTGGCACAACTTTGTTATTGAGAACAACCAGTAAAGTTGGGGGGAAAAAAACCCAAAAATCTGACCCACAACATCAGAGAACTGGCAAGATGGCCAAGGTGGGAAGGAAGGGAAATAAGTTGAAATAAGCCTGACGTTCTTTATCCCTTTTCCTTTTAAAATTATTTGCCAATTGATGTCATGCACAGCTGAGGGGCCAAGAAGTTTAAAAACAAGAGGCACTTAATGGGTAAGAAACTGAGCAGATTTTTGACAGTCTCAGAGGCTGGTGAGAGAAATATTGGAAATCAAGTAGTATCAAAGAGCAGATATCCTGGAAAATACTCAAGATCCATGTTTAGGAATCTGCAACTATTATAACCTAAGAGGCAGGGTAAACTGAAAATATACCAGTTCTCACAAAGGACTGAAAAACAACTTTAAAGCAGCCTAAACTTAATATCTATCTTGTCTTACTCGGACTGCTTGGCATGAAGCAAAGATATGTATTTGGTTTGTTTGTTTTGTTTTCCTGAAGAGATAATCACATCAGCTAGATCCTCAGGTAATCTTTCTTTTTTTTTTTTTTTTAAATATTCAGGACTGGCATGTAATGAAAAATAAAAAATACCAAGAATTCCAAAAGAAGGGCAAATGACTATATATATATATATATATATATATATACACACATACAGTCCTCCAGGTAACCTAAATATTAGAATAATCATACCTGACTTTAAAATAACTGAGATTAGAGGTGCTTGGATGGTACAGTCAGTTAAACATCTGACTCTTGCTTTTGGCACAGGTTGTGATCTCAGGGTCATGAGATCAAGCCCTGCATTGTGCTCCACCATTAGTGCATAGTCTGCTTAGGACTCTCTCTCCCTCTCAATCTCTCCCTCCCCCAGCTCTCGCTATCTCTCTAAAATAAATAAATAAATCTTAAAAAAAAAAAAAAAGAGAGATTAAGATGTCCAAGAAAATATATGACAAAATTGAAAAAGTCACCAAGAAACTGAAATATATAAAATAGAATACATTGAGCATTCTAGACCTGAAGCAAAACTGAATAACTTTAATTAAGAATTTCATACATGATTCCATGGAACACTGGGTATGGTGTATAAACAATGAATCTTGGAACACTGAAAAAATAAAATAAAAAAAAAAGAATTTCAAACATATATTTTAATAGCAAGTTAAACATAGCAGAAGAGAAGATTAGTGAACCAGAAAATATGTCAATAGGAAATAGCTATATTGAAGCGTAGTATTGAAGCATAAAAAGGATGGAAAGTACATTAAAAAAAAGAGCTTATGAGACATGATTAAAAAGAAGAGTAAAAAAGATGGAAAGTACATAAAGAAGAGCTTATGAGACATGATAAAAAGATAAAACATTGGTATTTTGGAGGTCCTCAGAAGAAGAGGAAAGAGAATGAGCAGAATAAGTATTTGAATAAATAGTGATGAATATTATCCAAAATTGTCAATAGATAGTGTTACAGTTAATCTTAATGTGTCAACTTGACTGGGTCACAGACTGCCCAGAAATTTAGGTCAAATTTTATTTTGGATGGGCAGGTATTCCTGGGTGTTATTAACATTTGAACAGTATACTGAGTAAAGCAAATTGTCTTCTTAAGGTAGGTGGGCCTCATCCAATCAACTGAAGGCCTGAATAGACCAAAAAGTCTTAGTAAGGAGGAATCTTCTCCTGCCTGACTCCTGGAGCTAGAACACTGGACTGAGACTGAAACCCTGGTTCTTCTTGGGTCTTGGATCTTTCAGCTTTCAGACTAGAACGTACACCACCAGTTCCCCTAGTTCTTGGGCTCTTGGACTCAGAGTGGAATTATATACATTGTCTTTCCTGGGTCTCAGTTTGCCAGCTATAAATCCTTGGACTTCTCAGCCTCCAAATCACTACATGAGCCAAATCCTCATACATACACATGCACATGCACATGCACATACACATACATCCCATTTGTTCTGTAAAATTCTATAAATACAGATATTAAGCTACAAATTTAAGAAATTTCTTTAAAACCCATTCAGCATAAATACAGAGTATCATTTTTATGTATGTCACTGTCAAATGGTTATAAATCAAACACAGATCTTCAAAGCGGTCAAGGTGAAAGCATACTGTTTTCAAAGAAGAAATGATCAGATGGAGAACTGATTTTCCAATGGAAATAAAGGAAAAAATAAGACAATGAAATGATAAATTTAAAGTACTGAGAAAAATCATCAACATACAATTCTATATCCAGTAAAAATACCCTTCAAGAATAAAGACCAAGTAAAGTTAAAGGCTTCTCTGGACTAACAACAATTTAGAATTTTTTTTTCAACAAATAGGCACTAAAAATAAATATTGAAGAGAGATCTTCAGGCAGAAGCAGCAGGATTACTTATGAAAACACAGGGATACAGAAATAAATGATGATGTACAAAAAGGATAAAGGTATAGAGAAATCCAAATGTATGTTTCACAAAACACCAGTAATTATTGCTTTAGAGTTTTTAATGTATGTAGAACTCAAAAAGAGGACTATAATAAATACAAGATGGGAGGAACTTAAGGAAGATAAAGTTTAAATATTGGCATTGTCAGTCAGGGAAGAGAATGAAATAGAATGCATGTAGTAACATCTACAGATATTCATTAAGGAAAGTTATAATCTGTATGGTATTCACTAAGGAGAAAATGAATGCATAATTAACAAGTGAATGAGAGTTTAAAAAGGGATGAAAATAGCTGATTAATTAAAAAAAATGGAAGTGGGGGATAACTAGAAAACATCTTAAGGTGTTAGATTTAAACTTAAGCAAAAATTACATTAAAACAAATATTCTAAATAATTTAATTTGAAGATCATGATAGATAATTTTCATAACAAGTTAATTCATGATTTTTATGCAGAAATAACACTTAGTAAGGAGTTTAATTCATACTTATGAGTTAAACCTAGCATATTTATAACTAGTTCAAGAAAGAATCCCTAAGAACAGACACATTTATAATTCAGGAATAATGAAATGAATTACTGACAAAACTTTCCTCCAAAGGATGGGAGGGAAGGCAACTGAGTCTCCACAAATCAGACATAATTTATACATCTACAAATTTATGGGCTTTCACAAGAGCTCAAAGATAATGAAAGGTTAGAAGTAGATAACCTGTAGAGATATGCACATTATGGCACTTTTCTCTCCAGTAAAGATTTTTAGAATGAATATAAAAACAAAACATAATTCATGTTCTTTGTAAAAGAAACATCTTAAATACAAGGATTCATTAAAGTTTAATGTAAAAGAATGGAAAAATGTGTTCCATGTAAAAAACTAACGAAAAATTCAGTGTAGTCAAATTATCATCAAAGACTTCACGATTAGAAACACATTTCACAATGATAAAGGGCTCTATCAAGATAGATTATTTATGACAATTCTAAATTTTAATGCACCTAATACTACCATCCCTTCAAATTATATAGAAAAAATGGACAGATTTGAGTAAATTTTCAAGCATCATAAAAGATTTTGAACACAAGTTTTTCAGTAACTCATACAAGCAGACCAAAAGAAATCAATAATATAGAAGATTTGAATATCATGGTTAACAAGTATATGTGCTCTTAAACACACATATGCAAGACACATAATATTGTACTCAAAATTGAAAAAGAGTACAAATATAATATATACCAAAAAACAGCAAATTCCAGAAGAATAAAATCCTACAGAATATTTTCTCTGATCATAGTGGAAATAAGCAAAAAATCAATGGCAAAGAGATAACATGAGAATTCTAAGGTATTTGGAAATGTAAGCAAGATATTTCTAGATAATCCAAGGGTAAAGATGCAATTATAATGAAATTAGAAAATATTTTCAGCTAAGTGGAAATGAAAATAAAATATATGTTAAATTAGTTTTTTCCAGTTAAAGCAGTACTTATAATAGAAGGTATAGTATGTCTTAAGTTTGTTTCTCCCAGAAGGACTCCCTAAATCAAGGATTTTTCAGAAAATGCTCCAGAGAAGCTGATGAGAGAGTGGAGAAATCAGGTTGCTGAAATGCAAAAACCCAGGAAATTTGTGATTTTGCCTAAAAACTCATCCTGTCTGATCCTGTGGAGAACTCCAGAGCTAAAAGTGCACATTAGTGTGAGTCTTTTCTAGGAGACAGAGAGAGAGCTAACTTTTCAGCCTCTGAATCAGTTTGTATCTCACTGTGGTCTCTTCCAGGAAGATGTAAATTCCTAGGTACCTCAAACTCTCCAAATAATCAAGGCTGCTCAAGAAATCCAAAGGTGAAACTGGGTGATTTGAAGGCAGGGTACAAGGTAGCTAAGGAAATCTACATGGCATAAATGGGAAATTTAAACTCCCAGGCATGTAGAAATATCCACATGGGTGAGGTAGTTTAAAGTACCTGATGTAAGAAGGTTGTAGCTACACACAAATAGGAACAAAAAACATAGAAATAAGGAGAAGAGAGCACAGCACTAGGAGAAACAAGAGGGTTTGAGCAAAGCATCATGATGTTCATTAGATTGTTTTAGTCTGAAAATTAATCTCTAAGAGTCCATCTCAAGAAGTCAGAAAAGCAAAAGTATATTATACAAACAGTGTAGAAATATAAAAATAATAAATATGAGAGTAGAAATTAATGACTAGAAGGCAAAACAGAAAACCAGAATATGTTTCTTCTTAGAAAATACTAATGAAATTAATCTGGTAAAATCACCTATCAAAAAATTAAAAGAAATACAAATTGCCTATATCAGGAATTTTAGAAAAGGTGAATATCCCTACAGATCTTATGGATAATAAAAACATTGCATTTCTCATTTTATGTGAGAAAATAATGATAGAAATAACTATGCCATAAATATGAAAATATAGAGAAATAAATTCTTAGATCAAAAATAAACTAACCTCAAGTGGAAACAGTATGAAATAGACAATATGAAGTTTTCATAGCTACTGAAGTAATTGAATCTGTATTTGAAAACCTTTTCAGAGAAATTATAGGCCCAGATGGTTTCATTGATAAATTCTACATATATGTAAGGAAGATATTACACTAATATGAAAACTCTCTCAGAGAACAGGAAAATTTATTTTCCAAGGCTAGCAAAATCTTGGTCACCAAAACCTGACCAGAACATTATAAGAAAATTATAGGTCTTTCTCTCTTATTAGTTTAGCTGCAAAAAATATTTAAATACAATATTAGCAATCAAAACCAATTAAATATAGAATAATACTGTATCAAGACCAAGTTGAATATATTCCAGGAGTGTTCAATCATTTTAACATTCAACAATTAGTCAATTTAATTCACCACACTAACAGAATAAGGGAATAAAAACTATATTATCATATCAATAGACAAAGAAAAAATATTTGAGAAAAGTTAAGATCCATTCATGATAAAACTAGGAATAGAAGAAATTACCTTAAACTGATAAAAACCATCACAGAATTATACAAAAAAACCCCATAATAGTGAAATATCTAAAGCTTTCCCTTAGAGAATAGGTACAAGACTACAATGTCTGCTCTTAAACCTCGATAATGAACTCAATCTAATATTGTATTCTCGCTTAGCAGTGAAATGACACAGGAAAAGGGAATAAAAATAAAAGGATTAGAATTCTGCTTCTAGCAAAATATATCAAACAATAGTTTTCAGACAATGATTATCGGCCAATGGTGACAGTGATCTCTGAGAAAGGAGAAACAAACAAGGTATATCCCACAACTGCTTCAGTTTATGACCTTGGGAACACTGGGAGGAAAAACCCTGGTGACTCACACCAATCTACTTGAGCTGAGGGGACAGAACTGGGAGGCCAGGGAGGCCAGGTTAAGTTTACAAGAATAGAGAGCTTTACAGAGAACTGCACAGAGAGCTGCACAGAGAACTCCAGAAATCAGTTAACGGGCCTTTGAATATTCAGTGAAGAACTAAGGAGCATGTGTATAAGAAACTACCTGAGGCCATAGAGACCATATCCTTGGAGTTGGCAAAGGTCTGGGAATACTTTCTGTTCCTACTAGGCAGATACAAATAGAATAACCAGAATGGTTTCACCTTAATGGTGGAGGAGATGATGGGGGAAAAAAAGCCCTAAATAAAAATTATCTGGTCCTGCCTAATGAAGCTTAAAAGCTAGCCTTAAAAGGAAAAACAAAACAAAACAAAAACAACAACAACAACAACAAACTATTTACCAAACAAATTAGCATTTTTCAGAACAAAGCCCAGAGACATTTATAGAGATACAGACATTTCTAGCACTATGTAAAAATTCATGATGTTTGCCAGCCAATCAAAAATTGCCAAGAAAGAAGCAGGAAAATATGGTTCAGAATGTGGTGAAAAATCAACCAATAGAAACCAATGTAGAAAAGACATGTATGATAATTAGTAGATGTGGGCACTGAAAAATTTTTTATAATAATATTCCATGTATTCCATGAAAGAGGAAAGATTGTGTATAATTAGGAAATAGGAAATATGTATAAAAAAGAAGGAAATCAAACTGATAGAGGTGGAAAATAAAATTCCTAAGATGAGAAATACATAGGATGAGATCAAACAGAGATAAGACATTGTAGAAGAAAGGTTAGTAAACTTGAAGAATAGTAATCAAAACGAAATTAAATGATACAGAAGATATTTAAAAAAAAAAAAAGAACATCAGGATCTGTGGGACATCTTCAAGAAGGCTTGGTATAACTAGAGACCCTAAGTAAATGTGGAGGGAGGAAATAGAAAAAATGTTAATGATAGATTTACCAAATTTTATGGAAATTATAAACTCAACAGTTTTAAGAATTGCAACAATTGCAAGCACAGGAAACATGAAAATCACACTATGGATTATCATAATGAACTTGCTTAAAATAAGTAATAAAGAAAATCTAAAAATAAGAGAAACAAGACATTATATTGAGAGGGACAGAGGTAAAAATGACAATATAATTCTTGTTGAATTATATAAGACCATAAGAGAGTGCAGGAGCAGTTTTAAAATACTGAAAGGAAAACACAATCTCAAATTCTGTATCCTTACCCTTTATATAAGGTACAATAGCTTTAAAAATAGCTAAAATAAGGAATTTTAAGGACAGAAATCTGAAAGAATTGGTTGCCAGCAGATCTCCACTACAGCAAATAGTATTGAAATCCTTTACGCAGAAGGAAATGATTCCAGGTAAAAATATGCATCTACACAAATGAATGAGGAATATCAAATTTGTGAATATGCAGATATATATAAGAGACATTTTCTTAGTTTAAAAATCTATTTTTAAGATAATGAACTATTTAAAATGAAAGTAATAACAATGTCTTGGGACCTTTTAACATATGAAGTAATAAAATATATGACAAGAATAGATAATACAAAGACTGGAAGAGAGGAAGTGAAGCATACAAAAGTGTATACTTTGTGAAGTGATATAATATTACTTGAAGGTGGACTGTGATAACTTAAAGAGGTATGCTACTAACATTAAGCCACTTGCCAAAATAACACAACAAAGAGTTACAGCTCATAATGCAAAAAAAAGAAGATATGATAGAGTCATAAATTTACTCAATCTAAATAGAGGCAGAAATATAATAAAAAAGGAAACAACACATGGAATAAGAAGAAAACAGAGAGCAAGATATGGTAGATTTAAATCCAGCCATATCAACAGTCACATAAAATGTCAATTTTATTAAAAGGCAGACATTGACAAATTGTATAAATTAAAACAAAAAACGAAAAAACAACAAAAGACCCAAGTATTCACTGCTTTCAAAAAAGACACTTTATACTATGTGAATATTAATCAAAAGAACATTGCAGTGGTTATATTAGTATTAGATAAAGTAGATAATCAAGATTTTCAGAAGTTCAAAATGTATAAAGCAAAAATGCATAGAACTGAAAGGAGAAATGGAAAAAATTACAAATAGTTGGTTTTTCAACAAACATCTCTAAAGCATTGATAGAAGTACATGGAAAATCAGTAAATACGCAGAAGACTTGAAAAACACTATCAACTGACTTGGATTAATTGACATTAGTGGAATACTGTATGGAACAAACAGCAGAATACACAATGTAAGATGGTATAATTACTGAGGAATTTAACTGAAGTATTTAGTGAAAGAAAGAAAAAAAGAATATATCCACACAAACATGTGTGCACAAATGTTCATAGCACCTTTATTTGTAAAAGCCAAAATCTGAAAACAACCCAGCTATCCCCAACAGGCAAATGGATCAACAAATTGTGATGTGTATGTGGAATACATCTCATCAATGGAAAACAATGAACTATTGATACGTGTAATAACACGGATGAATTTCAGAATAGTTGTGCTTAGTGAAATAAGTCAGAACACTAATGTATGCAGTGTGATTCATTTATATGAAATTTTAGAAAATACAAACTAATCTGTAGTGACATAAAGCAGAATAACTGTTGTCTAGGAATGAGAAGGGTGTTGGTGTCAGATTCATGAAGGAGTGATTACAAATACACATGAAGAAATGTTGTGGACTGGTGGATATGCTCATTACTTATTGTGATGATAGTTTTAAGAGCATATACATATGTCAGAATTAATGAGTTTATATATTTAAAATGTGAATTCATTGTCAATTACACCCCAATAAATCTATCTCTTTATATAAATATTGGAAAGAAAGAAATACAGTTGTCGTTATCACAGATAACATAATTAAGAATCTAGAAAATACAAAAGTAAAGGCACATAAACGATTGGAAATAATGTGTTGTTAGATATAATACTGCTGGATATAAAATCAATATATAAAAATGTGTTTCTATATATCATAAGTAAACAAATATAAAAATATAACTTATTGAATAAAATCAAGTCTTAGAATGTAATGAAAATGTATAAAATATTTACAAAGACAACTTCAAATATAATTGAAAGAAAGCAAAGGAAACGTGACAAATGGGAGCCTTATCATTAACAAAAAGAGTCAATATTTTAAAGATTCAGTTATCTACAAATTAACATGTGGTTTTAATATAAATCAAACAAAACCAAAAAATTTTGGGCAGAAATTTCTAAAATTTACATAGAAATGCAAAAGATGAGAATAATTGGACCAGTCTTGAAGAAGAATAGAAAGAAAAATGGACAACTTCTATTACAGAAACCAAAACATTGTCATAGTACATTCATTTTGATAATGTGATGTTGCTATGAAATAGATTTTCCATAAGTACAGACACAAGGAACATTCCTACATCTATGTAAACACTAACTTTGTAACAAATTCAAAATTTAAGAACAGTGCAAAATTGATTGTTTTTCCAGTAAATGGTGTATTGATTATATACTTAAACGTGGAAAGAATTCATTTTGATCCATACCATTACATAAAGATTAATGCCAAAATATTAGAAATTAGACTCAAAGACTATCTTCATGACTTAGGAGTGGGGAGAGGATTCTGAAACAGAATACATTAAACATTAGAAATTTTTTCCTGAACTCTTAGAACTCAATAAAAAAAAGAAAAATAATCTGATTAAAATGGACAAAGGAAAAATAAAAAATGGACAGGGGCTCTGAATAGACCTTTCTCCAAAGAAGGTTACAAATGCCAATAAATACATGAAAAATGTTCAACATTATTAGTTACCAGAGAAATGCAAATCAAATACACAAAAAAATTATCACTTTATACCTACTGTGATGGCTCTAATCAAAGGAACATAATAACTAGTATTGTCAAGGATATGGAGAAATTGTAACTCCACATACATTGCTGGTAGAACTGTAAAATGGTGCAGCTTCTTTGGAAAAGTCCTCAAAATGTTAAACATGAAGTTACTCTATGGCTCAACATTTCCACTCCTAGGTCTATACGTAAGAAAAAGGAAACCATATGTCCACACGAAAACTTGTATATGAATGTTCCTGGCAGCATTATTCATGATAGTCCAAAAGTGGAAACAAACTCAAATGTTGAATGAATGAATAAAAATGTAATATATCTGTACAACTGAATATTGTTCAGCTTTAAAAAAGAATAAAACATTGATTCAAAATGCCACATGGACGAAACTTGAAAACATTATGGTAATGAAAGAAACCTGCCACAAAAGTCCACATACTGTATGATTTAATTTATATGAAAAATGAAGAATATGGATGGATGGAAAGAAGATACATGGTTATCTAAGGCTGGTGAGGCGTGGTGGAAAATGGGGAGGCATTGAAAATACATATGGAGTTTATTTTGATAGTGATGAAGATATTCTAGAATGTGTCATGATGGCAGTTCCACAACTCTCTCAATATACTGAAAAACCATTGAGTTATACACTTAAAATGGGTGAATTGAAAGGTGTGTAAATAATTCTCAAAGCTGTGGTAGGTAGATAGGTAGTCAGAAAGCCAGATAGATGACGTGTATAGATAGATAGATAGATAGATAGAGAGAGAGAGAGAGATATCTGATTATTTTAAAAGACTTCTGATTATTAAAGAATTCCGCTGAGAACATTAAGATGCAAGTACCTGAGTGGTATAAGATATTTTTAGTACCTGTAATCAACACAGGGGTGGCATTTGGAATATATAAAGAACTATAAATCAACCATACAACCTAAAGAAAGATAAACCTAAGACTTAAGTTGATGACTTCACAAAAGAGAATGTCCAGTGGTTCACCAAACATGAAAAAATGTGCTCAATCTCACTAATCCTTCTGGGAAACAGATTTAAATCAAAATGAGATATAGCAACCAGAATGAATATATTTAAAAAGACCCAAAATCCCATGCCTAGAAGAAGATGTGGAGAAACAAGAATTTCCACACACTTTAAAAAGTGGTGTAAATTCACATTTTCACTTTGGAGCCATTTTTGGCAGTTTCTAATAAGCCTGATATATTTATCCTCTGATCCAGTAATTCTTCTAGGAAGAAGTGAGTACTGTAGGACACTGAGCACCTATGTTCACCAAAGGAAATGCTAAGAATTTCCATGGCAATATTATAACCAGTTATTATAATAATCATATAATAAACGATGAATAGAAACAAACTAAATGTTTACCAACTCTAAAAAATATACACATTATACCATGATACCAAATACTATACTGCACTGAAAATGAATGATTTATCATTACTTGCAACACATGGATCTATTTCATAAACACAGAAAAAGAAACCATATTCAAAAGAGTGTGTATTGCTCCTTTATATTAAATTCAAAAATAGATGCTGTGAGTCAGGGTGCCGGTTACTTGGGGTGAAGAGGAAAGTAACTATTAGGTGGGAAACACGATAGGGCTTCTTGGTTTTTTTGTGATATATTGCAACTGGCTTGCATCAGGTTGCAAGAGTTGATTGTTAAATGTTTGAAGTTCGCAAGCTGGTTGACATCAAGTCCCTAGCTTGAAATTGGCCATGCTGGGGTACTTATGCCATGGGAATTGTGTTTTGTCAAGGTGTTTTTGTTTGGTTTTGAGGTAGGGCAGCTGGTTGTTACATACTTACCAGTGTAATACTGGTACAGGATGTTTTTATTTTGTTACATTCACAGAGCTATGTACTTGTGATTTGTGAACTTTTCTTTAAGTTATACTTCAAAAGGTAATTCATATTTCAAAGGAGGAGAAATGGAAGTCAGTAATTTCAAAAAAATATCTCTGTAGTATTGACTAACTCAAATCCAGGGAAAATAGAGCAGGAGAGAGCAAGGTAGGCAGCTGTGAGAAAAATAATAGGGCCAAAGTACAAAGAAAAACAAGACAAAAACAAAACCACTGGTTTCTACTCCATTTTCACCACTTAAATCAAAGGGTCATGATTTTTTATTTTTTCAGAGGTCAGACTGATGGTACAAAAAATGAAGATAGTTAGCATATTTATTCACATAGCAACATTTTGTACCTCCACGCAAAAATGTTATTTCTGCTTCTTTGAAAATCACATCTCTTCTTAATATTGCAACCTGAGGCTCTAGAATATTGATTCCTGGTATCCGACTGCCAAGGTTTGAATGTTGGCTTTTTATTTTTTAGGTATGTGAACTTGGGCAAATTATATAAATATAACTTCTGGATTCCTCATTAGCAAACTAGCAAAAAATGGTACTCTATCATTTACTCATTCAAAGCAATTTATGGAGTAAGGGCTATGCACAAGGAGTCTTAAAGCAAGGAATATAGCAAAAGTAAAATATACAAAGATACATGATCTAAAGTTGCTGATATTATAAGGGGGACACAGAACAAATAAGATATATATGTAAAATCTGTGTGTGGCGTTAGCCATAGAAGAAAGTCAACTAGGGAAGGGAGAAAAGGGTGTCAGTGGTATAGAGTTAGTTTTCACTAAAAACATTTAAGTCAAAACTTGAAGGAAACAAGAGAGCAAGATGGAACTGTCTGGGGGAGTGTCATCATAGGCAAAGGGGACAGGAAATGCAAAGGCCTGAGGTATAATCTTGCCTGAACTGTTTGAGAAATAGGAAAGAGATCATTATGACTAGAGCAGAGTGGTAAAGGGTCACAAAGAGAGGCCCTGTAAGGACTGTCTCTTACTCTAAATGAGATGTGAAAGTGTGCAGAGTTTTGAGCAGAATAGTGATAGAATTGAGTTTGCGTTTAATGGGACTAGTTTAACAGCTTCATTGACAATATATTTGAGGAAAAGAAGAATAGAAAGAGGAGGCTGTTCCAGTAATCCATGTGAGAAATAATAGCTGCTTGGTCCAGTGAATTATGTCCACTTTGTACTTAATAAGGTGGGTTCAATTTTTCTATATCTTCTAATTTTTAATACATGCCAGATATCAAGGTTTTTATATGAGAACTATCTGATTTTCTAATATAGGATCAATTTCTTTTGTTCAGTTTTATTTTTTAACACATGAAGACACACATATACAAAATTCATATCCACAGATTTTTTTACTAGAATCAGAGTGTCACTGGAATACTGCTCCTAACCTTCCTGACTGCTTTTTGTAGCTATTTTTCTATTTTTCACAAATGGATGAGTCTCCAGCCAGATTCTGGCTTGCTGTCTCTCCTTACTTGTTCCACATCTTTTGGTATCAGCTTTCATTTTCCTGTACCAAGTCTTAAAATATGACAAATTGAGAAACAGAAGAAACAAACAGGAAACTGACAGTGCTCTTTTAGCCCCCAGGGAGCTATTTTTGACAATATTTTCCTTTGATACTTATCTCAAAATTTGAGAGGTTAGTAACTGATGAAAGAAATAGATGAATAAAAGTGTCCAGCTTTTGCTTAACATTAAAATAGAAGCAACAGAGATTGGCTCTTAACCACAGGTAGTGACTATGAAATGCAAATTTTTGAACATTTCCTAAATGTTATTGAAATATCCATATAAGTTTCTATTTAAAGAGTGTACATTTATTTTAAAATCTAGAAATCATCATTTCTGTACTTCCTAATAGAAGACTTTGTAAAAGCCTTATAGTAAATGCTGCAGTACTATTCAGTATTAATAGAATATGTGGCTTAGAATTCTATTCCGATAGTTCTGTAGGTGGTATATCATGGATGCAGTTCATAATTTGTATGTATAAAACTGGTTCCTCTTTCCACTGGCACTGATAACAAAAACTCAGTAGTTTGAAGGTAAATAAAAGAAGTGGGAAAAAGAAGTCCTAGATAATCTACTTCTCAATAATGAGTAAATTACATGCCAAGACATTAATTTATTCAGGGGTTTTATACTTTCTTCTGAAACTCTGCAAATTGGACTGACAAAAGGCAAAAAAAAAAAAAAAGCCTATTGTGGTAAAATGGAAACTATCTCCCATAATGCTTTATAAGAAAAAGCTCTGAATTGGAAAATGTTGGAGTTACTATCAGAGTGTTTTTGAGTCCCGAGGAACAGATCATGCTTCTATTCCTGTTCCTTCTTAAGAGCTTCCTACATTTGTCACATCTTAGGCAGTTTAGGACATCTTTGTAGTTGCTAGAGTTGGCTAAGCAAAGTACAGGGCAAACTGGGAATATGAGACAGAGTTAGTTTTTTGAACTAGTCGAATTCTGTCCTCTACTTTATGCAAAGTTTATGGAGGATTCAGCAGGTGGTTGTTGGCAAGGTGATCTTCACAGAGAAGAGCATCATTGCCTAATTGGAAGACTATTAAAAAGATTGACAGGAAGACTGATAAAAAGCCAATTTCCCCCCATATGTAGGGGTTATTGAGAGAAGAATACAATGATCTGTGCTATTTTTTTGACCCTTATTACGTGGCCCGCACTTAGTTCTGTCTACTGAGATATTTCTGTGACTTAAGCAGACAAAGCCCATGGAACTTACATTTTAACGTGGGAAACTGTACTCATGTGAGCATACCTGCTTGTGCCTATGATGGGGAGTATTAGGGCTAGGAGACTATTCATAGTACAAATGCTTATTCTGATTCTAAGTTAGGGCCATTATTGAGTTTAGAGATTGCAGGAGGGGGGAAGAAGTGAGAGAATTTTTGATATATAGACAAATGGTGTTGATTATCTTGATTCCTTATTCTAAATTGTCCCCATTGCAGGGGAAATGAAATCTTCCTGGGTTCTCCTTAAATCCCAATTATCTTTGAAAATCGACAATAGCATTTACAGTACAGGGAGCACAAAAATAGAATGACTTATTGAGTGTCTAGGATGAGTCAGGTATACATACTCCATCATTCATTTCTCCAAAATTCAATTATAATACTAGTGTATAATACTTCTGTTACCAAAAATGTGACTGCATCTCAGAGAGGTACATTCCTAAGGTCACATAGCTGCTAAGTGACAGAATTTGCCATTTAATCCCTGTCTAATTTGCTTCAAAGCCTACAAACTGTTTGGGCTGCCTGAGCCTAAAAAGAAAGATGATATGTAGATTAAAAAAAATGTGTACAACTTTGTATAGGTCAGTGAGTAAATATGAGAGTGACTTTCCATTTACGAATAGTACGGCTTGTTTGTGATGAAAATGGAAGCAGAAGCACCACTTTGGAAAAGCTGATTCTCACACAGTTAACTTCTGCTGTGCATTCCTTTTTTAAATGGATGCTTAGAGGCCATGCATGACACCAGGTTTTATATAAAATTTTTAAGTCTAATTACTGGAAGTTCACATATTTTGTAGATCTGTGTTTGTGGGGGAAGTATTATTTTCACTTTTTAAATTTTTAACCACTGTGAAAATCATTCAATATTGATTACTGAAGAATCTTTAAAATTTAGTATTATGCCTATATGTTGTATGAATACTGAGTCCCATTGTATGTTTAATGAGAGGTAGCTAAAAGCATGATTTTTCACATTCAAGAAACTAAAAGCAATTATCCACATGGATAGCTTTGGGAATTCACTTCATGGAAAATGGCTGTACTACAGTTCATAGATTCACACATACACACACATGCATATATTCACATATGCACACATAATACATATACACATATATATTATGTATAATATATAAACTTCTGTTCAGAGAAGGAATACAAAGATGTCAGTCAAATTGATATAACTGAAAGTCTGGAAAGAACTTTAAGAACTGTTTTAAATATTCCTGGGGCAAAGATATGCTTAAATAGTTTAAATTCTATTTTCTTTGCAAATTTGAGTAATTGCTCAAATCTTAGAATATAAATTAAGAAAAGCCAATTTCCATGTTTATGGAATTCTTTTTAGAGACTTTATCATTAATGTCTTTATGGATAATAAACTTGATTGCTTTTATCTGATACTAATGACTCTTAATTTCAAAACATTGCTACATACTCTACTCTGACATGTCTTCTGTAATACTCTCAATTGAATTTAGAATCATGAAGGCTCTTGTTTCATCATTTTTCTTGTTCTTAATAATCTGCTAAATTTTACTTTTATACTTATTATTATACTTTACAGTTATAAAATGCTTTCTACTTTTCAAAGGAACTATATATGTATAATACTTATATATATGTGTTTTCTTTGTATATATCATAATATAATTACTACCTATTTCTGACTTCATGAATTGTTATACATTTCAGGCTGATGAAAGAAAAAAAAATCCTAATAGCATGTTCTCCTTTTATATTTAATGTTGTATAGTATCAGCTTCTATTCTTTCAAAATAAAAATATCTCCCTTTATTTGTTTACTTAAGTTTTGAAAATTCCTCAGTTGGTTGGAATCATCTTTTCCTAGTGATAGCCATACTTCTATTCTTTGATATTGAGGCAGTTGCCTTTTCATATCAATTTGGCAACGCAGACAGATTTAAAATGTAACAGGTTCTTTCCTTTTCATTCTGATTCTAATTAGGTGTTTAGTTAGAGTCTAATACCAAAATTTGTGACACTCCACTTAATACCTCCTACTTCCTGTTCTTTGTTAAGCTTTGAATAATTTATGAGTTTGCCTTGTTTAAATTGTCTTGTTCAGTACACACAAATTTTGTACATTGTGTAGCAACATAAATAGTTTTTTTTTGAATGGGATAGCTGAAGAAAAGACTGAGTAGGAAAATTTCATATGAATCTAGGACTTTTTTTAAATGTTAGAATTTAAAAAGTGGTTTTAATACATTTCTTTATTCCTTGTTTCCTCTAATTCTATAAGACAGTGACTTACATTTGTGCATTGATGGGGTATAGGCTTCTAGTAGCTATTTGTTGACCAAAGGATTTTGTGGGTGTTACATTTTTTTGTATGTTGGATTTCTGAGTAAAGCTTCAAACAACTAATTAAAACACACTGGAAAATCCTTCATTACAAGAAGGTGATATTTTGAATATAGTTTTAAAATATGAAAACCAATAAAGCTTACCTGCTCTGTAACTTATGTAACTATAACTATGTAACTGTACCAATGTAACTTAATGCTTATTTTTGATAAGCATTCATACTCAAACTTGAAATAAAAATGACTAGATTCTTAAATACGTAAGTAGTTTTGCCAGTATAATGGATTATTCATGAGCTTTAATAATCAAGTGAAATATTATTTACAGGATGATTTAATTTAATGTATATGTTTAATAAATAAATGACTATTATCTGCCAAATGTTATATTCAGCCCTGGGAATCAGTAATATAGCTCCTGCTTTCCAGGGATTTGCCTTCTAAAAATATATATATACCCATATGGTGTACACAAGTAAAAAAACTCTTGAGGTGGTGGATATGTAATTGTTTTATACTTTGAACTCGGATGGTGTTTAACATTTGCTTCACATTTTCATTTTGATTTAATGGAGATTCAGAAATGTTAAGTGACAGCAAAGCCACATTCCCTTATGTGAATGCCAGTGCTTTTCCACATTATGTTTTCCACTTATTTACTTATCTTTGTTTATGAATGCTGAATAGTACCATAGTTAGTTTTTTACATACCTTCTAAGTATTTGCTCATCCCTGCTGATGTATGCTATATACTAGCATAGGCTGTCCTGGCCACAGAATCTGTTGGGAGAGGCTTATGTGTCGCTCTCCGTGGTGCTGAAAATTATTATGAGCTGAAATTGTTTCCTTTTTTTTTTTTTTTTTAAAGATTTTATTTATTTTGTGTGTGTGTGAGAGAGAGAGCACAGGGGAGTAGCAAGCAGACTTTGCCCTAAATGTGGAGCCCTATGTAGGGCTGGATGTCGTGACCTTCAGATCATGCCCACAGGCAAAACCAAGAGTCAGGCGCTTAACCAACTGAGCCACCCAGGTGCCCCATTTCCTCCAATTCTTTGGCACTAATGATTATTACCCAGTCAAGAATTCAAAACAAAGAAAGGAAAAGTCTAGTGGGGAAAGGAGAGATGAAAAAGGAAAGTTCACAAGCAAGATTCAGCTATTGGTTAATAGATGGTTGGATTGATTAATTTATTTAACTTAAGTTTTTAAAAGGTATTGTGTCTAGAGTCAAGCTACAACTTTGCACCTCCACTGCTCCCACACAATTACATTTTGCTTTGGTGTATCCCGTTTTGTGTTGGTTAAAACAGACATCAATCACAAAAATGTGGAAAAATGTAAATTTTAAACTATGGTAGACGCTAAGAAGATGTGTCAGATGCTAAGATGCTGCAATGGATCATGAGATAAATTAGAACAAATATGAGTATTTAAATATGGATCTTGGTTAAAAATTAATTACCTTTCCCTCATATTTTTAAGTTATTATAAAAATAATATATTAAAGAAGGTAAGGTCTAGTGAATCATGTAAGACTTCCAAATAAAATCTTAAAAAATATTATAATGAGATCCTGCCTCCATGAACTGAACTTTTTAGTAACAGGTTGCATATTTGAAATATCTCTGCTTTCTGATCATGAAATTTTAAATGATGATATAATAATTATCATCAAGGAAGAGAAAATATTTGTATAAAGTAGGTGTAAAAGATTTTATATCTTTATTTTTATGACAAAATGTCAATTTAAATGGTATTTAAAATATATCAACTCTTTTTCTTTCATATGAGTTGGGATTTTGAATTATTATGGATATTAATGGATTTCAAATCTATTAAAATTTTTTTATCAGGGGGCGCCTGGGTGGCTCAGTGGGTTGGGCCGCTGCCTTCGGCTCAGGTCATGATCTCAGGGTCCTGGGATCGAGTCCCGCATCGGGCTCTCTGCTCAGCAGGGAGCCTGCTTCCCTCTCTCTCTCTCTACCTGCCTCTCCGACTACTTGTGATTTCTCTCTGTCAAATAAATAAATAAAATATTTAAAAAAAAATTTTTTTTTATCAGAAAATTGAATATAACTATAAAGCTTAAATTTGAAAAACACTCAAGCAGTATTAGAGCAGTCAATCTGCAGCTGACATGGCTATCACAAAAATAGCAAATCAGCATATGGCACAGAATTATAGTACATTTGTGTTGCTAGAGCTTTGGGTCATTAACTGAAAGTATACTAGCTACAATTTTCTGCCAAGGCTCCTTGCTTCCCCATGGGCAACGGGTTACATTTTGAACTATATGCAGTGTTTCTTGACCCCTAAAATAAAAGTTTTCTCTTTTTTTTCTTTCAAAGATTTTATTTATTTATTTGACAGACAGAGATCACAAGTAGGCAGAGAGGCAGGCAGGGGTCAGGGGGGCAGGCTCTCCACTGAGCAGAGAGCCCAATGCGGGGCTCAATCCCAGGACCCTGGGTTCATGGCCTGAGCTGAAGGCAGAGGCTTTATCTCACTGAGCCACCCAGGCGCCCCTAAAATAAAAGTTTTCAAACCATTCCAAGAGCCCTTGTGGACCACTGGGTCTGTAGCCGAATGCTGAAGTAGATGTTCAGATGTAGATGCTTCTTTATGTCACCTTCAGGAAGAATGGGACATACGCTCAGTCTTCACTTGTTCAGGCCATCCTACAAAGAGCCCTAAACAAGTTTCTTCTGAGCAGAGGCCACCTGTCTATGAACTCTGGCAACTTAAGGCCACCCTACTTGGCCATTTCTGATGGTTGAGGTGGTCAGTATATCATGTGATATCTGTTAACCATTTTTGGTACACTAGTTGGAAAGCTCAGCTTTCTTAGAATTTATTACCATCTGATATAAGTACATATTTGTTTTTTTTTTAAGAACATATTATACTAAAATGTAGCATTCATGAAAGTGGAGTCTTATCTTTTTACTCACTGTCCTATACTGAGAGCATGTTGTAAACATTCAATACATATTCACTGGATAAAGGATTAGACTCTAAGTATCATGAGAGCTATCTTTATGTTCTTCTATATCTTTTAGTACCTTTCCCAGTGCTTAAGTCAATATATTGCACTAGGGTGATAAGCAGGGGCCAGATTATAAAGATTCTTGTAAGACTTGTTAGGGCTTTTAGACTATTTCCTAAAAACAATGAGAATCCACTGAAATATAATTCGTAAGAAATAATTTTAGATTTTTATTTTAGAAAACAAGAGTTGTTGCTTCCTGCATCTCTTAATAATGGCATCTCTATTCTCCCACTCGTCCAATTTTAAACTCTCAATAATGTGACACTTTTGTCTTTCTCCCTCATTACTAATAATTTTTCAAGACCTGACAACTTACCTTCATCAATTTCTCTCTCCTCTCTCCCTCTTTCTTTTCCTCCCTCCCTTCCTCCCTTCCTTCCCTTCTTCCTTTCTTTCATCTATCTGGATAATATCACCCTTTGTTTTCCATTTGGGCCTTGGTTGATCACTGGTTGGTCAGGTGTACCTGCTGAATTTCTGTCTTTAGTATATTCTCCATCTAAATCACTTTATGCTTTATAGATGATTACTTGTACAATTCTGGTCATCCCATTTACTAAACAACTACTTTAAGTAAGTCTTCAATGATTAAATTCCTAGCTTTCTATTTGAAAAGAGTACAATATAAATTTTATTACTTTCAACACTCAGTCATGTAAATTATTGCATTTATTCTTCCTCTAAGATAAGCAAAGATTGTTTATTCTCTCATTTTTAAATTTTTTAAATTTTTTTTATTTTTCTTTATTTATTTTTAAGATTTTATTTTTTTATTTGACAGACAGAGATCACAAGTAGGCAGAGAGACAGGCAGAGAGAGAGGAAGAGAAGCAGGCCTCCTGCTGAGCAGAGAGCCCGATGCGGGGCTCGATCCCAGGACCCTAGGATCATGACCTGAGCCGAAAGCAGAGGCTTTAACCCACTGGGCCACCCAGGCGCCCCTCTCTCATTTTTTAAAATAAAATAAATTCAAACTTTAAAAATGTTGCAAAATTACTACAAAAAACTCGCCCTGTATTCTTCATCCAGATTTACCAATTGTTAAGGTTTGATCGCATATCCTGCATCATTTTATCTGTAGGTATTTC
Organism: Mustela erminea; assembly: GCF_009829155.1. Taxonomy (NCBI): domain Eukaryota; kingdom Metazoa; phylum Chordata; class Mammalia; order Carnivora; family Mustelidae; genus Mustela; species Mustela erminea. Next base: position 51,314,386 of record NC_045621.1, read on the forward strand.
TGAATGATTGTGAATAAAATGCAGCCACTATGCCCTTCTTACCCCAAAATATTTTATTACAGTAACTATAGTAAAGTTATAAAAATTAAGACATTTAGTACTGATACAAAATTAATTATAATTTAACATAAATAAAAGGTCTAGATATTATAGACTTTATTCATATTTTGCCAATTGTCCCATAATGTATTTTTTTTTCCAGTCTAGTATCTAGTTCTGGATTATACATTGCTTTTAGGAGTCATGTATCTTTAATCTCCTATAGTCCAGAATAGGTCTCCAGCCTTTAACTTTAATCAGAATGATATTTTTGACAAGTATAAACAAGATATTTTGTGGTATTTTCCTCAATTTGCTCTTATCTTTTGCTTTTTATCATGGTTACAATCAATTATGCTTTTTTTTTTTTCTTGGTTTGAAATACTAAAAAAACTACATTGTGTGTATGTACTTTCGCTTGAGGCTCATGATGTTACCTGGTCCCATTATTGGTGATTTTAACCTTGATCATTTGGTTAAGGTGATATCTACTAGATTTATTCCATACAAGGATTTCTTTTTTTTAATTCCCTGGTAATTAGCAATCTATTGCAGATGACAAAAATGGCTTCAAGTGCTTCCCATTTGTGTACGCATTCTTCTTTGTAAAATGATTTTTTTTTTTTTTTTTTTTAAAGATTTTATTTATTTATTTGACAGAGAGAAATTACAAGTAGATGGAGAGGCAGGCAGAGAGAGAGAGAGGGAAGCAGGCTCCCTGCTGAGCAGAGAGCCCGATGCGGGACCCGATCCCAGGACCCTGAGATCATGACCTGAGCCGAAGGCAGCGGCTTAAACCACTGAGCCACCCAGGCGCCCCTGTAAAATGATTTTGTAGTTTTTCCCATCAAGACGTGGAATATATTATTCCATCATTTGAATATGGACTTGTCCATGTAATCTCGTTGGGCTAATGGGACACTGATAAATTTGTGTCAGCATAATCTTGAGGAATACTCTGCCTTGCAGCCTGAACTCCATTGTTGTTTTTTGGAACCCTGAAAGTATCATTACTCAAGAAAACATGGCTAACCTACTGAGGATGATAGCAGGTTGAACAAAGATGAGCCATCCCAGCTGAGCTCTGTTCCCGCCCCCCTCAATCAACCTGACAGCCAGCAGACAAATGAGTGAAGCCACCTTAGACTATCCAGCCCAAACCAAGCCAGTCCGAAGAGATAATTACCCAGACAACCCATAAAACCTTGAGAAATTATAGATGTTTTATTATTTAAGCCATGAAGTTTGGGAATGGTTTGTTATAAAGCACAAGGGAGAGGGGTGCCTGTGTAGCTCAGGTGGTTTAGTGTTGGACTCTCAGTTTCTGCTCAGGTCATCACCTCAGGGTCATGAGAACAAGCCCTACATTGGGTTCTGCTTAGTGCAGAGTCTGCTGGAAATTCCCTCTGCCCCTCCCTTGGCACTTGTGCTCTCTCTCCCCCTCCCATCAAACAAACAAGTAGAATTAATAATAATAATAATAATAATACCCAGGTGAGATACTTTGGGACTACATAAATATCTCGTTCAACATACAGTCTTTACCCACTAGCATTACGATTCTTGCTTTAGTTAAATATTAGCACAAAACTTACAAGATAGCATTGCTACCTTTTTAAGAGATGAAGAATCTAAGGATAGGGGATTATATGTCATCAAAGGACTTATGTCTGAGAAGTGGCTATGCCAGCATTAGAACCGCAATCTTTAACTTGCTGGTCCACAGCTTTTTTCAATTTGCCATGCAGAGGTGGGTAACCTGATGGTGGAACTGGAAGTCACATGAGGGAGCAATAGAGAGAAATTCCAGGGTGTCCCTGGTATTATGAATGGCATCCTGTGTCCTCACACATACACAGAATCACCTCTGGTGGATGTTCCATCACTGAAAGTTGGAAGGGGTATTAGGATGGAAAATGTAAGAGAAGATATTAAGTAGAGAAGATATTAAGATATTAAGTAGAGAAGATACCAGTTTAGATAATAATTGATTCATAAAAGAGATAACATTTCTAGAAATTTCCTTTTGAGTATAGTCAAGAATGTCACTGACATTCTAGATAAAAATAATATGTTTGTACAACATGGCTCCTTAATATTTTTGAAGTAGCTGTTAGATCTTCCCCCAGTCTCATCAAATAAACTTAGAAGAGTGAATTAAGACAGGTGAAATGACACCGGGAGAGGAGGAAAGGACCCCTATTTTACTCTCATAAGTAAGAAAACCAACAGTGAATAAATGGCAAAGGAGGTATTTTAACTCAGTAAACCCAATTTCCTAGAAGAGTATTTCCCTCATGGCATTGGGGGATAGGTCCCAAGTCTTCAGATGCTAATATCTGAGTCTTAAGTCTATGCCTTGTGCCAGGTATTGTTCTAAGATCCTTACATACATTTTAACCGTTTAGTACAAGACCTTCTGCCACACTATACATTAACTTTACTTAGAAATGACTTCACATGAACTTTACTTTGAAATGCAAGCATTCAGGCACTTCTGGGTGTATGCGTGTGTATGTATGTGTGTGTATGTGTCAGAGACCATACCTTGTTGACTGAGAAAGGAATTCAAAGCTCCACTTTTTCTCTTTACTTCTCCCTAAAAAAATTATGAGCACAAGGAAGCCTTATGCGTTCCTAGTTCTCATATCCTGTGTAAGCTAGCAGCCCCTGTCGCCGCCATCCAGAACACTAGATCTTGTCAGGGTGTAAAAACTGTAATGGACAAGAGGCCAAACTCTTGTCTGTCCTTTCTGCTTCAAGGCTCTGAAACCTTAAGTCCCCCCGCATCATTTCTCCACTGAAGACACTACGAAGGGGGTGGGGTTGCCCCAGCTTTTCCCCGAGGGCAGTCCCCGACCCTCCAGCATCCCTCTAAGAGGCTCGCTGGTGCACCAGACTAACATCCTGTATGCAAGCCGGCTTTTGCACCACGGAAAACCTGGATGGCCAGGGGTCACGAAACGCTCTGTAGGGGAGAGGAGCCGACCCCACACTTGCTCTTGGGGGCCGTGCCTGCCAAGTATCGCGGGACTTGTGCACATCGCTGGAGCAGCAGCTCTAGGAGCAGCTGGAGCGCGCTCGGTGCACACCGCCCCAGCCCGGGGAGGAGCGGGAGCCGGGAGGGAGGAGGGCTGAGGGGTGCTGGTTACGTAAATGATACTAGCCCAGTGAGAGGCCTCCAGGCTGGGGCTACGGGAGGGGGAGGGACCGCGCGAGGAGGAGGGGCTGGGAGGGAGAGGGCCGGGGTGGGAGGGGGGCGGGGGCTGGGGGCGAAGTGACCAGGCGGTGGCGGCGGCGGTAACGGCGGCTCTGCCGAGGTGACAATGTGTTAGGAGCCCTCGTTCGGTCTCCTGCGCCTGTACGGCCTCGGCGCCCGCTCTCGCGGCGCTCGCGGAGCCCTCTAGCCCGCCGCTGCGCTATGAGGGCGCCTCTCTGGGGCTGGCCCAGGCCGGAGCCAGCTTGCTCCGCTCCCGGGGAAGTGTGAAGAGAGAGGCGCGGGCGGGAGCCGGGGCTGCGCGCGGCGTTCGCGGGCCGGCGCGGGTTCCAGGTGAGCGCGGGCTCGGCGCACCCGGCACTCTCGGCGCGGCCGACCGGCGCCTGCTGGGCTAGTGGAAGCTGAATCCCGCGTGTGGACTGCGGTTCCCTCTTCGCGGGATCCTTGGCCACGATAGCAGGTCTCCGTCTCTCTCTTGCTCCCTTTCTCTTCCTGGTAATTGTTTGGGGCGAGTCCTCTCCGGGTAGCCAGGGTGCCCAGCGTGCCCGGGTGGGTGCCGCAAAGTCCCGCAGCGAGTGTAGGGCGCGGAGTCGAGCGCCCGGGGCCGGACGGGGGTCAGGGGCGCCCGCGGACCCCGAGAGACAGCCCCTTGGGCACTCTGAGCGCGCTCGCCGGTCGCTGCAGGTGCGGAGGGTGGATCGCGAGGCACGGAACTTTCTGCCGCCTCCCGCTCTCTACCCGGCTTTTTCCGCTATTTGGCTGAGCTCCGGGTCGCTGGCCACCCACTGCGCCTTGGTGGCTCGGCGGCAGGGGCAACTTTCTCCTACCAGCTGCGGGAGGCTGGGGCTTGCTGTGCGCGGACGCTTCTCGGCTTGACACCGCGGACGGTCTGGAGCTTGGGTGTCCTCTTCGACGATTGCCTGCCTTTCTTTCTGCCTCTTTCTTTCCGTGCCCCTCGGCCTCTCATTCTCTTCTGTGCGTCTGTCTCTGACTCAGTTTCTTTCTCTGACTTTCTCTCTGACTGGCTCCCCCTGCGCCCTTCGGGTCTGTTTCTTTCCCCTTTTCCTCCTTGTCTTTCTTGGGATGTCTCTTCCTGTTACTCTGTCTCTTAGGCTTGTCTCTCCTTCTTGCCATATTTTCCGTCTTCCTCTCGCTGCCTCTCTGTCTCCTTTCCTCGCCTCTCCTGTCCTCCCGATCCCCAGACCCCAGGCGCCTTGGCCAGTGGAGCACGCCCCGGCCCACCATCTGGACATCTCCAGGTACAGAGATCTTCCTGGTCAGAGCCAGAGGGTGTGCGGGGGATGCCCTTGTGTGGGCTCTCGTGGAGTCGATGGGCTGAATGAGCTACTCAAGGGCTAGTCTCCCGGCTCCGCGCGGCCGCGAACCCGAGCGCACAGAGGATGCTATGCTGGCAGCGAAAGCTGCGGGCGCCCCTCCCCTCACTCCGTTATTTGACTACGATCAGTTGAATTTCCTGGTAGATAGTCTCCATCTCTTACAGGTAGCCCCAGGAGACGAGATGGATGAAGATTTTGGATCCAGGGAAAACTGACCTCGAAAGGGTGGGAGCTTTCGTGAGGCAAAGGTGTTGCTAGCGGTGGAGAGGAGCATTGGGGGCTATATGCTTTAAACTGCCGTAGCACTCAATCCTTGAGTGGTTTCCTTGGGAGAGGTCGTGGTCACTGTTCCACGAACAGAGCGTAGAAATTTTATTTGCAGGGTAAAGACACTTGGCTGCCCTAGACGCCAGAATTTCGGGTTTTCTTTGGGCCCCTCGGATCTTTAGTTTATATGAAGGCTGCCTTTGCTCAGGGTTGCTTCCCTACCGTCCCCATGTGTGTGTATGTGTGGTGCGCGCCTGTGCGTGTGTGTGCGCGCGCTATTCCTTGCGTTCATGCCCTCTAGTGTTAAAGAAACCAGCTTGTTGGAGAATAGTGAAAAGTAAGGTCAGCCTGTTTGGTGACATATTTCGTACCTTTCACTTTCCCAAATCGTTCTCCTTGCCTTCACCCATCCTTTCCTTTTCCTCATCTTCACTTTTGCATTGCATTACTAATTTTTCCTTTTCCCTGATCTTTACAAACTTCTTCTCTCCTGCAGAATTAGAACCTTAGTATTGAAACCCTGTTGGAGTGACTTCGCAGATGGATAGATTTGGAAAATCTTCATAGCCTAAGGCAGGCTTTGAACATGAGAAATGTGCATTTCTCTGCGCTGTTTGCCACAAGCCAGGATTTCACATCTCTTCCTTGTGCCCCTGCCCACCTTCAACTCCACTGAGAATTTTCTCTGGCTGCTCCTGCTTGTTTAAATAAATGCTTTTAATTCTCCGTGTGTGTGATGCTCATCCCATTCCAGGGCTTAAAGCTGCTTACTTAAGTAGAGGCACTGTGTCTGAGATCAGGTTCCGAGAGGAAGGAATGAAAGCTTTTGCAAAAGAGGTACAGTGCTGCTGGTGTAGATTAATTCTGGATTTGAGAGTGCATAGTGGAATGGGATGCTGCTTCAGATATGCAGACCCTAGCATAGTGTGGGAAAACTAGTAAATGCTTAATAAAAACTTGCTAGTTGAGTGATTAGCATGCAGCTAATTATGGGCTTTGAAGTCACCCAGTTATGCTAATGAGCCTACAAACAAGAAGTTGAATTCTGCCTTTTTTTTTTTTCTGTTTCATTTAGTCTTTTATGAATGGGAATTGAGGACTAGTAGAAGGGATGTTGAAACATGACTCTTCTGTCCCTTTTTAGTTCATTCACTGCTTGAATTGGACCCCTCTGCAAGTCTTTAACTTGGCTGATGCTCTTTAACAAGTCACTGCAAAATTGAAGAAATGATTTTAGAGGCTTTGATGGCTGGCATCTCTTAATCTTCCTACTTGAAAGTAAACTGCAACATGACATCATTTGTTAGTGAATATTTTCATGTGGTCTTTCGCAAGTGAAAAGTTCTCTCTTTTAATATAAGGAACAGATCTGTCAGCTTAAAATATTTGGGGCCTATAAATTGATCTGCAAACCGAATCACTTGCCTTAAATAATTTATAGGCTTCCTTACTGCTTCAAATGTATATGAGAGGTGTGGTACTACATATATTTGAGAATTTGCCAGAGTACCTGGAAATGTAGTCCTCCTGGCACAAGGTACTAGTAGGAATTCTTAGGCTGCAGTATTGTTTTTTTTTGTTTTGTTTTGGGGTCTTTTTTTTATATATATATTGTTTTTTTGATGATAGGGTAGTCACTTCTCAAAACAGTTGGGGATTTGCTATGACTATTGTATAGGAGTGTGTTCAAGGCAATTTTGCTTTAAAAATATTGGCTTATAGATCACCTGACATTGTACCCAATGTTTTATATTTAAAAATAGCAAAGATAGAGTGAAGGTAGAAATTCTGATACTGGTTGAGATATGTTCTGATTTACTGATAATATTGAAGTATATTTAACTTTTTAATTTTATGTGCATTGATTTCACATTGAACAGTTTTGTCAGAGTGAAATACAATGTTTCCATTTTGTTTACTTGATTTTTAGAAGTTGTAGTTCTTTCTTTCCTTTCCTTTGTTTTCTTTTTTAGAAGTGGTAGTTCTAACAGGAAGATTTCATGGAATAGAAGTTATGCAGCTTTTTAAACTTAGCATTTTAGGGAGAAGGTGAGAGAAGGCAACACATGAGTATTTTATTCATTCTGGTTAAAAAAATGAAGAGGATACTGGTGTTTCTGAATAACATCAAGTGAAAGTAAGGAGTATGATTGAGAATAATGTATGAATAAAGTCTACTAGGTGAAAGAAATAACAGTACTCCATGTCTTTAATAAGTGTTCATTGTATTTTATGGAGATGAACAGTCTCTATTGGTATTTTTAGGTATCACCATCTCAAGTGGCATCTCTTGTAATAAACAAGAAATTTTTAAAAAAAATATTTTATTTGTTTATTTGATAGCTAGAGAGAGAGCACAAGTAAGCGGAGTGGCAGGGAGATGGGGAGAGAGAGAAGCAGGCTCTCTCCTGAGAGCCTGATGCAGGGCTCGATCCCAGGACCCTGGAAGCATGATCCGAGCTGAAGGCAGCCGCTTAACCAACTGAGACACCTGGGCGCCCCAACAAGAAATTCTTGACTGTGACTTTTAATATATCACCTTGGGTTTGCATTGCCATCAGTAGTAGGAACATGTACATGTCTTAAATTTAATGAGACCTTACAGGATCTCTACTTTGAAGTTAGAGTGACCATATGCCTAATTATTCAAAGAATTTTAACTGGGTTTTGGTTCTCATTCCTTCCTTCTGCTCTTGTTACGGGAATAAACACATGTGAAACATCGAATCGAGACTCATACTGACTTTGACAGTCTATTTGATGTCCTTTCTTAATATCACCCCCCACCCGCCCACTCACACATATGTTCAAACACATAAATCACATATAAAGATCTGGTACTGTCTGCTCTGATAAAATTTTAAGAGATTAGACTTTTTTTAAAAAAGATTTTATTTTTAAGTAATCTCTGTACGTAAAATGGGGCTTGAACTCAGAATCCTAAAATCCAAGAGTTTCATGCTCTACTTAGTGAGTCAACCAGGTACCCCCAGATTAGACTGTTTACAATTTCTATCTTAAAGCACATTCTTTAATAAAAGACATCTGCTATTCAGTTACAGATATGTGTTTTTGAAGAGTCCAGCTTTCTACTGTGAAATTTAATACTTAGAAAATTAAAAAAGAAATTTGCGAAAGTGAGTGCACACAGTAATTCAGTAGTTGGTCATCCATTTGGGACATTATAAGCAATTGTATTTTAGAGAAAAATATAAACCAGATGGACTTTATTCATTTGATACTTGTTTTTTCTAGATTCAGATTTAAATCTATGTGTATGCTTCCAATGTAGTATATTATAAAAATATTTTTTTAAAAGATTTTATTTATTTATTTGTCAGAGAGAGAGAGAGAGTGAGCACAGGCAGACAGAGTGGCAGGCAGAGTCAGAGGGAGAAGCAGGCTCCCTGCGGAGCAAGGAGCCCGATGTGGGACTCGATCCCAGGACGCTGGGATCATGACCTGAGCTGAAGGCAGCTGCTTAACCAACTGAGCCACCCAGGCGTCCCATAAAAATATTTTTAATGAGTCTTTGCTTGATTACCAAGAAATAACAGGTGATTAAAGATACCTGTGTGATGAATGTGTGTTCCAGTTTGCTTATAAATGAATTAGCTAAAATTTATTTTTAGCTATGAGTTTTCTGGTTTTATTGTCTTTGTATGAGTCAGGACCTTTGTATTTAAGCTGAAATTCTTAGTTTTGAGAATTTTTAACCAGGGATTATTAAGAGATTTCTGGGGCCTACCATTTAAGATACAAGTGAAAGTAGGGAGATGTGCCTTTTCTCTATGGGGCCCAACTTCACTCGAATGTGCACATGTAATTGTCCTTATGAACTCTTGGGTTCTCTCTCAGCCTTTACCCTATCATAAGTGTCCACTCCTCACAGTAAACCTACAGCAAAATACAAAATATCGGTTGTTGAAAGTTGTTCCATGTTAATGGTAAATCTCCAACATAGCTTGAGAGGGATGCAGAGAAAATTGTGACTGTTAACATCATAGATATGAACACAATTGTGATCATATTTTCTGTTATATGAGAAAATTGAAACGCTCATATTAAATATTCAGACTTCCTTTGTATTATTATTGTTATTATTTTTGGAACTGCTTACTGTTAAGATAGATGGGAACTGTCCAAGATCTAGCATGTCAGGGTTTTAACGGGATGCGGAATTAATTAGGATTCTGATACATTAAACTATATTGATATCACTTAAATCTTATTTAAGTTCTTGTAGAACATTATAGGAAGTGTGATTAAACTGTTAGTTGGCATTTTGGTGATCATAATACAAGTTCTGAGTAGCCACTGTAAACAGAAGAATTTAGAGCAAAGCCTGCATATTCAAAATCATCTAAATTACGCCTCAGAGATAGTAGTAAATGTCAACTTAATCTCTTGCCTAATATTAATTGCCTTGATATTATAAGCACAACACCTCCTTTTTTGTTAAAAAATGGATTTTGACATATGGGGAGGATTATGTTCTTGTAGATCGGAAGCATAATAACTGACTTAATTTCTTCTTGAGATTTTTTATTATATAATTAGTTTCATATAGGAGAGGATGAGATTTATGTGACTATCAAGACCCCTATATGATACTACCATTAATCTAATGAAAGAAAAATGAGAACAAATACTTGGAAACAAGTCTGTGTGAAGGTACAGCCATTTCCATTTATTTATGAGGGAGTTAAAAATGGTGAATTAAGTTACACATTCAGAAAATAACTAAAATCTGTTGGATACTTACTTTGTCCTTGTACTGTGGATAAGTAAACATCTAATAGGTCTTGCCATGTTTTATCCTCATAAGCATATGAGTAGTAGTAGTATTACTGTCCCCATTGTGTCCGTGAGGACTCCCTCACTCAGAATTACACCACTAGTATGTATGAGCACCAGGGATCACATCAGTTCTTTATGTCGATGAAGCCAGTGCTCTGGTAGTTCTCAGTCTGACATTTTCACTGACGAATAAGTTGAAAAATAAAAGTGAGCGCCAACCTTCATGTTAACATTTCCTTCTGACTGGTAAAAATGATTTAAGAAGCCTACTTCTATCACCATTGTGTTATAAAAGGGTAGACATTTGTACACTGGCTAAGATGGCAGAGCTGATTATCAAAATGTAGTTCTTAAAATAGAATAAATTTAGCTTTCCATGCGTTATTCTACAGTGCACTTATTTTTCAAATTTAACAAAGACTGATGAAATTTTTCTCACAGTCTGGTAAGTTATTTCACCCTCTTCTGTAGTCTGTGCTTGGGAACCCTGCTTGGTGGAACCTCTGTAATATCCTATCTTACCCATGTACTTTGTGCCCGTAGACAGCGCAGGCTAGTGTGGTAGTCATATCTGTCACCTAATGAGAAACACACAACCCTTATAGCTATTCCATTTTCTTGCCAGTCGTTAACCTGGGCAATAAAATTTGGACCCAAGATGCTAGCAATTGTTCTAGCCTCAGTTTACTATGGCAGTGATTGTTGGAAGGATTAGAGAATTGGAGGTGACTTGTTCCCTCATGGCAGTTAAACACAGACCAGTGTTTAACTGGGACAAGAGGTGAATGTTAGGCCGAAATAAAGGAGCGTGTCTTAAGAACTTTAACTCCTTTGCCCTTACCCCAAACCTTTGTGTTCAGCCTTTAAGGATCCGTCTGTTCCTTTTTCACTTCTTTGTTTGTCTTAGTGAGGACAAAGCAGTTTTGCTTTAGGTAAGAGAGAAAATTGCAAAGGTAAACTTCTAACTGCTTTTGTAAAACTGACCCATGCTGTTAAATGCCAGGTTGCTTTGGATAGAAACTACTGGGGCCATTGAAGAGGGAAAAAAATGTCAGTGGGGGTAGATGAATGTAGCAAAATTAACCTAAGGCATTGTTTCGTATCCTTGCTAACAAATCTGATACAGATTCTCATTTGCCTGGGATGGGTTTACAGAATCTGTTTTTATTTATTTATTTAAAGATTTTATTTATTTATTTGAGGGGGGAGAGAGAGACCACCAGAGGGAGGGGGTAGGGGCAGAGGCAGAGGGAGAAGCAGACCCTGCTGAGCGGATAGCCAGATGCCCTTCAGCTCAGATCATGTTCTCAGGGCCTGGAATGTGGGCTTTGATTCTAGACCCTGAGATCATGACCTGACCTGCTGCCCTTGAGCTACCCAGGAGCCCTCAGATTCCATTTTTATAAATACTTTTCTAGATGATTCTAAATACAGTGACATTTCAAGCAACTGATTTTACTTCAAGTTCATCATTTTTCAGATTTACTTACTAATTTTTATTTATTAAAAAAGGTAGTAGTTACTCTCCTTTTAGCACAGCCAGACTTATTCTCCATATCCACAGTTCTTCTTAAAATTGTGCATTCATTTATGTCCTAAATTACAATGACAGACAAATTGCTGTTAAAACAAATTAATGCTTATTTTTCTATAGAGTTTGTTCATAGGACTTCTGATGTCAGTGAGTCTTCACAACCACACACTTAACACATTTTAACACTCAGAGACTTGAACTATCACAAGAAATGCTAAAATCCTAGTAAACATAGTTGTGCATTTGAATTCATTTTCATGATGCCAAAATTTCAAAATACTACTCAGAATATAAAATAGCCATAGATCTTAAAGGAAAAAGAGAGTCAAATCTGAAGTCAGAATGTAATTTCTGGAAAAGCTGTTAGGACTCGTGATTCCTCTTTCATTTTGAGCTTTTAAAGTAGTGACTATTCACAATAAATGAAAGTAGTAACCAGCTATTTTAGAAACAATAAAAATGGTCAGACTTTAGGACCTGGAGCCTTAAAACAGATACCCTGGGAATAATAAAAATTTTCACTGCTACAAGTGTGAAGGGCCAGTAATCTGTAAGGGGAGCAAATAGAATTAAACTGAACCGTCAAGTCTGTGTCTCTGTATTTAAGAAACAGGAGAGTTTCCTTTAATATTACTTATCAGTTATTACTTTTGTTATCAATATTAGTTTTAATATTACTTCTGTTACTCTATGCTTTTGAATAGTCATGCATTCTAAAATAGGCATGTGGATTCCTTATGATAGAAGCCGTTCAATTTAGGGTAGATTAGTTGGGAAAGAACACCCCAGCATTATATAATAATTAAAATAGCTTCACATTACTGTAGACTCTTTCTTCCCTTAAAAAAGAAGTTACTATATTATGGACACAATTCTAAGTGCTTTACAGATACTCGTTTTTATCATAACAGCCCTCCAAGTAGGTTTGATTAGTACCTCCATTTTACACACAAGGAAATTGGGACCCAGAAAGGTTAAGTAAATTGTTGCAGACTGAGCTGATGAGTGTGACAGGGCAAGGACTGCGCTCTTTTGATGAGATGGTTAATAAAACAACTTGCTTTGCATCACGAAGCTTCAAGTAGCGGAATTGAAAGTGGAACCCAGATTCCTAGGTCTTGTTTCCTATTTAAGTACGATTTGCCTTTAAAAGTGAAGGAAGAGGGGCGCCTGGGTGGCTCAGTGGGTTAAGCCGCTGCCTTCGGCTCAGGTCATGATCTCAGGGTCTTGGGATCGAGTCCCGCATCGGGCTTTCTGCTCAGCAGGGAGCCTGCTTCCCTCTCTCTCTCTGCCTGCCTCTCTGTCTACTGTGATCTCTGTCAAATAAACAAATAAAATCTTTAAAAAAAAAAGTGAAGGAAGAAAGCCTGACCAACAAATCAGATTTCTACAGTGGGAAACAAAAATGTTTACATTTTAGAAGTCATAACACTGGATTAAGAAAGACAAGCTGCAAGTAAAAATTGAAGTTCTCTCCTGGGTGGCTCAGTGGGTTAAAATGTCTGCTTTCAGCTCAGGTCATGATCCCAGGGCCTGGAGATCCAGCCTGAGCGAGTCTGGCATTAGGGCTCTCTGCTCAGCAGGGAGCCTGCTTCCCTTCCTCTCTCTCTGACTACCTCTCTGCCTACTTATAATCTCTGTCAAATAAATAAATAAAATCTTAAAAAAAATACAGTTAATTATGTAAGAGAATAAATGTGGGAAAATTGGAATGGATTTCTTAACGATTTTGTTGTCTCTACTTAGATGCAGACTGCCCCTACCTCCCCCAAAACAAGAAGAAATTAGCATATAGTTATACAGACAGGAGGAAAAATAACTAAATCCTTAACTAAGTTAGATTTCTCTATATAGATTGTAATCCGTAACTGAGATAGGTATCTGTAACCTAATAAAAAATAGCTTATTTTGCTGTGATATTGCTGATAAAATGTTTAAATTACAATAAGAAATCTTTATGGAAGGATTGAGGAAATCCTGCTGAAATTTCTGGCTTTTTTTTCTCAAGTGTTTCAAGTTTTTCGTATAATGGCATATCTTTACTAATTTGTAATCACTAGTAATCTGTGAGAACTGATGTATTAATCTTTGATAAAATACATTTTCTCTTTATGACCTTTGGTTGATTTTCAGCAACTTTCTATTGCTTACTATTTTTGTTTAATGTACTAGGACAGTGTCTTAACGATTTTTCTTTATTCTTTTAAAAAAAATATTATTTTAGATTGACTGATAGTTGATTGGGTTATGTAAATTATTTCAATTACATACCATCAATAATGAGTCACTCCACCTGCCTGGTTTTTTAAAAGCTAAAATTTGTACTTAAAAACAGTGCTGTTTTCAGAGTCCATAAATGAAATGAAGGTTTATGGGGTTACTAACTAGCTTAGTATCAAAACTTGGTACAGTTTTTCCTTTTTTCTCACAGCAAATTCTTTTTTTCTGAAATTTTTTTTTTTCTGAATCCCTAAGGCTTGTGGTTCTTTGATTCTCCTGATAGTTAAGTCCCAAATGGGACTATATGTCATTTGTCCTGAAAAATGGGAGAACCCTGAATATGGTTCAGATTTTATACATTTCCTGTAGGTTGTCAGTGTGCCTCTGTATTTTCTTCTTAAGTAAATATGTGTTTATCATTTCTTGATACCCTTTTTCTTCTCCCATATCTTTTCCTTACTTCTTTCCTTTATTCCTTCTTCATGGGTCTCCTTTACTTTACATGGTCTTTCTTCTGTGGCTTAATAAGTCCACATGTAGCAGGATTAGACTTTTAGGGCTGTTGATTTGTTAAAAAAAATTATAAAAAGAGCTTTGTTCATTTCATCAGTTAGTTCTGAATAGGTAAGAGACAGACGCTCTAGCTTTTGCATCTGGGTCATTTAGCAGGAGGCTGGGGATGCTAAATTCACATCTCATTACCTTTGTCTACTTTTAGAATTGTGTACTTGGGCCCTGTGGTCAGTTGGCAGTTGGCCGGCCCGTGGCTCCAAGGGAATGCTGTGTTATTTGAAGGGATGCCAATTTCAATTGCCACACAGTTTCTATATTTCTTGGTCAGAGTTTCCATACAAAACATCCAGTATGTATTTTATTGTTAACTCTTGGCTATTGACTTCATGACAAAAATTTATTATGATATCAACTGTTAGATTCTAATGAACAATTTTAATAATTTAGTTTCTGTGGCTCTCACTCCCTGATTTTGGGTAGTGTTTACCCTATTTGATAAATGTAGGGCAGACATTTTTGTCACAGATTTTTAAAGTTTTATTGTTGTGCACTAAGTTGAGATGAATCGTAGGTAATTGGATGGTGCAGCTGAATTAACACATTGAATTGCTAGTTATGAGACACTTCATTTGCTGTTGCAGACAACAATAGGCCCATTCTGCTTCTACAATGCACAGATTCTTACTATCTATATAAAATTCTAATTCAAGTGGGATAAAGTGTATGCATCATTTCCATTCCTTTTGTGAGGAAAAATAACCTTCACAAATATAAGATACTTGCAACTATCTCATTAAATAATTTTGAACTTCAATAAATATTTTTTCTGAGAATGTTAATCAGTTGTCTCATTCTCCACAAAAAGGACAGTATAAGACATTTCATAAATATGAAATCAGGAGTATTGCTTTTACCCTGTGTACCTTAAGACCTGTGCAGATGTGCAGTTCGCATTTCTTTCAACAGAGAGAGAAAATGTGAATCATTAAGAGCAGCACTGTTGCCATCATGATTATGTTGATATTCAATAGTATAGAATTTTGCTTTTTTTTTTTTTTTCATTTTAAGGGTTTTAAGTGTAGCTTCTCTAGGTTGGTGTAATTCTTTTAAACAGGTGAGTATCCGTTTTTAAGAAGAAGTATTGATACATATCTGTATTTATTATATTTTTTTCTTGAAACCTCATTAATTTAAGCATAAATTAAAGAGTCAAAAAGATAACAGACTGTTAAAAATGGGGTAGAGTAAAGCAAGGTAGAGGAAAACTAAGATACAGGAGAGTGGCCTGAAATTGAGGAGGGAGCCACTGTGTCCCGAACAAGCCCCCAAAGGCTTGAAGCTTCATAATGCCAGGAAAAATAGAGGAAAGAAATGAGACACTAGAGCTGACACAGAATAATGAATCAACCTGTATAGATGGAATAACCAGCTTACTACTTAGTAATTCTATTTCGTATGCAAATAACCCTATAGCAAGTGTTTTTCACTAACTGTCTCATTATACCTCTTAGTACATTCTAATGATGTTACTTAAATGGCTGAGGAGCAATAAGGGCAATGAGGGTTACATCCTAGAACCATAGAATAAAGTCCCTTTTATTTTGGTCCTTAAAATCTTCAAGCCTAATGATCAGCATCTCGCTTATCCCAAAGCAAAGTCTTCTAATCAATAAGACCCATTCAAGTATGGAGGACTCAGTGCTTTCTGTTTCTTTGTTCTTAATTATAAAATAGCAACCATGGAGTACCAGACTTCTAAGAAATAATTTAAGAAAAGATATTAAGAAAAGCCTGCAACGTGAAAAAGAGAGACCAAGATAACTGAAAAGCCATTAACAATAAAATGACCTTGCAGGGAACAGATAATTGAAAGATCATAAGACAGACAAAAAACATCAGCGTTGCCGAAGAGGTGCAAGAAAATACTACATTCGTAAAACAATGGATGATATGGAAGAGACAATGAACAAGAAAATTATGGAAATTTAAGATTTTGAAATCAGTAGGTTAAGGGAAATTTTTAAGTTTCTAATAAGGAAAATACTTGCCAATGCAAAATGAAAAGACAAATAATGCAAAATACTTAAGATAAACATCTCTGAAGTGTGACTCCCTACTACTTAGGTTCTGTAAGAAAATAAAAAAACAGTGTAGAACAAATACTGAAGAATTAATATGGGAATTCTACAACATGGAGGCCTAGGAAGACCCTGAACTCCTCTTCTTCCATGGATACACCAAATCTTCAGCTATAGATGAATCATTTCCCTCTGAAAACTAGATGAACTTCTTCTCTATGTCAGAGGATAAAAAGACCACATTGAGAAAGGTAGAAGAGGCAGAGACTTGAGGTCACAAAAATAATACCCCAGCATAGCACTATACCATAGCATACTATTGCAGCACTTCTCCTGGAGGAGCAAGGGATTGATGCCTCACATCAGGCACCCCACCTCTCCATGGCCCACACCGGAGAGATGAGCCCCCTAAATGTGAGTGGGGCTGATGTGCAAGGGAGCCAAAATACTGTAGGAGACTGAGATTCCCTTTTTAAATGGCTCATGTCTAGTCTCATTCACCTTAGACCCAGTAAAAAAAAAAAGCAGTGGTTTGAAAAGCACCTAGACTGCATATGAAAGATGTTTAATTGCTGATCTGAAAGCATCTGCTGGAGGGACAGAGGACAGTTGGAACCCTCCCCAGAGATGAAGGTGCTGACAAATGCTGTAGGTGGAAAGCTCATACACAGCACTGTCTCACTGCCATGCTAAGTCAGTCAAGGGCTAACAGTCGTGACACTATCCTGCCGTGAGAAGCCAGGAAGCATGAATGGTGGCAGCACTTCCTGCTCCCTGGCTGGGGCAGGTGAGTATGAATTGTTGTGGCATTCTCCTGTTCCCTAGCAAAAGTTGGTTAGCTGGGTATTTGTGATACTCCATTGCTTCTTGGCTGAACCTGGCAAGTGTGAGGGATCATGGCATTCTCCTACTACCAGTCTGAAGGCAGTTGGGGGTGCACAGACAAAATATTCTAAAGACCATGGACACACAGATGTTTTCATGCTGCCTTTTTGAAGTCAACAAGTGTGCCCTACCCCCTATACTCTCCAGCTGCCCATAAAGCAGTGGATGCATGCAGTCTGTATAAGGGGAGGCCTCTTAATTGCCTGACCCTAGTGGCCAAGGGTACTGGCATTCCTGAACTCCATGGGAATGTAACATTCAGAAAGGCAGTTCTTGGCAGGCCATCCCCCCACCCCCCCCTCCCCCCGCTGCCCCTTCAAGGCACTGCACAGAGAGCAGACTGAAACACAAATGCAGTCCTCCTGTGAAAAAGCCTTCTTAGTTAGTCTGGAGCTTCAACCAGAGGGACATGCCTAAGGTTTCATGCACATCTATAGCTTTAAAGAAGTGCTACCAAGGAAGGTAAACAGGGAAACACCATCCTTGTGTTCCCTCTTGGCCTCAGTATAGCTCAACAAGACATCCCAGAAAGGAACTTACAAACTCATCTGGAGCCTTGATTTTTATAACTGTTTTCCAGGGACACCTGCAGATCTCCTAGACACCTGCAGATCTGGCCTAGAGGCCATCAGGAATTATATTTCTGGCCTCTCAGGACTGTACGTATTTGCATGCTTCCAGAGCTACTGCGTGAGGGTCAGACTTCCAGTCAGTCTGAAACTCGGTGCTAAATGAGATTACTTCCCTTGGAAAACTGACAGCTCTTTTCATACCCACAAAAATGGGGGTAGTTAAGAGAGTCAAGGATTTGAGGGCAAGGTTGGATGAGAAAGTTCCTCACCTACACAAGACCGCTCCTTCAAGATTGAGAGAGAGAGAGTTGTTTCAGCTAATACATATAAACAAACACAGTCAAGGGAAATGAGGTAACAGAGAAATATGTTCCAAACAAAAGAGTAAGAGAAAGCCTCAGAAATAGACTTTAATGATATGGAGATAAATAATTTAACCAATAAATAATTCAAAGTAAGGTTATAACGGTGCTTACCAAACTCTGGAGAAGAAGAATGGATGAATGCAGTGAAGACATCAGCAAAGAGGTAGAAAATATATGAAAGTATCAAACAGAAGTCATACAGTAGAAAAATAGAGTAACTAAACTGAAAAAAGTATAGCAGAAGGCTTAAAAAGCAGACTGGATAAAACAGACCAGTGAACTGGAAGACAAGACACTAGAACTCACCCAACAAAGCAGCAAATAGACAAAAAAGAATTAGAAGATAAAGATGACTCAAAGGACCTTTGGGACATTAAGTGGAATAACATTTGCTTTGTAGTGGTCCCAGAAGTAGAAAAGAGAGAGAAAGGGGGTAAAAGCGTCCCTAATCTAGGAAAGGAAGAAGACATCCAGGTCCAGGGAGCCAAGAGAGATCCAAATAAAATTAATCCAAAGAGCTCCACACTAAGTAAGATACATTGTAGTTAAAATATCAAAAGTTAAAGAGAAAATCTTAGAAGCAGCAAGAGAAAAACGAAGTATTGCATATAAGGGAATTTCACTGGAGTATCGGCTGATTTCTCAACAGAAATATTACAAGCCAGAATAGAATGGGATGACATACTCAAAGTGCTAAAAGGAATAAACTTCCAACCAAGAGTGTTCTAATTGGTAAGGTTATCATTCAGAACTGAAGGAGAGAGAAATCATTTTCCAGATGTGCGAAAGGAGTTCATCACCACTAAATCATTCTTACGAGAAATGTTAAAGGAACTTCTTTAAGCTGAAAATGATGGTGCTAATTAACAATAAGAAAACATAAAGTAAAAATGTCACTGGAAAATGTAAAAATATATGAAAGACAATGGATCAAATATTTCTAAAGCTAGTATAAAGGTTAAAAGATACAAATAGTAAGATTAACCAAAGCCAAAATAATTAGTTAAAGAAAACATAAAATACAAAGATGTAAAATGTGACATTAAAACATAAAATGTGCTGGGGATGGGGTAAAAGTGTGGTTTTGAAAAATGTGTATAAGTTTAAGTTGCCATTAACTTAAAATAGATCATTATATATAGAGAATGATATATGTGAACCTCTTGGTAACCACAAAATAAGAACTTACAGTAAATACACAAAAGAAAATGCAGAAGAGCGGACAGTATGGGAGAGATGCTTTCCCAAAAGAAATGATTGTGCTCTTAACAGAAGCAAGGAGAATACTTCAGAGTAGGCAGGACCCCAAGTATTCACAGCAATAATTAAGGTATCTTCTCTGTTGACAAGACTTGAAATACTAATTTAATGATCAGCCTGTTCCAATAGCCAGTAGAGAGAATCTTGGAGTTAAGATCAGAAGTCCTGGAGGAGAGGCAGGATAGCAGATGAATAGGGGACTTCTTTAAACCCAGTCCTTTGAATTTTGCTAGATATCTGACAGATCATTCCTAACACCTGTGAATTCAATTTGAGATCTAATAAAAGAATTGCTGGGGGTGCCTGGGTGGCTTAGTGGGTTAAAGCCTCTGCGTTCAGCTCGGGGTCCTGAGATCAAGCCCCACATCGGGCTCTCTGGTCAGCAAGGGGCCTGCTTCTTCCTCTCTCTCTCTGCCTGCCTCTCTGCCTCCTTGTGATCTCTGTCAAATAAATAAATAAAATCTTTAAAAAAAAATTGCTGCAATTATGCAAATAAAAAATCGACCACTTTTTGCAAGGTAGGAGGTGTAGAGACATGAATCTGAGAGGATATATTGGAAAATAAACCATAGGGAGAGGGAGCTTCTGTACATTGGCTACCGGAAAGTGGTTTAGCAGCGGAGTGCAAAATTAGAACTTTTATAGGTCTCTTGCTGTGAGGGACTCCCCTGCCTGAAAGGTGCTTGGGTGGCAAAGTGGGGCAGAATTCTGGGTGGGACAGTATGGTCTCAGGATCCCCAAAGTCACAGAAAGAATGGAGTGCAGCAGAGTTCCCAAGCATTGGTGTGGGGAAGCCAGTTACAATTACTGAGCCCCAGGGTGGCCTCTCAACTCGGTGTTGCCATAAACCACGAACTGCAGTGAGATCAACTGACTACTTTCCATTCAGGGACCCAGCAAGCAACAACTGCTGTTAGACCCTGCTTCTTCCCCTGGGAGGAGTAGCACAGAAGTGTACATGATCAGACAACTGCTCTGGAGCAGGGGCCCAGGGAGTAGCAGTGCACAGTGAGACTCCCTCCCTTCCCCTGGGAGGATTAGGGTCCTTTGCAGTGAAGGAATCTAAGGAGTTTGGTGCACACAAAAGGGACTTGACTGCCTTTCCCTGAGGGTACATGAAGAGTGGAGGCAGTGATCCTTCACAGGGCTGGAGATCAGGGTGCTGCCATTTTTTAGTTTTATTTTTAAATTTAATTTATTTTTTTTTCCCATCCTCTAAAGGAGTGTGAAAAGTCTTTAGGGAACAAAAGCCACATAGAGCAACCCAGAGAACCTTATACTGAGCCCGGCCCTCTGGCAAGGAGTTGTGCACTTCCATCCAGGCAAAGATACCTGAGAATCAGTGCAACAGTCCCCTCTCCCAGAAGACCAGCAAGAACAGGAGGCAAATACTAAATTTATGGGTCACACAGAACTGAAAAACTGTCCTCAGAGAAAATATATAGAATTTGAGGGTTTTTTTCCTTACAAGTCATTCATCTTTCAGTTTAAAATTTTCTTTTTTCCTTTTTAACCAGTTTCTTATTTTACCAACTCCTTGTTTTTAAGTCTTTTTAATTTTCATGTTTTCACTTAACTTTTTATAGATACTCATTTTTGGCTTCCTTTCACTGTATTCAATTTTATTTTTGTTTATATATGTTTTTCTTTCTTCACAATTTTGGGATTTAGGTCTTCTAATAAACAGACCAAATACACCCAGGATCATGTGGATCACCCCGTTTTGTCTGCCTGTAAGATTATATTCTCCCTTTCCCCCCTTTTTTTTCTTTTTTCTTTTGGTTTCTGACTTCTTCAGATTTGCCTAGTGTGTCTTTTGCTGGGGTCATGGTTGATATTTTTTATTTTGTTCTCTTGTTCATCTTTTCTCAGGACAAAATGACTAGAAAGAAAAATTCACAATAAAAGAAAGAAACAGAGTTAATACTCTGTCATAGATCTAACTGATAGGGATATAAGTAAAATGTCAGACTAGAATTCGGAATAAGGATTACAGAATTACTAGCTGGGCTTGAAAAAAGCATAAAAGACACTACAGATCTCTTTATTGCAGAAATAAATCTAATCAGAGCAAAATTAAAAATGCTTTAACAGAGATGAAGTCTAAAATGAATGTTCTAACAGCTAGGGTAAGTGAGGAAGAAGAGTCAGTGAGATAGAAGACAAATGATGGAAAGGAAGGAAGCTGAGAAAAAGAAAAACAACTAATAGACCATGAGGGGGCTTCAATAAAGCAATATCATAAAGTGAAACAATATTAAAATTATTGGGATCACAGAGGAAGAAGATAGAGAGGGACACAAGACATATTTGAGCAAATCCTAGCTGAGAACTTCCCTAATCTGGGGTGGGGGGGAAAGGCATTCAAGTCCCGGAGGCTCAGAGAACCCCCATCAAAATCAGTAAAAAGAGATCAACACCCTGACGTGTAATAGTGAAGCTTGCAAATTTCAGTAATAAAGAAAAAAATCCTGAAAGCAGCTTGAGAGAAGAGGATCTTAACCTACAAGGACAGGAACATTAGTCTGGCAGCAGACTTATCTGCAGAGACCTGGCAGGCCAGAAAGGGCTGGCACAATATATTCAGGGTACTAAATGAGAAAAATGTACAACCAAGAATATCTTATCCAGCAGCTGTCATTCAGAATGGAAGGACAGATAAAGAGCTTCCAGGACAAAACAGAAATTTAAAGAATTTGTGATCACTCAGGCCTGCAAGAAATATTAAAGAAGATCCTGTAAATGAAGAGAGCCCAAAAGTAACACAGCTGAGAAAGGAACAGAAACAACTTGCAGAAACAGTGTTTATAGGTAATACAACGGCACTAAATTCTTATCTTTCAGTAGTTATTCTAAATGTAAATGGGCTAAATGCTCTAATCCAAAGACCAGCCATTTCAAAGGAAATTGAAACAGTAATCAGAAATCTCCCAACAAATAAAAGAATCCAGGGCCGGATGGCTTTCCAGGGCAATCTACCCTGGGAAGAAATAAAAGGCATTCACATTGGCAAAGAAGGTGTCAAACTCTCACTGTTTTGCAGATTACATGATACGTTATGTGGAAAACTCAGAAGACTCCACCCCAAAATTGATAGAACTTATACAAGAAGTCAGCAGCATGGAGAATTAAAAAATCAATGGACAGAAATCACTTGTATTTCTATGCAGCAATAAAGAGAGGGAAGAGAAATTAAGGAGTCCATCCCATTTACGATTGCACCAGAAACCATAAGATACTTGGGAATAAACCTAAGCAAAGTGGTAAAAGGATCTTTACTCTAATGAAAGAAATTGAGTAATACACAAAGAAATGGAAAAAAATTCCATGCTCAGGGATCAGAAGAATAAATATTGTTAAAATGTCTATGCTACCCAGAACAATCAACACATTTGATGCAGTCCCTTTAAAAGACCACTGATGCTTTTCACAGAGCTGGAACAAATAATCCTAAAATCTGTGTGGAATCAGAAAAGACCTTGAACAGCCAGAGGAAGGTTGAAAATGAAAACCTAAGCTGGGGGCAGCACAGTGCTGGACATCAAGCTATATTACAAAGCTGTAATCATCAGTGAGTATGGTACTGGCTCAAAAATAGACACACGGATCAATGGAACAGAGTAGAGAACCCAGAAATGAGCCTTCAACTCTGTGGCCAACAATTTTCAACAAAAGCAGAAAAGAATATCCAATTGAAAAAGGGCAGTCTTTTTAACAAATGGTGTTGGAAAATTCGACAGACACATGTAGAAGAATGAAGTTGGACCATTTCTTAACACCATAACAAAGGTAAGCTCAGAATGGATGGAAGACCTAAATGCGAAACAGGGATCCATCAAAATCCTAGAGAGCATAGGCAGCAACCTCTTTTCACCTCGGGTGCAGCAACTTCTTGCTGGACACATCTCCAAAGGCCAGGGAAACAAAGACAAAAGTCAACTGTTGGGACTTCATCAAGATAAAAACCTTCTGCACAGCAAAGGAAATAGTCAACAAAACTAAATCGCAACTTATGCATTGGGAGAAGATATTTGCAAATGACATATCGGATAAAGGGGTAGTATCCAAGATCTGTAAAGAACTTACCAAGCTCAACACCCAAAAAACAAAAAATCTGGTCAGGAAGTGGGCAGAAGACATGAACAGACATTTCTCCAAAGAAGGCATAAAAATGGGTAACAGAAACATTAAAAAATGCTCCACATCACTGGCATCAGAGAAGTAGATATCTAAACCACAATGAGATACCACCACATACCAGTCAGTATGGCTAAAATTAACAAGTCAGGAAATGACAGATATTTGCAAGAATGCAGAGAAACTATTGTTGGGCATGCAAGTTCATACAGCCACTCTGGAAAACAGTATAGAGGTTCCTTAAGAAGTTAAAATAGAGCTATGATTCTATCCAGCAATTGCATTACTAGGTATTTACCCCAAATATACAAATGTATTGATCTGAAGGGGCACCTGAACCCCAACATTTATAGCTGCAATGTTTACAGTAGCCAAAATGGAGAGAACCCAATGTTTGTCGACACATGAATGGATAAAGAAGATGTGGTATATATATACACAATGGAATAGTACTCAGCCATCAGAAAGAATGAATACTTAACATTTACATCAGCGTGGATGAAACTGGTGAGTATTACACTTAGCGAAATAAGTCAGAGAAAGACAGTTGTATAGTTTCACACATATGTGGAATATAAGAAACAGCACAGAGTATCATAGGAGAAGGGAAAGAAAACTGAATGGGATGCCATCAGGGAGACAAAACATGAGAGACTCTTAACTATAGGAAATGAACTGAGGGTTGCTGGAGGTGAGATGAGTGGGTGGAATGGGCTAATTGGGTGATGGGCATTAAGGAGGGCACGCGATGAGATGAGCACTGGATGAATTACTGAACTGATGAATTATTGAACCCTACATCTGAAACTAATGATATACTGTATGTTGGCTAATTGAATTTAAAAAAATGAAAAAGTAAATCTAAACATAGCACTAAATAGTCATCAAACCGTAAAAGAAGAGAAATTTAACATATAGATTAATTAAAATATATAGAATGGACTTAAAAAAAATACAAAAACAATGCCAGTTCTATGTGCTGCTTATAAGTGACTCCAAAAATAAATACACACACAGATTGAAAGTTAAGGGTAGGAAAAAGATATTCACTGCAAATGGAAATAAAAGAACGCTGGTATAGCTACATGCTCATCAGAGAAGATAGACCTTCAAACATGCTATGATAGAAGATGGAGGGGCATTGCATTATGATAAAAGGGTCAATCCAGCAAAAGATATAATATTTGTAATTATATGTGCACTCAACATAGGAAGACCAAAATACATAAAGCACATATTAACAGACCTAAGAGGAAAAATTGAGAGCAATACAATAATAGATAATAGTGGGGAACTTGAACACCCTACTTAACATCAATGGGTAGAGCATCCATACAGAAAATCAGTAAGGAAACATTTGTTTTAAAGGGCATAAGAGACCAGATGTACTTACTGTATATAAAATATCCCATTGATAAGTTACAAAATACACTTTTTTCTCCAGTGCACATGGCATATTCTCTAGGATGGATCACATGATAGGTCAGAAACAAATCCTAATAAGTTCAAGAAGATGGAAACCATCAAGCATCTTTTCTGACCTCAAAGATGAAACTAGAAATCAATTACAAGAAGAAAACTAGAAGAACTACAAATACATGGAGATTAAACAACTGGTCATTGAATAACTACTGGGCCATAAAAGAAATCGAAGGAGAGGACAAACCTAGAGACAAATGAAATGAGGACATACCTAGAGACAAATCTGATGTATCAAAATCTATGGGATACAGCAAAGCAGTTCTAAGAGGGAAATTCATAGAATAGGCCTACCTCAAGAAACAAGAGAAATCTCAAACATTTTAACTTTACACGTTAAAGAAGTAGAAAAAGAACAAAGCTGAAGTTTAGTAGAAGGAAGGAAATAAAGTCACAACAGAAATAAAAAGGCTAAAAAGACAATAGAAAAGATTAATGAAACTAAACTGTTTCTTTGAAAAGATAAATGAAATTGGCAAGCTTTTAATGGTCACCAAGAATAAAACAGAGGACTCAGATAAAATCAGAAATGAAAGAGAAGTTACAGCTGATAACCACAGAAACATAAAGGATCATGAGACTACTGTGACCAGTTATATGCTAACAAATTGGACATCTAAAAGAAATAGAAACATTTTTGGAAACTTAGTCTTCAAAGAATGAATCATGAGGAAATAGAAAATCTGAATAGATCAGTTACTAATAAGATTTTGAATAGTAATAAAAACCTCCCAATAAACAAAAGTCCAGGATCAGAGTGCCTCAGAGGTGATTCTACCAAACATCCAACAACTTAATACCTAGACTTCTCAAACTCTTCCAAGAAGTTAAAGAGAAGAGAAAGTACCCAAACTCATTTTATCAGACCAACATTATCCTGATACCAAAACCAGATAAGAATATTATAAAAAAGGAAATTGCAGGCCTCATGAACATAGATGCAAAAATCCTTAATAAAGCATTAGCAAATTCAATAGGGCAATACATTAAAATTGTGATACAGCATGATCAAATGGGATTTGTTCAGGGATTCAAGGATGTTTGAATATCCACAAATCAATTAAAGTGATAAACCATTTAACATTTAACATTTGTATGCGGAAAAGCATATAAAACATCGATGAAATCAAGACACAAATAAATGGAAAGGTATTCTGTGCCCATATATTGGAAGAACTGATATTAAATTAATATTAAAATGACCATACTTCCCTAAGCAATGCATAGATTTAGTGGAATCCCTATCAAAATTCAATGGTATATTTTTACCACTTGAACAAATCATTCTAAAATCTGTATGGAATCATAAAAGCTTCTGAATAACCAAAACCAATCTTGAGAAAGATAAAAAAGCCAGAAGTATCACACTCGTGATTTCAAAATATACTACAAGGATGTTATCAAAACTGCCTGGTGTTAGCATAAAAATAGATACACACATAGTTCAATAGAATAGAGTAGAAAGCCCAGAAATAAACCCTCACATATATGGCAAATTAATTTATGGTAAGATGGACAAGAGTATATAGTGGGGCTAGCACAGTCTCATCAATAAATGAGATTGGGAAAACTGAACAACTACAATCAAAAGAATGAAACTAGGTAACTACCTTATGCCATATACAAAAATTAACTCAAAATGGATTAAAGACTTCAATGTAAGACCCGAAACCATAAAACTCATAAAAGAAAGCATAGACAAGAAGCTTCTTGACTTATAATAAGTAGTGTTTTTTTTTG
The DNA here is from genome assembly GCF_009829155.1 of Mustela erminea. Lineage (NCBI taxonomy): Eukaryota > Metazoa > Chordata > Mammalia > Carnivora > Mustelidae > Mustela > Mustela erminea. The sequence goes on from NC_045621.1 coordinate 51,340,829, forward strand.
ACTCTGGCTCCAAAGGCAAGGGAAAGAAAAGTAAAAATAAACAAATGGACAATATCAAACTAAAAAATTTCTGCACAGTTATAGAAACAAGCAACAAAACAGAAAGGCAGCCTACTGAATAGGAGAAGATTGTTGCAAATCCGATATCTGATAAGGGATTAATATTTAAAAAAATAAAAAAATTTATAACCCAATAACAAAAAACAATCTCATTTAAAAATTGGCAGAGGATCTGATTAGACAGCAGAGGATCTGATTAGAAGATAACTACGAGCACATGGGAAAATGCTTGATGTCACTGTTCTTCAGGGAAAGGTAAATCAAAACCATAGTGAGATACCACCTTACACCTATCAGAGTGGCTGTTATCAAAAAGACAAGAAATAACAAATATTGGTGAGGATGTAGGTAAAAGGGAATACTTGTGTACTGCCAGTGGGATTGTAAATGGTGCTGGTACTATGGAAAGCAATATACTACCACTATAGAGGATTCTCAGAATATTAAAACTAAAAATGCCATGCAGTCCAGCAATTCCATTTCCAAGTATATACCCAAAAAAAATGTAAACACTAATTTGAAAAGATACATGTACCCTAATTTTATTGCTATATAATTTCTGAAATATTAGTATGGAAACAACCTAAGTATCCATTGATGGATATGATAGAAGATGTGATACATATATCTATTGTGTGTACAATAGTATAGTACTCAGACATAAAAAAAAGTGAGATATTATATGGATGGACCTTGAGGATATTCTTTTGCATATACTAAGTTGGACAGAGAAGGATAAATACCACATAATTTCACTTACATATGGAGTCTAAGAAACTAAACAAAATCCAAACTTGCAGAGAATAGATTGGTGGTTGCCAGAGGAGAGGGGGATTGGGCAAGCCAAGTGGGTTCCAGGGGGTCAAGAAGTACAAATTTCCCATTATAAAATCGTGGAGATATGACGTACAACATGGAGAAAATAGTAATACTGTGTTAACTTTAGCAGGTGTCAGGTGGTAACTAGATTTTTGCTCATCATTTCAGTCTATACAAATGTTGCATCACTGCTGTATACCTGAAATCAACATAATTTGTGTATTAGTTATATTTCAATAAAAAGCAAGGATTAATAGAATAATTCTCAAATTTCTGAAGAGACACAATTTGCAACTCAAAATTTGATATCCACTGAAAGTATCAATCAAGTGCAAGAGTAGAATAAAGACATTTCCAAACACACAAAGACTAAATATATTTTCCACAAATATGGCCTTTCTTAAAAAATTACTTGAAGTGCAATTCTAGCAAAGTCTAACTGAGAAAGAAAAAGACATGGCATGATAGTTATAAAGCAGTCCAAGACAGCAAAGGGGTTATGTTGCTCCAGTGCCGTGCAGGATTACTGTAAAAATGGAGTGCTTAGGTCAGTGAGTGTCTGACATAAGCAGACATTATAGAACATTTAATGTTCAAGATGTATTTGAAAAGAAAAAGAAAAGTCGTGCCAGGAGAAAAAGAGGAGAAGCTCCAGGAAAAAAAGAAAGAAAGAAAAAAGAAGAATCTTCAAGAAAGGAAAGTAATCTAATCATAGAATTTTACTTTACTCTTAAATAAACACAATTTTAGGGGCACCTGGGTGGCTCAGTTGGTTAGTTGTCTGTGCAGGTCATGGTCTTAAGAGTTTTGGATGGAGCCCTGTGTTGGACTCTGTGATCAGTGGGGACTCTCCCTCTTCTCTGCTCCTCTTACCCTGCTCATGCTCTCTCTCTCTTGCTCTTAAATAAATGAAGTCTTTAAAAATAAATGATCATAGTTTTATATTAATTAAATAAATGGTATTTAGTAATTTTCACTTTTTAGTATCGGTCTTTAGATAAAATGTCAAAGATAATCATGACTATACCATTGAATGCAAACGTTATCAGCACTGGTAATGTTACAGTAAACATAAAGATGGTGAGGGCTGGGAGTTTGGTACAGGGTTTGGAGAAGGCAGCAGGGAATGGTAAGGATTGGATGATCAGCACATTACAAAGTGGGGTCAAGAGATAATGTCTGCAGTTGAGGACAAGAAATAACAGTGATGATGTATTCCTTAAAGTTAGAAAGATAACCAAGAGGAGGAATAATGAATATATTAAGAGGAAGAGTACAGAGAAGTGGGGAATGTGGCAAGTGAGATAATTTAGTTAACATCTAAAATACTTTGAGTCCATTTGTGTGGTCAAAGTATGCCTCAATTTGATTTTTTTTAAATGTGCCTGCATTGAGGTGGTTATGTACTCTCCGGATTTTTACAAATTCCAATTACTCTCTGTTAAATCACGCTTGTCTGTGAAGACATTTGAATTTAAGGCTTCTATTGTGGAAGTAATAAACAATTATGATTCTGAGGAGAGGAACTGGTTGGATTTCGGGATGGGGGTTGCACTGTATAAAGAAATGTAAATACTAACCTCATGCTAGCATAGTAGCCGTCATCCCTGACAGCATTATAAAGATCATGGGGCTAAAAGGAGGAGAACTAGATTCTAGTCCAGAAAAAACCATTCATAACATCTGTGGCATGTCATTTAACTTTTCTGGAACTGTATTTCTCTACCTTTAAAATAAAGCAACTGGTGGCTGAGGGGATGCGTTAGATGGGGGATGGGTATGAAGCACTTGTCATGAGCACTGCGTATTGTATGTAGTGACGAATCACAGGATTCTGTTACTGAAATTAATATTATACTATATATTACCTTACTGGAATTTAAATAAAAACTTAAAAAATAAAGCAACTAGTTTAAAAAAAATTACCTGCTATCACTCTATAATCTACTATTTATTTTTACAGAGATAAGCCTCTTATTTTCTTTGAGAATGACTTTTTGTAGGTATGATAGTTGTCAAGATTGACTCAGGCTTCTTACTTGCTCTAGTTGTCTATTAAAGGTATTAATTGTCTTTTTATTTTTTTTTTTTTATTTTTTTTTTTTTATTTTTTTTTTTTTTTAAAGATTTTTTATTTATTTATTTATTTTGACAGAGAGAAATCACAAGTAGACGGAGAGGCAGGCAGAGAGAGAGGGAAGCAGGCTCCCTGTGAGCAGAGAGCCCGATGCGGGACTCGATCCCAGGACCCTGAGATCATGACCTGAGCCGAAGGCAGCGGCTTAACCCACTGAGCCACCCAGGCGCCCCTTAATTGTCTTTTTAACAGTGGTCCTCATTCTCTTTATTTCTTTACCTTGTGTCTAACTGAATTGACCACTCAAACCAGAATCATGCTTCTTTAGCCTTATTAATCTGTAATAATCACTTCCCAAATAGTTTTGATAGTTTTTTTCATTATGCAAGGTTTTCCTTATAAGTAAAACAATTTAACTTTTTTTTCTGATGTAAAAAATGCAAAGCATTACTAAAAGCTTCTTTAAAAGATCTTATCTCCATTCCATTTCTGTTTTCCTGAACATTTTCATGGCACTGAGCAATAATTCTAAACAACATTTTGTAATGGTTTCCAGATAGAGATGACAAATTTTATAGTCCTCTGTGTTATTAAATTATACCAATTACTGTGATTACCTGATGTGCCTGCAGATTCACAGAAGAATTGATGGATGAAGGGTGGGCATTTCACTGTTACACAGATGTGAGGCTATTGCTATCTTAGATTATTACTGGCTTGAATTTCTCAGTGCTGCTCATCATTTGGGCTAAAACTTTTAATTTCATAGCCAGTCAGAAATAGTTGCTTTAGAAATGCTAGCTATTCCTAATAAATGTGAGAACACAGATGTGTTTCATGAGAGATTTCTAAGCTACTGATTGTTGGAAGAATTCTGTGTGTGGTACGTGTGTGTATGTGTGTTATGTATCTTTGTGTTCTTGAACATCTTTTAACTATGAACATCAGTCAGCTCAGTAAACCAGAAGAAAATCTGTGGTAGTTTTAGAGGGAGAGAGAGTGAGAGGGAGGAATGAAATTTCCCAGTTTTCCTTCGTAACTTGGGATGTATGTAGCACAAAAAGGTATTGTGGAAAATTGCAAAAAAAGTTACTTTTAATTGATATGTTAAAATATATATATATTTTAACATCAGTGCATTCTCTCTCTCTCTCTATATATATATATTCTGGAGAGAGAGGATGCCCTAGCTGGGGAAGGGGCAGAGGGAAAGGGGGAGAGCGAATCTTAAGCAGGCTTCACACTCAGTGTGGAGCCTGAGGTAGGGCTTGATTTCGGGACCTGAGATCATAACCTGAACTGAAATCAAGAGTTGAACACTTAACTGATTGAGCCCTGAGGGCGCCTCCCAAATACAGTGCTTTTGTGGTATGAAAGGATGGGGGATTCTGAAGTGAGAAAAAGCAAATTACAAGGCATTCTCTAAAGCTGTGAATATCTTGTTTCTGATGACAGCTTGTGATTATAATCTCTCTGGATCACCTCCTTTTACCATTTTTTGAGTAATCTGGTTTTTTGGACAGTGATTTGGGTGCAGTGAGCTTTGTCTGCTCTATCACTTAGTTTGTTGAATCAAATATCCATTTAATTTCCTTTTAAAGGTGGCATTCTTGGCAGTTAATTAGAACCTTTAAGTATATGAATGACCCCTTGATTGTAAGGTAGAAAAAATGTAGACATTCAAGTTTGGAGGAGGCAGAGAAGCATGGTTGTGTTAAAGATACAAGTTTGACTGTGGGGTTTGCATAAATGCAGTTTAGAAACCATGACTCATCCAATTACTAATAGACTGGCAAATGACAGTTACATAGTCTCTGTGGAATTCAGTTACCTGATCTTAAAAATGAGGGTAATAGTAATAATAGCTACCACTAATAAAACCCAGGTCTCTAATGGGCATGAGGTTCCCTTTTAAGTGCTTTTCATAGATTAGCTCATGTTATTCTCTTGTACAATAGTAAGAGCTAGATACTTATTTTCACCCACCTAATAATTACAAGTATTTTAATAGGTTGTCATGGGGGTTGAGGTGACAATACAGGTAATGTATCAATTACTGTGCTTGGCATTTAGCAAGCACTCAACAAATGCTAGCTATTATTAATGTACCTCCTCTTCCAGGGTCCTCTGCTGGCATTTAGCATGACAGGTGCCTAGTAAATCTGGCCTGCTTAACCGATTTCTGAAATAAAATGATCAGACCTGAAAGAGTTATTGTGAAGAGTAACTGCAAAATCAGATCCCAGGAGACAATAAATAAATAGAAGTCCAAGATAGGATTGAAGTCAAGCAAAAGAGAAGCACAGTTAAACTGTATTAGCAAAGCATTTAGAAATTTCATTTAAGAGAAAAGAGAAGGTAAATGTGTGAAGGCAAAGATACACACTGATGAATATTATAACTTTGTTGAAATTGTACACAATGCTTAACACGGAAATGCCTCTTTGCAGAAAGTGCATCTAGCTTTGAAAAAGGTTGGTGGTAAGCTTCTATTTGCTTTAACTTTATTTGGAAGATTCCCGTGTCACTGCTAATTTTTGTTAGGTCTTCTTGTTTAAGTTGAACAGTCACCCTCCATTTTCTCTTTGGTTTTTTGATCAGCTTTGACTGGGTTATTTTTTTCTTGAGAATGATCCTAAGAGAACTGGAAAGATAAGAGCTTTTTTTGTGTGTGAGAATATGAAAAATAGTAAAAATTTTAAAACATGTTGCCATCCTAGCCTTAGTTCCTGAATGAAAAAGATGTGACATTTTATTAGTTTTTTTGTGCTTTAGAGAGAGGTTTCATATTCAATATGTGATATCTACTTGTTTTTCTTTCTTTCTTTCTTTCTTTTTAATAAATGCTTAACTGGAGGTTTTCTATTTTTTATTTAGAAGAACACATAATTTGAAATAACAAATTATAATTGATATCTCACTTAGAAATATTTGACGTCTGATTCTCTTTTCTTATCATATGAGGAAAATGTGGTGTTTTAAACACCAGTGGTTTGTAATTTCCTTTACAATAATTTGAACAAATGGTAATTATACATAAATTAATAAACTGTTGGTGGGAATCTAATGATGTGTCATGCTGTTTTTGATTTATTTGTGAATCATTTGCAGACGGTTGAAATGTTCCAGAGGTAATTGTTAAATGTAACCTACAAGTTCTTCAACTCCAAAAACATGTTCAGTAAAATAGAATAGTTACTTTAAAGAAGTGACAAAGGACTAACTTACGTTATGTTTTGTGAGACTTAGTCATATAAAAGTGGTTTTATAGGATATGAAATAATGCATGTGTTTTATAAATTCTTTTCATAGTACAAATAATGAAATTATTAAAATAACTTTTTATTACTTTTTTCTTACTGTGATTCAAACAGTTTTCTAGTACTGCCTGGAAATAATGTGAGTCCTCAGCTGACATTTGCTCAGTATTCCTTTTTCCTTCCGTCATGAGGTTTTGTGTGCCACCTGAATAATATTTTAAGAGTTACTAAAAAGAAACCTTTATTATAAGCTTCAACAATCTTGTAGAGAATTTCTGCATAAGAAATACTTAAAATCCAGGGATGACTCCTGTGATGTGCGGGAACCATGCTTGAGGTTAACAGTTTTCCATCAAGTTTACATTAGATCACAGACAGATGATTTTCTTGTACTGTTACATCTGTCTGCCAAAATATTACACCACCTGTATTTTATAGTGTGATAGACTACTGATAATTAACCTTGTAAGCTTGCTTTGTGATCAGTTTTCATTTTATTTAATAAATGCTTCGGATGTTAGTGACTCCCAAAAAATATTCTCCATCATTTTAAAACCAAGATATAGGAAGTTTAGCAAAGATTTATTTTGCAGTGTGGTTTTAACTAACTCTAAATCAAAGATACATACTGGTTCCTGTCATAGGCCAGGCTAATGCCCACCAGCTGTGTGCGTGCATGTGTGCGTGTGTATGTGTTTTTCCCCAAGGGCTTCTACTGAAAGTTGAGTTTTTGTTTTTATGGGTTCCCTGCAGTTTTTAAGTGTGGCCTTCATCATTTTGTGTTTGGGCACCACTCAAGCTAGAAAAAAAGTTACTGATCTTATTTTTTGATAATTCAAATTTATTCTTGACTTTTAGTTGCTTTTTAACTATAGAGTTTATTTTGACCTTTATTGGACCAATTTAAATTCTTGTCCAACTTCTTTAAACTTAATTACCCCACACCTTACTTTCAGTATAATTATCTTAATCAGGTTTAACTCAGTAGTTTTAGTTTTTCACCAGCCTTAAAAATTTTCATGTACCTTAGCACCTTGTCACTTTTCTCCATAATAGCACACCTAAAACTCGCACATTTAGTCTCTTTTAACCGATGTTATTTTCTGTCCCTCTTTTTATTCATATATATATTTATTTTATGTACATATTATATATGTACTTACTTGCCATGAAAAAATTATGTGATTTTAATCAAAATGTATTATATGCATCTGCATTTCATTGTAATTCCATAAATCTTACACATTTTTAATTAGCCAAAGGGCTGTATCTCACAATAAGTTGGTATAGACAATTGTGGGCCAATAAATTATCACATTTTAATACAGAAGTACCCTGGATTGGTGCACAAAATGATTCCTTCTTAAGCAATCAGTGTAATAATCAATTAATCAATTACATCTACATCTGGCCAGTGGTTTTTGGATCCATTTATTTTAAGACAACCTGTAAATGCAAGATCGGGTGCTTCCAAAATTTCATTAAAGGGCACATACTTACACATGAGTTTTCAGCAATGGGCTCATGTTCACTGCATGCAATTACTGAGTGCTTTTGCAGTTCTAAAACCCTGGGGATCCCCTAGGCAAAATCCCTTTTTCTGCGCATCTGCTCTTCTTGCTTCCTGTCAAGTTTCTGCCTTACTGAAGTCTCATACTATTAAAAAGATGATTTTCTCTTTCCCGCTTCTGAGGATTATTTTCTTATTCAGAGTTGAACAACATCTGCAAAATAGAGCTACATATTTTCATAAGGCCATGTGTTCCAACAAGAAAAGGGCCTCATATCATAAACAAATACAATTATCATCTTTCTGTATTAACATTATTAACTTACCATTTGAGTACGTTACTACATATTGGTATTTTGTAGAAATTTTACTTTTTCTTCTCTTTTTCAGCAATTGTGTTCATAGCATGTTATTCATGGCTGTATTTTCTAGGAAATTATGCACCTCATTTGTTCATTGTGCAGGAGCTTGAAGGACAGTGAGTTTCTTTATTTCTAGAACTGCGATCTGATGTTATGCTTGGCTGATTGCCATCAAGCAAGTCATCCGGCGGACTTAAGAATTCTGATGTCACACACCATATATTTTATTTTTCAGGGGAAAAAATTCACATTGCCCTCCAATTTCTAACTTTCCCACATGTTACTTTCTCAATCCAGTTTCACGCTTTCTATTTACTAGATATTTTATGAATTCTTACTGTTTTGCTCTTACACATCTATAGCTCTCCCTCCTTAAGGCCACATGAGCTTGTTGGAATGGCCCAACGCCAACACCAGTGAGAAAGAAGCAAGGATAGAGAAGGAAAGGAGCTAGTACCCCAGAACTGATGCTGTGTCGTGGTTGGCCTGTTTCTCCTGCTTCACTGACCTTGGCTATTAGTGCTGTTAAAGCTGAGTAGGACCGAGCTTTCCTTTTTTCTTACAGCAAGTCTCAAGAGTGAGATCTGGTTCCTGGTATTTATTCTCTGACCCTTAGCTCTGCTTTCCTTTGAAATGGAATTAATCAAGGAGTTGTCCTGCATATGGATGCTTATGAAGCATTCAGTAGAAGTACATGTGTTTTTGCCTATTCCTATAGGTTAATGAAACTTTTCTTCTATCTTCCTAAGTTGTAGACTTACATCTACATCTGTCAGTCTTTTGTAGATTATGAAATCCAAAAAGGCAGTCCAACACAGTTTTTTGTGTGTATGTGTGTGCTGTACTTAGCAAAATGTCCTCCACAATTAAATCCTTACTACATGCATTTAATTAGACTGCACGTGTACAGATAGGTCCCTTGAGCCTTCCAAAGTAGTAGATGCTACTTTGGAAAATGATGCAGGGTGAAAAGGATTTAGGTCACTCCAATTTTTATCTGGCTTTCCCAGTAGGATAGTTGAAAATGCCTTTCTACTCTGCTATGTTAATGTCTTCCTTGTGAGTTTTTTTCCTTTTCCAATTCCGTTGTCAGCAAGTCAAAGATTGTAGGACTTCTTGTCCAATGCAATGGGGATTTGAAATGGTGGTGTCTTTTAGATTTTCACTACAGTGGCCTGAGAATTCTGCCACCTCGGTCAATTATAAGAATTTGTCTTTAACTCCTTTCTTTTGCAAGGGACAGAAGTCACAGAGTTTAAGATTGAGAGGGATCTTGAGGAGTGATCCTGTCACCCCACCCTCCCTCAGTCAAGTTTGTACGTAGGCTAAACCCAGGCTCCTCATCATGTAGTCCTTTGCATACTCCATGTTGCCAGTAGAGGGATCTCTCTAATTCTGAACATGTCATTCCTCAGTGTAAAAACCTTTGAAAGCACCGCGGGGTAAATCTCATATTCTTTAGTGTATCATTCAAGCTCATTCATAGAAATCTATCCCAAATGACCTTTGTAGCTTCACATTTCCTCTCTTAACCCTTCCAGAACTATTCAGGACTCTCTGGATTACTTCTCTGTTACCTGGACAGGTCAGAGCTGTCCAGGGCAGTTTTCTTCGTGCACACTGCTTTTCAGCCTTGAATTACTTACTTCCACACAGCACAAATCAATTCAAATGATCTTTTTTTAAGGAATTTTCCCAAGTCTTCAAGCCAGAATCATTGTATTCTTTTTTTTTTTGTTCCCACAGCACTTTGTTTCTATTGCTGTTGCTAACTTACACCATGTTATTGTAGTTAATTGTGTCCCCATCTGTCTCCCATTTTAAATTATATGCTTTCTCACATTGGAGGCGTCATAGTCCTCATTGTTCCCCTGAGGCCCACCGAAGTCCGTAACATTGCTCGTCATTCAATAAATGCCTTGAGAAATTGTTAAATATTGATTCAGTGGAGAAAGGGTTATGAATTTAACAATGCTTTATTGAATGGGTCTTTGTGACATTCCTGGTATCTTTTTCTGGAATATGATGGGGATATAAAAATATTAGTGTAATGTATTCCAAAGTAATCATCACAAATTTATCAAAATCATGGATTCAAGGGGCTGTTCAAAAACCATTTAATTTCAGCAACTAGCTAGTGCTTGCATCTGGCGTATGGACATTTTACTTTTACTTGAACTCTTAAGCCCTTTCTTTGGGCAGCCCATTCTATTTCGGCATTCCTCATAGTAAGAGAGCTTTTCCTTGGCTAAGCTCAAACATGATTCCTTATAACTTTTCCCATTGATCTCACTGGTCTTGCTTTGTTCTCACTTGGTTCTGCTTTTGGGGAGAACAGAAAACAAATTTACACCGCTTACCCCATTGTCAGTTCTTTATATAGAAACAGCACTCAGGGTTCTGCTATATAGTCTATTTTATAAGCTGAAGGCCCTCCCCCCCATACACTATACACTATGAGTGTGTGTGTGTGTGTGTGTGTGTGTGTGTGTGTGTGTGTGTGTATGTATGGCCAAAAAAACCATTGGAAATAATTTTAATTGGAAATAAGATAATTTGCATAGGTAGAGGTAGAGAGAGAGACTGAAAAATAGATTACCATATAAACAATTCACATTCTGGTCAGTATATGTTTATATATATATAATTTCAGATAAATGAAGGACATTAGATTAATTCATTATACTTACAAATTTTAGATTCTAGGATGATTGCATTTTTTTCTGGTTATCTTACTGCTATGCAAGAAATTATCTCAAAAGTTACTGGCTTCAAACAGCAATCTATTTATAATCTCTCCTAGTTGTATGGGTTGACTGGGCTCAGCTGGGAGATCCCCACTTAGGGTCTCTCATGTAGTTGCCACCAGGTGGTAGCTGGGGGTGGAGTCCTCGAAAGGCTGATGAGCTGGATGTCCAATATGTCTTCTTTAGTCACATCTGATGCTTGAATGCTCCCCAACATGGGAGAGTTGAGGGCTCCAAGAGGCAGGAAACAGAAGACACTAGGCCAGTGAAGGGCTACTCATGGAAATGGTACCGTATTGCTTCTACCATATCCTCTTGGTCAGAGGAGTCTTGAGGTCTGCTCCGATTCCAGGAAGTAAAGGAATAGCTTCCTCTCATGATGGGTGGGATGTCTGGGTCACATAGCAGAAGAGCATGCTGGATGGGAGCTGTTGTGACCATCTTTGGAAAATATGAACTGCCACACCATGTGTTTGAACGGTGTAGTAGAGTAATGGGTGCATTTTTGATAAATACTAACTTATTCTCAAAAAAATTAATACAAATGTAGTATGTTTAAACAATAGCATACAAACATGAAGAAAACACAAATATTGGCCATAAAACATACAATATAAAACTAACAATCTCTACCTACAGTTTATCATATATTCACACCATATTTCTAATTGGATTTCATGATTTGAAAGACGTCTTTCCTGAATTTAGACTTGAAGATGTTTGGGATGCTTGTGTGGCTCAGTTGGTTAAATGAATACCTACGGCTCAGGTGGTGATCCCTGGGTCCTGGGATAGAGTCTCACATCAGGCTCCCTGCTCCGCACGGAACCTGCTTCTCCCTCTGTCTCTGCTTCTCTCTCTCTCTCTCTGTCTCATGAATTAATAAATAACATCTTTTTAAAAGAGTTTTTGCTTTAAAAAGTAGTATCTAAGTAATTTTTTGTTTCTGGAAATTAATTTTTAATGCATAATATAATCCCTTCTACTTTTATGGGTTTTTTAAAAAAAATTTATTTGAGAGAGAGAGAACATGAGTGGGGCTGGGAGGGGCAGAAGGAGAGGGAGAAGCAGGCTCCCCACTGAGCAGGGAGCACGTCTCGGGGCTTGATCCCAGAACCCTGGGATGGTGAGATCTCATTTGAAGGCAGATGCTTAACTGACTGAGCCACCTAAGTTCCTCTCTTCTGCTACTTTTAGTGCTATTTCATTATTTGGATTTTAATTGTAAAAGCCTTCATACAATTCAAGATAATAAATATTTCCTTTTATGAAATATAACTTTCTCTATTTGAGTCATCTTAATGTATCCTAATTTCTTAAATGTTAATTCTTTCCATTTTTCTTCTCTGAACTCCTTTAAATTTTTCTTCATTTTAAGTATTATTTGGCATATGAACCCTAAAATTTGATAATATATATGCTGATTAAATAATCATTAAATCCATCATGGAGAAACATTTTCTTTATTCTTACCTGCAAATTTTTTTAAAAGATTTTATTTATTTATTTGACAGAGAGAGAGAGAGATCACGAGGAGGCAGAGAGGCAGGCAGAGAGAGAGGGGGAAGCAGGCTCCCTGCTGAACAGAGAGCCTGATGCGGGGCTCGATCCCAGGACCCCAGGATCATGACCTGAGCCAAAGGCAGAGGCTTAACCCACTGAAGCACCCAGGTGCCCCTCTTACCTGAAAATTCTTAAATAATGTGTATCACTTAGAAATTGTGTTCAGTGTATAACTAGAGTGGTATTAAAAAATTAGTGATTTATTTTTCCCTCACAGAATATGAAGTCTTGATATTGGTAGTCCAAGTGTGACAAGAGGGTTCTATTGTGTCACCAAAGGGCTTGGATCCTTGTAGCCATCTTAAAATTCATATACTCAAAACAGGTGCCAGAATTCTAAGTATTATATCTACATCTCAGATAGGCAAAGGCCAAAGAGCATAAGAGTGCACATAGCTGGGGAACCTGGGTGGCTCAGTCAGTTAAATGTCCAGCTCTTGATTTTGTCTCAGGTCATCAAATTCCACCTCAGGCTCTGTGCTTAGCAGGAGTCTGCTTGAGATCTCTCTCTCTCTCTCCCTCTGCACCCCGCCCCCACCAACCCCCAGTCTCTCTCTAAATACATCTTGGAAAAAAAAAAAAGTGCACATAGCAACAGAGGAAGGAGAGCATAGATATTGGGAAGGGAACTGTCAGGTCTAGCCACATCACATTAAAAAAAATCACATTTTGTTACTTTTTTTTTTGACAGTTTCATCTTATAATGCCCCAATTTTGTCTATGCTAGTCTCCAGCTCTTTTAATGCTAGTTTTGTCTGATTTATAGCTGTGCATTTGGTTCTTACATAAGTACTTTGTTGCTTTTCTTTCCACTGAGCTTTTATAAACTAGTATTCTTTTTTTCTTTTTGGATTATAACATGATACATATTTTTGCAGAAGATTTGCAAAATTAAGAAAAGAATAAAAAAGAATGAATACTTCTTACATTTTTATATCCTTCACAGATAACTGTTAACATTTTTCTGTATAGTCCTTCAATCTTTCTGAATTATATATATATGTAAATATAAATATATATTTGTGATACAATTGCTACCTTATCCATATTACTTTAGGAAAGTACATTGTTTGAAATATATTTAAGATTTCTGTATATAAATAAGTACTATTTGAGACATGAGTTTTGTGACTGCATGGAATTCTGTAAGCTGCACGAATCACAACTTATGTATTTGATCTCTAATTGTTAGACACTCCAGGTACTTTTAAGGATTTACGTAATGAAATTCTCCTAACATCCGTCTTTGCCTGTATCTTTAATTAGTTTAGAATAACTTTATGCAGGTGAAATGGGTCAAAAGAGGAATATATAAAGGAAAAGATAAAATTTCTGCAGACTAGAAATTAATGAAGTGAAGGTCTAAAATATGGCATGCTTTAGTGCATGTTTGCGGAGAGTGGAGTGGAGTGAGTTAAGCAAACCTGTTACAGCTTTCATCCCAGGAGAAAGGAGTCAACATTTTCTCATCTCCAGGTAGACAGAAGCAGTTGAGGAAAGGGAAGGTATTTAAAGCTCTTTGCATGGAGAGGCTGGTAAATATTTGGAAAAGGCACTTTGCCAGTTCCTTCAATATTCAACAACAACCACAACAACAGCAAAATAAAAAAAAAAAAAAAGAAAAGAAAAAAAAGAAAAAGAAGGGAACAAAAGAATTGACTGAGAGCCTACTTGCCTTGGGAAATGGATCTTGACTTCTCCCAATCTGAGCAAGTAAAGAAGAGGGATACATAAACAGTTTTCAGTTAGAGAATGCCACAGTGTAAATGCGGTCTATAATGTAGAATACACTGTCAAAAATCAAAGGTCAGAGGTGTCCGGGAGCTTGGTCAAAGCAATACCTATGCATTTAGCCATAGAGTACAGACTGGACATGCAGTTGTCCAATGGTCTTCAGAAGAATTATGTTTAAGTAATGTATAGTATCCAGAAGTTTCTGATTTGTCATGCTTTTCATGATTGAAATTATCATAGGATTTTTATCAAGTCATATTTACAATAGACATGGTGCAAGGGAGTTAGTTTAGGGTTCTTGAAGGCCACATGAAAATATAGGGGGCAGGAATGAGCAAGAGAGGGAGAGGGAGAAAGAGATGGGGAGCGAGGGAGAGGGAGAGGACCAGAACATACTAGTGATGACTTTAGAAGTTATAGATTAATCATCATGCTTTCGTATCTAGGAAAATAGAGGAATCAATAAAAAGATAGTTGATTTCATACACCTCAAAAGAGCAAAACAAAAGGGAGTAAAAACAACATGATTTTGAGAGAAGTAAATCACTTTGACTTAATCTAATTTTATTCACTGACACAGTGACAAGATTTAAATAGGAGTGGAAATAAGAGTTTGTATATCTTCATGTTAGTGAAGTTTTGTTTTTGTCTTACATGATGTGTGAAGGGAGTTACAACTTGTGATTATCCCTGGTTCAGTGCCTTGTCAGGGCAGACCAGCGAAGACTTCAGAGGGTAGAGTGAGTGCTTATACTGAATGAAATTTGTATTAATCTACAGAATTAAAGAATACAAAATACGGAATCTCCAGACTAGAAAGTTGCTAAATCTCTAGGGGCTCTGCAGGAATTCAGAGTGAATATAGGAAGAAAGGTGGCTGAAGGAGGTAGAAAGTCATTGAGAACCATCAATTAGAATGACGTTTAAGGGTGCCAGGGTGGCTCAGTCCTTAAGCATCTGCCTTCAGCTCAGGTCACGATGCCGGGGTCCTGGGACTGAGTTCCGCATCAGGCTCCCTGCTTGGCGGGAAGCATGCTTCTCCCTCTCCCACTCTCGTTCCCTCTCTCACTGTCTGTCTTTGCGTCAAATCAATAAATAAAATCTTAAAAAAAAAAAAGAAATAAAATGACACTTAAAAAACGGGTAATATCTGTGTAATAAGATGTAAATAGTAATGGCTAGTGTAAATAAAATGGTAACATGCAGGCATTGGAACACATTGTTGCTATAATTAGAAATGAGACCTGGGATTGCTGCCTAGATTATTCAGAAGAATCTGTAGTGTTTCCTGCCTTCCCCTGCACCCGTAGTCATGTAACAATCCTGTTGCATGTCCCAGTTACAGGACAGTAACACATGTTCATCTAGTTATTTTCCTTCCTTAGGTCCTATAAAGTATTGACTGTTGTTTTGTAAGAGAATAAGGAATTGTTTTAATTCCTCCACAAATCAATAATTGTTTTACTAAAATTGCTCTGTTTCCATTCTTTTCCATAGAGAGAGTTTTTTTTTTTTATTTCAAGTTAGATATTTGGGTAACTTCTTTTGAAAGCATCTTAAAAGGTAGTTCAACTCAACATGTATAATACCCAGAATGCATTGAAATCAAGTCAAGACATGACAATATAAAGAACTGGGGCCAAATCAAATTTTAAACAGGCAACAAATATTATGTCATGACCCCCACTGGCTGCGATGATTATAAAGTATAACCTGATTGTGGGGTTCAGATATGAAAATTGTGCTTATCAGTATTAATAAAATGTGCCAAATACTATTGATATAATTAAAATTACTATATTAATGAATGTCGTATGATCTGACTTACTAATTAACATATTAATATGGTAAAACATCAAGTCTTAACAGCGCCATGCTCTTTGATTTAACAATCCCCCTTCTGGGTATTTTATCCTAAGGAAACATGCTGTAGCAAAAGATATATACAAAAGGATACCACAGTGTTTTTGTTCTTCATTTTTTTTTTTGGTAATAGATACTTGATAACTTACGTATGAAAAAATACAAAATGAGTAATGGCATGTATGGGGTATCAGTGAGTAAAATTGTTTCATATTGTAATGATAAAAAAATGGTACTGCTACAGAAAGAAATTCACAAGTAAAAAGATATTAATTATAAAATAGTTTATATGATATAATTCTTTAAAGAATAGTCTGGAAATAAAGACAGAAAAGTTATACATGAAATATATTACTTAGGAATTAAGGATGATCTTATTTTTGAATTTTTTCTAAATTCATAAAAAAGAACTTGATAATTTTTTATTTAGCAAAACAGTTATATAAGGGGAAAAAACCACTTATACTGATAACCTTTAAGACTATTAGATAATCTTTTTATTTTTTCCTCTTTAACTGCTGATACCTTTTTTATGAATAAAATACGATTATTTAATTTTACATTTACTTTATATAATATTGTCTGTACTGTTTATTTAAAAATCCCAAACTCAGGGCGCCTGGGTGGCTCAGTGGGTTAAAGCCTCTGTCTTCGGCTTAGGTCGTGGTCTCAGGGTCCTGGGATGGAGTCCCGCATCGGGCTCTCTGCTCAGCTGGGAGCCTGCTTCCTCCTCTCTCCCTGCCTGCCTCTCTGACTACTTGTGATCTCTGTCTATCAAACAAATAAATAAAATCTTAAAAAAAAAATCCAAAACTAGATTCCACATTTATTTGCATTCTCCAGTAATTTATATATTTAATATGCATATGTAAATATCAAAATTGTAAACAATATTTTAATTTAAATACAGGCATATTTAATATATAAATTATATATAGATATAAAAGATGTAAAATACAGGAGGATGTGTATATAGCGATACATAAATGGATTTTTGTTATTTTAGTTGTCCAAGCAACTTGCTTATTTTTTAACTTCCTAGTTTTTTTCTTGATTTAAAAATGTCATTGATTTATCTGTTTGCCTCTTTTTTGTGATCCCAAAATATCCTAGTGACTGTAAACCATTTATTTATTTACTTCTGTATTTTTCCTGTAATTTTAAATTTTTTTAGATATTTTATTTTATTTATTTGAGAGAGAGAGCAAGAGAGAACGTCTGAGCAGGTGGGGAGGAGCAGAGTGGGAGGGAGAAGCTGACTTCCCGCTGAGCAGGGAGCTGGATGTGAGGTTTGATCCCAAGACAATGGGCAAAGGCGGATGCTTAACCAACTGACTGAGCCACGTAGGCCCCCCTCTAATTTTAAATTTTGATACAGTTTCAAACATACAGAAAAGTTGGAATTATTGTACTTAAGAATCCTAGATACTCCTCCCAGATTCATTAGTTATTTACATTTTGCTCCTTTATTATTTGTGCTTACTCTCCATATATTTACATGTTTATATACATGTGCATCATTATATATATATATATATATATGCATATATATGTACACATATTTGTATTTTCCCCTGATTCATTTGAGAATAAGTTACAGGCGGCATGCTTCTTTATTTAAGTATTTTAGTATGTATTTCCTAACAATAAGGGCATTGTCTTATATAACCACAGAATTATAAAAATTGAGAAATTATTATCAACAAAATACTGTTATGTGACAGTGCATCTAGGATCACATGTGCCTTTGGTTGTCATGCCCTTTAAACTTCCTTTAATCTGGAACATTTTCTCAGTCCTTCAAGATTGAATTTGAAGATATTTTTAGACTTGCCTCAGTTTGGGTTTGTCTGATATTTCCAAATGATTGATTCAGGTTATGCCTTTGGGCAGACGTGTGTACCTTGGGAATGATGAGTCCTTCTCAAGTGCACATGAGGCCCTTCATGGAGTTGAGGCAGGTGTTGTGTATTAGCTCTGTTACTGATGACGTTGTCTTTGATCGTTTAGGTAAGGTGGTCTCCGCCAAGTGTCGCCCTTGAAAGTTTGTATTTCCCCCACTGTAATTAATAAGTGATATGAGAGAGGATGCCTTAAGACTATGGAAATATCTTGCTCTTCATCCCACTCCCACCCATGAGTAAGTGTGGATCGACAGTGTTTTGTTGAGTGAATTGGTTAACTATAATGTTTGCTTAATGGTGATTTCCTAACTTCCTCAACACGCCTACATTTTTGGGTGGCATTCCAAGCAGAGAAGAGATCGTCCTTCTTTCTTATATACTTCATTCATTTCTTTATTATATTTACTGTAATGAATCTTCATTCTTTTTTTTTTTTAAAGATTTTATTTATTTATTTGACAAACGGAGATCACAAGTAGGCGGAGAGGCGGGCAGAGAGAGAAAGGAAGGGAACAGGCTCCCTGCTGAGCAGAGAGCCTGACGCGGGCCCGATCGATCTCAGGACCCTGAGATCATGACCTGAGCTGAAGGCAGCGGCTTAACCCACTGAGCTACCCAGGCGCCCCTGAATCTTAATTCTTTATGATAATTATTTATTTTGATTTTCCAGTTGTCCTAGGTAGGACTGGTAAGAACTTCTTGAAGCTGAGGCTTGTGTCCTTTTGACATATCCCATCATTTTTAAATGCCTTACTTGCCCCCAACCCAAAATATCATCACCTTGAATTTCATATACTCTGGTGGATTCCCTGTGTGCATGTTTTAAAATGCCTGGATAGTTTTTTCACATTTTCGTTGTTTCAGTAACTTTGTAAAAATGCCCGGGTAGTTTTTTCACATTTTCATTGTTTAGTAACTTTTTGAAAGTATTGTCTTAACTTCTAGCCCTTTGCTTTCTTCTTTTCCTCACGGTTTTTCTGTACTCCTTAGGTCTCTGTAATACATACAGTGGGAGCATGTAAGGTAGCTCTGTTAGAAGTCAGTGTTTAATTTTCTGTTCACAGATAATTTGACATTTTTATTATCCTCCAACTTCCAGTTATACTGAAGACTTAGGATTTGTATGTTTGTTTATGTTTTTGTTGGCTGTATATTTTTTTGCAGCATGTGGGAAGAATTTCAGTTTAGGGCAGCTGGTTTTACCACAACTACCCAGAATTCCAGGTCTATGTATTTTTTTTTTTTTAAAGATTTTCTTTATTTGACAGACTGTGAGAGAGGGAACACAAACAAGGGGAGTGGGAGAGGGAGCAGCAGGCTCCCTGCTGAGCAGGGAACTCAATGAGGGGCTGGATCCCAGGACCCTGGGATCATGACCTGAGCTGAAGGCAGATGCATGACGACTGAACCACCCAGGCGCCTCCAGGTCTATGTATTTTAAGCATTATACAAAACATTTCAACATTTCAAGTTATTTGCAATATGCCATGATGCAACCAGAATTTATGGAACGCTGATCTTTACCTTCAGTGGTCTGTGTTCTCTTAATCTGGTTTAATTTAGTAAAATGGAAAGTTTCTTTATTTTTACAATTATCTTATCAAGTAGTATACCTGTCATTCTAGAAAGTATGTCTTTGGAAGATGTGTTCATGGTAAATGTAAAATCATTATTCTAGATCATTAAGTACCTTGATTTGTACTAATCAGTTGGGTTTATAAATTTCTCTCTTAGCTTTAAAAATTATCAAATTTGGGGGCAGTTGGGTGGCTCAGTTAATTGTCTGTCTTCAGCTCAGATCATGATCCTAGGGTCCTGGAATCAAGCCCCGCATTGGGTTTGAGTCTGCTTCTCCCTTTCCGTCTGCCCCTCTCCTGGGTCATGCTCTCTCTTGCTCTCTCTCTCTCTCAGGTAAACAAAACCTTTAAAAAAATAAAAATTTTCAGATATTTATTTAAAAAATGGAAATTCAGACCTATGGAATTTTAAAACATATATACATTAAAACAAGATAATAATATCTGATTATAAGAATCCAGTGAAATGTGGTCATAAACAATGGCTTTATCAAATGAAGTAAGCTTTTTCCCCATAACTAAGGAAAGTTCCTCCTCTCTAGTTTCACAGCAAAGAGATCTGATTGCAGTTAGCACGTGCGGATCAGGAACAGAACACTCAGGACTTGCAAATGTTGGAGTAGAAGACAGCTTGCAAAAGTAGGCAATAGGTTAAATGTCCAAAGCGTGCCACATCCAGGAAGGGCAAGTGTTTCTCTGTTCTCTGGAGGCTGTGAGCCCAGCCTTACAAAATCTTTGCTCTTTCAAAGAAGGTAGAAATGAGCGTTGCCTGGGTGGCTCAGTTGGTTGGACGACTGCCTTCGGCTCAGGTCATGATCCCGGAGTCCCGGTATCGAGTCCCACATCGGGCTCCCAGCTCCATGGGGAGTCTGCTTCTCCCTCTGACCTTCTCCTCACTCATGCTCTCTCTCACTGTCTCTCTCTCAAATAAATAAAAATAAAATCTTTAAAAAAATAACAACAAAAAAAGGTAGAAATGAGAATTCTTATGGGAAATGTCCTGCTTTAAAAAAATTCTTAAATGGTTTTAAAACCATGGTGTGGGATAAACAAAAATATGTCAGTAAACCAGATTTGGTTATTATATCCCAGTTTGTACCCTTTACTGGGGATGCATTATAGGGATTAGCAGGTGCTGTCATGAAAAGAACCTGTGTCAGGAAAAGCTCATACGAAGCCTGGGATCACCTCTTACTAGCTGTGTCAAATTGGGCCAATCATGTGATTAGTATTAAGTTCTCTTGCCTATGAGGGTGACTATGCTAAGATCTGAAGAAAATATAGGTTCGCTAATTGTTATAACTTTACAATTCTTCTGAAGTTCTAGGTAGACATGAGTTGGCATCCTTTTTTAAGCTCTAGGTATTAAACTTAGAACAAAGAAATTTATAAAAATACGCAGTTCCTTAAAAATTTCTTAATTCACTTTCGACGTGTGATTATAAATTGCTAACCCTGTCTGGTTTCTTCTTCTGTGAGAGTCTCTGTGTTGGGGATTAGTAAAGTCACTCATTCTTGTGCGAGGTAGGGACTGGTGTCATCTTGTTGTCTCTCATACGCTAGAGGAAGATAAATGAGACTTTCAACTCAGAAGACCTGTTCTGCTTGTTGAACTTCTGATTTGATTACATTTGTTTTGGTGAACACAAAAGTATGCCTCCTGCATCAGTAAGGTGATATTTCTATTTAGCACTTGAAACACAATCTTTCTGGGCAGAGATTCTGCTTCTCCCTGAGAATGCATGTTCCACTAAAGATGCTGGCTACTTAAAGAGGATTTTTATTCGTACTGTCCATAGTGTGTTCAGTCTATCTGAAATAACACATTGTACTGTAAAAAGTTATTTTGGTTCTCATTAGGTGTGTTTTGTTTTATTTTGTTTTGAGCAGCTCTTTTATGGCACCCTATACCCAATAGAACAAAATCCATTTAAGTTGAAATATTTTGAGCTTTGAAATTAATGTGCTCTTCCCAACACCTGTCCTCTAAAACAAATTAATTAATAAAATCTGATTAACTTTCTCCTTGTAAGTGACTTTCTGAGAAAAAAGAAATGGAAGTTTGTGTATTTTTATAAGGTGTGCAAGTGGCATGCCTGCATTTTTCTCAGTGCATGGTTTTCAATTAGAATTGAAATGCAATTACAAAGTGAATTGGTGCAATTCTCCGGATAAATCAAGCAAAATTCTCTTCTAACTCAGTGATCTTCATATATCAGACAAAAGTACATTTTAAAGCTTGAAATATTTTAATAAACAGCTCAAATCTCCAGCCTAAATTTACTTATAAATATCTCATATTTTTGAATTGCTTTTATTTTGTTCTGCCATGTTCTGGGTAAACTTTCTCTTGCATATATTTCTGAAGCCAGTGTGTAGACTTCTTCCCGCATAAGAGTGTCCTCCTTGATTGATGTGTAGAATATTTGCATATAGTTGGAAATATTTCTGTTCACCAGCCCATTATATTTTGCTAGATGTGTCATCTATATTTTGCAAAACCTTATTTCAGTATGTTAACGTATATGTTGTCTAAGTGTGTGTTGGCCTGGAATAGTTTTTCTGTGACCTTGGCAAATTGCTTTACTCTTTTGGATTTTTTTTTTTTTCCTTTCACAGATGCATTTTGTAGGAGTATTTCGAGGATGAATGTTTGCAAATCATTTTGAAATTGCCAAATGCCACATACAGTAAGTAATATGTATTTTTATTTTTCCACTCAATTGCAGTCATGCTGAATGAATTTGGCAGTCATAAAAGAACACATTTCTATTTATGGTTCTTGATATTTGTGAATATTGAGGCAAAATGTATATAAAAGATAAAAATTTGATGAGCTATTTCCTAGTCTGAATTAAGTTGTAGAAATTCAAGATTTCTAAGGACAGATTTTACTATTGTTCTACTTCTATAACTTGCACATAGTACTTCTCACTTATATTTGAGTGAGATTTTTTTCTCTGAATCATAAAATAAGAAAAGTACGGGAAACATTAGTGTTATTATCCAGTGCTGATATGGGGATTTAAAAAGGAGTATTGAATTAAGAATTAAGATTCGCCAAGTATTAAGACTTACTGTGAATCAGGCAATTTATATATGTTGCCTGTAATTCTCCCCCAGGTATTTTAAGATCATTATTTTTATCCACATTTTATATATCAAAGAAACTGAGAGGAAGTTTTAACACCTTGCTCAATATCTATTCAAAGTAAGAAATCTGGCCTTTGAACACAAGACTTTTCAGATAATACTGCCTCTATCTATTAACATAGACAAAGTTAAATAACTTCTCTAAGAGGGTGAATATTTAAAGAGTTTAAACATGTTCTGATGCTTTCTTTGTATTTCTGTTTTGCTTAAGCATTATCCTGAAATACTGTATTTTGTGCTGGATTGTCTGCCATGTGATTTCTTTCATTTCAAATGGTGTTTTCTAATTCCTTACTTAGACTGCTTTGAACTAGGATGGAAGAAGTGAAAATGTAGATTCTGGAAAAAAAAAGTTTCTAAATCACCTAAGTTTATATATATATATATAAAATTCTTTTTTTTTAATTTTTTATTTTTTATAAACATATATTTTTATCCCCAGGGGTACAGGTCTGTGAATTGCCAGGTTTACACACTTCACAGCTCTCACCAAGTTTATATATTTTTAAAAGTGTTTAGAATTAGAGTTCTGAAGTTCTCCAAGAGTTTTCTTTCATTCATTAAAAAAATTAAACTATGTTATTATTTTAAGAGTTTGGAGGGGACGACAGAATGCTCAGATTCTTTGTTTGATGAAATGAGATAATCAGGAGGACAGTTCTAATGTAGAATTTATAAAAAATATGGAAGCAATAATGGCAGCATTGATGTTTTTATGTTGTCTCCCAATATGACTTAAAAAAGGTGGCCTAGTACATGTTTAGGAATTCAGACTCTGGATTCAGGCCACCTCCATTTGAATACTGATTTATCACTTAATAGCTTTGTGACTGAACAAATTACTGAATGTCTCTTTAAAATGGATGTAAGATTGGGAACTACTTCATTTGTAGTGAGTTAAAACATGCGAAGCATAGCACAATTCCAGGCACATAATAAATTGATATTTCAAGTATGTTTGTTAGTAAGCATCATAACTTCATAGTCATGTCACGTCAAGTATGCAACAAAAGTACTCAGTGGATAATGTTGATTGACCTGGTCCAAAAGAAACTAAAGTTCAGCCTTCTTTATGAATGTAGAGATCTTTACTAATTGGAACTTCTAGTGAAAAGACAAACCATTTAGGTAATCAGCATGTATATATACAGTTTATAAAATCAGCACACATGATATGTCCTTTTGTGTGTTGACTGTATATCTAGGCTAAAAGTGTGTTTATGTGGTTTGTGGAGAAAAGAAGGGGGCAGTTGTGAAGTGCTTACAGAGTCTGAAATGCTTATTTTGAAAGAGGACAAACTTATGGATATAAAATAAATAACTGACAATAAATAAATAAATAAATAAATAAATAAATAACTGACATGATGGTCCAGTTCACTTGAGGGAATCATCTCATCCAGTGCTTTATGAAACCATTCATGGAGATTGAAGCGATGTGGATGAGAAAACAGTATTAAGTATTTACTCTACCGTGTGCACTTTACATTGAATATCTCAGGTAATCTAAGCAATAAGATGATGAGGTAGGTGTGTTACTATTTTTTTTTGTATGAGGAAAATATACCAGAGGATGTTCAAATGTGTCATTTGTGGGACCAAAGCTTGAGACTGATGTAATTCTAAAGCCTTTTTTTTTTTTCTTTATATTCTTAACATGAGTGTTAAGGACTGAAATTCTGTGGTTGATCTCTCTTTCATTTGCATGAAAACACTGCTGTCAAACCTCAGATCATACATATGAATTCTTTAGTAAATAAGTAATTGATGATTAAATTTTAACTAAATAAATGACAATTGTCTTAACATTTGTAATCCAGCCCAAGCTGATTCTGTTCCTGCACAACAGGCCAGTAAGTCTAAAGGGAAGGTGTTGGGGCCCAGAAAGTGGCTTTATTCAGAAAGCCAGCAAACTGAAGAGATGGCATACTGTTGTCCCAGAGAACCATGTTCCCTCAACCTGGAATTCGAGCTGCTTTTATATTAGCAAAAGAGGGAAGTGGGATGCGATTGTTGTCAGAAGGTGACTAATGTTTATAGAAATCCAAGGAAGGTCATGTAACTTCTTTGTCCTTGGTCAGTTCATCTTTGTGTACAGGCATCTGGTCATGTCATTCCTGTAAGTTTTTTTTTTTTTTTTAAGATACTTTAATTTATTTTAGAGAGAGAATGTGAGTGGGGCTGGGAGGCAGGCAGAAGGAGAAGGAGAGGGAGAGAATTTCAAGTAGACTGCTTGCAGAATGTGGAGCCCTTCAAAGGACTTGATCCCATGACCCTGAGATCATGACCTAAGCCATAATCAAGAGTTGGACACTTAAGTGACTGGGCCTTCCAGGCTCCCTGCCATTCTTGTAAATCTTAATCATAACATAATCATTTCTGTATTTCCTTATCTCCTGGGTGAAGTAGGTTTTGGGTAAAGAGTGGTTTTTGTAAATCATAGCTGTAGTATGTCTATGTGGTAGGGCTAAGCAGAAGTTTCTAAGCTATAGGTTGTAGCAGCAAGGAAAAGAGAAGCAATATGAAGTCAGGCTCATTTTCTCCCTGTTAGATATTAAGTTATAATAGGGGCATTCAGCAACCTGAAACAAATTGTCTTTAGAAAATGTTGTTTGGTGGGCGCCTGGGTGGCTCAGTTGGTTAAGCATCTTCCTTGGGCTCAGGCCATGATCCCAGGGTTCCGGGATCGAGTTCCTCATTGGGTTCCTTGCGTGGTGGGGAGTCTGCTTCTCCTCTGCCCTTCTCTCAAATAAATAAATAAGATCTTTAAAAAAATGTTGTTTATGTCAAGAAGACTTAAAAAATAAAAAAGCTGCTTCTCGAAGGGCAGAGACTGTATGTATCTTACACTTCTCTGAAGTTGAGGTGACTGTGGTCTTTTCTTTCAGTCCTGCCGTTTCATGCAGTGCAGAGAAGT
This sequence comes from Mustela erminea, assembly GCF_009829155.1. Taxonomy (NCBI): domain Eukaryota; kingdom Metazoa; phylum Chordata; class Mammalia; order Carnivora; family Mustelidae; genus Mustela; species Mustela erminea. The sequence continues at coordinate 51,366,375 of NC_045621.1, forward strand.
TTGGAATGAGGAGTTTAGCTTGACTTAGTTAATTATTCTCCTCTTTGTCATCTTCTGGTGTGTCCTCATTGAGGGACATCCTTTATAATACCACAGTGGCCACACTGATACTTTCCCTTTTTTGTCTCTTGTGTGATCTTCATCTTTTTTCCATTTTAGTCATCCACTGATCCCAGTCCTTTTACACATAACTTCTTGAAACAGTCAGACACATTTTACCTGAGGGATATTTTCAAACTTACTAGTATTTAAAATATTATTGCCTTTAAAGGGTATGGGTCACACCGTGTTCTCACACTACTGTTGGTTTTGAGAGGGAAGGACTTACAGAATGCTTCTCTTTTTAGTTTGCAAATCTGGTCTCTGAAATACAAAGCTAGTGATTGCATGTAGTGATTCTTCACTTAATTCAATAAATATTTATTGCATGCTCCTATATGAGGAGCACCATGCTGGTTTAGTACTAGAGCAAGTAGGAGGGAAAGACAAAAATGGCTCTCAAGAAAATTCCATGTTCAATTTAAGGAAATAAGACAGGCACAGGCATAAATAAAGAATAGGGTATTAGGATATGGTATCACGAGAATAGCCTAAGGTAATCAGATCAGTAAAGCTGTTTTAAAGATTTTTATTTATTTTTATTTGACAGAAATCACAAGTAGGCAGAGAGGCAGGCAGAGAGAGAGAGGAGAAAGCAGGCTCCCTGCTGAGCAGAGAGCCTGATGCGGGGCTTGATCTCAGGATCCTGGGATCATGACCTGAGCCGAAGGCAGAGGCTTTAACCCACTGAGCCACCCAGGCGCCCAGTAAAGCTGTTTTAAATAATCTGAGAAATAATGAAGCAATTATATATATGTGAAAAAATAAAGGATTAGAAGAATGGGATTGGGAGGGAGACAAACCATAAGTGACTCTTAATCTCACAAAACAAACTGAGGGTTGCTGGGGGGAGGGGGGTTGGGAGATGGGGGTGGGATTATGGACATTGGGGAGGGTGTGTGCTTTGGTGAGTGCTGTGAAGTGTGTAAACCTGGTGATTCACAGACCTGTACCCCTGGGGATAAAAATATATGTTTATAAAAAATAAAAAATTAAAAAAAAAATAAAGGATTAGAAGAGATTTAAGAAAGATACAATTCTGGACTGCATTGGCTCAAGATTTCATCATGATGATTGCATTTGCACTAGATCTTGGTGCAGGTGGAAAATGTTAATAGAGAAGTCAAGGAAATGGCATGCTTGAGCTCAGAGTCAAAGAGACATACTTCACATTAAATGAGTGGTGAATTAATTAGTTTGACAACAGAATAAGTTTCTTGTGTTGGACCAAAACCAGGTAGCACTGGCAAATTAAGGCTGGAGCTAGGTTGTAGGAAATACTGATAATCACAGTAAGGACTTTGAATTTAATTGGTAGGCAATTGGGAAAAAAAGAAAAGAATATTTTGGGAGGGCCAATCCTGTGAATAAAAAGTTCCTCTTTGATATTAGTCTGGTGGTGTCTTCACAATGGATTCCAGTTGGAAGACATGTGGACAAGAGGATAGTTTTTAGGAAAATATAGAAGTAAAAGAATAAGGCATGAGGGTAAGACTTGAGGCCATAGCAATGGGAATGGAGAAAAGTAATAGATGCAGGTAAGACTTTGAAAGAAATGGGGTCAGGAAGTAATAATCATCATCATTTGTGTGGCATTTACTTGGCCCCAGACTCTGAGTGATTTATATTATTTAATTCCACATCAGACAACTCTGAGAGGTAGATACTAATACCATCCTCATTTTGCACAAGAGAAAACTAAGGGAGACTTTAGCTAAGTAAATTGTCCCAGGTCAGATAGCTAGAAAATAACAAAGGTGAGTCTTGAGCCCATTCCTTCAATCTCCAGAGTCTCTGTATAACCACAGTACATCATCTCTGTAAAAAATAACTGAGATTTCTAGGTTGACTGAACTGGAAAAAGACATTACCAATAGTCAGAGAAACATTTTTTTTTCCCCCAGAGTTTACCACTTCTTCGGTTAAGTCTTTGGGTGGGGAGGAAAATCTTTGGACTTTTAGGGAGAAATACTCCTTACGGTTCAGGAGGAATCTCTTGAATACATTCATTTCTATGCTGGGCAACAGGAACAGTGTAATTTATGATATTGCTCGATTATAAATTAGAATAGTAAATATGTCATCTTAATATGATTTGTCTTCTTCCTTAGAACAGCTTAAAGTGAAACAAGGATAGAGTGCTAAATTAAAGATTAAATATCTTGGGTGCATGAAAGACCAATATTTTAGAGTTAGTTTACCATCATACTAAACAATAATCTTGACAGGGGAAAAAATCTAATTTCTAATATGGAGAGTATCTCTCTTTTTCTATACTCGAGAAGTAGCGTAAGTACTACTTAGGAGCTTGGGCTCTGGAACCATGCTGTTGCATGGGGTCCAGATTCCACAATGAGTCCTCTTTAGCTGTGTGATTTTGTAAGGTGTGATTTTAGCTGAGTGATTTTTTTGTGTGTCAGTTATATAAGCTCTCTGGCCTCAGTCTCTTCACCTTTGAAATGTGATGGAATGTAGTGTGTTTTCTGAATATTGTGAAGGTTAAAAGTGATAAAGCACTTATAGTGGTCCCTAAAACACAGTAAATCCTCAGTGATGTTTGTTATGTTCATTGAACTTGATCTGATCTATCATAATTTTTAAACATGTTATTGTGATTTTTTATGTGTTATGGGCACAAAACAGTGAATTTTATAAGCAAAAACACATGTAACTTCACAGATCAAGAAGTGGAACATTTTCTGCATCTTGGAAACCCTGGTTTTGTTTGTTTGTTTGTTTTTTGTTATCACCCAAACATTACTCCCTCTACTAGTTCCATATGGATAACTTTTTCATGACTTTTGTAATCACTTCCTTGCTTTTCATTATAGCTTTAACATTTAATCATGAGTCCTTAAATACAAAATGCTAGCTTAACTTGATTTTTTATAATAGTCATGCATGCCTTTGTGCTTGGTTTCCTTTCCTAACTTACATTTCTAAGTTTTGTTAATGTTTTTCTCTGGTTCATTAATTTTCATTGCTATGTAGTATTCCATTGCAGAAAGATGCTACAAAGTTTTTATCTGTGGTTGTTGATGGACATTTGGACTGTTTCTGGGTTTGGGCAATTTTGAATAGTGCTGCTGTGAACATTCTTTTAGATGTTTCTTGCTGTACATATACATGGGTTTTTGTTAGTCATGAAATTGCTCAGTTAAATTATATACAAATTTTCAATTTTAGCGGATAGTGCTAAACATTTTCCAAAGTAGTTATACTAATTATACTCCAGTCAGTAGTGTATGAGAGTTCCCATTGTTTTATCTGTATCAGTGCTTGGTGGAATCAGTCCTTTAAATTTAGCCATTCTGATGAGAATAATGTTTACATTTCCCTTTGAATAATGTGGTTCTGTTATGTGGTTTAATTGCCATATGGATATTATTGTCTGTAAATTGCCTGTTCAAGTGTCTTGCCTATTTTTCTATTGTGTTTATTTTTTTATTGTTAATCTGCAGAAGTTAATTGTATTTGAATGAAGAGCCTCCTTTCAATTACATGTTGCAAATCCTTTTTTTCTCTCTGTGACTTGCTTTTTCAGTTTCTTAATGGAGTTTTTGATGAGGAAAAGTTTCCAGTTTTAATTATAATAATATTTTTACCTCTTTATATTTAGATCATTCCTTTTAAATTTATTTTTGTGGCTGGTTTGAAGTAGAAGTCAAGTCCTGTTTTCCTTCCAACTGGATGTCCAGTTGTTACAGAATCATACTGAAAATCATCACTGAAAATCATGACCTCTGCCCACTGCTCTTCAATGCCATCTTTATCATAAATTTAATTTCCATCTATATCTGCATTTTGGGGGCCAACTCTTCCTTCTTTTAGGGCAGGTCTGGCAGAGTGAGAATCTTAAGCAAGCTCTGTGTCCTGTATGGAGCCTGAAGCAGAACTCGATCCTACTACCCTGAGATCATGACCTGAGTGGAAATCCAGAGTCAGATGCTTAACTGACTGAGTCCCCCAGGAGCCCCCCAACTATTGTTTTTAACTGGTTTGTTAATTTCTTCTTACTAATTATAACACTGTTTTAACTATGGTCACTCTTTAATTATTTATGGTATCTATTAAAATAGGTTCTCCCACTATGTTTTTATTCCAGGAATCTTGACTTCGCCTTATTTCAAACAAATTTTATAATTCATCTGTCGAGTTTGACAAAAGAATAATTGTTGGGATTTTAGTTGGGATTATATTCAGTCTATTGTTAAGTATGTTTTTAAAGAATTGACATACTTACAATATTGACTTTTTAAATGAGCATGGTATACATACTTCATATACCTAGGTCTTTTTTATTTCTCCTAATCATATTTTGTGGTTTTCTGCACAGATGTCTTATATATTGTGGTTAATTTGTTCTAGATGTTCTATACAGTTAAATAATATTATATATTATTAATTTTTAAAAACTTTTTTCTATTTGTTCCTTGAGTAAATACAGTTTTTTATACTGTCCTTGCATATAGCAGATTGTAAACTCACTGATTAATTCTAATATTTTTAATAGATTCTTTTAAATTTTCTATATAAACGGTTACGTTTTCTGGGATTAAAGATAATATTATTTCATACCTTCCAAGCTTTACAATTTTATTTCTTTTTCATATCTTACTGAATTCTCTAGAATGTCCAGAGCAATGCTGAATGAAAGTGGGAAGAATGAAAATTCTGCTTTTATTCCCAGGTCAAAGGGAACACTGTCACCATGTTACTATTGAGCATGCTGTTTATTATACTGTTTTGACAAAAATCATATATTAGATTGAAAAGTTTGTATTTTTCTGGTTTTACTGGAATTTTTCATTATAATTGGGTTTTGAATTTTATCAAATGCTTCCTTTGTATCTATTGAGATTATCAAATGTTTTTTTTAAATTTTTTTAATCTGATGATTTATATTGATTGACCACCACCCCCCCCCAACAAACTTCACATTCAGCAGCAGAGCTGCTGCTTTCTTGGGCTTACTGTGGGACTTAGAGTACCAGAGGATTTTTTTTTCTTTTCATTCTCTTCCCTCCCCTTTTGAGACAGCCACCATTTGCATAACAGAGTAAGTTTCTTGTTGCACCCTTGTACTTTCCTAGATGGCAGAGTGCTATTACTTGTTACTTGGTGCAGTGCTTCTGGTAGGAACAGGAGGATCCTGTGTTCCGTTGCTCTAGTCTCAACCTTAGACCTATTCTGGGCATCTGGACCTCCAGACAGTGGCTCTCAGTAATTCCTGCCCATTCTTCTCATGGTACCCAAACTCTTCCTTGACTCTCTGGGGTTCTTTGTAGAAGATGTTCTTACACCCAGTAGTAGCAGATCTCTGCTTTGTGTTGTTATGCCTGAGTTTTTGTGTCTGAGAGACCACCAAGGAGCCAACACTGATGTAATCACACGAGGGTTTATTCGACAAGCTTAAGCTTGGGCCCAAGTTGACCCGACACAGTGGAGCAGGGACTTGGACCCCGAGCTTAGTTAAGACCGGGGTATTTATGGGTTCCTGTTACTAAACCAGGGTGGGGGTTTCTGGAACCAAAGCAGGATGGGGCTCCCTGTTACTAAAGCAGGGTGGGGGTCTCTGGAACCAAAGCAAAGTAGGGGAAAGTTCAGCCCTTGGGCACAGGGGTCTGAGATGGCTGCCGGAGCTAAGATGGCTGTACTTACGCTAAGGCTGAACCTGAGGTGGGATGGCCTTAATTTTTCTCGGCCTCCACAGTGTCAGTTTGAGAGTCTGGACACAAGAATTACCTGTTTCTTTAACAGAGCCAGATGAATTTTTCTTCTACCTCTTTCCCAGAAACTGTGGATCTTTTCCAGGGCACTGGAGCTATGAGAGTTTTTGGTCCTAACAGGTTAAATTTTGCTTTGCATTAGAGAATGGTCTGGGGAATCAGAAAAGATTTTATGTTTTTGTGACACCAAAGTGCTCTTTCTGGTCCCTTGCCCTGACCTCAGTCTTTCTGTTAAGCAACTGGTAGATGTCTGAAAAAAAAAAGCGTATGAATGAGTGCATATTCCTTTGTGTCTGGGTGATCCCAGGGTGCCTGTATTGTTCTGGTGACCCGTTCTGCCCTTCAAGTATTTGTTACAAGTTTTAGCTGTTTTCTTCTTACCTACTTTCATAATGAACAACTATTCCTCTCATGTTCTGTCAAAGGTAAGAAGGTTCTTATGTCCTGTCTGTCCTCGGTGGCTGTTACTCTTTAAAATTTAGTTAATCTCTTTGTCTTGCAACTCCAGGTCTCTGGTGGGCTCAGAAAAAGTTATTATTTTGTAGATTATCGGGCCTTTTATTAATATTAGGATAAGAGCAATATTTTCTGGTGGCTTTCACTTTCTAAGTAAAAGGAAAACTGCATATTTTTTCACATGTATTTTAACTCGGCCTTTTAAGTTTCCCAAGAAAAATGATTTTTTCCTTCACAGTGCCTAGTCTGCATTTACCAGAGCCAGAGTCCTAAATTAATGCTATCTTTATAGCCTTTCTACACAAAAGTGAGTTGTTGCTGTCACAGTTTTGTGCGCAACTGAAGCTCATTGGATTATGTGTAGCAGGATTCCATTGTTTCAAACAAGGTAGATTTCAAATTTTCTCCTATAAAAGGAGGTCTGGCCATTGGCACTGTGGGGCCAGAATTGTGGTACCTTGCTCATTAGAATCTAGTCTCCTTTGACAGTTCTGTTCTACCGTCTTGGCCATATGACTTCATCCTTAAGGGTTTTCCCGTAGTTTAAGGACTACTGGACAGCTCTTTGTGTTATATGCAGCAAGAATGAAAAAAAAAAAAAATGCAGTGGCAAAAGGGCATACTACCAGCTGATTTAGCCTTCTTTGAAGAGATTCCCTGGAAACTACCCAGTATTTTCTACCTAACCATCATTACTCTTTGTTGCAAAAGAAGCTGTTAATAGTATTTTTGTTGTACACATAATGGCTCTGAACATGTCCCTAGTAGGAGAGGGGAAGATAAATATTGCGTGGGCTCTTAGAAGTCTCAGTTACAGTTAGAGGATGGGGAATATATTTTGGTAATGTGATTTCTGACCTAGAATGGTGTGTGTTAAAATACACAGATTCTATCTTAAAACAGAGCTGGCTGGATTCTGATATCAGCTCTGCAAATTGGTAGTTATATGACCTTGAGCCAAGGTTCTTACCCTAACTTGTCTTATTTTTTTAGCTGTGAAAGGGGTATGATAATTACTATTTGGAAACGTTTTGGTAGGGATTGAATATGATAATAATATGCAAAAGGTCTGTCACATAGGAATGGATCAGTAAATTGTATGTTTTATGCACCCACCATATATTAACTTACACTAGAGTCAGTTATTTAAGGGAGGACAGAGTTTATTCAAGCCTGATACTGATTGATAAGGTAGAAAGGCCATTTACTTTGTTCCTCATGGGTAAAACTTTATCTTTTAGATGGGATTGAGAGTCTCAGTTTCTACCCTATAAATATATCATTTTGTACTTTGGACGATAGTGAATTACTGCTCAAAATTCAGGTTTATGATAGCAGCACTTTATGTATTGTCGAACCAAGAAACAGATAAGATGAGTTCCAGTTTGAATTCTACCATTAGAAGTTCTGAAACTTGTGAAAGTCATTCTGACCCTCCAGACTTCAGTTTTGTCAGCTGACAGATCAATTAGGTAGACGAGCTGACCTCTACCACTGTTTGACAGCTTTGAAGCTCCATGATTCCGTGTAGTTTCACTTGCCCCAGACGTACACTCTTGTCAAAAGAAACATCCTAAAACCAGCAAATAAAGTGATAAAGACTTAATTTCTCAAACCAAAGTTGAATTTTTACAGGAATTGGTTTTATTGTGAGGTTTTGCCAGTTCTGAAGTGAAGCGATAGATGTTAATTGAAAAACACAGTGCTGTATTTAAAAATTGGCTTTAGATTCTGCTTGCAGAGATTGCTAGGCTAGACAAAGTTTGTCTCTTTGGGCAAGTCATTTAAATTCTCTGCACCTTAGATTACTCATTTATAAAATAGGCAATATATGTTAAGGCCACGATGAGGACCAAATGAAACGACAATGTAAAAGTACTTTTAAAAAACAGCACAATTTTTCAGTGCTAAGTTCTTTTAGAAAGTCCAGTGGGTTAAAAAAAAAAAAATGGAAAATGCCTTTACGCTGTGGTGTGAAGATTATATAATAAAGTGGTATAAATAAAATACAATAAAGTAAAGCCACCAAGGATCTCTGTTTTAAAGTTCGTGTTAGATTTTGCCCACCTGTTTTTCCATCCACGTTATGTTTTAGGAAGCTGTGGGTCTCAGACACTTCAGAAGCTAGGCGAGCAAGGCATGTCTGTGATTTTGTGCATGAAGTGTCTCCTTGAGATATTTCTAGATAGATCTTTGTATCTGAGGCATTCTGCTGGAGATCCAGTGAGGCTGAAACAAAGAGTGAATCTTTTGCGGTGTGTGGCTATTAGTGCTGTCTGCTCTCTTCAATTTGCCCATCTGAATTGACAGTTAAAGCTCCTTCTCTATAAATAGCAAGTTATTAGTTAAAGCATGGTTGCCATATGGCAAAATGGTCTCTTTTGCTAAACTGATTAAATACAATAGCAATGTCCAGTCTTTAAGAAGATACTGTGTTCTGCGATACAAGCCTAGAGATTACTTTTGTTCCCTAACATGAATCAAGCTTATATAGTCTCTGTTTCTATATGTGTGTGTATATTTATTCATCTTGTCACTACTTCCTAAAACTCTCGAACCATGCTATATATGTATTAAAGTGTGTTAAGTGCACTAGTATTATGTCTACAGATGATGGATTTTTACATAGTTATATACTTGTGTCATTACTATGCAAACCAAGATATAGAGCACTTGCAATCCCCAAGACGTTCCCCTTATATCTCTTCCCTAGCAATAATCTTACGATTTTTAATAGTTAAAAAATTTTGCCTTTATGGTAATAAGCTTCTAAAAAGGAATGAAATATTTTTTAAAAATTTATTTATTTATTTATTTATTTATTCTCAGGAGGGGAGTATTTTGAAGGGCACTTCTGATTTTTTTAAAATTTCTTGGAAATATTATTAATTATGACAAAAACCCTCTGTACAATGCTGAGTAATGCAATAAAGTATAATAATGTGGGCAATAAACTTCATTATATGACCACTGAAATGAAACAGGATTGCAACGTGGAAACCTCGCGCAATTCTGTCCGAATCTCCCACCTGCGAACCAAAAAATAAGAGGTGCCACCCAGGCTGGTGAGTGTTCTGTTGGTCATGTTGCCAGGCAACCTCAGTCAGTATCAGAGACACCCAATTGAGCAGCAGAGACTCAGACTGGAAGGTATCTTGGAAACAGAAGGGTCCAGCCGGAGGAGAGGGAGGGAGAGAGGAGAGAAAAAAATAAAGACTGCCACTTGAACATTTATCCGTGTTAGTCATGACCACAAAAAAATTTTTTTTTTCCCTAGCAACATGCAGCTAGCTGAGAGCAAAATTCTTCGGGTTTCCGCTCCCTTCACTGTTTTCCTTCTTCATTGTGTCTACAGGTTAAGAGTGCAGAGCCTTGGTAAACTGCATCATCATTAATTAATCATCATTAATTTGTAGGAGGGAAGGGTGTTTTCAGCATCAGTCATTTTCAGCAAATTCAAGCCATGTTAACTAAAAGTTCTCTGAGATTTTAATCATACAGTATTCTATACGATTCAGTCATGCTTAAAATAACCTGATTCTTACATTGATATACTTCTTTAAAAAAACTGAAGTACAAGATCAAATGCTCACCACCTGGAGTTAACCCTCTTCGTGGAAGGAGAAGGTAAGAAGGAAGAGAGAGGGAGGCAGGCGTAAGCCCGTCTGGAGGGGCATTAGAGGAGATGAGGTGCACCAAGCAAACAGGGAGAGAATCTGGGAGCATGACCTTGGGTGAGCCCTCCACTCAGATGCAACTTTTATGTATCATCCTAGAAAGTTATCTTCCATTCTCCGCGGTTTTTTGTAAAACCTTTTTTACTGTACTATGCTCTCACCCCACATTATTCGCCTTTCTCCCTGTTTAACTGATGGCATGCAGAGAAAATCACTCTCTGAGATAGGAGGCTCCTGCTAATTTATGACTCTCCCTGACTTCTTTCGTTCTTCCCTTCTGATGCTTCTTCCGCTTATATGCCAATGCCTTCATGCATGTTCTGGATTTTAACAGCTGTGTGCTTTCTAAAAGCCTTGACTCGAGTATTTTCTTTCTCTTCCATATCCTCAGCCTTCTTCCCCTCTCCTGATTTCTTCCCATTGGCATTAGACCTGTCAAAGGATCTTTCCCCTTAAAAACAAACATTCACCCGTATACAAATCCTCCCTTGTTCCAACTACACTTTCAGCTACACAGAAACTCTGGTCTCTGCTCACAATTAGATGTTTCATAGCTATATTCTCTGTCTCAAGTCTGCCTCTTCCGTTCACACCTCAACGCACTGACTCGCTTTTTCTGTTTGTCTCAAAGTGTTCTTTCCAAGGTGACAAAAGTGAGTCCTGGAGCTCTACATGGAATACATACCTTGGATCTCTTTGTGTAACTTTGTACCATTGAGCATGTCCTCCCTCCTACGATGTCCTTTCTATTGGAAATTATTACAATTATTACAATTATTCTTACTCTCCACAGGAAAGGCTGCTTCTTAATTTTTCATCTGGTGATGGCAAGCACTAAAATCCTGACTTTGACAGAATAATAGTTACAATGCCTCCGTGATTTAAGTTGAAAGGAGTACATCGCTACATGGCTCTTGTACTCAGTTATCAGGATTGTACAAATGTCTTTTTATTCAGAAATACAAAGTTAATGATCTGTAGCGTGGTCAGTGACAGCAGTAAAGCATGATGTTGTCAAATGAAACCAGAAACCGATGCTTATAGTGATTTTCTTAAATATCAACTTTTTTTTTTTTTTAAAGATTTACTTATTCATTAGGGGATACAGGGTGCAGAGGGAGAAGGAGAGAGAGAATCCTCAAGCAGACTCCCCACTGAGCATGGAGCCAGTTGCGGGGCTTGATCTCAACAACCCTGAGATCAGGACCTGAACCAAAATGGAGAGTTGGCCGCTTAACCGACCAAGCCATCCAGGCACCTGGCCAGCCTTTTCTTCAGTCATTTTCTTCAGCTGACTTCTCTGAAGTTGTTACTGAGGACCTCTGCCTTGAGCTTCCTCTCACAGCTCATTAATAATGGTGAAGCATTATTCTAGGAAATAGAACCTGCCTCCTCCCATACCACCTCTTCCTCTACTCATTGCACCATTCCAGGGCCCTTTCCTTCTTGAAGAACTCCCGTGATTACAACTTCTGCTGTAGTTAACCGAGAGGCCACCTCAGCTGCATTCAGTAAAACAGTTCTCACAGTCTTGGTTGGATCAGTGGTTCCTTTTTCTACCATATTCACAGAGTCTCAAACATGGTGTCATAACCAACTTCTGAGGAACTTCACGTAATTTTCTCAACTGTCGGTGCTCTTTCAACACCTGAATTCTTAGCAGTGCTTATTGCAGGAATTTCGAGTGTCTTCTTCATAATTTCTGTACCAAGTTTTGGATCTTCATTAGGTGGAGTTATTGAATCCAAAGCTGGAATGTGCCAAAGCAGGGCACTACCCCCTTCCCAGAACACTGCCTGCTTCAACAGCAGCTACTGATGGCTCTGAGGGCACCTGCAACCCTCCCTGTCTTTTCATGCACTTTCTTACCACTTTTCTCACCACTGTTCAGCCCAGCTACTCCATCTGAGAGTTTGCCAGATGTTCATTCAGCTTTTCCTTTTCACTGGTTGTCGTATGTAACTGCTCAATGATTTCTTGAATACGTTTCTCAGTTTGGGCCTTGTCATCTTTTCCTTTAAAAGCATGGCATCATTTTTGGCCACAGTGACCTCTCCAAATTTTCCCAAGTTGTGAGGTTAAACATCTTTAAGATTCAGAGTTGATCCTTCTTCTGCAAACATTGCACCGTCAGTAGCAACAGCCACATCTTTAAGCTAGTTCTTTGTATTGTCACCAAAACCTGGAGCTTTGACTGCTACAACCTGAAAACCCAACTTTTGACCTAATCAGAACCTGTGTACTCAGAGCTTCTCCATCAGTATCTTCGGCAGTTATGACCAAGGGCTTAAGATGAGCATTGGCAGTTTCAAGAGCAAGTACAATGGACTGGACACTAGGAATTTTCTTTTCACTTGGTAGAACATAGGCATCTTGGAATTTACATTTCTGACTTTTTTTTCTAAGTTTTATTTTAGAGAGAGAGCATGTGCACGTGTAAGTAGAGGGAGGGCAGAGGGTGAGTGAGAGCAAGATGGAGAAATACAGACTCCCCACTGAGTGCCAGAGCCCAACTTGGGGCTCGATCCTACGACCCTGAGATCATGACTGGAACCAAAATCAAGAGGTCCAAAGCTAAAACTGACTGAGCCACCCAGACACCTCCACATTGTTGAGCTTTTGATGTGTTAATAAGGTATGGAGAAATACAACCTCGATCAGACTTCATACCTTCAGTGATTTCTAATTCATCATTTCCATCCTTTACTATGATGATGTCCTTTCTCCTAAGCATTTTCACTGCATCAGAAATAATGTTGCCAATTTCTTTGTCTCCATTTGCAAAAATCATGGCAACCTGAGCAATTTCTTCAGCAGTTGTTACAGAGGCAGACTGCTTCCTAAGTTCAGCAGTTACAGCAGCCATAGCTAGCATTACACCTCTCCTGATCGCCACAGGATTAGCACCTTCACTAATCTTCTCAAAGCCTTCTTGGCAGTCGAGCATGCCAGGGCAGTAGCAGTCATGGTGCCATCCCAAGCCTCTTCATTTGTGTTACTGGCAACATCTTGAACAAGTTTAGCACCAATATTTTTATATTTATCTTGTAAGTCAATAGACTTTGCAACAGTCCTGCCATCTTCTGTTACTCTGGGAACGTCCCCAACTCTGTTAAATCATCACTGTTCTTCCCTTTGGCCCCATAGTAATGGCTACAGCATTCACTAAATGGTCTACGCCTTGAAGCGTTAAGGCTCGGGCATCGATACCAAATTTTACGTCTTTGGCACAGGCCCGAGTGAGATGAGGAGCCAGTGCCCTGGACACTGGCCTAATTTGGCAAAGGACCGTTGGTAATCGAAGCATTTCTCTGGAACGGTGGCAGAGTGTGTGGGCAGTGAGGCAGGCATTTAGAAGCCAGTGAAGGCATAAAATCAGTACTCTTAACAATGTTGCCCCAGAAATCTTAATCTGCAAAAGGTCTTTAATTTTTATCTAGAATTGCTATATTATAAGCTCAGTGAAGTACGTTGTCCCAACCGTCTAGCACAGGGATAAGAGCACTTAGGCACTTGAGTTTTCCAAATAAGTAAAATAGCTTATGTATGAATGAATCTTAAATGCTTTTCTCTTTTCCAGTTGTATTAAATTATTTTGCTCATCATCACAGTGTGCAGTGTTAGCAATGGCTAACATGTATTGGTTAGCTACCGTGTGCCAGTTCTTATGATTCTCATTATATATATATTATATGTATTATATATAGTGTATATAATAGAGTCAGACAGCTATATATATAATATGTATAATAGAGTCAGACAGTTATATATAATATATAACTTGTTAGGTTATGGTAAAGATTATATATATATATTTATATTAGGTTATGATAAAGATTACTTATATATAAATATAAATATAAATATTAATAATCTAATACAAGTAGGTATTACGCTCATGGCCGTTTTGCAGACTTGCGAACAACTGGGTTTAGCCTAGGCAAATTAATCTCTCCAGTATCTCCCAATGAAAGGGTGGTGGAGTTGGTACTTGAATCAAAGTCTGCTGAATACCCCTAACTGTACCATATAGGGGTGGATTTCTAGAAAACAGCAGCAATAGCAATGCAACATTTTCTGTATTTCCAGCTCTTTGATACAGACGTTTATTGTTGTGATCCTTTTCTATTGTTTAACCTCTTCATTATCTCAGAACTGTAACATGACTGTAATCGCAGTCTTTCTTAGGGGTCAGCAATTATCGTTTTGGTTTGGTTTGGCATATGAAGAGAGAACCGAGAATATGCATTCAGGGAGCACCTGGGCATCTCAGCTGGTTAGCTGTCCGACTCTTGATTTTAACTCAGGTCATGATCTCAGGGTCCTCGGATCAAGTCCTGTGGCAGATTCTGTGCTCAGCGGGTAGACTGCTTGAGGATTTTCTCTTTCTGTTTCTGTCCCTCCCCTGGCCACACTCTCTCTCCAAAAAAAAAAAAAAAAAAAAAAGTGCATTCAGGTATTCAGGTTTGGGCTAAGAGAAAAGGAGCTTCTGTAAAATGGCAAGAGGAGATAATGGAGGAGTATTGGGATGGCCAGGAGATATGGTGCTGTCTCCACAGAAGAGAGAGAAAATACAGGGAAGTTGGGGAAAGAATAGTAGAACAACTGACAAATACATCCTGCAGAGCCAATTGCAAATTGAAAAGAAAAATCCTAGCTAGTGACTTTTATAAGGGAAAAAAAAGGGGAGAATATAGAGAGGAAGTGAGATGAATGAAAAAGTAGTACAAAAATGTGATGAAGAGCAGCATGACTTAAGTATGATCAAAGAGAACTATAACTTCATAAAATGAGAAGAGGGAATAACCAAGAATTAAAAATGGCATAAAGAAAAATATCCAGTGCATCAGTAATAGGTTTCATTGATTCAGATTGCTGCCTTTGTAGGTATCCGCCAGAAATGTGAAGCAGGGGCGCCTGAGTGGCTCAGTGGGTAAAGCCGCTGCCTTAGGCTCAGGTCATGATCTCAGAGTCCTGGGATTGAGCCCCGCATCGGGCTCTCTGCTCAGCAGGGAGCCTGCTTCCTCCTCTCTCTCTGCCTGCCTCTCTGCCTGCTTGTGATCTCTCTCTGTCAAATAAATAAATAGAATCTTAAAAAAAAAAAAAAGAAATGTGAAGCAAAAAGAAAAATAAAATGTTGATTGCTCTTCTGCTGGGGTGGAGCCTAATGGATGTGGGAAATCTGAGAATTTTTATACTGATGATGGATTTTTGCAGGGGGGATATCATACTAATATTTTCTTTCTCCATTTACGCACTGTTTTATTCCGCTGAAATTAATAGATAAGAGATTTTGGAATGGAGTACACTTACTGATTTGTTTGGTTGTCAGTCAGTGGTTAGAATGTATTTACTATGCTTATCAGAATCAAAAGAAAACATTATAACCATTCAGCCGCATGTAGTAGAGCCTTTCCTTGGACAAATCAGATGTTATTGATCTTAAAGCTTTATGCTTTTGCTATTTGAAATATAAAACTATAAAAGCTTTGCAGAAAATTTATGAGTTATTTGCTTTTAGAATTTGAACCTTGATTCAAAAATAAACTGTAATAAGGAAAACTGTCGATTAATAACTTGTTTCTCACTGCTCTAATGTAAACTATAAAGATCTCATTTCTAGAAAAGAAATCTAACAATTAAGGTAAAATTGAAGTAGGGCGATAACTCATTTTTGTTCTCCCCGACCCTGTTCCTCAGCTTCCTCTGTATTCCCCATAGCTCATTTCTGCTAAATAATACTGGAAGAAAAATTATCTTCATAAGTTGATTTAATTGGCAATGATTGGTACAGAGTGATAAATGGACATACAATTTATATGACCCAGGGACATAATATTATTTAATTATTGCATTAAAATGAGAATTAAGGTCATTTAAAATGGCATTTTTAGATTAGACATTTAAAAACAGACTACAGGATAGATTACCTTTCTTATATAGTGTATCTTCTCTTAAAATTTTTCTTTTATCTGAATAAAAACAAGTAATGGGGTGCCTTCTTTTAACAGTTTGTTTTTTGGTTTTGGGTTTTTTTTTTTTTGCTCATGGTAATTTGATTTCTGAATCTGATTACTTTTGTCATTAACTCAATAATGATTTTTTTCAGGTTACAGTATACTATTGATAGGAGACCATGTTTTTCTATAGCAACAATCACTGTAGTTCTCAGGTACTTCAGTTAGTATACTGTTTTAATCTAAATCATATAGAAGGGAAGAACCTTTTGGGGTTCAAGAAGGTATGTCTCTAATATATTAAAATTTCTTTACACATGTGACATAGAAGATTCATTTGTGTTGTTTCTTCTGTAAAAATTTAGTCGGATTTGATTAAATGTAGGCTGCAACAGTAACAGTGATAAGAGGTGAAGTAGTGTTCCCTAATTTCAATGACTGCTTTTAAATACTGGGCCTGATGGTTTTGGGAAAATATTTATTTGATACAAAAACCATAAATCCAAGTGGAAGAAGATAGTTCCTGAACCTTGCATGAGACTCCAGGTTTGGAAGGTTAGCCAGTTTTGTAGAGTTTTAATAGAATTTAACATGGGTGCAAACTTTTATTTTCCAAAGTCACATAGATTCTGTAACTCTGGAGACTTCTGGAAATAAGAGAGAAAAATCTGAAAACAGAATACTTAAATCAAACTTTATTTTATGGTATTTTAAAATTTTTAATTAACTAAAAAATGTATTCATTTATTTTAAGAGAGGGTGGGGAAGGGGCAAAGGGAGAGGAGAGGGAGAGAGAGAGAGAGAGAGAGAGAGAGAATCTCAAGCAGATTCCCTGCTGAGCATGGGCCTCCCCCACTCCCCACATGGGACTCAATCCCAGGACCCTCAGATCATGACCTGAGCTGAAATCAGTAATCAGACATCTAACCAACAGAGTGACCCATAAATCAGCCATTATTTTAATAAAAAGTTCTGCCCTTCTTTTCATTCTCATTTACTCTGTTTTGTGAACGACTTTTTGACAATCCTTTGAATGTGATAGTTTGTGACACTTCATTATAACTGAGTATGTCCCCATGTACTCACATATGCACGTGCACAAGTGTCAGAGAACTAAAGATTTTATTCTTTATCACTATTACATGGTGCTTTTCTTACTTGTTTTCAAATAAAACACGTATTTCCTATAATTCAGATGATTTATGCTATTTCTGGATAATTTGAAAAGTAGAAAAAATGATAAGAAGAGTTGTAAAACAAAAGAATTCACACATCCTCACCTATTCTTCCCAGTACTTTTATAAAAATAAGTAAAAATAAAAAATAGTTGTGATTATAGTGTTAAAACAACTATGTATGTTAATTTGTTGACTTTTATAGTATCTTGTAAGCTTTTTTCATGTTAGTGCAAAATTGCATAAATTTCTAAAAGCAATATAATATGCTACCAATTGGTTATGTATCTATTTTGAATTCTTAATGCCATCATACCATCTCCCTTTAATATGGGGTTTGGTTTTTATTTTTTCCTTGTTTATATATTTTTTTAAATTTAAATTCAAATTAGTTAACATATAGTATAGTTATTGGTTTCAGGAGCAGAATTTAGTGATTTATCACTTACCTCAACACCAGGTGCTCATCCCAACACATGCCCTCCTTAATGCATACCACACATGTAGCCCATCCCCGCAACTACCTCCCCTCCAGCAACCCTCAGTTTGTTCTCTAGAGGTAAGTGTCTTTTATGGTTTGCCTTCTCTGTTTTTATCATATTTTTCCTTCTCTTCCCCTATGTTCATCTGTTTTGTTTCTTAAATTCTACATATGAGTGAAATCATATGATATTTATCTTTCTCTGACTTGTTTCACTTTGTGTAATATACTCTAGTTCCATCTGTGTTGTTGCAAATGACAATATTTCATTCTTTTTTGATGATTGAGTAATATTCCATTTTATGTCGTACATATGTATGTATGTACGTATGTAAATACCACTTCTTTATCTCTTCATCAGTCGATGAACATTTTGGCTCCTTCCATAATTTGGGTATTTTTGATAGTGCTTCTCTAAACATGGGGGTGCATATTCCCCCTTTGAATCAGTGTTTTTGTATCCTTTGGATAAATACCTAGTAGTGCAATTGCTGGGTTTTGGGGTAGCTCTATTTTTAAGTTTTTAAGGACCCTCCATATTGTATTCCAGAGTGGCTGCACCAGCTTGCATTCCCATCAATAGTGTAGGAGGGTTCCCCTTTCTCTGTATCCTCGCCAACGTCTGTTTTTCATGAGTTGTTAATTTTAGCCATTCTGACAGGTACAAGGTGGTATCTCATTTTGGTTTTAATTTGTATTTCCATGATCGTGAGTGATGTTGAGAATTTTTTGTGCGTCTGTCAGCTATTTGTAGGTCTTCTTTGGTGAAATGGATGCTCACGTCTTCTGTCCTCTTCTTAACTGGATTATTTATTTTTGGGTTGTTGATTTTGAAGAGTTCCTTATAGATTCTGCATACTAGCCCTTAACCTGATATGTCATTTGCAAATATCTTCTCCCATTCTGCTGGTTGTTTTAGCACAGCTTCACTGTGCAGAAGCTTTTTAGCTTGATGGAGTCCCAGTAGTTCATTGCTGCTTTTGTTTCCTTTGCCTCCAGTGATGTGTCTAGTAAGAAGTTGCTGTGGCTAAGGTCAATGGGGTTGCTACTTGCTGTCTTCTCTAGGATTTTGATTGTTTCCTCTCTCACATTTAGATTTTTCATCCATTTTGAATTTATTTTTGTGTGTGATGTGAGAAAGTGCTATAGTTTCATGCTTTTTCATGTGGCTGTCTGGTTTTCTCAGCACCATTTGTTGAAGAGACTGCCTTTTTCCATTGGATATCCTTTCCTGCTTTGTCAAAGATTGGTTGGCCAGAGTTGTGGGTCCATTTCTGGTTTCTCTGTTCTGTTCCATTGATCTCTGTGACTGTTTTTGTGCTAATACCATACTGTCTTGATGATTACAATTTTATAATAGAGTCTGAGGTCTGGGATTGTGATGCCTCCTGCTTTTCTTTTTCAACATTACTTTGGCTATTCAAGTTCTTTCATGGTTCCATACAAATCTTAGGATTGTTTGTTCTAGCTCTTTGAAAACTGTTGGTGTTATTTTGATCACGATTGTATTGAATTTGTAGATTGCTTTGGGTAGTATAGACATTTTAGATATATCTGTTCTTCCAGTTCATGAGCTTCGAATGTTTTTCCATTTCTTTGTGTCTTCTTCAGTCTCTTTCATAGTGTTCTGTAACTTTCAACATACAGATCTTTACCTCTTTAGTTACTCCTTATCTTATGTTTTTTGGGGCAATTGTAAATGGGGTCAGCCCCTTGCTTTCTCTTTCTGCGGCCTATTATTGGTGTATTGAAGTGCAGCAGATTTCTGTATATTGATTTTGTACCTTGCAACTTTGCTGAATTCCTGTATCAGTTACAGCAATTTTTCAGCAGAGTCTTTCAGGCTTTCTACATAGAATATCATGTCATCTATGAGGAGTGAGTGACTTCTTCTTGCAGATTTGGGTGCCTTTTATTTCTTTTTGTGGTCTGATTGCTGAGGCCAGCCCTTGCAGTACTGTATTGAACAGCAGTGGTGAGAATGTACATCCCTGTCTTGTTCCTGCCCACAGAGGAAAAACTCTCAGATTTTCCCCATTGAGGATGATACTCACTGTGGGTGTTATATATATGGCCTGTATGATGTTGAGGTATGTTCTTTCTATCCCTATTTCTTGCAGGTTTTGTATAAAGAAAAGATGCTGTATTTTGTCAAATGCTTTATCTGCATCTATTGAGAGGATCATATGGTTCTTATCCTTTCTTTCATTAATGTGGTGTATCATGTTGATTGATTCGTGGATATTGAACCACCACTGCAGCCCAGGAACAAATCCCACTTGATCATGGTGAATAATCCTTCTAATGTACTGTTAGATTCGATTTGCTAGTATCTTGATGAGAATTTCTACATCCATTTTCATCAGGGATATTGGTCTGTAATGCTTCTTTATAGTGGGGTCTTTGGTTTTGGGATCAAGGTAATGCTGGCCTCATAGAGGGAATTAGTTTTCCTTTCATTCCTATTTTTTGGAATAGCTTCAGAAGACTAAGAATTACTACTTCTTTAAATGTCTGGTAGAATTCCCCTGGCAAGCCATCTAGCCCTGGACTCTTGTTTGGAGATTTTTGATTACTGACTCAATTTCTTTGCTGGTTATAAGGACTGTTCAAATTTTCTATTTCTTCCTGTTTCAGTTTTGGTGGTTTATATGTTTCTAAGTATTTATCCATTTCTTCCAGATTGCCCAATTTGTTGCCATATAATTGCTCATAATATTCTTTTATAATTGTTTGTATTTCTGTGGTGTTCTTTATCTCTCTTCTTTCATTCATGATTGTGTTTATTTGGGTCCTTTCTCTTTTCTTTTTGATAGGTCTGGGTAGGGGTTTATCAGTTTTGTTAATTCTTTCAAAAAACAAGCTTCTGGTTTTGCTCATCTGTTCTACTCCTTTTTTGATTTCTGTATTATATATTTCTTCTCTCATCTTTATTACTTCCCCTCTTCTACTGGATTTAGGCTTTGTTTGCTGTTCTTTTTCTAGCTTCTTTAGGTGTAAGGTTAGGCTGTATATTTGAGAATTTTCTTGCTTCTTGAGGAAGGCCTGTATTGCTATACACTTCCCTCTTAGGATCACCTTTGCTGAGTCCCAAAGGTTCTGGAGTGTTCTGTTTTCATTTTCATTTGCCTCCATGCATTTTTAAAATTTCTTCTTGAATTTCCTCATTACCTGTTAATTCTTTAGTAGGGTGTTCTTTAACCTCTATGTATTTGTGGCCTTCCAAAATTTTTTTCTTGTGGTTGACTTCAAGTTTTACAGAGTTGTGGTCTAAAAATGTGCATGGTATGATCTTAATCTTTCTGTACTGACTGAGGCCTGATTTGTGACCCAGTATGTGATCCATTCTGGAGAATGTTCCAGTTGCACCCAAAAAGAATGTGTATTCTGCTGCTTCCGGACGAAATGCTCTGGATATATCTGTTATGTCCATATGATCAAGTGTGTCATTCAAAGAGATTGTTTCCTTGTTGATCTTCTGCTTAGACCGTCTGTGCATTGCTGTGAGTAGGATGTTAAAGTCCTTTGCTATTATGGTATTGTTATTAATGAGTTTCTTTAAGTTTGTTATTGACTGATTTATTTATCTGCCTGCTCCCAAGCTGGGGTAAATATTTACAACTGTTAGATCTTTTTGGATAGACCCCTTTCTTATGATATAGTACCCTTCTTCATCTCTTATTATAGTCTAAAGTCTTATGGTTTAAAACCTAGTTATAGTTATATATATATATATATATATATATATATATATATATATATACTTACAGTCTTTGGTTTAAAACCTAGTTTATCCTATATAAGTATGGCTAGTTCAGCTTGACTTTGATGTTCATTAACATGATAGATGGCTCTCCACCCCTCCTTTTCAACCTGTAGTTGTCTTTGGGTCAAAAATTAGTCTTTTGTAAGCAGAGAATTGATGGGTCATGTTTTCTCATCCATTCCAATACCCTGTGTCTTTTGATTGGAGCATCCATTCCATTTACATTCCAAGTAACCATTGATAGATAAGATTGTAGTGCCTTTGTATTACCTATAATGACTCTGTTCCTGTAGATTGTCTCTGTTCCTTTCTAGTCTTTGTTGATTTTGGTGTCTTTCCAACTCGAAGGGTCCACTTAAGTATTTTTTGCCATGCTTAGTGTTTAATGTTCATGATCTCCTTTAGTTTTTGCCTGTCTTGGAAACCCTTTATTTTTCCTTCTATTCTGAATGACAGCATTGATAGATATATAGTATTCTTGGCTACATATTGTTCCATTTAGCTTGTTGAATATATCATTGCTACTGTCTTCTGGCCTGCTAAGTTTCTCTGGACAGGTCTGCTGCTAACCTTCTAGGATAAGGACTTTTTTTGCCTAGCTTTTAGAATGACCTCTGCTTCTTTATATTTTGCCAGTTTCACTGTGATATGTCTTGGTGTTGACTTGTTTTGATTTTGAGGGGAGTTCTTTGTGCCTCTTGGACTTGAATGCCTATTTCCTTCCCTCAACTAGGGAAATTCTCAATTATGATTTGCTCAAATAAAGCTTCTGCTCCTTTTTCCCACTCTTCTTCTTCTGGGCTCCTATGATGTGATTATTATTGCACTTTATGGAAGATCTAACAATTGTAAATATTTATGCCCCCAACTTGGGAGCATCCAGATATATAAATCGGTGAAAAACAAACTGAAATAAACTCATTAATAACAATTCCATAATAGTAGGGGACTTCAACATCCCACTCACAGCAATGGACAGAATATATATATATATATATTCACACACACACACACATATATATATACACATATACAGATACATATATATATATGTCTATACATATATATACATATATATACACATATACATATGTATATGTATATTTATGTGTATGTGTATATGTATATGTGTATGTATATGTATATACATATATATGTATCTGTATATGTATATATATGTATATATACACATGTATATGTATATGTACATATGTATATGTATATGTATATACATATATATGTATCTGTATATGTATATATATATATATATATGTGTGTGTGTGTGAATATATATATATATATTCTGCCCATTGCTGTGAGTGGGATGTATATATGTATCTGTATATGTGTATATATATATGTGTGTGTGTGTGAATATATATATATATATATATATATATATATATATACTGGGTCACAAATCAGGCCTCTGTCAGTACAAAAATATTAAGATCATACCATGCACATTTTTAGACCACAACTCTGTAAAACTTGAAGTCAACCACAAGAAAAAATTTTGAAAGACTACAAATACATCGAGGTTAAAGAACATCCTACTGAAGAATGAATGGGCAATGAGGAAATTAAAGAAGTTAAAATATATATGGCAATATACCCTCTTCCACATGTACTCCAGGAAGGGAACTGTTCGCTCCCAGTGTGACCCAGGGTATCCCCACACCACGGCATCTTGCCTATGTGCTGCTCTCTCTCCCACTCTCTCCTTCTCTCCCTGACTTCTCTCTGTGAAAAGGCTTTCCCTCTACGGCACTGACGCTTTTCTCAATTCAAATCTCTGAACCTTGTTTCTGCCACATTCTCTCCTTGCAGTTGTGCAGATTGTTTTCTTAATGCTCAGATCGATTTCCTTGTTCAAAATGATTTGATGTTGACCTAGCTGTGTTTGAAGAATGAGGCAAGTCCAGGATCACCCTACTACTCTGCCATCTTCTCTAATATGGGTTTTTTACAGAGTTTTCCAGTAGAGAAATTGTTGTTTCAAAGTATATGATTTTACAGAGGGTTTTCCAGTAGAGAAATTATTGTTTCAAAGTATATGATTTTGCAGAGGGATTTCCAGTAAAGAAATGATTGTTTCAAAGTATATGGTTATTTTTAAGAAGCTAGATAAAAAAATCATTTATTTTTAATAAGCCAACTTCTTTCCAAAGAAGTTTTTATCATTTTACATTTTCACCCACAAAGTAAAAAAGGACTCATTTCATCCTAAAATATAATTTTATCAAAACCAGTATTTAATTTTAATGTACAGTTCTTTAATTCACACAATCCTTAATTAAATTAATTAGTAGTTTTTGCAGACAACAGGGAAAATGTTGCCTTGTGTTCGGGTTGGTTGTTCATTTGCTTGTACATGTAATGGTAATCTCTGCTCAGCTTTTAAATCTTGTTTCCCTTTCTCATGTATTTTTGGAAAATTTCCTTAATTGATAATGCTTCTATATTTTGTATTACTGGATTATATCCTCCATTATATTAGATTGCTTTATGTTGATAAACAAGTTTAGTTGTTAACAATTTTGTAAGACAAGATTGCTAATAAGAATATGAATTTTCATTTTCATTCTTTGAGTATATGATAATTTTACTTCACTGTTAATTAACTGGGGACTAATTAATCAATATTCTGATTTTTAATTCTTTATTTACTTCTTCCCTTTAATTGCCTGTTTTAAGGCACTTAATTTATGACTAATAACTTCACCAAGAAGGTTGCAGGAAATAAAAAACATAAACTCAAGCTGCAAATCAAAGTAGTAAGTAAGTATAGGGTAGCTTTATTAAGGTGTTTTTTTGTTTTTTGTTTTTTTTTTTTTTTGAGTGGCGGATTTTGAATATTTTACCTGTTAATACTTCTTCACTCTATTTTTGGGAAGTATGTGCATTTCTTTCAGGTATCATTAAGGTAAAAAAAAAACCCACCATATTAAAATATTCAAGCAGGCAAATAAAATTTTATTTATGTTTGTGCATCTGTATGATAAAATTTGGAAAGGAGCACTTGCCAGTTTTGCTTCTGGGATTTCTTGTGGCTAAATCCCTGTTGCATCCTCTCCTTTGTGCTGTTGGCATCCTTTTGTGCCCTAGAGTTCTGGGCTTTTCTTTGACTTTACTTTCTTTATGTCTCCGGCTAATTACCAGCTGGAGCAGAGTGATTCTGATATAATTTTAAAGATGATTTAATATGGTTTTTCATTGTCTTCTACAAATAAATGCTTTGGAAAGAAAGCCTAGACAAGGAATAGCTGTTAGCCTCCACATTTCAAATAAGGATCATTCATTCCTTACATGTTTTGTTATGAAGAATTCAAAAGTCTTAAGGCCAGCTAGGAAGCTGAGGTTAAGATTTTCTAATGGTTTAATGTCTCAGTGGAAACAGTTATTTTCTTTTTAATCATGTGAGTTGTGACAAAAGAGGAACAGCTCACTGGTGGATGACTGTTGGGAACTGTCTAAATGCTCTATTGTTGTCTTAAATCCCTAGGTCTTATATCCAGTTGAACATTTTGAATTTCTGTTTACCCCTCTTGATAACTATTAATGAAGAAACTTAAACTTCTGGTATGCCATATTATAAGATGAATACTAAGCTGCATTAAATACCTGAAACAAATAAATGGTGAACAACTTTTAGGTTGATGAATACATTTTTTTTAAAGATTTTATTTATTTATTTGATGGAGATCACAAGTAGTCAGGGAGGCAGGCAGAGAGAGAGGGGAGGAAGCAGGCTCCCCGCTGAGCAGAGAGCCTCATGCGGAGCTCAATCCCAGGACCCTGGGATCATGACCTGAGCCAAAGGCAGAGGCTTAACCCACTGAGCCACCCAGGCGCCCCATTTTTTTTTGAAACTACTTAATTTCATTATCTTCTTGAGGGTCATGAATAGCTTTTTACAAGCTTTCTTCTTGAAGACTTAATTTCATTATATTTTATTGATAATCCATTGCTTGTAAAGTCTTATTAACATATGCTTTAGACTTTGCCATTCATGGCATCTTCATAGAATGCATATTTGTGTTTACAATCATGACTACGAAGACCAATGTAGAACAGACTGTTTTGAGAAGTGGCATCTGCTGCCTCGTAAATATTCTGTATAGCATTTCATTCTTCTTTCAATCTCTACATGCTCAATAATTTTGTTACTACATTGTCCTAACATTAATAATTATATATAATAACTACATTAAAAAGAGCTTTGCATTTTGGAATCATTCCTAGTGTTTCAGTTTTCTTTGAGTGATAGTACTTCTAGGGATACGCTCAAGAGAAATGAATACATTGTGTCCATACAAATATTTGTGCATGAATGTTCATAGCTGCATTATTCATAATAACCAAAAAGTGGAAATAACCCAAATATATACCTACTGATAAATGAATAAATAAAATGTGGTATGTCATACCATGGAATATTATTTGGCAAGTAAAAGACAGGAAGTACTGGTATACACTACAGCATGTATACATCTTGTAAATATTATGCCAAGTGAAGAAGACAGTCACAAAGGAGCATATGTTGTATGATTCCATTTAAATGAAAGTTCATAATGGACACTTTGGTAAGAGGCAGAAATTAGATTAGCAGTTACCTAGGGCTTGGGGCCCTGTGAAAATTGGGAGGTTATAGGGAAAGGGAGCTGTTTTCTTTTGAGGTAATGGAAGTGTTCCAAAAGTGTTTGTGCAGAGCTTTGTGACTATACTACAAGCCAATGCATTGTAAACTTTAATGGGTGAATTATATGGTTTGTAAATCTTCAGTAACTTTTTTTAAAAAAAAGTTAAAGCGGTGTGTCAAGGTGGTGATGGTGGCTTGGTCTAGAGTGGCAGCGAAGGGATCGGTGAGAAGTGGGTCAGATCTGAAAGCAGAGGCAACAAAATTTGCTGCAAGATCAAATAGGGGGTGTAAAAAAATGTTGCACAGGAAACAACAGTTGTTGACAAGGATGCAGAAAAAGGGGAACCCTCATTCACTATTGGTGGGAGTGCAGACAGGTGTAGCCACTCTGGAAAATGGTATGGAGGTTTCTCAAAAAGTTAAAAAAACAAAAACAAAAACAAAACAAACAAACAAACAAACAAAACCAAAGCAAAACAAAATGACCCAGCAGTTGCCCTACTAGGTATTTATCCAAAGGATACCTTAATTCTAATTTGAAGGAATACATGCACCCGAGTGTTTATGGCAGCATTACCAACAAATTATAGAAAGCCAAATTATGGAAAGAGCCCAGATGTCCATCAACTGATGAATGGATAAAGAAGATATGGTCTCTGTCTATCTATCTATCCATCTGTCTATCTATAATGGAATATTGATCAGCCATAGGAAGAACAAAATCTTCCATTTGCAGTGACATGGATGGTGCCAAAGAGTATTATGCTAAATGAAATAAGTCAGAGAAAGACCAATACCACATGATTTCACTCGTGTGGATTTAAGAAACAAAACAAATGAGCAAAGGGAAAAAAAAATAAGAGAGACGAATCAAGAAACAGACTCTTTAACTATGGAGAAAAAACTGATGGTTACTGGAGGGAAAGTGAGTCAAGAATGGGTTAAACAGGTGATGAGTATTAAGGAGGGCACTTGTGATGAGCACTGAGTGCTGTCTGTAAAGGGTGAATCATTGATTTGTATGGATGAAAGAAACAAAAAAGTACAATGTTTTTGGTACCATACAAAAAAAAAAAAAAAAAGTATAAGGTTTTTTGACACAGCCTGTGCTATGTCAAATCCTGTTTAGGAGTTACGTAAAATGTTGCTTATGGATTGACCATTGAATTGGTCACTCTGTATTGACCGATTAGCTGTGATTGTGTCAAATAAGGTTTCCATATGGTGGCAGGGGCCAAATCCTTTTGGGTTTAAGAAAAAAATATGAGGTTAGGGATATGGGATATGTAGGCAGTGGGTATACATAATTCTTTCTAGAAGTTTTGTATTAAAGGTGAGCAGGGTGCTGGAGGAGTAGCTGAAGAGGGATGTGGGGGCAAATCAGTTTATTTTAAGGTGATTATTCATACAGCATCTTTGTATGGATAGCATTGACTTAGTAGAGAAGAAACAATAATGCAGAAGAGACAAGTGCACTACGTCGGTGACATCCTATGTGAAAGCAGAGGGTGTTGCACTCCTAAAGGGACAGTCATGCATTGTAACACCTGGACCTGCAGATTTAGGCTTGGCAGTCATAGAACATGCAGGCTGATACATTCAACATGGCAGTAGGCAAAATACTTTTTTGATTGTTTATGTCTTCTCTGCTAAATGTAGAAATGTAATGATTGGCTAAGAGGAAGAAGTGTGGAGATGGCAGTCTGAGGAAGGCAGACAATGTGCAGAAGTTTCCTGATGGATGAAGATTGATTTGAGTAGGAACTGTTCCAAGATGGCAGCAAAGCACTGAAAGATACTTGTAATGGGATGTGAGTTTATAGCGTGAAAAGGAGAACAGGCAGCATATGGGGGGTGGGGGACTCTTTCTAGGTCATGTTCATCTGTTTGCAAGTAGGAGTGGAATAGGAGAAAGTCTGATTAACCTGCTTATTAGTTTCGTAGCGCTGCCATAAGAAAGTATCGCAGACTGTGTTGCTTACACACAGAAATTTATCTTCTCACAGATTTTAGAAGCCTATAATCAGTGTGTCAGTGGACTTAATTTCTTTTTTTTTTAATTTATTTATTTGACAGAGCTCACAAGCAGGCAGAGAGACAGGCAGAGAGAGAGAGAGTAAGGGAAACAGGTTCCCCGCTGAGCAGAGAGCCCGATGCGGGGCTTGATCGTAGGACCCTGGGATCATGACCTGTGCCCAAGGCAGAAGCTTTAACCCACTGAGCCACCTAGGTGCCCTAGTGAACTTAATTTCATTCTGAGGTCTTTCTCTATAGCGTGTAGATGGCTGCCTTCTCTGTTATCACATGATCTTTCCTCTGTGTCCTAATGACCTTTTTTATAAGGATGCCCATCATTTAGATTAGGACCAATGTGTATGATCTAATTTTGCCTTAATTACCTCTTTAAAGGCTCTATCTTCAAATATAGTCACGTTCTAAAATATTGGGGGTTAGAACTTCATATATGAATTTTTGGGGATGGCTGTGGCAAAATTCATAATAAACTATAACAACCAGTTTAAAAACTTAAATATATTTGAGTGAGAAATGGAATATATAAGACGTTTGAAATCTTGTTCTCATATAACTTACTACTTAAGATGAACAGATAATAAACAAATTATAAAAAACGATTAATCTTTTAATATGTTTGGGGGTATTAGGTACAAAGAAGAAAGATAAATGAATTAAAGAAATATAGCATGACTGAGTTGTGTGTGTTATTTTACATAGGTTGATGGAAAGCTCTCCAAGATTTGACATTTGAGCAGGAAGTAAGGAAGAACTGAAGGAAATAAGAGCAGGGAGCCATGACCATGTCAGTGCACAGAGAAAACAGCATATGCACAGGCCCTGAGGCAAGGTATATATAAGAAACAGTCTGGAGACCCAAGTTTCTGCCGTTGAGAACACAATTAGGAAAAGAGTCAGAAAGATACTAGTCAGGGAATCAAATGATAGGTACACAAACAGTTTGCTTTTGCCTTAAGAAAATGGGGTATAATTTATACAGAATGATGTGCATAGCTCTTAAGTCTATGATTCAGAGTTTTGACAATTGTCAAATCCTGTGTGACTCTTCCTGATCATAAACCCTACTAAATATATTTGTGATTATTAAATATAAAACACTATAATTTGTAATACAGTTATTAATATTAAATATATTCATGATGATGATGATCTTGTCTTCCGACCCCCTGAATACATACATACTGAATTTATGCTACTTCTGAAGGGATGGGCTAAGAGAATTCTCACCCTTTTTTCTCATTCTTTTGATCATGTTCATGATGTTGATAATATTATTGTTACTACTACTACTACTAACTAATGTATATTGAGTCCTTCCTGAGTGCCAGGCACTGTTACAAGAGTTTTGCGTATATCAGTTATTCAGCACTCACCATAGCCTGTTCACATTTTCTCATTAGGAAACTTAATCGAGGCACACATTTAAGCACATTTAAGCAACTTGAATTAAGCCATACAACTAGTGAGTACTGGAATGCAGATTCAACCCCTGGCATTCTAACTCTGCACTATGTAATTTAAATCTTATGCTAGGTTGCCTCCCAATAATCAAATTTTATGTTATGAATATTCCACTTTCCTTAGTTTAAAAGCAAGTGAGGGCTCTTCTTTCCTTTCTGTTCCACTGTTTCCACACAGGCATTCGTTTAATATTATGTTGCTTCTTTCTCTCTTAGTATATATTCCCATGTGATTTTTGTAGTGGATCCTTTGGTTTAGGTTGGGGCAGATTCCCTTAGCTCATCTCAATTTTTGATTTTCATTCATACATAGATCAGTCTTCTTGTCAAGCATACCTGTGACTAATGCAGGGTACTTTTTTTCAGTGCTTACACATTAGATTTATCAGTCCGTAAACCAAATTCTGCAAATTTGTCCAGTCATCAGCTCCCAGAAGCTCCTGCACAGTTATTTAAAACATCTCAAGCATGTTGGTGCCTGGAACTTCTGGGAGTACTATCAGCAGTCTTCTGCTAGCTCCCAGGATCCTTTGGCAGCCTCACATACAGCCTTACAAAGTAGATTGGATAGATTTGTACCTATTATGCAATTTTCTACAAAATAAAATGAGTACAGATAAACATGTCTAGTGGCAACTAACTAGACTCTTTATGCAAGTAATAACTTCAATTCAAAAACAAAAAAACTCATTATCCTTATTTAAAACATATGTACCAAACTCCTAAGCTTTGTCTAGATTTTTTAATTTAAAATTTATTTTTGATAAAAAAAAAAAAGAAAATGGTGCATATCGTCAAATCATGTAATATGTCATAGAATATCTGACTGATAGAAGAAAAAGAGAAGCAGTCAGACTAACAAGATAGTACTTGATGGTTTTCTTTTGTAAGTATTCCTACCTAGATCAATACTATTACAGAGAGAAATAATGTGCTCCAGAGATACTGAAATGGTTAGGAAAGGGGCTGTGTTTTCAGATAGAAGAGCCTGTAGTTTATGCTAGTTAGTCCTGTTCCACATTGGCTTGGCAAGCCAGTGATATTGCAGAACTTGGATTCAGTCTGAGAAACCGAGAAGTGTTTGCAAATTAATAGAGGCTTACTGGAATAAAAACACAATACAGATGCTGATTCTCTTAAATAAACCTGGGCCGCCAACTGTGTTTATGGTGGTTACTGTTAACTGTGTATGTTGTACCTTGCTTCTGCTCAATCAGTTTTGTTCTCATGAAGAGTATTGGGATACAATATATGAGATTACTATTATACAAGTGTCAGCAGATAAAACTTACAAATGATAAGATTTAGTATTTTTTTTTAATTTTTTATTTTTTATAAACATATATTTTTATCCCCAGGGGTACAGGTCTGTGAATCACCAGGTTTACACACTTCACAACACTCAGCAAAGCACATACCCTCCCCAATGTCCATAATCCCACCCCTTTCTCCCCAACCCCCTCCCCCCAGCAACCCTCAGTTTGTTTTGTGAGATTAAGAGTCACTTATGGTTTGTCAAGATTTAGTATTTTTTTCAAGGTAGAGATGGAATTCAAAAGTTGAAATATATGAGGGAAGACTTTCACAAACAAAAAATTTAAACAGCAGTGTCATTTTATCATTAAAATAGTGAGGAGACTTCTCTCAGTGCTAATGGCTTGATATATAGCTCTGTCAGCCTATGAAATTAGATAATTTGAGTAATGCTTGAAGTGGCAATAAGATATGATTTCGACTTTCTATTATAACTAAAGTTTATATTAAATTCTGAATAACCTTAAATGTTAGGCTATTAGGAAATGTCTTATCTTAGACATTTTAATATTTAAGTGATTTCACATTTTTTATTATAATAATGTTTTTTATATTTTCTTTTAAAAATGTTCTCATGCATTATCTCACTTAAGCCTTACAGTATTTTAGGAGGTGAATAGAACAGGGAATATGTTATAGTAAAGGCAACGAAGCACAGAGAGGCAAATGCCTACCCAAAGACATCTTTTCATTTTATGACAGAGCCAGGGATGGTGTTTTTTATGCCTTTTATTATAGATCTTTATATAACATATAGGATCTTTTATTACAGGGTCTTTTAAGATATTCCTGTCTTAAATCTGGGGATGGCCATTTGGTAACCATTAGTGTTATGTATACTTTCCTGTGAGACTTTTTTCCACAATAAACTGAAGGGGACTGCTTCATCATAGGACTGAAGAAAGATAAAATAGCTTGAATTGTTTCATATCTCACATTCAGTAAAGCATGCAGAAAGTAACAGGAAAGATACATAGGGGAATTATTCCCTTGTTATCAGGTTTAGAGGCTGAGTTCCAATGTTTAGTTATAATATTTACAAAAAGTGAAGTTAAAATGAAATAAAATAGATAATTAATGTGCCATTTTTTAAGAAAAATAATAAGCAAATAGGTAAACCCCATAAGTCATATATTCCTTCAGTTTGCAGATTTTGCACCTTTCTTTCTTTAATAACTATATGCTGAATAAATGTAAATTTAATGTAGATCGTGAAAATAGACTTATAATTTTTTCAGCTGTCACTTTATGTAAATTTTGAAATCACTGTGAGTCTGGGTGGTTTGTAACAGGCAGCAGCATTGGTGTTGCTTTATCATGCAAAGTCAGCTGCCATTAATTTAAAGAGCTTCTGCTTCTGCAAATTGCCTTTGATGTTTTTATTTTGAGACAAATATTTATGAAATATTTCAAGTATCTTTGTATTTAATAGCTCTTCTTCCCAAATATCTTTCAAGGCTATGATACTAATTCACATCAAAGATTTTATATTTAAGTTATTATTATATTTGATTTTATTTTTTTAGAGAGAGAGTGAGTAGTGCGAGAGAGGGAGAGGGAGAGAGAGAATCCCAAGCAGGCCAACATGGGCTCTATCTCATGACCCATCACCCTGAGATCATGTCAAGCTGAAATTAAGAGTTGGGTACCTAAGACTGAGCCACAGGAGCCCCACAGTTGATGTTATTTTAAGTGTAACAGATGATCCGAGAATATTTTTGGTTTGTTATACTTACTGTACATGACTTAACTGTAACTTTATGTAAATCAATTGACCAGGCAGTTCCTGCTCTTTATAGTATAAATGAAAGAAATATGTTTATGATATTAATTCTACACTTAACTTTGAATATCTCTCAATACTTGTGCACTTACCTGTTATGCCTTTTAGAATTCTTGCTTTGGTTATTTTAAGTCACTTTAAACTAGTATTTTGTTTCCCCTCTGATACTTTTTTTGAGCATACACGATCCTTTCTAAAATATACATTTGTTGTGGATACTTTCTGCACAGTCCAGATGGGGTTTTTAAGGCTATGTAACTGATGACTAATTTCATGTAATGGTCCTTTTTGAGAATTCAAGAATTTTTGTTTTGTATGTTAATATTAATAATTATCTGTTTTGCAAGATACTTTACAAGCATTATTGTGGTTAGTTCTCATGACAATCTTTAGGTTTGGCCTTGCTACTCTCATTTTATAGGTGAGGAAACAGAGGCTTAAAAGGGTCCCACAGAGGGGCCCGTGGAGGGTGCGGTCGGTTAAGTGTCAGACTTACGGTTTTGGCTCAGGTTGTGATCTTGGGGTGGTGAGGTCGAGCCCCGTATCTGGCTCTGTGCTCAGCAGGGAGTCTGCTTGAGATCTTCTCCCTTTTCCTCTGCCCCTCCTGCTTGTGCTCTTCCTCTCAAATAAGTAAATAAATCTTAAAAAAAATTTTTTTTAAAGGATCCCATAGATAATAGGTCACTAAAAATAGGCCTGTCTGTGTATAAAAGTAGTTTTTAACTACTATTATATATTGTATTCCAGGATGATTTCTATTTCAGCAGTATTGGCTCCTCAAAAGTGCTGAATCAGGATAAATTCGGGGCTGCTCTGTGTGACAGCGTGGTGCTCTGCTGAATATCATCATAGGGCTTTTGAAGAAAAGAATACAACCTGAAGAAATCAGATAGTTGTGGCGTGCCTGGCAGAGTAGTGACAGATACAGGATTAGCTGTTAGAATTTTAGCCACCTGGCTTGCTTACAGTTTTCATGTATTTAGGCTTTTCATTCTGAATTTGAAGGCTGAGTGAGGATATGTATGTATGGAGACATTAAATAAATCATATATTTCATGTTATATTTCCTTTATATGGACAACAAACTATGCAATAATGAAATTTTCTTTTCCCCCTCCTCCTTTTTTTTAATACAGTGGGATGCATCCTGCTTTTATCTTGGAGTTCAACCCTGTGGCTTGGAGTTATCACTGTAGCATCTGTCTTCGATCTGTGTGTTAACTAGAAATCAAAAGAAGACATGAGGAGGTTTGTTTACTGCAAGGTGGTTCTGGCCACTTCCCTGATGTGGGTGTTTGTTGACGTCTTCTTACTTCTGTACTTCAGTGAATGTAACAAGTGTGACGACAAGAAGGAGCGATCCCTGCTACCAGCACTCAGGGGTAAGTGCTTCTGAAGCAAATGTTGCTTTTATAAAGATGAGAGTTGTGGTGACTCTTGACGAAACTGTGAAATAGGGATTTTGTAAGCTGTTGAGTTAGAAGAGCATTTTGGCAGAACTATTAGTGTACATTTACCCATGGGAAAGCTACTTTCCTTGCTCGGCCTCAGGGGTCTTGTTGGAAGAAATGAGACGAGTTAGCTAACCTCAAAGGTACCCTCCAATTCTAATAATTCCAATGTTCTGTGACTGTGTGGAAAGAACAGGGTAGTGAACATTCAAATTGGACAGAATTTAAAATTTAGGCTTCCAGAAGCAAAAGCCCTTAGAGGCTAAGTACATAACATAAAAGGGAAAAACTACTAAAGTGAGATGGTGGGGATTGTAACAAAATGTAAGGACACATGACACCCTTACAGACTTCTAAAAACAATAAATGAACAAACAACTTTTTAAACAGAACACATATTGATGGCCAGATTTGATCTGCGGGTACCAGGTCGTTGCCCCATAATTACAAGTACATGATAAAGTCATGTTAACGTAGTATTTCCTTCTTTAGGAAGGAATCAGTTTCCTTTTGATTTTTCCCTTCTTTAGGGACCAGTTTCAGTGACTACATAAGAAACAATGATTTTTATAAAAGCTGATTTATTAAGTCAAGCCATAGGGATTCATTTTCTGCAGTTATTCCAAATAATTTTCTCTATGCTTTTTGTTGACTTTTAGATTCATTAAAAAGTTTCCATAATACTCCTCGTATAGAAGTGCTTCTAATATATATAGGACGCTTGAAATTAGTTTTATTACCATCGCCTTAAACATTGGTTTTCTTGAAATCTAGTTTACAGTAATTCTCTGCTTAGCAAATTTTCTTTATAAATATGATAAAAAGTAGGCTTTCAATCCCATTTCGAATGTTTGTACCTTTTAGAAAAGTAAATCTAAATTACTGACTTGAGTTTTGCATTTGCTTAATGGATGTAGTTAGCTTTTAATGTGACAGATATTTTTGAGGTTATTAATCAAAATATGTGAATAAACAGAATTTTATTGTTAATGTTTGGTTATATGAGGGTTAGGAAACACAGAAGATCATTTCCAAAAGTTAGTTTTTAGTAAGAGTATTTTGAACTATTTTTTTCACTTTAGATTGCAGTAATGCTTTCGCTCAGTTGGAGACATTCTATCTTCTTCTTTTCCAAAATGAGTTTCTCTCACTGTAATTTTTTTGACTGGCACAAAAAATGGAGAGAAAGTGCTTTCAAAGTGACAGTGCCTAGACCCATTTAGGTAGTTTATATACATATTTTATGCCTTTATACTAGAATTATTCAAAGATTAATAAGTCTATCAGTTTTTGATAAATGAACATGGGGATTGATATGCTGACCTTTGGTTAAAATCCCAGAAAAAAATTCGCCTTCTCTGCTTCTTTGTTGAATCAGTTGAGCTACTGATTGGCCAAAAGTGGAAGTGTGTTTTGATGGATCTCATCAGTTTGGAATGATTGCTTTGTCATTTGTTGAATAGGGACATCTAGATTGGTCACAAAAAAATGTCATAATCTGATTCAGCAAAACTACGACAGCTTATTCTGCGAGTACCAAAAAATGTACAGCTTTGCTGATTTAAGCCCTTAATGCTCAGTCTTAAATCTCAAAATGTGAAATTTAAAGATGCAAGGCAAAATTAGTAATTTTTCCTCATACTTAAGTTGTAAAATTAAACTACATTCTCCATATTTTTAAGGCTTGTTTAATGTTGTACATTAGTATTTGTCTTGAATAAATGGAAATAGACTTTAGGGTTTTAAGTTTATTTTCTATTGTTACTTCTTATTTTAGAATCTTAGTTTATTTAGGAATCGTGCCACATATTTAAAATGATATTTTATTTACGGGCAGACAATGCTGTACAAACTGTACTTGACTAAAAATTTAATGTTCTGGACATGCTAAAAACAAGCTTTATGACTTAAAAGAAGTTGATGTTTCTGGACTTATGTGTCCCCATTATTAAAAAAAAAAGGGGGGGTTTGGACTAGGTGGTTTCTCAGATCCCTTTTTATACTAAATTTTAAGCAATGTTAAGTACCCACTACTGGCATACACTCTGAATTGATTTTGAGACACGTTTATTCATTTATTTATGAATTCGTCAATTATTTAAGTGCCTATTGAATCAACACTTTGTACATCTTAAACCTACATAGTGTTCTATGTCAGATATATTTCAAAAAATAAAAGAAAGGAAAAGAAAAGAATATAGCCCAGTGAAGAGCAAAGGAAAGGAAGGTACTAGAATTTTTATGAAATAACAGAGATTACAGGATACTTCTGAATGAGAAAAATACAGAGCTCTTCTTAGAGTAATTAAGACTAGTATTGGTATAAGGTGTCACAATGGGCTAAATTGCCCCAATGGAATAGCATAGAGACTACAGAAGTAGACTTACACCAAGTGTTTGGACATTCAAAATATGACAAGAGCACCACAGATCAGTGGGGGAGAGAGGGCTCTTTAATTAATGGATTTGAAAATAAGATGGCAGTCTATGTGGAAAACATGAAATTGGATGCCCAACTCATGTCATGAACCAAGATAAACTTTAGGATTTATTAATGTCAACAATAAAACTAAAACTTTTAGTGAAAATAATTTATGCATTTATAAGACCTTGAATTAAGGAAAAATTCTAAAACACTACACAAAAAACATTGACCATAAAAGAAAATATAAATAAATTTGGCTATTTAACTATATGAAAATTGAGAAAGTTGTTTCATTAAAATATACCTTAAAAGAGAAGTTACGAACTGTAGATGTTAAAAGATCATTGGGGCGCCTGGGTGGCTCACTGGGTTAAGCCTCTGGCTTTGGCTCGGGTCATGATCTCAGGGTCCTGGGCTCGAGCCCCGCATTGGCTCTCTGCTCAGCAGGGAGTCTGCTTCTCCCTCCCTCTCTGCCTACTTGTGATCTCTCTCTCTTTGTGAAATAAATAAAATCTTTTAAAAAAAAAAGATCATACAACTGAGATATATATAAAATACACACACACACACACACACACACACACACACTATTATTAATAAGGAAAGTGCAAATAACCCAAAAGGAAAAAATGGGTGACAGGAATGAATAGACATGTCTTAGAAAAGGAAACATACAGGAACAAAAACTTACGAAAAAATATTTAACCTCAATTGTGATCAGGGAAACATAGACCAAGGCTGTAATGACGTACTTATATTCATTCAATTGTCAAAAATTAAATTGGCTGATAATAGCAATTATAAGGACTTATTTATTTATTTATTATTTATTTATTTGAAAGAGAGAAAGCGTATGTGGGTGAGTGGGGAGGGTAGGGGAGGGGCAGAGGGAAAAGGAGAGAAAGTCCAGAGCAGGGGACCAATGACCCAGAGGTCACAACTTGATATGAAACCAAGAGTCAGTCACTTAACTGACTGAGCCACCCAGGTACCCCCATCTCCACATTTTTATAATAACTTCAGATAACAGTTCGTTATTTCTGAAATCTGAACATTCATATATAACCCATCACTCATAGTCATATGCTCAGGATTCTTCCCCACATAGACACTGTTCATAAAAATAAAAGCTGACTTTTATTTTCACCTGGGTGGCTCAGTGGGTTAAAGCCTCTGCCTTCCGCTCAGGTCGTGATCCCAGAGTCCTAGGATCCAGCCCCACATCGGGCTTTCTGCTCAGCAGGGAGCCTGCTTCCCTCTCTCTCTTTGCCTGCCTCTCTGCCCACTTGTGAACTCTGTCTGTAAAATAAATAAATAAAATCTTTAAAAAGAAAAAAGCTGAAAATAACCCATAGATCTATCAGTGGGAATGCTAATGAATGAACTGTGATAAATCATTGTAAGAGAATACTATATATTAGTTAAAATGAATCTATGAATGAATTTTGGTAGTACAATAGTAAGTTATATCCCTCAAAGATGATAAATAACATGCAACACTAACTAAAATTTAAAAATATACATTTTAAGAATATGTAGAGATGCAACAAGACTCTATAAAGCAAGCAAGATTAATTATGATAATGGGATTTAGAATGTTTATTTTCATGTGTTGGGTGAGGCAGGTGCATGAGATGGGGAATGGACATTTTGACTGAATCTGGGGCATTAGTAGTGTCCCTAGATTTGTTTTTCATGTGGTTTTGATGTGTCTATTACATTGTATTACATGGATAACTAAATGAATAAAAGCCACTGATTGGATTTGAAAATTGAGAAGCCATTGAACATATGTAAAAGACAGAGCATACATGATCACATTAGTGTTACGGGAGGATCACTATGGATTCAGCGTGGAGAATGGATTGGAGAAGAAGCAGTCTCTTTAAGGAGGCTGGGTAGGATGCTGTGGTAGTGTCTCATGAATTCTCTGTAGGCAGGGATGCCTACTTGGGGCAGAGGAATGGTGGTGAGGTGTGATGGAAGTGGGTAAAATGAAGAGGCATTTGAGATATGGGTGCTGGATATGTGACTGGCTCTGACAGGTGAGAGATATGGGAGTGTCAAGAAAGAGCCTTGAGTTTCTTGAGGGCATTCTTTGGTTCTGATTCCTGAGAGGGGGAAAAGTGTAGGAGTAGATGAGTTGAGGGTGGACATTGAGTTTATTTTAGACATCTACTAGGCAACTGAATGGAATTGTTCAGTAGGAATTTGGCTACATTATTAATCTCCAAATATCAAACTTAAAAACCATTACTTCGATGGAAAATTTTTTTCTACAATGGATTGCATTTTTTTCTTCTTTATCGAAGAATGAACCATGTGGAATGTAATTGAATCTTTGTTACTGAGTCAGTATTATCATTTTCACACATCAATGATTCAATGATGCTGTTTAAAAAATGATTATTTTAGCGACTTTATGGGAGCACTTAGACCTGTTCCAATATGAAATACAGACGTGTAAATCCTTTTTCTTTTCCTCTTTTCTAAAGGACTGCTTTTTGGTTACATAAGTACTTGTTAGGGGAGCATGTTAACTTTTTCATGCCAGTCTGGGGCCACCTAGAATTAAAATGCACTGAAGGATATTTCTGACTCCTAACTGGTATGGAATACTAACGAGTGGTACTCCCAAGCTGGAAGAATTAGATATTTGAGAGAAGAGGTTTTTAAAAAGACAAGTGCTGCTGTAGTCCACCTAGAAACACTTTGGACAAATTTGAGGTTGTGGCGTAGGCTTCAATGAGCACTCTACCATAGTGGGTCCAACTCTTGGCTGAGCCACTAAGGGCTTATGTCTGAGGGCAAGTTACTTAATCTTCCTGGGCCTCAGTTGCCATCTGTAAAATGAAATGAATGAGTTATGACTTTAAAAATCCTGGTCTTCAAATGAATGATTACATGTTTCTAGCTCATTTTTTTCAATGAAACTATGACAAGTAAACTCTTTTACTATCTGACTTTTGGTCAGTTTGTAAATAATGTTTGGTCCGAGATGAGAAGTAGTGATATCGAAGTGATATGATAGAAGGATTTTGCTTAGAAACCCCAGAGGTGGGGCATCTGCGTGGTTTGGTTGTTTGAGTGTTGGACTTATTTCACCATAGGTCATGATCTCAGGGTGATAAGATCAAGTCCAGTGTCAGATTCCATACTCAGTGGGGAGTCTGCTTGAGATTCTCTCCCTTTCTCCCTCTGCCCCACCCCATCTAAAATAAATAAATCTTTAAAAGGAAAAAAGAAACCCAGAGGGGTTCCTGTCATCACAGAGAACAGAAAAGGCTATCTATAAATTTACGATACTCAAGATGGGAAGGAACCCACCTTTCTTTACCTGATCTGAGTCTTGAGCATATGGCACATACTTAGGGAATGAAATGAAATTTACTTTAAGAAAGGGGAGATATCTAAGAAGGAATTGTTGCTTGTATGTAAACAAACATAAGTACATAGCCAGTAATGATCACAGTAATTATAGGCTGTCAGCTATTCTAAATTATTTCCAAATGTTAACTCATTAATTTTTTACCAAAAAATCTGTGAACTGAGGCAGAGTGAGTGTATGGGAAAAACACATCTGTGTTTTCCATTACTCACACATACAATGCCACTAATACCGGATGTGTGGGCTTTTTCTCCACACCAAGCAATTGTGTGCACCAGCTGAGTGTCCTACAGTTCTGATGCTCTCTACTTGGTATTAACATCAGATCTCACAAGATAAGGTCTCAGTGCCATAGGACTGCCCCCACTTCAGATACCAGTTGCCAGTCCCAGATAATTACCTGTACTTCTCATCCACAAGCTGTAAATTGGTGTCTCTATGACCCCCCTTTAAGTCTGATGATTTTCTAGAATGTCTCACAGAAATCAGAGAAATGGCTATTTACATTTATCAGTTTATTATAAAAAATGTGATAAAGGACATGAATGAAGAGCAAGAAGAAGAGATACATAGAGTGAAGTTCAGAAGGGTCCCAAAGGAAGGAGCTTCTGTCCCCATTGGAACTGGGTGTGCCACCTCCTGTCAGGTTTACCAACTGAGAAGTTCTCTGAAACCCATACTGGGCTTTTTTACAGAGGCCACCTCACATAGAAATGATTCATCATTAATTTAATCTCCAGCCCATCTCCCCTTCCTAGAGGGGAGAGGAAGGAGGCCGAAAGTTCCAAGCTTGTAATCATATATTTGTCTTTCTGGCGACCCGTTCCCAGCCAGGAGTCATTTAGGAGCCCACCAAGAGTTACCTCATTAGAACAAAATAATATATATATATATAATTTAAATTTGAGTTAGTCAACATAAGGCATAGTATTGGTTTCAGGAGCAGAATTTAGTGATCATCATGTACATATAACATGCAGTGCTTATCCCAAGACATGCTCTCTTTAATACCCATCACCCATTTAGCCAGTCCCCTGACCCCCTCCCCACCAGCAATCCTCCATCACAAAAAACACTTCTATGACACAGGAAATTGCAAGGGATTTAGGAGCTCTGTGTCAGAGACACAGATTATTAGAACCAAAAGGTGCTCCTAGTGGTCTTATCAGTTAGGAAATTACAAGGGTCAGAGATGTTCTCTGCTAGGAGCTGGAGGCAGAGAACATCACACACACACACACACACACACACACACACGTATATATAAAATTTATTTTTTTCTGTACTGAGATTAAGGGGGAGTGCCATAATTTTCACAATCAGTAGAATAGGATTTGGTTATTCAGGTGTTGGTTATTAACACCTGTATTAAATAAAGACCTCTCTTATCAATAAATGACAGTTTGTACTAGAGTTCCAGTACCATGCTTTCATTTGGATACCAGGATGGAATACATATTCTGAAAACTTGAAATGACTGTTTTGTCTTCATTCAGAGGTACTATGGACCATGCCATATCTCCTTGGCTTTAGGATGTATAAATTCCAGTCAGGAAGATATTTCCTAGGGATCCTCTGATTTCAGATCATTTATAGAGCAGTATCACCTTCTCTGGCATTTTAAGGTTTTACAGAGTTACAGTTAACCACTTGTGTCCCTTAAGACCTTCTCACTGTGGTTCTCAATGGGGGAAATCAAGAAAATGAATGGAATTGCTGACCAGTAACCCCAATTTGATATTTCCATGTTTCCCTTCATCCTGTCTAGGAGAACAGATTTTTTTTCTTTTCCTTCATAAATTTAAGGACACAAGTAGCCTTGTTCTCTTAGAATCTTGACAGTGGACTCCTGCATTAGCCCTTTCTTTTATTACCTTCTAGATAATCTCCTTATAACGTTAACACTGAGCCATACAATCATTTATTAAAAAAGTGAATGTTCATTAATTTTGTTTGATTAGTCTTTGGTGCTTCAGAGAATTCCTGTGTGCAGGTGTGAGGAAAAACTGAAAAACAGTGAAGTAAAGTGTTAAAACTAACACCCAGTTTTCCTTATTTAAGAAAACAAAAAGACAAAGAACTATGGTTTCATCTTTTGGGGGTAGAGTAGATGAGTTTGATTGATTAAAATGTGTTGTCAGTATTGGAATTGCCCTTAATAAATTATGATGACTGCTGGAACTTTCAGGCAATAATATTTATAGTCATATGAAAAGTAGGGGATATAGACACAGTTTGAATAGAGAACATGTATTTCCCAGATAATTTTCGATCAGATTTATAAATAGTGTTCAAAAATATATGGGCCTTATAAAATTATGACCTTTGTTATATGCTTTGGCCTTCCATACTTTATCCACAAGTCACTCTGATTCCCCTGCCAGTCCACATAGACATATTAATGTTAGGAATGAAAATGAATTTGATTTAATATAATCAATTATTAAGTTTGCTGTGTCAGGGATTTTATATATATTGTTTTGATTAAATCTCAACAGAGCATTAAGGATACATACCATTATTATCCTCATTTTCGTATGTGAAACTGAGACCTAAAATGGTTAATTAAATTACCCAGGTTCGCAAAACTGGTAAGAGGGAAGAAAGGACTCACAACCTGATTTGTCAGACTTCTGGACCCACACTTTGAATCATATTCTGTGCCCTTGAATTAGGTGCACCTAGACTCCTTTTAGGCGAAAACAATCACAACATTTATATGCTAATTTATGAAATATTTACACAAATAGGAATATTTCTGAAGTACATAGAAGGAGGTAGTCACTGACCTTCGGTAAAAAATATCTTATTTAATATACTTAAGAGGAAAGTATTCTGGCAGGTTTGCCTTGCCTTATTTCAGACTTTAGCAATTTGGCATTTATTGACCCTCTACAGTATACTGATTTATATTGCAGTGTTTTTCAGCAGTTCTCTTTGGGGCTAAGCCTCTGAAGTCTTAGCAAGAATAGTTAAAAGTTGTGAGCAGCAGTGAAACATTATTTTTTTTCAAGGTTTAATAGGACCAATAGGTACAATTCTTTCATCAGTTTATTCAATAAAAGTACTGGACTTGGTATTCTGAAATATACAGAATTTCAGCAAATAGAACATTTGCCTTCAAGAATCACAGCCTAAGGTGCCTAGGGAGTTCAGTTGGTTAAGCAACTGCCTTCGGCTCAGGTCATGATCCCAGAGTTCTGGGATTGAGACCTGCATTCGGCTCCCTGCTCAGCAGGAAGTCTGCTTCTCCCTCTGACCTTCCCCTTCTCATGCTCACTCTCTCTCATTCTCTTTCTCTCAAATAAATAAATAAAATCTTAAAAAAAAAAAAAAAGAATCACAGGCTAGTGGAAATATGACATGTACATACATGATGTATACATACAGAACTGCATTATGCAATAGGAAGTAGTGGCTTTTGTGAGAGGGATATCAAGTGAACTAAGAGGAGAGGCCTTGAAGAACATAAATTATGTGGATGTGTGAAATGCAGGAGGAAATAAAATGCCAGAAGAAAGCTATTGCCTTTTTCAAAGTGAGGATATAAGAGAACAGTGAATTGGTTGATTGAAGCAGAATCAGACATAAAGGGGATTTCTAGATTTTAGGTTGAAAGTTGGGATAGAGATAGATTTTAAAGGACTTTGAGTGCTGGAGAAAAAAAAAAAAAAGGAAATCTAACTTTGTTCTCTAGGAAATGAGGAGCCACTGAAGGTTTCTGGAAAAGGAAAGGTGCACTGATCATCAGCGTCATGAGGTTTTGAAGGAGAGTGTAATGCTGTTAGTTACATAGCAGCACAATAGCATGAACATATTTTTATCTTTACATAAAGTCTCAGACATTAACGTTTTATTCATTAAAACTACCTGAATTTCAAGTTAAGTAAATGGAATATTAAGTCATTTAATTTGTTCACTTTGCAAATTAATTGGAACAAGAACATTTCCCATTTCCAAATTAAGATGTTTTAGAAACTTTCCTACTCAAAATCTTCACTAATTTAGGATTAAATAAGCTGAGACAATTCTTTCAACAAACATTGGAATGCGTGATTTGCATCAGAGCTTGGGATAGGAAGTTAAGAAAGTCATTCTTCTTTCAGTTTAGAAAGGGAGAAGGGAATTCAGGATTGTATCAAGGAAATGTCAACATAATAATGCTGTACTATCAGGAGGAGAGGGAATATGTGACATAAAAAAATCAGGGCGCCTGGGTGGCTCAGTGGATTAAGGCCTCTGTCTTCGACTCAGGTAGTGATCCCAGGGTCCTGGGATCAAGCCCTGCATCATACTCTTTGCTCAGCGGGGAGCCTGCTTCCTCCTCTCTCTGTCTCTGCCTCCCTCTCTGCCTACTTGTCTGTCAAATAAATAAATGAAATCTTTAAAAAAAGATTAATCCATGCTATTGAGTGTATCAGTGGTTATTGCTGAAAGTATCCTGTTACTGTACATACTGTGACTTGTTTACCCTTTCACCTGATGATGGACATTTGGGTTTGTTCCCTGGCTGTTATGCATAAAGCTGCACAAGAATCTTTGTGTGGACATATGTTTTCACAACTCTTGGG
Organism: Mustela erminea; assembly: GCF_009829155.1. Classification (NCBI taxonomy): domain Eukaryota; kingdom Metazoa; phylum Chordata; class Mammalia; order Carnivora; family Mustelidae; genus Mustela; species Mustela erminea. The sequence goes on from NC_045621.1 coordinate 51,410,783, forward strand.
TAATATCAAGGAGAGGTAGTGCTGAGTCATATGCTAAATGTGTTTTAATTTGGTAAGATAATGCCGGTTTATTTTTTCAGGTTGTTAAACTACTTGCTATTCCCTTCAGTGACGTAAGAGAGATCTGGCTACTCCACATCGTGGCTGCCACTTCATAGCCAGTGCTTTCAGTTTTAGCTATTTTAGTAAACTTGTGGTAATATCTCATTTGATTTGATTTGCATGTCCTGGTAACTGGTGGTATTCAGTAACTTCTCATGTTTTTTTGTTTGTTTGGTTGGTTGTTTTTTTTTTTGCTGTTGTTGTTTTTTTTCTAGTCTTTTAGGAAATGTCTCAAATTCTTTTGCCTATTTTGTAATTGAGTTGTTTCTGGCTTGCTTTTTAAAAAATGCTTTTAAAAATTTTTTCTTTTTAAATGGTGTCTTTCAAAGAACAGAGATTTTTAATTTTCATGAAGTCCAGGTGTATTGTTTTTATTCTTTTATTGTTCTTTTTGGGTCCTATCTAAGAAATCTTTGCCTATGCCGAGGCCATGATGACTTTTTTTTTTTTTTTAAATCTGTGCATTTTCCCAGAAGATTTATGGTTTTAGCCTTTAAGCTTTGACTTAATTTTTGTGTACAGTGTGAGAAGAGTCAAGATTACTTTTTCCTGAAATAAAAACCCACCTGTTCCAGAAACTTTCGTTTCTTGATAAAAAAAAGGCATGGATTTTAGAAATAAGCATGCTATTTTCATGTAATACTCCTCAGAATATACCTCTAAATTTTCCTATTTCTTAATAGATTTTATTTAATTATTTGAGAGAGAGAGAGAGAGAGAGAACATGTATGAGTGTGTGAGGGGACTAGCAGAGGAAGGGGCAGAGGCAGAGGGAGAAAGCAGCAGAATCCATGCTGACTAGGGGGCCTGATGCAGGGACTCAGGCCTAACACCGTGGGATCATGACCTGAGCCAAAGGCAGACACTTAACCAGCTGAGCTACCCAAGTGCTCCTATTTCTTATGTGAATGATTTGATTGCAAATATTTGAGTTTATTTTCAGACAGAATTTACTGTGTATTATATGTAAATGATATAAATTTTGTTATATAACTTGAAAAGTACCCAAATGTTACTAACCAAATCTCCTTTAGACATTTTGATTTGAAGGCAAATGAAAGTCTAACATAAACTGTGTTTTTAAAAAAGTTCTTCCATTTCTCCCTTCCTTCCTCCCTTCCTTCTTTCCATCCTTTCTTTTAAGTGTTCCATTTATTCATTTAACAGAGAAATAGAGCACAAGCAGGGGGAGCAGCAGGCAGAGGGAGAGGAAGAAGTAGGCTCCCCGCTAAGCAGAGAGCCTGATGCTTAATCCCAGGACTCTGTGATGAGGACCTGAGCCAAGGGCAGATGCTTAATTGACTGAGCCATGCTGGTGCCCCAGTACTACCTTTTCAAATAATAAAATTGATAAGTATTTATTGTAGAAGAAATTTAAAATACAAATAGAAATAAAGAAGAAAAATAACCAGAAATTTCACCCAGAAATTGGCATCATAAAATAAAATTTAATATTTTAACTTTTTTGATCAATATAGCATGAGCATTTTGTACCACGTGAAATATTTATTCAAAACATGATTTTAATGGCTGCATATTTTATATGTATATACTATAATTTTCATAATTAGCTACTTTTTATTTTTGTAGATTACTTCTAATTATTATTATTTTTTAACCACAGAATAATCTTTTTTTGTTGTTGTTGTTGTTTTTTTTTTTTTTTTTTTTTTTTTTTATTTACAGCATAACAGTATTCATTATTTTTGCACCACACCCCGTGCTCCATGCAATCCGTGCCCTCTATAATACCCACCACCTGGTACCCCAACCTCCCACCCCCCGTCCCTTCAAAACCCTCAGATTGTTTTTCAGAGTCCATAGTCTCTCATGGTTCACCTCCCCTTCCAATTTCCCCCAACTCCCTTCTCCACTCTAAGTCCCCATGTCCTCCATGCTATTTGTTATGCTCCACAAATAAGTGAAACCATACGATAATTGACTCTCTCTGCTTGACTTATTTCACTCAGCATAATCTCTTCCAGTCCCGTCCATGTTGCTACAAAAGTTGGGTATTCATCCTTTCTGATGGAGGCATAATACTCTATCCCCAGGGGTACAGGTCTGTGAATCACCAGGTTTACACACTTCACAGCACTCACCAAAGCACATACCCTCCCCAATGTCCATAATCCCACCCCCTTCTCCCAAACCCCCTCCCCCCAGCAACCCTCAGTTTGTTTTGTGAGATTAAAAGTCACTTATGGTTTGTCTCCCTCCCAATCCCATCTTGTTTCATTGATTCTTCTCCTACCCACTTAAGCCCCCATGTTGCATCACCACTTCCTCATATCAGGGAGATCATATGATAGTTGTCTTTCTCTGCTTGACTTATTTCGCTAAGCATGATACGCTCTAGTTCCATCCATGTTGTCGCAAATGGCAAGATTTCATTTCTTTTGATGGCTGCATAGTATTCCATTGTGTATATATACCACATCTTCTTGATCCATTCATCTGTTGATGGACATCTAGGTTCTTTCCATAGTTTGGCTATTGTGGACATTGCTGCTATAAACATTCGGGTGCATGTGCCCCTTTGGATCACTACGTTTGTATCCTTAGGGTAAATACCCAATAGTGCAATTGCTGGGTCATAGGGCAGTTCTATTTTCAACATTTTGAGGAACCTCCATGCTGTTTTCCAGAGTGGCTGCACCAGCTTGCATTCCCACCAACAGTGTAGGAGGGTTCCCCTTTCTCCGCATCCTCGCCAGCATCTGTCATTTCCTGACTTGTTGATTTTAGCCATTCTGACTGGTGTGAGGTGATATCTCATTGTGGTTTTGATTTGTATTTCCCTGATGCCGAGTGATATGGAGCACTTTTTCATGTGTCTGTTGGCCATCTGGATGTCTTCTTTGCAGAAATGTCTGTTCATGTCCTCTGCCCATTTCTTGATTGGATTATTTGTTCTTTGGGTGTTGAGTTTGCTAAGTTCTTTATAGATTCTGGACACTAGTCCTTTATCTGATATGTCATTTGCAAATATCTTCTCCCATTCTGTCAGTTGTCTTTTGATTTTGTTAACTGTTTCCTTTGCTGTGCAAAAGCTTTTGATCTTGATGAAATCCCAATAGTTCATTTTTGCCCTTGCTTCCCTTGCCTTTTGCGTTGTTCCTAGGAAGATGTTGCTGCGGTTGAGGTCAAAGAGGTTGCTGCCTGTGTTCTCCTCAAGGATTTTGATGGATTCCTTTCGCACATTGAGGTCCTTCATCCATTTTGAGTCTATTTTTGTGTGTGGTGTAAGGAAATGGTCCAATTTCATTTTTCTGCATGTGGCTGTCCAATTTTCCCAGCACCATTTATTGAAGAGGCTGTCTTTTTGCCATTGGACATTCTTTCCTGCTTTGTCGAAGATTAGTTGACCATAGAGTTGAGGGTCTATTTCTGGGCTCTCTATTCTGTTCCATTGATCTATGTGTCTGTTTTTGTGCCAGTACCATGCTGTCTTGATGACGACAGCTTTGTAATAGAGCTTGAAGTCCGGAATTGTGATGCCACCAACGTTGGCTTTCTTTTTCAATATCCCTTTGGCTATTCGAGGTCTTTTCTGGTTCCATATAAATTTTAGCATTATTTGTTCCATTTCTTTGAAAAAGATGGATGGTACTTTGATAGGAATTGCATTAAATGTGTAGATTGCTTTAGGTAGCATAGAAATTGTCACAATATTTATTCTTCCAATCCAGGAGCATGGAACATTTTTCCATTTCTTTGTGTCTTCCTCAATTTCTTTCATGAGTACTTTATAGTTTTCTGAGTATAGACTCTGTGTCTCTTTGGTTAGGTTTATTCCTAGGTATCTTATGGTTTTGGGTGCAATTGTAAATGGGATTGACTCCTTAATTTCTCTTTCTTCTGTCTTGCTGTTGGTGTAGAGAAATGCAACTGATTTCTGTGCATTGATTTTATATCCTGACACTTTACTGAATTCCTGTATAAGTTCTAGCAGTTTTGGAGTGGAGTCTTTTGGGTTTTCCACATATAGTATCATATCATCTGCGAAGAGTGATAATTTGACTTCTTCTTTGCCGATTTGGATGCCTTTAATTTCCTTTTGTTGTCTGATTGCTGAGGCTAGGACCTCTAGTACTATGTTGAATAGCAGTGGTGATAATGGACATCCCTGCCGTGTTCCTGACCTTAGCGGAAAAGCTTTCAGTTTTTCTCCATTGAGAATGATATCTGCGGTGGGTTTTTCATAGATGGCTTTGATGATATTGAGGTATGTGCCCTCTATCCCTACACTTTGAAGAGTTTTGATCAGGAAGGGATGCTGTACTTTGTCAAATGCTTTTTCAGCATCTATTGAGAGTATCATATGGTTCTTGTTCTTTCTTTTATTGATGTGTTGTATCACATTGACTGATTTGCGGATGTTGAACCAACCTTGCAGCCCTGGAATAAATCCCACTTGGTCGTGGTGAATAATCTTTTTAATGTACTGTTGAATCCTATTGGCTAGTATTTTGTTGAGTATTTTCGCATCTGTGTTCATCAAGGATATCGGTCTATAGCTCTCTTTTTTGGTGGGATCCTTGTCTGGTTTTAGGATCAAGGTGATGCTGGCCTCATAAAATGAGTTTGGAAGTTTTCCTTCCATTTCTATTTTTTGGAACAGTTTCAGGAGAATAGGAATTAGTTCTTCTTTAAATGTTTGGTAGAATTCCCCCGGGAAGCCGTCTGGCCCTGGGCTTTTGTTTGTTTGGAGATTTTTAATGACTGTTTCAATCTCCTTACTGGTTATGGGTCTGTTCAGGCTTTCTATTTCTTCCTGGTTCAGTTGTGGTAGTTTATATGTTTCTAGGAATGCATCCATTTCTTCCAGATTGTCAAATTTATTGGCGTAGAGTTGCTCATAGTATGTTCTTATAATAGTTTGTATTTCTTTGGTGTTAGTTGTGATCTCTCCTCTTTCATTCATGATTTTATTTATTTGGGTCCTTTCTCTTTTCTTTTTGATAAGTCGGGCCAGGGGTTTATCAATTTTATTAATTCTTTCAAAGAACCAGCTCCTAGTTTCGTTGATTTGTTCTATTGTTTTTTTGGTTTCTATTTCATTGATTTCGGCTCTGATCTTTATGATTTCTCTTCTCCTGCTGGGCTTAGGGTTTCTTTCTTGTTCTTTCTCCAGCTCCTTTAGGTGTAGGGTTAGGTTGTGTACCTGAGACCTTTCTTGTTACTTGAGAAAGGCTTGTACCGCTATATATTTTCCTCTCAGGACTGCCTTTGTTGTGTCCCACAGATTTTGAACCGTTGTATTTTCATTATCATTTGTTTCCATGATTTTTTTCAATTCTTCTTTAATTTCCCGGTTGACCCATTCATTCTTTAGAAGGATGCTGTTTAGTCTCCATGTATTTGGGTTCTTTCCAAACTTCCTTTTGTGGTTGAGTTCTAGCTTTAGAGCATTGTGGTCTGAAAATATGCAGGGAATGATCCCAATCTTTTGATACCGGTTGAGTCCTGATTTAGGACCGAGGATGTGATCTATTCTGGAGAATGTTCCATGTGCACTAGAGAAGAATGTGTATTCTGTTGCTTTGGGATGAAATATTCTGAATATATCTGTGATGTCCATCTGGTCCACTGTGTCGTTTAAGGCCTTTATTTCCTTGCTGATCTTTTGCTTGGATGATCTGTCCATTTCAGTGAGGGGAGTGTTAAAGTCCCCTACTATTATTGTATTATTGTTGATGTGTTTCTTTGATTTTGTTATTAATTGGTTTATATAGTTGGCTGCTCCCACGTTGGGGGCATAGATATTTAAAATTGTTAAATCTTCTTGTTGGACAGACCCTTTGAGTATGATATAGTGTCCTTCCTCATCTCTTATTATAGTCTTTGGCTTAAAATCTAATTGATCTGATATAAGGATTGCCACTCCTGCTTTCTTCTGATGTCCATTAGCATGGTAAATTCTTTTCCACCCCCTCACTTTAAATCTGGAGTTGTCTTCGGGCTTAAAATGAGTTTCTTGGAGGCAACATATAGATGGGTTTTGTTTTTTTATCCATTCTGATACCCTGTGTCTTTTGACAGGGGCATTTAGCCCATTAACATTCAGGGTAACTATTGAGAGATATGAATTTAGTGCCATTGTATTGCCTGTAAGTTGACTGTTACTGTATATGGTCTCTGTTCCTTTCTGATCTACCACTTGTAGGCTCTCTCTTTGCTTAGAGGACCCCTTTCAAGATTTCCTGTAGAGCTGGTTTGGTATTTGCAAATTCTTTCAGTTTTTGTTTGTCCTGGAAGCTTTTAATCTCTCCTTCTATTTTCAATGATAGCCTAGCTGGATATAGTATTCTTGGCTGCATGTTTTTCTCGTTTAGTGCTCTGAAAATATCATGCCAGCTCTTTCTGGCCTGCCAGGTCTCTGTGGATAAGTCAGCTGCCAATCTAATATTTTTACCATTGTATGTTACAGACTTCTTTTCCCGGGCTGCTTTCAGGATTTTCTCTTTGTCACTGAGACTTGTAAATTTTACTATTAGGTGACGGGGTGTGGGCCTATTCCTATTGATTTTGAGGGGCATTCTCTGAACCTCCTGAATTTTGATGCTCGTTCCCTTTGCCATATTGGGGAAATTCTCCCCAATAATTCTCTCCAGTATACCTTCTGCTCCCCTCTCTCTTTCTTCTTCTTCTGGAATCCTAATTATTCTAATGTTGTTTCGTCTTATGGTGTCACTTATCTCTCGAATTCTCCCCTCGTGGTCCAGTAGCTGTTTGTTCCTCTTTTGCTCAGCTTCTTTATTCTCTGTCATTTGGTCTTCTATATCACTAATTCTTTCTTCTGCCTCATTTATCCTAGCAGTGAGAGCCTCTATTTTTGATTGCACTTCATTAATAGCTTTTTTTATTTCAACTTGGTTAGATTTTAGTTCTTTTATTTCTCCAGAAAGGGCTTTTATATCTCTCGAGAGGGTTTCTCTAATATCTTCCATGCCTTTTTCGAGCCCGGCTAGAACCTTGAGAATTGTCATTCTGAACTCTAGATCTGACATATTACCAATGTCTGTATTGATTAGGTCCCTAGCCTTCGGTACTGCCTCTTGTTCTTTTTTTTTTGTTGAATTTTTCCGTCTTGTCATTTTGTCCAGATAAGAGTATATGAAGGGGGAAGTAAAATACTAAAAGGGTGGCAACAACCCCAGGAAAAAATGCTTTAACCAAATTAGAAGAGATCCAAAATCGTGAGGGGGGAGAAAGGGGATAAAAAGAGGTTCAAAAAGGAAGAAAGAAAAAAAAAGAAAAAAAAAAAAAAAAAAAAAAACAAAAGAAAAGAATTAAAAAAAAAAAAAAGGAAAACACCTTTCAGAAAGTGGTTGTTTTTCTGTTTCCAGAATTGCTGTTCTTCTTCTCTTCGATCTGCCGATGGATTTTCAGGTATTTGCAATCTTTAGATAAGCTATCTAGCTGATCTCCGGCTAGCTGAAGCAGTCTCAGCCTGCTACTTCTCCGCCATCTTGACTCCTCCCCTAACCACAGAATAATCTTAAAAAGCATTTTTAGAAAGGTTGAAAATATTGAAAATGTTGCTGATTATATTCTTAGGCTAGATTCTTGGTTATGCTATTTACTTTTTTAAAGACATATATACTTTTAAAAGGTGCTTCATATCTGTATCTTTGGTAAATACCAAAGTAGTGCAATATCTGGGTCATAAGATAGCTCTATTTTCAACTTTTTGAGGAACCGCCACACTATTTTCCAGAGTAGCTGCACCAGCTTTCATTTCCACCAACAGTGTAGGAGGGTTTCCCTTTCTCAGCATCTTCACCAACATCTGTGGTTTACTGACTTGTTAATTTTAGCCTTACTGACTGGTGTGAGGTGGTGTCGCATTGTGGCTTTGATTTATATTTCTCTGATGCCAAGTGATCTTGAGCATTTTTTCATGTGCCTGTTGGTCATTTGGATGTCTTCTTTGGAGAAGTGTCTGTGCATGCCTTCTGCCCATTAGCTAATTGGATTATTTGCTCTTTGGGGTTGGGTTTTATAAGTTCTTACAGATTTTGGATACTAGTCTTTATATGATATGTCATTTGCAAATATCTTCTCCCATTCTGATGGGTCTTTTGGTTTTGTCAACTGTTTCCTTTGGTATGCAGAAGTATTTTCTTTTTTTGTTTGTTTGTTTTTCTAAGATTTCATTTATTTATTTGACAGAGAAAGTGAGAGCAGAACACAAGCAAGGGAAGTGGGAGAGGGAAAGGCAGGCTTCCCGCTGAGCAGGGAGCCTGATGTGGGGCTTGATCCCAGGACCCTGAGATCATGACTTCAGCTGAAGGCAGATGCCTAACGACTGAGCCAACCAGGAGCCCTGCAAAAGCTTTTTTGATGAAGCCCTAATAGTTCATTTTTGCCTTTGTTTTCCATGCCTTTGGAGACACGTCTAGCATGAAGCTGTTGCGGCTGAGGTCGAAGAGGTTGCTGCTTGTGTTCTCCTCTAATATTTTAGTGGATTCCTGTCTTGTATTTAGGTATTTCATCCACTTTGAGTCTATTTTTGTGTGTGGTGTAAGGAAACGGTCCAGTTTCATTCATTGTCATGTGGCTGTCCAGTTTTCCCAACACCATCTGTTGAAGAGACTGTCTTTTTTCCATTGGATAGTCTTTCCTGCTTCATTGAAGATTAGATGTCCATAGAGCTGAGGGTCCATTTCTGATTTTCTATTCTGTTCCATTGATCTATGTGTTGTTTTTTGTCCCAAAGGGGCACCTCCCCCCCAATGTTTGTAGTAGCAATGTCCACAATAGCTAAACTATGGAAAGAGCTCAGATGCTCATTGATAGATCAATGGATAAGGAAGATGTGGTGTATATATCTGTATCTATAATGGAATAGTACACAGCCATCAAAAATTGAAATCCTGCCATTTGCAATGAGGTGAATAGAACTAGAAGGTATTATGCTAAATGAAATAAGTCAGTCAATGAAAGGTAATTATCATATGATCTCACTAATATGTGTAATTTAAGAAACAAAACAGCGGGTCATAGGGGAAGAGAGGAAAAAAATAAAACAAGATGAAATCTTGTTGAAAGGGAGATAGACCATAAGAGACTCTTAATCATAGGAAACAAATTAAGGGTTGCTGGATGGTGTGTGGATAGCGGGATGGGGTAACTGAGTAATGGACATTGGGAAGGGTATGTGTTACAATGAGCACTGGTTATTATATAAGACTAATGAATCACAGGCCTATACCTCTGAAACATATAAATCATATGTTAATTAATTGAATTTAAATTTAAAAATGTTAAAAATAAATAAATAAAAGGCTGTAATGACTTCTTGGAAAGGTAATCTTCACATCTCATCACTGTATGAGACCATATATCTCACCACAATATTTATAATTTTAGAGTACTTTTTTTTTTTTTTTTAAGATTTACTTATTTATTTGAGAGAAAGAGAGACAGAGGGAAAAAGTGAGCAGAAGAAGAGGGAAAGAGAGACTATCTTGAGCAGCCCCCCATAGAGCATGGAGCCCAACAGATGCAGGGCTCCATTCCATGACCCTGAGATCATGACCTGAGCTGAAATCAAAAGTCAGACAAAACTGACTGAGCCACGCAGGCCCCTGATAAGATTACTATCTAATATATTTAAAATTTACCATTAAATACTAATCATAAGTATGCTAGCCTTAAGTACAGATTTTTGAAATAAAAAAGATAAATGGATGGTTGGCTAAAAAATGTGATATATTAGTCACTGTAGATATATTCAACAATGACAAAATCTATATAGTAGTAAAATTCTGTCTCTGTATTATGATGCATTTAGTGGTACAAGTTAACTCCATGGAGACAGGAAGAAAAACATAAAACTTTGGGCTGCAGTTGGTGGAAAACATCGGTTCAGGAATGAATGGAGAGGTCCTTGTAGTCCCCAGTTTTTTTAGTTTTTCTGTTTTTAAACTTTTTTTAAAATTGAATGATTTGATCCTTATGTATTTTATTTTTGTATAGGAATAAGGATGTATTGTTTTCACTAATTACCATATCTTTCCTCTCATTACTGATTGGTAATGTTAAAATGAACACATGGAAAATCTTTATATTTATCAACACCTTTGTATCTGCATATTTATTTGACTCCATTGATTTGTCTTCTAAATCATATCCCGAACCTAAACTGTTTTGATTATTTAACTTTATATTATCTGATGAAACACTTGACAGATTTGCAGGCTGCTTCAGTGTGGAGAATGAGAGACTGCAGTTCTGATCTTGGCTTTGCTACTCAGTGTGTTTCCCGTTATCATCCTGTCTTGATCTGTAAAATGAGAGGCTTGGTGCAGACCTGTTCTTTTTCTGTATTTAAGAATCACAATTTTTTTTTCATGTTGTCAAATGGGAAATACGTTGTTGTCATTGAATCCTACCATATTTAAATACAAACAGATCTGATAAAATCAGGCTGTGGAAATGTACAGAATATGCATCTAAAAGCTATATTTGGCATTACTATAAGCAGTATCCTTTTTTTTTTTTTTTTTTTGCTTCATATTTTTTGGAAATACATTCAGGTGTGTTTTCTTGTAGGACTGTCATACTGATTCCATTAGGTTGGTACAACGAATGGCGATATTGGACATAAAATATTATAGTGAGAGGAACATTGGTGCTTATAAGCACCAATTATATAAGATACAGATTTCATCATGGTTCTGTACTTAACCAAAAGTGTGACCCAGATAGATTTTCATTTCTCTCTTTAAAGGATTAGATAGATATATTAAAAAAAATTCTTAAAGGATCATAAAAAGCTCTATAGAAAGACATTAGTGCACAATATTTACTGAAGTTAATAGCTCTGAAAACAAAACCTTGTTCCTTTAAGTGAAAATGCTTTTCAAATATTGCTGTTATTACAATCACTTAAATATAATATATGATTCTTTCTCTAGAAGATTAATTCTTCTTCCAAGTTACAGTAATGCATAATATTTATTTAAAAAGTGTTTTTTCAGTGTAGAAAAATATAAGAAAGGATGTAAAAAACACCTACAGGCCAGCCACAGATAGACTGTTTTAATTAAAGTTTTGGTTTATTTCTTTATATTTCTAATAGGGATCCTATTAGATCCCTATTATTTATTTTATTTATCCTTTATTTTATTTCATATATCCTGCTTTAATTCTCTCAATTTATATTTCACACATTTATCTACATCATCAAATATTCCTTAAAACAATTTTATTGGCTATACATTATTCTAATATATCATAACTTATTTAAACATTTCTCTTTGTCCTTTAAAAGGGGAAAAATTAAAAATCATTACTAGTTCCTCATTTATAACTGTCCTTATTATTTGCTGCCAGATAGTATGGTTCTTTTGTAGTTTACTCTCCTTTAATCTATGAATTGTAATTTATTTCTTTATTAATGTGCCTATTCTGAACATGCCTAATTCTACCTATTATTTATTACATGAACTGTGAAC